>NC_087281.1:21329428-21952027 GCF_015220805.1 Pogoniulus pusillus | reverse complement strand
AAAAAAAAAACCCTAAAAACCAGCAACAGAAACCCAACCAACCTTCCCCTAGGTGGCAGGGCAGATGGACTCCATCTCCAGAGATCCCTTCCAAATCCTACTATTCTATGATTATTCATTGCATTCCTTACCAACTTCACTTTCAGCTGTGCCTTAGACTCTACCCATGATACTTATAAATGGACTGTTTGTGAACTTTTTCACACCATTTTCATCAGAGGACAGAAAGCAAACTGTGGCAAAAGTTAGATGGTAGTAATTTAGCCTCTGAATTTTGTCCATAATGGACTAAATTTAAAAATGAGACTCCAGAATGTCAGTATTTCTGAAACCAAGCAGACCAGTGAAGAAATAACCCTTTTCCCATGCAGTGGGAACCATGGATGCAAGAACTGTAACTCTTTTCAAGAGAAACAAGATTCTTGAAATTCCACCAATGACATTTCAAGGAAGGGTAGTGATAAACTACTTATTATTTTAAAACAGTTCACAACCTTCAGTTCCCCTTTCAAAATGTTAAACAATTTAAAGGGAAAAGGATGCTAAAGTCCAACACATTTCCTGCTATTTTCTTGAGGAAGAACAGCTTCAAACTCTTCTGATAGAATCTAAATAATGTTGATATTATCATTCACTTTGTGTACTGCTGGAAACTGCTGGGAAATTGCCATGGCTATTTTCCTCCTAAAATGCAAGCATCCAAGTGATAACTATGCTCAGTTATTATGCATGTCACCTTAGGGGTCTGTGCAGTTGGGAGTTTGAAGACAACTGTCAAAGGCATTATTGATCTCTGTGACACAAACAGAAATGGGCCTGTTCATATCAGAAATTACTCTGAACTAGATCACCTATTCAATTTCCAGACAAGTTAAGAGCTGATTAAGTAGAAGAAATGGAACAAAACAGAGTAGGAAGTCTTGGGGATGGAGGGACAGGAACAGCAATATTGAGTGTAACCAAGGTATACACTGAACTCCTAGGCTGACAAACAGAAGCAACAACAAAATTTAAGGGCAGAAAGATAGGTCTACCAGCTTGATATAAACTAAAAGAATTCACAGTATCACCAAGGTTGGAAGAGACCTCATAGATCATCAAGTCCAACCCTTTACCACAAAGCTCAAGGCTAGACCATGGCACCAAGTGCCACGTCCAATCCTGCCTTGAACAGCTCCAGGGATGGCAACTCCACCACCTCCCTGGGCAGCCCAATCCAATGCCAATCACTCTCTCTGCCAACAACTTCCTCCTAACATCCAGCCCAGACTTCCCCCAGCACAACTTGGGACTGTGTCCCCTTGTTCTGTTGCTGGCTGTCTGGCAGAAGAGACCAACCCCCACTTGGCTACAATCTCCCTTCAGGTAGTTGTAGAGAGCAATGAGGTCTCCCCTGAGCCTCCTCTTCTGCAGGCTGCACACCCCCAGCTCCCTCAGCCTCTCCTCATAGGGTTTGTGTTCCAGGCCCCACACCAGCTTTGTTGCCCTTCTCTGGACACCTTCCAGCACCTCAACATCTCTCTTGAATTGAGGGGCCCAGAACTGGACACAGCACTCAAGGTGTGGCCTGACCAGTGCTGAGTACAGGGGCAGAATAACCTCCCTTGTCCTACTGGCCACACTGTTCCTGATGCAGGCCAGGATGCCATTGGCTCTCTTGGCCACCTGGGCACACTGCTGCCTCATCTTCAGCCTACTATGTACCAGTACCCCCAAGTCCCTTTCTGCCTGGCTGCTCTCCAGCCACTCTGTCCCCAGCCTGTAGCACTGCTTGGGGTTGTTGTGGCCAAAGTGCAGAACCCTGCACTTGTTCAATCTCCTCCCCTTGGCCTCTGCCTACCACTCCAGCCTGGCCAGGTCCCTCTGCAGGGCTCCCCTACCTTCCAACAGATCAACACCTGCTCCTAGCTTGGTGTCATCTGCAAACTTACTGATGCTGGACTCAATCTCCTGGTCCAGATCATCAATAAAGATATTGAACAGGACTGGGCCCAGCACTGGCCCCTGGGTTACACCACTGGTGACAGCTGCCAACTGCATGTGGCACCATTCACCACCACTCTCTGGGCTCTGCCATACAGCCATTTCTTGTCCCATATCAGAGTGAATCTGTCCAAGCCCCAAGCCATGAGCTGCCAGCTTGGCCAGGAGCTTGTTGTGGCAGACAGTGTCAAAGGCTTTGCTGCAGTCCAGGTTGACTCCATCCACAGCCTGCCCCACATTTGCCAGGCAGGTAACCTGATCATAAAAGGAGATCAGGTTGGTCAGGCAGGAACTGCCCTTCCTAAATCCATGCTGGGGAAAAGACAGCATGGTTGACTTCACTGATATCTATGAAAATGGAACTGCTAATGATTCATTTATCAAGTACCATCTACCTTGTGCCTAAATCAGCAAATAATAAAACAGACAATTGCTTCCTTTGGAAGCAAAAACAATTCAGTTATGGCATACAAAATTTAGATACTCTAAGCTACTACTACTTCTTAATGTCTTCAGAACTGCTAAATAAGGCACACCCATGTTCAAACTATTTTAATACAGAACAGATGTATAAGAGGGTTTTTTAATTTAACAGAGTCAAGTGAAGCACAGTTTTGTAAATTTACTCTTTTCCTTACCATTTTATCCCTTAAAAGCTAATTTTACACAAATATGACAATCTAGTTTTGCACTCTTCTAGGTTGTACTCAATTTCTACCCAAATACAGCTTAACATAAACCTTGGGCAAACAAATGATTGGCTACTACATCCAAGTATTACTTCTTCTCTTGAGCTCTGGAGCTGTAGGAAAATATAAGTGTCTATGAAGTGGCCAGGGGTGGGGTGTGGGGGAGTGGTGGGGAGGATGGCAGGGAGGGGAGCTGGGCTGCTTTTTCCAAGTAAAGCTTTATGCTTGGGGAAAACAAAATGCACACTTTGCACAAATTGCCCATTCAGCCTTCCAAAAGGACTGAGTAGGTGATTACAACATAAAGCAGTGTTTTATTAAATCATCCAAAGAACTAACTATTTTTGCTGGTCAAGCACGTTTCACTTCTTACCATACTACAGATCAAACTGTGGCACTGACATTTGCAGCAGGCCCAGATTGAGACATTTTAGTCACATACAAAGAAAAAACAACAAGTTAAAAACTACTGAAACAAGGGGAAAAAAGCTCTCTGACTAATTCCTTAAAAAAGCTTCTCCTATCATCCTACTCCTCCATGCTACTCAAGTCAGTTGAAAGCTTTGCCTTTGCAATGACATCAGCTACCTGTAACTGATAGTTAAATGACCCCAAAGTCACTCCTCAAGCCCAAGTCTTTAGGGCTACAGAACTGAAAGACTGTATCTGCAAAAAGCACTTTTCTGACATGTGAAAGAGTCACCAGGACTTGTACTGCTGCTCTGTTTAGATTATTAAGCAGTTCATTGCTCTTAAAAAGTTTCTTTCTGCAATTTGTACCTGTTTCCATTACCCTTAAATTACTTTTCTTCTTCCCTTCCTTGTCCCACCATTATCAACCTTGAAACTGCTTTTTTGAAGCTTAAACTCAGATAGAAAACATCCTGGAGATTTTGAAGGACAAAATCCTATCAATTATTTATGGATTTTACTAATCTAGAACATACTCAGGCTTTTGGTGTAAGCCTTTTAAGAAAGTATGTCAAGCAAACTTATCAGGATTTAGTGCACATTTCTTAGTGCTTCTCTCCTCTCAAAAGGAGAGGAGTATCCTGTGTTAGCAGAGAGATAGGCAAGCCAACACGTGCATGCTGCAAGAATTCATCTTGGCAGGTAAAAGATGATGACACTGACTCACTTCCAAAATCTGAGGAAGGAAATCCTCTTCTTCAGTGTTAAGTCATTTGGAGAAGCAGATACATTTCCATTTTGTAAAGTAAACCCTATGACAGTATAAATAAAAAGAGGCTCAGGAGGGACCTCATTGCTGTCTGCATCTCCCTGGAGGGAGGCTGTAGCCAGGTGGGGGTTGGTCTCTTGTGCCAGGCAAGCAGCAACAGAACAAGGGGACAGAGTCTCAAGTTGTGCTGGGGGAAGTCTAGGCTGGATGTTAGGAGGAAGTTGTTGGCAGAGAGAGTGATTGGCAGTGGAATGGGCTGCCCAGGGAGGTGGTGGAGTCACCATCCCTGGAGGTGTTCAAGAAAAGCCTGGCTGAGGCACTTAGTGCCATGGTCTAGTTGACTGGCTAGGGCTGGGTGCTAGGTTGGACTGGCTGATCTTGGAGGCCTCTTCCAACCTGGTTGATTCTATGATTCAATGTTGCATGGTGCAGAGACTTTCATACCAAAGAAACCAACTGGTTACATCCACAGGATGTATTTTCTTTTCTGTGTAAACTATTTTTGATGGTTCTTTATACTTAAATTCATACTTATGGGGCATATTGCCCAATCACTTTTTGTGGCTACAGAAGTGGCACTGGTGCAGAATTTTAGAATAAAATCAGCCTTAAGTTGTCTCATTTTTCTAATTGGTAATACACTGTATCTACCTACACAACAACAAACGTAACGTGGAAGAGAATGCTTGAAACTTCTGCTTCCCAACAGTTCCAGATAGCCACTGCCTTTTACAATCTTACATTGGTCTTCCACATACAAAACCCATTTTGCTTTAACTAGGTGAGATTTTCTCTGGCATATCTTCTGCTATCTCTGTTTTAATTCCTTGCCATCAAAGCCTTCTTGAAGTTTCTCAAAACAATGTACTTTTGTGAAACTGATATAATATGTTGGAAAAAACAAGAAGAAAATATCAATCTAGAGATATAAAATAAGTTTAAGCAAAAAAAATCAGTTTTCTGCAGTTGTACTAAGCATGATTTTATTCTGCTTCAAAAAGATGAATTTTGTGCTTCTATTAGTCTGATGTACTCTTAATCTACTTCATGTATTTTTTATTCTGTATTAACATTTATTGCTACTGCATTTGCATATTGCATACTGCATTTCTAAGTACTTGAGGTATAGAGAGCAAGTTAATAATACTCAGCCATCAAGATACCAACCTTGTTGGCAGCGTGCAGCAGCCATCAGCTGTCAGCCTGACTTGGGTTTCATAGCTGTCCAGAGGGCAAACAACTTGTTGAACAGGAGGACATTCAACTGTACTGCAATCCACACTGAACACTACAGAAGAAAGGAAGAAGAAAATTCACTTTACTCATGCTTTGGAAGCTTTTGGCAAATTACTCAATCGTCAGCAACCAGTTCATAGGGATCATAGAGTGTGAGGGGTTGGAAGGGACCCAAAGAGATCATCAAGTCCAAACCCCCTGCCAAAGCAGGACAATCCTATCTAACACAGAGCACAGAGGAACACATCCAGACTGGCCTTGAAAGGCTCCAGAGAAGGAGACTCCACCACCTCCCTGGGGAGCCTGTTCCAGTGCTCTGTGATTCTAACAGTAAAGAAGTTCCCCCTTGTGTTGAGGTGGAACCTCCTGTGCTGCAGTTTACACCAGTTACTCATCTTGACAGTGGCAATTATTGAATGAACTTCTGTATCTCTTCATAAACATACAAAGGTAACTATTTGCCTTAATCCTCTAATATTGCACTTAAAAAAACTGAACATAAAATGCTAGAGTCTCTTTTGAACAAAGAACACATCTGAAGCAGCTCTTCTGTGAAGAAATATACATGGTGTTCCCTCATTATCACAACAGACACTGAGAATCACCAGCTCATCGCTATGAGTCAACACAACAAATACAATCTACACAGCTCTGTTCTGCCAAGTAACTGCCAATGTTTAGTTTCCTGAATTTAAAGTAGCAACCTTTCTGTCTCCCCAGATTCAAATCCCACTCCTCCTTCTACCCAGGTAAACAGCCTAGGAAAAAAATAGCCATTAAGTTTCACTAATAAGTGTGACTGCAGAGCTGTTTCTGCTCATCTTTCCATGGGATGGCAAGGAAAGAAAAAAACCACCCCACAACCACAAGGGAATTCCCTAACCATAGAATCAACCAGGTTGGAAGAGACTTCCAAGATCATCCAGTCCAATCTAGCACCCAGCCCTGTCCATTCAACCAGACCATGGCACTAAGTGCCTCAGCCAGGCTTCTCCTGAACACCTCCAGGGACAGTAACTCCACCACCTCCCTGGGCAGCCCATTCCAATGCCAATCACTCTCTGTGGCAACAACTTCCTCCTAACGTCCAGCCTAGACTTCCCCTGGCATAACTTGTCCCCTTGTTCTGTTGCTGGTTGCCTAGGAGAACAGACCAAGCTCCTCCGGGCTACAGTCACCCCTCGGGTAGTTGTAGATATCAATGAGGTCCCCTCTGAGCCTCCACTTCTCCAGGCTAAACAACCTCCCACTTCTTCCTAATTTACAAATTCTTGCAAACTGAAAATTGTTTATGCAGCAAGAACATTCAAATTGTGCCACCAGGCCTCAAAACTAAGGTCTTTGTTCTTCCTAAATGGGTCTGATTCTTTCCAGTGGCTATAGCATCCTTAATATATGGCTCACAAACACTGAAGTGCTTTTCATATAGTAAAAAATTAAGAAAAAATTAAGCAAAACAAATCCAGAGCATTTAAATAGAAAATTCTAATGTGAACAAATGTCTGTAGACTGAGGCTGAGGGAGCTGGGGGTGTTTAGCCTGCAGAAGAGGAGGCTCAGGGCTGACCTCATTGCTGTCTACAACTACCTGAAGGGAGGTTGTAGCCAGGTGGGGTTGGTCTCTTCTCCCAGGCAACCAGCAACAGAACAAGGGGACACAGTCTCAAGTTGTGCTGGGGGAAGTCTAGGCTGGATGTTAGGAGGAAGTTGTTGGCAGAGAGAGTGATTGGCATTGGAATGGGCTGCCCAGGGAGGTGGTGGAGTCACCGTCCCTGGGGGTGTTGAAGAAAAGCCTGGCTGAGGCACTTAGTGCCATGGTCTAGTTGACTGGCTAGGGCTGGGTGCTAGGTTGGACTGGATGATCTTGGAGGTCTCTTCCAACCTGGTTGATTCTATGATTCTGTTTGTTTTATACTGTTCTCTTGCAAGTACCACAGTATCCTCCAGTTTCTTAGGGATCAGTAGGGTTTTGTGAACATAAGTATGCACTGAGCTTATACACCATCCATGAAATTTTCTAACCCATACTCACACCCCATAAGAGCCTTCACTCTGAACAGGAGATCTTTATTACTGCATTTCGAGACCAATCACAGAACTGATGAGATTAGACAGAACCCCTGGAGGTCATCTGGTCTAATCCCTTTCCCAAGCCAAGTCAGGCAGATCTGGTTGCTCAGGACTGTACCTAGACAGCTTTTAAATATGTCCAAGGATGGATACCCTACCACCTCTCCAGGCAACTTGTGCCCACTGAACTCCTATCTACAACATAAACTCCTTTAGAAAAACAACATGCACACAGTTACATAAATCCAGTGATGTGATAATCACATATCCAGTTGGGAGATTCTCTAATACTGACAATCTGAAAGCAATCTTCAAGAAGTAACATACAAATATAAGTTTGGCTGGAGTTCTATAAAAACTACAAGGGTTGAAGGCAAATAACAGCCACAAGGATACAATCAGAGCTAACATTCAGCATTCAAAGTCAGCAAGATAGAACTGAGGAAGAATTAAAATGTACAAATAGAGTGATTCAGTAGCAGCCACACTACATCTTGGGATCACAGAGTTTCACTAAATGCAACTCTTGCAAAAGAGTCATCTCTTATTTAGGTTTTTGCAGGAAAGAAATATTCTACAGTATAGAATCTGCTGAAGATTCACTTCTGCTGAAGATTCACTCAAAACAGTAGTTTGGACACCACACTTTAAAGATATATGAATAAACATAAGAAAACTTATAGAAGGGCAATGTAACAAGGAAGGAGTCCAAGGGGAAATTTAGGCTTGAGGTGAGGAGAAAGTTCTTCACTGAGAGAGTCATTGGACACTGGAATGGGCTGCCCGGGGAGGTGGTGGAGTCGCTGTCCCTGGAGCTGTTCAAGGCAGGATGGGACGTGGCACTTGGTGCCATGGTCTAGCCTTGAGCTCTGTGGTAAAGGGTTGGACTTGATAATCTATGAGGTCTCTTCCAACCTTGGTGATACTGTGGAATTAAGCTGTGAGAAACTGAAGCTAATTCTAGATGAAAAAAAGAGATGACCAAGGTTGACAAAATGTAATATAGAAAAAAAAAATAGATTACAAAGACGTTTTTCAGCTGCACAAGACAGGAAACTAAAATGTTTGCTTACATTTCCACACAGGCAGATTTGCATTGGGTGTTAGGAAAAACAAAGCAGCATTAGAAGTTACAAATAATGTAAAATCATCATCTTCTGTGGAGGATGTAAGAAAACATTAAACAAGCAGCGAAAAGGCACTGCTCAAGCATGCTTGAACCTATTTGCATGTAAGATTTTGGATTATGCAATTTTATATGCCTGCTTTCATGCCTCTGTTTTTATTATTCATATTTACTTAAGCCTGGATCATCAAGAACAATGCATTACATCTTCCACCTCACTGAGAATAATAGATCACAAAACAGGGTGATTCGTGTTCGCAAGAAGAGGAAGATGAACAAATACTGAACATTTTGTGAAGACATTTCAATGTGGTCCTCCACAATCCTTGTGCTCTCCAGGTTTTAATGGTATCAGTTTGCAAACCAGGCAAATCTTAAAACAGGAACCTTAATTACTTCTCACAGGATCACAAGATGTTAGGTGTTGGAAGGGACCTCATCAAGATCATCAAGTCCAACCACCCTGCCAGAGCAGAACCATACAATCTAATGCAGGTTGCACAGGAATGCATTCAGAAGGGTCTTGAAAGTCTCCAGAGAAGAACACACCACAACCTCTCTGGGGAGTCTGTTCCAGTGCTCTGTGACCCTTACAGTAAAGAAGTTCTTCCTGACATTGAGGTGGAACACTTCTTGTGCTGTGGTTTACATCCACTGCCCCTTTCCATGAACAACATATTCCTATTACAAAAAAACCCAAACCCTCTGCATAATCTAATCAGCATTTAGAGTATGTCCCTCTCACTAGTAGCATCCCAAGAAATACTATGTTCTTCTCACCAGGCTACTTTTCCCTTGTTGCTCAGTTTATAATTGAAGAAAATAAGAAAGCAACATAACATTTTCTTTTTTTTAAATGGGTAGTGTCATGCATAATTTTAATTTTGAAGAGGAATCTGAAGAGTTCAGAGACTATCCATGTTTTATTAGACAGAATTTCATATATAGGTTTTTGTGGTTGCCAGACAGTTAGCAAAAATGGAAAAACTGAGGAAAAAGAGTGTGCATTTACCTGGTTTACATTCATAGAGATCACAGCATTTTCCTGGTTTTCCTGATGCCTTAGAAACCAAGATATTCAAATACCCAGGTTGGCAAACCTTCCTCAAGCAGCCTGCAGGGTTACACACACAACGGCTTGGGAGTGGACAGCATTCACCAGGAGGAGCATAGCCTTCAATCAAGATGGAATCTTCTGGACAGCGAGGAGAAAACTGGACTTCACAGCGGGCCTTGGAGCAGTCAGGTTTCTCTTCTGAAAGGCAGAGAAATCAGTATGCCATCAATGTCACTGAAACACTGTACCTCAGCTGTAAAGATGAGCTCCAGTAAAGCTCTCTTTCTCCTCCCTCCCTTCAGAACAATAAAGTGTTGCTGTTGAACTGCTAGCAAAATCATGAAATACATGTTAAAATAAAAGCCTCTTGGTATCTGCATGATGGTAGATGTGTTATTTCACAACAAGTCCTATTTGTGCAGTGGGCATGACTGCTGAACCTGTAGAACAGCCATCCACTCGGCTGTGGCATTAAAAACACTTGCCATAGAATCATAGAATCAACCAGGTTGGAAGAAACCTCCAAGATCAGCCAGTCCAACCTAGCACCCAGCCCTAGCCAGTCAGCTAGGCCATGGCACTAAGTGCCTCATCCAGTCTTTGCTTGAACACCTCCAGGGATGGCAACTCCACCACCCCCCTGGGTAGCCCATTCCAATGCCAATCACTCTCTCTGGCAACAACTTCCTCCTAACATCCAGCCTAGACCTCCCCTGGCACAACTTGAGACTGTGTCCCCTTGTTCTGTTGCTGGTTGCCTGAGAGAAGAGGCCACCCTCCACCTGGCTACAGCCTCCCTTCAGGTAGTTGTAGACAGCAATAAGATCACCCCTGAGCCTCCTCTTCTCCAGGCTAAACAACCTCAGCTCCCTCAGCCTCTCCTCATAGGGTTTGTGTTCCATACCACACAGAACTACACCTTCAGTCTCCTAACACTTTCTATTACATGGAACTGATTTTAATTAGTTGATTAAACTTGAATGTCCTGAACTAAGGTCTCCCCTATTCAAAAAGCTGGTTAAAAGTTGCACAGCTAACATATTTGAAGAGTCTGTAAATTAACAGAAGAGGATTTTTCCTGTACACATTCTCAATGTTCACATTAAATGTGTTGTTGCTATGCACTTTGGTGGCTTGAATAGTCAAAGAGGTTTGTCTAGCACTGGGTGCAGGCACATAGCAGTAAGAGAAGGAGTACCAAGGAATGAGCTCAATAGTCAATGAGCTTTGTCTAGCACTGGGTGCAGGCACACAGCAGTAAGAGAAGGAGTACCAAGGAATGAGCTCAATAGTCAAAGAGGTTTGTCTAGCACTGGGTGCAGGCACACAGCAGTAAGAAAAGGAGTACCAAGGAATGAGCTCAACAAGCTGGGCAAATACTGACATAAAGAAAAGAATGAAGACATAGAAGGTTCTTTAACACCCAAGTAACACTCTTATTAACAAAGTTGGAAAAGAAGACTCCCTATTCTCAAAGAAACCCACTAATCTTAATGTTGGCAAAAAATTTGGCTAATCATGCCCTCCCATGAATAAGCCATACTGGGAGAAATCAGACCACTCCCACGACCAATCTATTCCATAACTTAAACAGTAAGGGTCTCACTTTGCCCCATTACCTGCACTGCTAAGAAAAAAGTGAATTCAAGACACTCAGAAGAGAAGGGTATCTTTAAGTCAAGAGGACATGGTCACTTAAGTGCTTAGAGATAATGCAGGTGGCCTTTCCATGCCTGACCTAGGAATCCCTCACAACAACAGAAAACTAGGACTTGAACTTATACAATTTTCGTACCATTCCTTGGATATTTGTAAGTTTGTAAAGTAGAGAGTTTTACAAGTCATTATTACCTCTACACATTAATTACTTTGCTTGTTGACATACAAGTTAGGTGTCCAATAGCAGGAAAAAAAGTAAAAACTCCACTACATTAATCTGATTTAAGATACTGCTATCTTAAAAATCCATCTCTAGAAATGATCATTAACCAACTAAGACAAATCAAATATGACTATTTCTGATGAGAAGTCAAGAATATTCTCTCAAAGATCTGAGCAACTCACTTTGAAGTTAAAGTAACTGGACAATGTGTTTGTGTTTTTTTAACTAAAAGCAAACATGAAGTTCTGCTTTGAAGCATACACTGTGCATCAATAATATTATTTTCTACTAATAGAACCCTTTTTGCAGTTACCTTTAGCACATTCTTCAGATGAAAAATCATAGAATCAAGCAGGTTGGAAGAGACCTCCAAGATCAGCCAGGCCAACCTAGCACCCAGCCCTAGCCAATCAACCAGACCATGGCACTAAGTGCCTCACCCAGGCTTTTCTTGAACACCTCCAGGGATGGTGACACCACCACCTCCTTATTTTGATTTAAACTTAAGATAATATCTAGACAAGTAAATGCTTAGAAAAATATTCATCTAGGTCTCAGCATTAACAGCTGCAAAAGGAAATCATGAATATAAACATTTGCCTCAATTTTAGTTGTAAAACATAGCCAAACAGAAAAGTAATTACATGCATTCCCCTCATATACAAGGACTTCATATTTTTTCATACAAGCAACACAGATTACTCACCTAAATGTGATACTAAGTAGCATCATAACTCTCTCAGTTAAAGTCTCCACTATTTCCATCTATCTTTAAAATAGCCTAGGCTAGATGTGTACTTCACCTAAAATTCTAAACAGCATTGGCAGGACCAATTATTCTGAAATTTACCCTTCTGCTTAGGTTCTTACCTGCTTTATTAAACACATTGCCCAGACTGAACATTACGGGTTACAGCTGTATAAATAATAGGCAACATACTAGTTATTACTATTCTTTAGGTTATGGATATAATAGATGGCACAGCCCTTTAGATTCTAAAAATACTTCAATTTTCACTTCATGTTGTTCAATCATGCAGAGAGAAGTGATCTCACAGCAGCACAGTAGCAGCTCTCAAAGGTCTTGAACATGACAGACCCTTAAATTTCCACTGTTCTTCACATGATCTGCCCCAGCACTATGCATCCAGCAGCTTTCTGATAGGGCTGGGTGCTAGGTTGGACTGGATGATCTTGGAGGTCTCTTCCAGCCTGGTTGATCCTATGACTAACAAATAACCGCATCATCGTGCGGCTTCTCTTCTGAAAACATTTCACACAGTATCTATTTTTAAAAGTCTACCTACTATTTGTTTTTACCTGACTGCACTTAGATATTTACATCTCTCTTTACCACAATAAATGTTTCCATTAGGGCAGATTGTATCTGACCAGTTCAGAAATGCGTCTTAAACTGTTGGGATTCAACTACTCATAGGTCTAGATACCATAGAAGCAAGTAGGTTGGAAGAGACCTCCAAGATCAGCCAGGCCAACCTAGCACCCAGCCCTAGCCAGTCAACCAGACCATGGCACTAAGTGCCTCATCCAAGCTTTGCTTGAACACCTCCAGGGATGGTGACTCCACCACCTCCCTGGGCAGCCCATTCCAATGCCAATCACTCTCTCTGCCAACAACTTCCTCCTAACATCCAGCCTAGACCTCCCCCAGCACAACTTGAGACTGTGTCCCCTTGTTCTATTGCTAGTTGCCTGGCAGAAGAGACCAACCCCCACCTGGCTACAGCCTCCCCTCAGGTAGTTGTAGACAGCAATGAGGTCCCCCCTGAGCCTCCTCTTCTCCAGGCTAAACACCCCCAGCTCCCTCAGCCTCTCCTCATAGGCTTTGTGTTCCAGGCCCCTCACCAGCTTTGTTGCCCTTCTCTGGACACCTTCCAGCACCTCAACATCTCTCTTGAATTGAGGGGTCCAGAACTGGACACAGCACTCAAGGTGTGGCCTGACCAGTGCTGAGTACAGGGGCAGAATAACCTCCCTTGTCCTGCTGGCCACACTGTTCCTGATGCAGGCCAGGATGCCATTGGCTCTCTTGGCCACCTGGGCACACTGCTGCCTCATCTTCAGCCTTCTATCCACCAGTACCCCCAGGTCCCTTTCTTCCTGGCTGCTCTCAGCCACTCTGGCCCCAGCCTGTAGTGCTGCTTGGGGTTGTTGTGGCCAAAGTGCAGAACCCTGCACTTGGCCTTGTTCAATCTCCTCCCATTGGCCTCTGCTCACCCATGCAGCCTGTCCAGGTCCCTCTGCAGGGCTCTCCTACCTTCCAACAGCTCCACACCTGCTCCTAGCTTGGTGTCATCTGCAAACTTACTGATGCTGGACTCAATCCCCTCATCCAGATCATCAATAAAGACATTGAACAGGCCTGGGCCCAGCACTGATCCTTGGGGAACACCACCAGTGACAGCTGCCAACTGGATGTGGCACCATTCACCACCACTCTCTGGGCCTGGCCAGAGATATGCATATTCAATATGTACACTGAAGACCAATATGTACATTAAAGACCAATGCAAAGCTTACTCTCGGAGTTGAGAAGATTACCGACAAAGAAAAAAAACACACAAAAAAGAAGAACATGTCACTATGAGAAGATCCTGAACCACAGAAGAGACACTTTGTGAACAGAGGACTGTGACAAGTAGTTTGGTATGAAAGGCTCAGTGTTTCATAGCTTTTATCCCTGATAGTCTTTTTCACATCAGACCATTACGCACCTAGCATTTAACTGTAATGAAATACAACACAACTTTAGTATTGAATAAAATCAGCAATGCTTTCACAGAAATGGTTTAAACAACCAGCACCTTACAAAGACATGTCTGTGTTTTAACACCAGCTTACACAACACATGCAGGCAGTTTTTCTTTTTAATCCAGTGTCACTAGGTTTGTACTTCATAGCCATGAAAAATAAACAAAACCCCTCCCCTACTATTCCTTCTGTAAATATTGTACTTCCAAATTATGATCTCAAACTATGTACATAGTAAAAGATTCCTATCCCAGCTCACAAATGTAACTGAGCAACAGGAAAGTCAAATATATTAATGCAAACTGGGTCAGCAAACAGACAGCTGTCCTTCCCTAGCTCCAGTCCACAGCAGAATCAAAGGCAGGCAAAGACACTCTCTGCAGAGTAAGTTATGGATTGGTTTGTGATTTAGATGTAGTTTTCCAGGTGGGGGTTGGTCTCTTCTCCCAGGCAACCAGCAACAGAACAAGGGGACACAGTCTCAAGTTGTGCCGGGGGAAGTCTAGGCTGGATGTTAGGGGGAAGCTGTTGCCAG
Organism: Pogoniulus pusillus; assembly: GCF_015220805.1. Classification (NCBI taxonomy): domain Eukaryota; kingdom Metazoa; phylum Chordata; class Aves; order Piciformes; family Lybiidae; genus Pogoniulus; species Pogoniulus pusillus. The sequence continues at coordinate 21,937,498 of NC_087281.1, read as the reverse complement.
AGAGAGTGATTGGCATTGGAATGGGCTGCCCAGGGAGGTGGTGGAGGCACTGTCCATGGAGGTGTTGAAGCAAAGCCTGGATGAGGCACTTAGTGCCATGGTCTGGTTGAGTGGCTAGGGCTGGGTGCTAGGTTGGACTGGATGATCTTGGAGGTCTCTTGATTAGGTTGATTCTATGATAAGCAGAACTGTTAAAGCATTGGTGAAAGGATCTTAAGGCATAACTCAGTGGAAGAAAGAGAGAGTAGAAAAGGCCCAGTGTAGGTGGGCGAGTCTTATTCTGCAGGTGAAGCAAAAGAGATCTCTGGTCTTCTGGAAACCAGGGAGGGATTTCCATCATGTAGTGAAAATTATGTGTCACCAGAGATGCCTTTACTCAGTTACCACAGCAATGATAACAATGTTCTCACCAAAGAAGAAGGCCAAAGAGAGCTAAAAGAGACTTTGGTCTCAATGCTTCCCTCTGAGATACCTGAGCTGTTCTACAGCTGCTTCTTTAGAAACAAGTTAATACACATAACCATATGAATGGATATACATAAGTACATACACACAAAGATAATGAAATCTACTTTTTCTGTTAGGTCTCTATAAAGAATACAGAACAAGAAGCATTTTGAAATAGCTATCTTAACATTGCATGTTTCAGAGCAACTCAAAATAGAATATGGTCCACGACTAATCTAACTGCTGCCATAAAGTCTATGTAATTTGTGATGGTTTGGGTGTTCCCTGCCCCCCCACACTTTGGAAATCACCCAGACTAGACTCAGCCAGCTCTGGAAATTGGATGAAGCTTATATTTACAGCTTAGCACAATATACAAGCAGATATTTACAGTAGATACAGTTATAGACAGAAATAGACAAGGGAAAAGGTAATACAGAAATTACAACAGCCCTCCCAGAAACCTGAGTCCCCAGGAGGGGCTTCCAACCATCCTTCCACCTTCTCCCACCCCTCTCAAACTTACCCCAGTCCCAAGGAAGAATGGAGGTTTGGCCAGGGGGTTAGGAAGCAAAGTGGATTAATCAGAAAAACGGAGGGGGAGGTTAGAGAGAGATATGCAGCTCTGAGCTCCCCAGTAGGAGAAGTAGAGTGCATGATCTATGTCTGGATTCTTATTTTTATATCTCTCAGCAAGCTTATGAATGAAGTAGACTGGATAGGGCTGAGGGATAGGTTGGACTGGATGATCTTGGAGGTCTCTTCCAACCTGGCTGATTCTATGATTCTAGACATCATTCTGTTTTCCTTTTCACAGCCTGTAATCTAGTTCTTCTCACCAGAACATTCCAGCTAGTTTCAAACTAGCACAACTCTGAAGGCATGGGTTGTTCAGCTTTGTATTTCTGTTTCATTGTACACTGATTTTGTGAAATCTAGGCTAAAATACAGCCACTTTTACTGTACCCTTTTGCAGACTACATTGAAACACATTCCAAACAATAGGCATACTGTACTGTTACAGAGAGGCAGGAAGGAAATATTAAAAGGATTAGGGATAAACAAGAAAAATGATTACCCAGCTGAAGCAGTCAGACAGACTGGGATTGATATTGGAATGCAAAATACTTAAAAGGATTTTCAAGAATCAAAAGGATAGTTACAGTAGATTAAAAAATGAGATTACCTTACACATCCAACATGCACAGTACTCTATATGGGTGAACTGCTACAGATAAAAAAAGGACTAGAGCTTGACCTTTTATCTAAAACTGAACTTTACTTAAAATCCATTCTATTTTTCAAATGAGTTTCACTTTGTTTTCCATCATTATATGACTCTGGACTTTAGTACTCTTCCTTCACTTGTATAGACACATAACAGCAACAGCCTGTACTAAGCTGGATTATTAAATAGTCACACTCAAAAGAATAGTCATAGAAAAAGGTTTCACCCAATATGTACTTGTCAATATACATCTCTGCACCAGGGTATTCACTAAAGATTTGTTGAAGAATGTTCAAAGAGCATTTGACCCAGCTGGAGAGCTGTAACCAATGGAGTCCAACAGGGATCAGTGCCGGCTCAATATCTTCATTAATGACACTGATGAGGGCACAGAGTGCCTGCTCAGCAAGTTTGCTGCTGACACCAAGCTGGGAGGCTTGGCTGATAGAGCTGAAGGCTGTGCAGCCATCCAGCAGCACCCGGACAGACTGGAGAGCTGGGCACAGAGGAACCAAATGAGGTTCAACAGGGACAAGTGCAGAGTCCTGCATCTGGGGAGGAACAAACAACTGCACCAGTACAGGCTGGGAGATGATCTGCTGGGGAGCAGCCGTGTGGAGAGGGACCTGGGAGTCCTGGTGCATAACAAGTTAACTATGGGACAACAATGTGCCCTTGTGGCCAAGAAGGCCAATGGATCTTGGGGTGTATTAGGAGGAGTGTGTCCAGCAGATCAAGGGAGCTTCTCCTCCCCCTCTACTCTGCCCTTGTGAGACCTCATCTTGAATTCTGCACTCAGTTTTGGGCTCCTCAGTTTAAGAGAGACAGGGATCTTCTGGAGAGGGTCCAGCAGAGTGCTACAAGGATGATTAGGGGACTGAAGAGCATGGCTTATGAAGAGGTTGAGTGATCTGGGACTTTTTAGTCTGGAGAAGAGAAGACTGAGTGGAGATTCAGTAAGTGTTTATAAACATCTGAGGGCTGGTCAGGAGGTAGTGGGGGACAGGCTCTTTTCCCTTGCACCCTGTGATAGGGCAAGGAGCAATGGGTGTACATTGCAGCACAGGAGGTTCCACTTCAACACAAGGGGAAACTTCTTTACTGTAAGGGTCACAGAGCACTGGAATAAGCTCCTCAGAGAGGTTGTGGAGCCTCTGTCTCTGGAGACTTTCAAGGCCTGTCTGGATGTGTTCCTCTGTGTTAGATAGTATTGTCCTGCTCTGGCAGGGAGGTTGGACTTGACGATCGCCTTCAGTCCCTTCCAGCCTCTAATATCCTGTAATCCTGTGATTCATCAGAACTCTGCATCTAAATGCAAACACAAGTTCTATGCAAGCAGTATTGTTTGTGGCTGTAGTTGCATTTGGTTTCAGACTCAGTTTCTCCATTTGGCTTAAAAACAGCTAAATCTGGAGAGCTCAAAGGTAGCTCTCCTCCCTTTCATTTAAAACATGCTTTCAACAGAGACATATTAACATCTTTTAACAGAAATGAACAGGTTGACACCGACATCTTAATCCAAAACTCTAATGGATAACATTAGCTTTCTCACAAAACTGCACATGCAGAGAAGGACACAAGCCCAGCTTGCTGGGGAGCTGTACCATCTCAGGGACAGGATCCACTTTCACTGGCAACTGCACTACTTTCAATAGTAATAAAGCATTGCCCCCGTTGTAAAAACAAAAGAAAACAAAACCAACTAAACAAAAAACACCACCAAAACCACTGGGCCACCTATTTCAATACTGTCATGACTGGAATAACATTGTCTATTGTGATTTCTTTATATAAAAGAGAGGCTATTACTCTGGATGAATGACACTGCTCCTACTATTGGTGAGTATTTATGTAGACAACTCAATGGAACTTTGTAAAGCAAGGAAGTAGATGCAAACAGTAACGTGGTAGGAATGATACTACTTCTGCTATTGGTCAATATTTATATAGACAACTCAATGGAACTTTGTAAAGCAAGGAAGTAGATGCAAACAGTAACGTGGTAGGAATGATACTACTTCTGCTATTGGTCAATATTTATGTAGACAACTCAATGGAACTTTGTAAAGCAAGGAAGTGGATGCAAACAGTCTTGTGGTAGTCTCAACTACAGATCCAGGATTTTAAAGAATGCCATAACATTTTAGAAGTAACCCAAAATTAAAACCTAAAGCAGAAAGTGTTCTTCCTTACAAAAATAGAAGCAGCTGCAAAGCAAAGGGTGATGCTGAATACATACAGGATGGTAAATCCAAGTACTTGCAACAACTCTGCTCAATATAGTTTAAGAAAAGTATAAGTTAGCTGAAAACTAGACAAGTAATGGTAAGTTTTCACTGAAGGCAACATGCATCTTAATGTGACAGGGAGAAAGGGATTTGAACTTGAGATCATAACTTAGACCCCCCCACAAAGGACTAACACCTCTGGAGGCAGCTCTGAACACAAAAAAAGCACTGTGCAATGTGCTATATGCTGCACAATCACACCCATAGGAGTAGTCTCAACTCACTGTTTGCTTCCTAATCAGAGTCTGAAAATATAAGCAAAATTAGGACCTGGAAACCATTACATCTAAAATAAACACAAACTACAACCAAAATAGATACATGATTTCACAAAAAAGAAAAGAAGATAATTCACATATGTGTGAAGTTAACAACAAAGATAAAACTCAGTACAGCAAGAAGAGCAATTAGTTTTTTAGGGAAAGGTTAAAACAAGCAAAAGAAAAACCAACATGTAAAAATTACTTAGAATCATAGAATCAAGCAGGTTGGAAGAGACCTCCAAGATCAGCCAGTCCAACCTAGCACCCAGCCCTAGCCAGCCAACCAGACCATGGCACTAAGTGCCTCATCCAGGCTTTTCTTTAACACCTCCAGGGACAGTGACTCTGCCACCTCCCTGGGCAGCCCATTCCAATGGCTGCAGGCCAGAAGGAAGTACAGTGTGGGAAGAGCAAACAAGTTGCTCTGTCCTGCAGTACTGCCATAAGAAAAAAACACAAGACAGAGTACTTTTAACACAGACTGAGAAACATGCAGTATCCAGTCTTTATTCCTCACACAGTCACTGCACATGTGCCTCCACAGGGCTATGCAGGTAAATAAACACTCAGACTATCAGCTAAACACAGCTTCACAACCACCACGCATTAAATGCTACTGTAGATCACCACATTCTTGCAGCATCCCTCACTCCACCTCAAAACAGCAACATCCCATAGAGAATTCAATGTCAAAACTAAAAAAAAGCAGAAAGTCAGATCTTAAACAGCATTCAGCTTCTGTTAATGATTCTGTTACAAATTTTGCTGACTGCAGTAGTCATTAAGCTTGGACCCCTCCATTTCAAGCTGGATGAATGCCAACACCTTTTATTACGAACAAAAGACAGCAAGTCCGGAAAGCAACCAACAATCTTATGCCAAATATAGAAAAATCATCTCTCAAATTCAGCATTTTGTTGGCTGCAATGGTCTTTAATTACATTCAGGTTCTGATCTCACTTGAAGCATACAGTTGTGTATTTACTAGACAGAAAGAGCAGCTTAAAGGGAAATGATCTAGATGATTGCAGGTATGGCATTCCATTTCCCCCCAAGTGTATTGTTTTAGTTTTGGGGTTATGCTTTTTAGCAGAACTATCAAAATAGAAAGAGTATCACAAATTATCATGGCTCTAAGATTTAGTCTGATTCTTCATACTATGATTTTCTTATTCTTTCATCTTCATTGCCCTTTCTTCTTGAGTTACCCACTTATTCATGCTGCCTTTCAAGCAAATGCCCCAAATGACTTGTCACACATAAAATCAACCAGGTTGGAAGAGACCTCCAAGATCATCCAGTCCAACCTAGCACCCAGCCCTATCCAATTAACTAGACCATGGCACTAATCTTTTCTAACCTTTTGTCTTTCTTCCTGTACATCTCCATTACTACAATATGCAGCAACATCCTTAGCTTGTGTAACAATCTACTTTAACACCACCTACTATTTCCTCTTAAACACCAAATAAAAACTTATTTGTGCCATTTAATATATACTAATATATTTAATATATACTAATATACTAATTTCCATGACAACTAGAAAAAGAAAAACCAAAGGTCAAGTGCAGAAGTATTTAATCAGCATAATTTCATAGGACAGCTTGACTAGAGCAACTAATACAGATTTAATTTACAAGCACTAAAATACAGGTTACATACATGTGTGGAACATAAATGACATAAGTTACTGCCAGGAAACTGCAGATGGGGTTGCACTTTCTAAGTGAAGCAAATCAGCATTATTTCCAGTAGAGATTCTACTGATGGCATTCCTTGCACAGGTTTGGGATTCAGCCACAAACTATGTACAGTGCATAGCTTCCAAATCAGATACAATCAATGTAACACTCAACCTACATATAAGTTTGCCCTAAGTATGGTATTTACAGAGTTGAGTGATCAGAGACAGGGTACAGTAGTTAACTGATAAACTGGTCTAGTACATGGGTTGGCACCTAATCCATAACATGGATATTATCATCTGCAAAAGAGGGCAGATCCACCAGAGATGTAACTGATGAACTGATAAACTACTTTCTGACCCCAGGAAAACTATGAGTAGGAAGGTGACAAAAGCAGACTTCAATGATAGCTTCTGAGTGCACTGTGCACTGTCCTGGCTACATTGACAGTGATCTGACCTCATAAACTCACTCTGGGAGGCAACATGAGCAGGAAGACCAGAATTTAAATTAGGAGCTGTTGTGAAGCAAATCACTTTATTGCCAGAACTTGACTAATGAAAAATAGAAGAAAAAGGCTGAGGGTTACAAGTAAATATGAGGAATTGATATCTTTTAAAATGCAATGGTCTTTACAATCAAGATAATATAGTGATTGCGTAAGCTGCCCAGGGAGGTGATGGAGTCACCATCCCCGGAGGTGTTCAAGAAAAGCCTGGATGAGGCACTTAGTGCCATGGTCTAGATGACTGGCTAGGGCTAGGTGCTAGGTTGGACTGGCTGATCTTGGAGGTCTCTTCCAACCTGGATGATTCTATGATTTATGAAAAATTCAAAGACTGAGATTCTATTCCTTCGTACAGGCCAAGGTAAGAACTGACATTCCATAAGTCAGAGAAGCCTGGGGAGTGCTATCTAGTGAAGCCTGTTGAGAAGGTAACAGAAGAAAGCTTGAGCTACTAAAGACCACTGATGCTTCTGCATCTCAAAGCCAATGCAATTCCCCCCCCTCCCCCCCCATTTTTTGTTTCTTACATTTGGCTAAAAAAAGACACCTGAGAAGGTAAATTCTAATATTTTAACATTATGAGGTATCTCACATGTCACTTAAGATATATCCCCCATGATAAACCTTATCTAACAGCAGTCCTCACAGCAAATCAGCAGCATAGTGCATGAAAAAGAAGAAAAATGTTTCATTTCACTCACAAACTACATCTTCAGGGAAAGCAGTTGTAAAAGTTAATTGTTAACAGAGGCAGTATTAACAGGTGAATTTTAAAGGGGACCTTTCATTAACATAACTCAAAGTGCACATATTTTTCAGCAAAAAGACTAAGTTTTGTAACATACCACACAGCACTACTGCCAACAATCAAACAATTCTCCTCTCACCTTTCTTCCAACTTGTGCAGTGAATGCATTTTCTCAACACAAAGTACCTGCTTCCATGGGATCAAGACTCAGAAAGATTTATCAGACATCTTTGCACAGAAGCATGAAGGAAAGACAAGATTAAGTAATGCTGATATGTCAATAATGGTAAAATAGGATGCAAATACATCAACTCTGCCACTTGTGAATGTCATGGAGAAAGAGAGAAGGAATAATGGAAATACAACCCAAAGCAAGTGAGAAATTTCACACAACATTTCTTATGACATGCCAACCCTTACAGCCACTGTGTCCCATTAATGCCTTTGGCAAATGCTTAAACAGAAGCAAAGCTAGGATATGAAAGTTTGGTTAAACTCCCTTAACTTGCTGCACTTGCTACACTGACTGAATATATTAAAACCCATGTTGTAAATCTCAAGACATTGTAAAAACAGCATCTAAGAACTGTTTTCAGACAGCAAGTAAAATAAATATATAGAACAAATGGATGTAATATGCTGTAAAATAAAAGTTAAATCACACAAAAATGGACAATAGAACAAGCTTCTGCACAGTTTAAGACACATGGAAATATCCTTCTTGGAAACTATTTATCTAGCAAGATTTAAGGACAAATCTTCAGCTAGCATAAGTTATCTTAGATGCCTGACTTTGTAATCAAGGACTTCAAAGTACTTGTGCAAATTCACACTGTCTCACATCCTGCACACATCTTGCACGTTACAATGTGGTGACCAAGAGTACTAGCTAGAATAAAAATAAAACAGAACCTTCTCATACCCACTCCTCCCCCCCCCCCCCCAAAAAAAAAAAAAAGGAGAAGAAAAGAACTAAAAACATCCTCAAAGAACAGAGAGGTTTATATAACTAAGCAGCCAAAGCAAGAGACTCCAAATGCATAGAAAGGATACTCCAACAGACACAAACTCAGAAAACTTAAAGTAAAAATTTTAGCATTGCATTCAATTGGACTCAGTTTCTATTTCTGCCATGAATAGTTCCAACAGTCTATTTTCCTTCCTTCCCAACATATTGCTGGTTTCACATACACAGTTGCTTTGCAAGCATGGGGGGGAACTTGTTTTGTACGTAGTATCAGGCATTGCACAGCAATCCTTTTGTAAGCCAAGATCCCTGAGTGCTACCAAAAAAATGAAGCCAACCAAAAAACTCCTGCACTGTTTAGTATGTATCTGAAAACACCATACAGCTGCTAGCAAATCAATAGGAAAAACCACTTCCTCAACTAGAATCATTTGAAGAGACTATAATACAGAGACTATAATACCAACAGAATAGTCACTAATCAGTCACCAGGCAAGTAGTTGCAAGCTGATGTTTTGCAAAGAAATTCAGTTTACTAAACTGTAGGTAGTCAAAATTCAAGCAAAACTTCTGGGCATCTTCCCCAAGGTAAGCCAGCTCAGAACTCTCAAGGTGAATCTCAGCCCCTTCTTTGCTTTTGGTGAGGATGTATCTTTTCCAAGCCTGCCAACTGCAGAGCAATTTCTGTCCAAATGATTGTTTTGAGGTCACCCAGTCCCATTCAGAGAAGAGGTGATGTCAGGTTAACTGTCCGGGTCCAGAACAGTTCAGACAACCTTGCAGAAGGTGATTCCAGCCCTTCTCTGTGAAGTCTGTGCCTCCATTTGATCACCCTCACAAAGCATGTCCCAGCATTTATCTGGAAGGTTTCTTCACAGGATGTCAGAGGTTGGAAGGGACCCAAAGAGATCATCAAGTCCAACCTTCCTGACAGAGCAGGACCATACAATCTAGCTCAGGTCAGAGGAATACACCCAGATGGGCCTTGAAAGTCTCCAGACAAGGAGACTCCACCTCTCTAGGGAGCCTGTGCCAGTGCTCTGTGACCCTTGCAGTAAAGAAGTTCCCTCTTGCATTGAGGTGGAACCTCCTGTGCTGCAGCTTACATCTATTGCTCCTTGTCCTATCACAGGAAGCAAATGAAAAGAGCCTGTTGTGCTGTCCCCCTGCTCCTGACTCCCAGCCCTCAGATAGTTGTAAACATTTATTAAATCTCTTCTCAGTTTTCTCTTCTCCAGACTAAAAAGCCCCAGATCCTTCAGCCTCTCCTCATAAGGCATGTGCTCTAGTCCCCTAATAATCCTCCTGGCCCTCTGACAGATCTTCTCCAGCAGATCCCTGTCCCTCTTAAAACTGGGAAGCCCAAAACTGAATGCAGTACTCAAGATGTTCTCACCAGGGCACAGCAGATTAGCTTGCTGCATTTGATGCCTAATGCTGCTTGTCCCAGCTCCATCTTCACTGTAATCAAGCATGATGTAAGACAGCAATAAAGTCTCTTCTGCTGCTTTTCTTTAGACTGAACAAAAGATCTTCTCCCTATTTTTTTTAGCTAAGAGTGAGCTATAAGAACACCAATGTGCAAATAAACTTCCTTCTGGAGTGAACATGCATTCCTCAATAATTTACTGATTTGAGATAAGAAACAGTACCAGAAGCAACAGGATGAGTTATAACAGCCTTCCCTCTCATCTCAGTGTTTGAGCATGGGGCGAAGGGGTGTGTGCTGGGGGAGTAGCTTTATTGAACAACAACTGAGGAGAGACAAGAGCAAGACAAATTTGTCACAAAACAGTTAATACAACTTCAAGTTATCCTGGAAGCTCATCTGCTTCCAAGCAGAAAACACCGAGATCTAAGATGCTGGCATAGTCTCAAGATTTATCATCTCTTCCTCCTCCATTGTCACTCAGTGCAGCCCCTCTGAAGGTCTCTGTTCTTGTCCAGACAAGTCTGAAATGACTACAGCCTTGTTTATACAGGTCAAGTAGCAGGCACGTCCCAACATACCAAACTCGAACACAACAGGTTACATTCCTCTTTCTGAACACACCAGCCTACACTAGCAACCGCAGCTCAGCTAGCAGAGACTTCATTACACCGACAGGTGCACCACACATGTTGTGCAGACACATACTAAATCAAAATGACCACACAGCATAACTAGATAGGTTTGTTTGGTTTTTTTTTCCCCACACTACACTGTGTTTAACTACATACATGACAGGCCTATAGTACCTTTTCTTTTCCTGTAGGAATTCAATAATTGAGCAAGACTTCCAGCAAGAAATAATTTTCACTTACATTACTCAAAGCACCTGCTTTCAGAAAAGACTTGATTGCAATGAACAATGAAATACAACAAATATATCTGTATCTGTGCCCATGCTCACAGCTCTGTGTTTGCCCTATAATAGTTAGCATAACGGTTCTCCAACAGTGGACACAATGGATTACACTTCCAGATTGTTACTACAGAAGTAAGGGAATAAAGTTGCACAGTAGACAGTGGTAAGTGGGTAGCGTGCTGCACTTTGGCCACAACAATCCCAAACAGCACTACAGGCTGGGGACAGAGTGGCTGGAAAGCAGCCAGGAGGAAAGGGACCTGGGGGTACTGGTGGATAGTAGGCTGAAGATGAGCCAGCAGTGTGCCCAGGTGGCCAAGAGAGCCAATGGCATCCTGGCCTGCATCAGGAACAGTGTGGCCAGTAGGACAAGGGAGGTTATTCTGCCCCTGTGCTCAGCACTGCTCAGGCCACACCTTGAGTGCTGTGTCCAGTTCTGGGGCCCTCAATTCAAGAGAGATGTTGAGGTGCTGGAAGGTGTCCAGAGAAGGGCACCAAAGCTGGTGAGGGGCCTGGAACACAAACCCTATGAGGAGAGGCTGAGGGAGCTGGGGGTGTGCAGCCTGGAGAAGAAGAGGCTCAGGGGGGACCTCATTGCTGTCTACAACTACCTGGAGGTTGTAGCCAGGTGGGGGTTGGTCTCTTCTGCCAGGCAACCAGCAGTAGAACAAGGGGACACAGTCTCAAGTTGTGCTGGGGTAGGTAAAGGCTGGATGTTAGGAGGAAGTTGTTGGCAGAGAGAGTGATTGGCATTGGAATGGGCTGCCCAGAGAGGTGGTGGAGTCACCATCCCTGGAGGTGTTCAAGAAAAGCCTGGATGAGGCACTTAGTGCCATGGTCTGGTTGAGTGGCTAGGGCTAGGTTGGACTGGGTGATCTTGGAGGTCTCTTCCAACCTGCTTGATTCTATGATTCTAAAGCTCAGATGCTATAGCTAGCTTGCTCTGGCCTTCAAAAATCTTATTCTGGTAGAATGAAATAAAAACAATTATCTATTTTACAGGCAAGAAGTCAAAGCAGAGAAGCCCAATGTCAAACCTAACATGAATATCACAAAGTCTTAAAATAAGCAAGCAAAGTCTTAAAAGCACATATGGAGAAGATAGCACTGGGAAATCTTGAAATCACACCTCAGTCTAGATTCTATTCCACATTAATCTGAACTGTTCAGCTAACAATAAGCCAAACCTTTCAAGGTTTCATTTTGCTAAACCTAAATGAATTGGGGTTGTGTCATGGTTTAACCCTAGCAGCAGTCACTCATTCATTGCCGGCCCCACCAGCAGGAGGAGCAGAGAACTGGAAGAGTGAATGTGTAGCAACTCCAGGGTTGAGATAGAGTTCAAGATGGGATAAAAAGGAGGAGAGAAAGAAAAATAATATCAAGAACAAGTGATGCAAAACCTTCAAGTTGTTCACCAATAGCTGCTTTAATCACAAATCCAGAACACAGCACCACACAGGCTACTATAAAGAAAATTAAACTATCCCACCCCAAACCAGCAAAAGTCGGTATCAGAACTTGGATTGCAAGGTAGTATCCTGCTGCATGAATAAATGTGATATAGTTTTACCCATCCTTACACACTTCTAGGTGATTATCTCAGAATAATCAGACAGTGTTAGTCAAAGAGGATTAAAATTCAGCTGAACACTATTTCTTATCAGACAGAATATTTTCTCTACTATTCCCAGATGGATCTATCCACATTCACAATCTCAACATCAGTCTATGAATCTCCAACCCTCACTACTGTTGCCTAGTAAATAATGAAATGCAAAAAACATTTCACTCCACACACACATATACAAATATCTATTTATGGATACCTCAGAATGTCACTTTACTATGCCCCATTAAAAGATTTCTGGGATGACATTTCTTTGAGAAAGCTGCATTTATTTTTACAACAGAATATCTATTTGCATTGTTTTGAATTGTGTTCATTCATCAACAGGAAGGATACTGATACTGTGATATTTACTGGATTCACCCCACATGTACAATAGTTGTAAACAATTTCTAGCAACAATACCTTGCAAGACAGAGCAAGTTCTCAATTTCTATCTGGACCAATATTATAGCAAGTCAAGACTCACCTTACTTGGTATTTGCTAATAAATATATTAAATTTGCCAATTACTCCAAGCTTGGATTGCAGAGATGGAAGTCACAAAGATGCAAACCTTCATGGATCTTCTGCTCCCCATATCCTCTTTCCCCCTTATCATCCCCCTATCTGTCTCACCTTTTCCTTTCTGAATTCCTGCCATCATTTCTCATCTTCAGTCACCACACATTGATATTCCTAGTCCTCCCCCTCTTCTCTACCCTCCCTTCCCCTCTTCCTTCTCTACCCTCCCTTCCCTTTCTTCAGATTCCATCTGCATCCCACTCAGCTCAAACAAGTTCCTTCCACACACTGTCCAAGTGGAGCAGTAAGAACAGAAAAGTCTGTCCTCGTTCTCAGCCCTTAGGTGACAGCACAGAGCTCTAAGACTTTGCCTGTCACATCCAAAGCACAGCGAATCTTTGAACACCTAAACTGGGAAAAATTTTTTCCTTAAATCTCTGCTGAATTTTTGCAAATATTTTTGGCATGGTTTATATTCTGGCCAGCTACAAGTAATGCCTCATTTGACAGACAGTGTGATAGCAAAACCAAAAGGGAAAGCATAATGGATACAGATTCCATACCAGTTATCTGCCAAGTACTACAACTATCCACATCAGAGTTAAATCTGACGTACAGCATGCACACAACAGGGTTTTTTCCCTGCAGGAAGTTTTGGTTGTTTTGTTTGATTTTTGGTTGGTTGTTTTTTTTTGTTGGTTTGGGGTTGTTTTTTTTTTTTTTGGGGGGGGGGGGAGTTGTCTGTTTCTGTCTTGTTTGTTTCTAAAAATCATAAGCACTTAGTAAAACTCAAAAAATCCAAACCCTACACTGATTGTTTGAGTTTGGGAATCACCCAGAAGCAGATGCAGCGAAGAGCACTTCCATTGACATGTTTTAACTTCAGCAAAGAGCTACACAATTTAGGGGGAAAACAAAAAATATTAAACCAGATAATTTATCTCAACACTAATCATAACTCTCTCCCTACCTACATTCTCACCGAAGAAATGCCACCAAGAATGCACAAACACAGCAACTACTGGAATGGGCTGCCGAGGGAGGTGGTGGAGGCATCGTCCCTGGGGGTCTTCAAGAAAAGACTGGATGAGGCACTTAGTGCCATGGTCTAGTGGACTGGATAGGGCTGGGTGCTAGGTTGGACTGGATGATTTTGGAGGTCTCTTCCAACCTGCTTGATTCTATGATTCTATGATTCTACCACCACGGTTTTAACAGCCTTTTGGTCATGCACTGCACAATGCTTGCAGAAAGAAACAAACAGTTGAAGGAAACACACATTGTCCACCACCTAAAGATTTTTAAGTGATACATTTGCCTAACTTAAAGGTCTGCATGCAAAAACTAGAACTCCCTTTTGGCTTGGATGCACACTTGATGCAACTGAAACCACTCAGCTTTCATACAAAGACATTTCCACAGAGCAGCACAAAATTACCTGAGATGAAATAATTATGAGTTCCTCGACAGGAACAAAGCCATAATAACAAGAAACAAAACTCAAGTGTTAAGACTACTTTCTGCACATGAGGTACTCCAGCAGTGGTGCTCTTACAAAAAAAGTTAAAGCAATTAACCATAAGGAATTTACCTCTCCAACATCATAAGGTAGAGGTAGCCCACAGTGACCAAATGATAGGAGCGAATACAGACAGTCACACTCTGACACATAATAGGATGTAAATTTACACTGTAGCTAGCCTGCACAAAACTCTAAGATGAAAATTGTGTCCTTTGATGCCTGCTGTAGTATTTTTGGTAGTATCTTGTTATAGCTTCCAGCCCAAACCTACCAGAGTTGTAGTTTCATCATTTCTGACTCAAGAAAATATGCAGTTAAGAATCTAAACAGGAAGGCAACGCTCACAAATAGGAGATGCCTAGAAGTGCAACTTGAAAAAACAGTCAGGCTTTCAACATAATTGCACCAGTTCTCAAGAAAATAAATTTGTGGCACTGGAAAGAGACTACTTAAAGACCAAATGCAGCCTCTCCATTAAAATGTGGGGTTAGCTACTGTAACAGACACAATATAATTGAAGCCAGCTATGCACACGAATACAGAAGCAAACTGCACAATCCAAAGCAATACAAAGCACAGCATTACTTTCTTTTAAATACAAATGCAACAGACAAGAATGATAACTAACAAGACAAAGTAAAAATACCAGATGGCAAACCCTGAGTTCTGATTACAGAAGAAAAGAGTTGGCAAGATGTATTGAGTGTATCACAGAAATGTGCTGGGTGGAAAAGGCCCTCAGGATCACCAAGTCCAACTGATATCTCTACTCTACAAGGTTTGCCCCTAAACCATATCCCCAAGCACCACATCCAAATGACTTTTAACACATCCAGGGTTAGTGACTCAACCACCTCTCTGGGCAGCTCATTCCAATGCCTGATCATTCTTTCAATTTAAGATTTTCCCTGATGTCCAGTCTAAACCTAGCCAGCTGCAGTATGAGGCCATTCCCACTTATTGTAGCACTAATTACCTGCAAGAAGAGACCAGCACCAACCTCTCCACAATGTCCTTTCAGGTACCTGTAGGCAGTGATGAGGTCTCCCCTCTGCCTCCTCTTTTTCAAGCTAAGCAAGTCCAGTTCTGGGCCCCTCAATTCAAGAGAGATGTTGAGGTGCTGGAAAGTGTCCAGAGAAGGGCAATGAAGCTGGTGAGGGGCCTGGAACACAAACTCTATGGGGTGAGACTGAGGGAGCTGGGGGTGTGCAGCCTGCAGAAGAGGAGGCTCAGGGGGGACCTCATTGCTGTCTACAACTACCTGAAGGGAGGTTGTAGGCAGGTGGGAGTTGGTCTCTTCTCCCAGACAACCAGCAATAGAACAAGGGGACACAGTCTCAAGTTGTGCTGGGGGAAGTCTAGGCTGGATGTTAGGAGGAAGTTGTTGGCAGAGAGAGTGATTGGCATTGGAATGGGCTGCCCAGGGAGGTGGTGGAGTCACCATCCCTGGAGGTGTTGAAGCAAAGCCTGGATGAGGCACTTGGTGCCATGGTCTAGTTGACTGGCTAGGGCTGAGTGCTAGGTTGGACTGGATGATCTTGGAGGTCTCTTCCAACCTAGATGATTCTATGATTTCTAGCTTTGCGAATCAAACCTGCATACTTAGTGAACTAAGCTTCCAAGCTCACACAAGAAGTTACCATCTTAATATCTAATGAAATGGAAAATTTCGGAAGAATTTCAAATTGGGTACTTTCCCCCCCATTCTTCAGGAAAATTTAATAGTGTAACAGCAAAAAAATAAACAGATATTTTTTTAGAGCTTATTTGGATTAAATACTATATATTTTCATTTTGCCCTTTCTTTGTGCTGAAGTTTACTCTTCAATAGCTTTCTTATTAATGATAAAAACCAGAGCTTTGAAAATATTTAAGTGTCCAGATGCATAGCCACTAACTTTTCTTTGTATTGAAAGAGCAGGATAAAACATAGATAGAAATATACATGCTCATAACAGTCACCTGGAAAAAAAAACATCACCAATTTATGCTGTAAACAAATACTAAGACATACAATGAATGCTTAATACCCTGCTCTACATCTCAAAGTGGAGAAAATAACATCATTAAGCCTAATTCTGAGGGAAATGGTAATTAATAGACCCATCAATTTATACAAACATAAGGTTCATCTGGTGACATTCTACTTCATAATGTAAATAGGAGTAAATAAACTTATACAGTCACATATCATTGATTACAGGGGGGGAAAAATGTAATTGCTGCATTATCACTTCAGACTGTCAGATAAAACTTAGGGAAAAAACCCACAACCCTGAACTACATGTAGCATTTGAGGTGATTCACAGAGTTGTTCTTTGAAATGGCACAGAAGAAATGTTTTCTTTATGAATTCAAACAGTAGGAAGTTAAAAGCAAGCTAAAACCCAAAGCAAACAAACTATATTGCTTATACAAAACATTTCCCCCCCCTTTCCACCATCAGACACACAAATCTTGTGTTCTACATCAGAATTCTCTTATGTCCCTGAGGTTCACATTGTTAAAGGCTTTCAGGCAGTGGCTGATACATCAGGGTTCTGAACCAAAGCTACATCATACAATGACATTTTAGTCAGACGGGTCTGTAGGTACACAAAACACCTTTTTTTTCCCTTGGAAATATAGCTACATCTTTTAAAAACCTCACCAACAAAATTCCCACCAAATTATGTCATCCTGGAAAAGACACTCACTAAGATGTTCATTGAATTTGCTACAACACCATTTCCATAGCTGACACTACAACACCATTTCCATAGCTGACACTACAACACCATTTCCATAGCTGACACTACAACACCATTTCCATAGCTGACACTACAACACCATTTCCATAGCTGACACTACAACACCATTTCCATAGCTGACACTACAACACCATTTCCATAGCTGACACTACAACACCATTTCCATAGCTGACACTACAACACCATTTCCATAGCTGACACTACAACACCATTTCCATAGCTGACACTACAACACCATTTCCATAGCTGACACTACAACACCATTTCCATAGCTGACACTACAACACCATTTCCATAGCTGATACTACAACACCATTTCCATAGCTGATACTACAACACCATTTCCATAGCTGATACTACAACACCATTTCCATAGCTGATACTAAGAGCTACAAAACATGTTAGTGAATTTTCATCCTGTGGTGCTGTTAACTGTGGAACAGAAGCACGAAGTGGCACTGGAAACAAGCACTGTAAAAAAGCCATCAGATCTGTATGTCGTCGTCCCTGGGGCAGTTCAAGGCAAGGTTGGATGTGGCACTTGGTGCCATGGTCTAGCCTTGGGCACTGTGGTAAAGGGTTGGACTTGATGATCTGTGAGGTCTCTTCCAACCTTGGTGATACTGTGATACTGTATCTTCTGAAAAAGGGAAGCTACTGTCACTTTGAAATATGTATATATTCCTAGAGTATTCAAATGTCTTCAATCATAATTCTACCACAGGTGCAGATGAGAAAGAAACACACATCCAGATTGAGCTGGAAAGCTCAACTGTATTCAAAAGAAAAGCTGTTTGCTAGTGCACTGTGATCAGAGAGGTAGTCAGGAATGTCTCCCTCAAGGAGAATCTCTCAGAGGGAGTCACTGAAGGAAATGAACACAAAATACTCATCTTATCTGAAGAGAGATGGCTTATTCAGAGGGATTGTTTGCTCCACCATGAGGAATGGCATGACTGCTAACCATGGCAAAGACTAAGACTAATCCAGATCTTCCAAAAGGAAATGTTGCATAGCAAGAATCGTTTGCATTCACCATAAGCATTTCCCTTTGTGAACTGAGTTCGACCTCCTTACAAGAGCAGCAACATCACAGAAGCCGCATGGCATGCAATAAAAAGCAGTGCAAAAAAGCCTTTTAAGAAGGTGGCTACATTAGCAGAATCCACCATGGCAGTGAAGAAAGCCAGCCAATATCTTGGCCAGCTCACCACAAAGCATGGTGTTGAGACATACATTCTGGGAACAGTCAATCAAGAACAAAGCCAGTTGAAAACCTTGAGTCTAGGTGTGATGACCTGCTGGGCAGTCTTCAGCTCCTTTCAGCAGATCTGCTCTAAGCATAAGCTTTCTCTACCAAATATTACTGTCACAACAAAACAAGCTATGAACTTGTCCATTTTTATTCCATTAAAGGGCACAGAGAAGAAAAAATGATCCAAACCAAGTTCTGCTGGGATTTCTTTATGGGGATAGTGTTCAAACATATGCAGAGCTTGCTAGAACATTGAACAACCCAGGACACTCTTTCACTGAGCAAGTGACTCTCTTAACTCCACCTGAAGGGGGAATCCACCACAAAACAAGCCCTCATGCTACCAGCAAAATTTACCATCAGATGTGCAAAGCCTCTTTTTGGGTAATTTTGAAGGAGTGGAGGAAGCAATAAAGTTCAAAAAGGAATATCATACTGTGTAAACAACTTCTGTTCACTGTCACAATAAACACTGAAATCCTTTCTTATTGCTAGGCAGAGTAAACAGAAGAGAATTAACACCACAGTACAATCCCTGCCTGAAGGCACTGCTAGGGAAAGGGGCAAACCGCCAGCATGACCACTGCAGGCAGACACCACAATAGCACTGTGTGGAGCTGAGGGAAACCTGGAAGGGCTGCTTGCTCACTAACATCCCAAAACAATCTGAAGCTCGGCTTGGTCAGCATCCTAGTCCTTACTGCCATCTCAGCAACCCAAAGCAGTTTTGGCCACCTGCCCACTATGAATTTCCCTGCAACAGAAATGACACCTGTCACTTGCTGAGGAGCCAGCCACTGGAGATAACTACAAGTACTACATCTACTCATTTAATTGTGCAATGAAATTCCAAAGGTCTTTACATCAGACACTTCCTTTCATGGACACCAAATAGCTACACTGTGTGGAGGAGACGTGCTATGGAACACAAACCTGGAACACAAAGCCTATGAGAAGAGGCTGAGGGAGCTGGGGGTGTGCAGCCTGGAGAAGAGGAGGCTCAGTGCTGACCTCGTTGCTGTCTACAACTACCTGAAGGGAGGTTGTAGCCAGGTGGGGGTTGGTCTCTTCTGCCAGGCAACCAGCAACAGAACAAGGGGACACAGTCTCAAGTTGTGCAGGGGGAAGTCTAGGCTGGATGTTAGGAGGAAGTTGTTGTCAGAGAGAGTGATTGGCATTGGAATGGGCTGCCCAGGGAGGTGGTGGAGTCACCATCCCTGGAGGTGTTCATGCAAACACCACCTGGTGCCATGGTCTGTTTAACTGGCTAGGGCTGGGTGCTAGGTTGGACTGGCTGATCTTGGAGGTCTCTTCCAACCTGCTTGACTATGAGCGCATTGACCATAACAGTTATAACACAGGATGTTAGGGGTTGGAAGGGACCTCTGGAGATCTTTGAATCACACAAGGGCAGTTTTTCCCACCCCCCTCAAATCTTATGTCTATCTAAAGTATAATTCTGTTTCTCAGAACAAACAATAACATGGTGGGGATTTCTTTCACAGATTTGGCAAATACCATGTAAGTACCAATAGGATCATTAACAGAAGGAATTTAAATGCTACATCTACATTCTGTCTACTTCCAGTTTGTATCTACTGTTGCCAAATTAATGTCTATGTCTCAGCATATTGAGGTGTAAGCTGCAAACCACTATCACTCAAAAGACTGATGAAAAGAATGACAAAAATACAACATGACTACAAAGACCTATAGTTTCTTTCTTGTCATTAGACTACTATTTAGATCAAATTACAGGAAAACAAGCATACACATGTAAGGAAGATTGGCAGTCACCATTTAGAAGAGAATGAAAACTACACTACTCACTTGTATAAAATTGTGTTCCTGCTCCCTGCAGCAATTAAAGGCCCCAGATGAGAGCATTTTCATATCAAGATGTAGCACAGAGCAAAATTAAAGGATAACAAGTAGTAATCTACAGTCAAGGTCAAGAGAGAGTCAGAGATGAAGAAAGGTCAGGGATAAAAAGCCTCCAGAAATTGACATTTGTTTGAAGTTTTCAAGTCAATTAAAACTTGAAACGAGAAAACCTACAAATGAACATGGCTAAGATTAACCTCCTTCTGTAAATAATACATTTTGCAAAGCTGATTTTAACATTACTGAGCCCACTTTATCTGACCACAGGCTTGTAGACGACATGGAATGTCATCAAACAGTGCTCAAATCAAACAGCGAGTACCATTTAAGCAAAGGAATGGACATTCCCATAGAAAAAACTACTCTTAAAAATACTGAAACAAACTTTGCATAAAGTAAAAAAAAAACCACAAAGAACAACAACAAAATCCAAAACAACAAAAAACCAACCCAAAAGCTACCAACAAAGACAAACAAAAAACTCCCCAAACTTATAAATTACTGAGCAACCCAAGAAGTCTTCTCCAGCCCAGAGAACGTTTACTTTTGAAGTCTTCTCTTGTTCTACTTTGCTTGCTCACATACTTTCACTTAATGATGGAAGATGCCACCACCTTCTTCAGACTCTTATTCAGGCATCTTCACAAGCTGCACAAATTAGTATTGAGTGCATGTACACAAACTCAAGGACCCACTTACTAAAGGCTTTAGAGATTGCTGTTGCTGTATCTTGACTATATGAACCTCTCAGTTGCTCATTTAGTACTAACATCTGCTAGACAGCTTTTGAACTGTGGTGGTTTATTTTAAAGACAGTACTATGTACATACTAAATGGAGCCACTAGCTAACCAAGTTAACAGTGTGAAGGTGACTTTCAATCCCACCACTTGAGGAAAGAGAAAACTTGTTTATTTGACAAAGCTTATCTAACTTGTTGAGTCAAGCACCGCTTCCAACCAACCAGAAAAGTTTCATAATGAGTAAGTACCATGTTGAATTCCAAACAAAAGATAAGAAGCCAGTCTTTAAAGAGGAGCAGAAATATTGTTTTCAGCTTATGATTTTCTAACTACTTCCAAATTTAAAGGAAACAAAAAAATTATTAATGATAAAAGCTTTGATGTTTTGTTTGTTCTTATCCTCTCCCATTCTTACAGAGCAGTCCTGCACCTCTCTAGCCATTTCTACTAACAAAGCAGATCTTCACCAAAAGGCAGCTTGATCAAGAAGGAGAAACAGAAGAAGCACAAAATACATTTATGCCACAACCTGTATCACTTGGTGGTCCTTGAACTTTGGGACCAAGACCACTTGGAAGGAAGAAATCACAGAGCCTGAGAAGCACGTGGGAATAAATGCTTCTCAGTGAAAGAGAGCAACAGTTAGCAGATTAACCAGGAGCTGAAAAATGGCACAGTCTGATAACACTTAACTTGGAGTCAATTAAAGGTTTTCTCTAGGTGGAAAGACATCTAAAAAGACCTACCATACTTGCAAAGAGGAGGGAAATGCAAAGGTTGCATGCCATGTAGGTAAAGGTTGAGAGCAATTCATGAGCTGCCTAAAGAGAACAGGTAGGAGGAGAGGCACTACTGTCCAGGTCTCTCTCCCAAGGGCCTCTACTCACCTGCACAGTGGCTGAGTCTGCTTCTCCTGCAAGGAGACCATCTAGGGCATTAGCATCAGTGGGAGAAAGCCCCACTGTACAACCAGGGAAGTGGGAAGACCACCTACAAACAAAATGGAACAAAAAGTATAATTAAAGGAAGATGAGATATGCCAAGTTCACTGGATGCTGAAGTATAAAATAGAAAAATAATGTTTGAAACTTTAGATGAATTCATATTTTATGTCTCAAGCTTCGAAACTGTTGTCTAGAGTGTGTTTAACAAAATGGAAGCTTTTACCCTTAAGGAATTCTTGGAAACAGTTCAACTCTAATCAGTTATATATGGAATTCAGTTTGAACATGCACATGTGAAGAACAGATATAAATTAACTAGGGAGAAAAAATATTTAAAAGCTCCATCCAATAAATTAGATCAGGATTTTATGAACTAACATTTTCACATCCATGTCAGACTACCACAAAGCAACAATGCCTATGTAATTACTTAATCCACTGTAAGAGAAAACCATAACAAACCCACACATGCTACATATGACCATCTCAGGACCCGGGGGAATAGGCAAGTTGCATTTATTTATTTACAGAAACATTTCCCCCACAATGTGCAAAATTATGCCAGAATTAAATAATAGAGGCTTACATTGCACCACAAAGTGACATCCATTAGGCTATACTATTACAATCATAGAATCAAGCAGGTTGGAAGAGACCTCCAAGATCATCCAGTCCAACCTAGCACCCAGCCCTAGCCAGGCAACCAGACCATGGCACTAAGTGCCTCATCCAGGCTTTTCTTGAATGCCCCGAGGGATAGTGACTCCACCACCTCCCTGGGCAGCCCATTCCAATGCCAGTCACTCTCTCTGCCAACAACTTCCTCCTAACATCCAGCCTGTACTTCCCCCAGCACAACTTGAGACTGTGTCCCCTTGTTCTGCTGCTGGTTGTCTGAGAGAAGAGACCAACCCCAACTGTCTACAACTTCAGGTAGTTGTAGACAGCAATGAGGTCACCCCTGAACCTCCTCTTATTTATACTTACCAGTCTAAGTTCTAGGACAGAGAATGTAGAGTTTATGCCACTAAACACAAACCCTCCCCCAAATTTCACAGCTAAACCCCTTTGTCTGTACATCAGTATAAACCTTAAATAGATCTATTGCTTAGAACTTGTTAATTAAACAAGTGTGGAAAGAGTTTTCTTCTGTGTAAAAGACAGCTGGATACCAGCATCTTCATTTTTTGATACTAATTTAGAATTTAGATTCACCAATGAATCTCACCCTCAATGTTTAAAACAAGTAACAATGCAAAGACAGATGAGCTGTGTAAAGGCTATGCTCATAAAACAAACCAAAGCTCATATTTATAGAGCTATTTAGGATTAATACAAGGGCATTTTTTGCATGAATAGCTTCCTGCAATTTCAGAATCCCTGGAATGTGAATTCAGTTATGAAACCAATTCATCTTTCAAATTACTTAATTATCTCTCAGACCCAACAAACACCCAATAAGAGAAAGATGAGGCAGGACAAATACATTAGTAACTGTACCACATACCTACTCCAGCACAACTGCCCCTCTGGAAGTGTTAGTTACCTCTGTAAGGCAGGAAACTCACTACCAAGCAAGCAGCTGGGCAGCTCTGGTTGGGATGCATTTCCAAGTGCCTGGGCATATTTGCTTTGAGATTTGCAGATGTTTTCATCAATAACATGGAATGAATTAACAACTAGATGCACCCTGGATTCAGATTTGATTTCAAAAGGCTTGTTTCAAAATTCTTGGAGCAGAAGGTCAATGCTTTTCCTATTTTGAGGTAGATGAAGTAAATGTGGCTTTTTATATAAAAACATAGACCTAACTTTTGTTCATAAGAAATTGTTTTCTTCACTGCAGTTCACCAGATTTTAATTTAGCACTGGTTCAGACACACTTTTTTCCCTGTTTACTTGATTTTGCTAATTTCTTCTTCTTTTGTCTACTCAGTGCATTAATCCCTTGACATCTGGAGGGGTTTGCTTCACATATAACAATGGGAATAGTGATAGCTATCTACTGCAAATTCTGAACAGACTCATGTAGTACACCACACATTGCCTCAGGGTTCCTACCTTCTCTTCTGACCTGGGTTGTCCTCTAAGGTGCCCTCTTTCTTTGAAACCCAACCACAAGTGTCATGAATATTTCTTTAAGTTTTAAACTAAAAGGTGTGTTCTGTTTAAAGGCCATACAGACACTAAAAAACCTCACCCTAAACCAAGAGAATAAGAGAGCACCAAGGGTCTCTGACGTGGTCACAATTTCACATGGTACAATCCACATTATCACATAGGCATTGCCATGGTCTGGTCGATTGGATAGGGCTGGGGGATAGGTTGGACTGGATGATCTTGGAGGTCTCTTCCAACCTCCTTGATTCTATAATTATTTACCCTTTCCATCTGAAATCACATTTTGGTTGCTTCTAATCATCAAACTAAGCCATTTAGGCAGAAATTATTTTCATTTCACCTCCAGACATTTCTATTAAGATGATAAAACTCCACCACACTTCAGAAATGTCACCTTGGATTCTCTTCAGCTAAATGAGACGAGAAGCAAGTCTGGCATTCCTTGCAAGGCTGAAAACAAGCTCATCTCTTTTTATTCCAGTTTCCTAAGGTTATGTAATTGCTAACACCTCTACCAGAGAGCTTTTAAACTTATTGCCATTTCAGTCAAATAAGGTCAGGAGTTTGAAGCATGGGAAAAAAAAGTTCTCACAAGTGTCATTAACCTGAGAAACCAAAAATGAGGAAAAGACGGAGTGGTGTAGTGGTTTTGCTCATTTATTTGCTTGTTTTGTTTGTTGATTTGGGTGTTTTGTTGTTGATTGTGTTGGTTTCTTTTTTTCAAGAGGTAAGTGGCTGTTAGGTTATTTTGGTTCAATACTGTTTTGCCATTTAAAATCATTGGCAGACAATCATGACATATTTAACTATTAATTATCTGCCCTGCATCCATCTTTGCCTACCTCAGGTTGCCATGAATGATTCAGAAAGTGTCAGGAAAACATAAAAGCCAAGCTTGTTAAGAGATTTGTATCATGGAGAGGTGCTCAACTTGTGGCATCCAGGTGAAGTATGTAAAAGAAGAACACAGTTTCACCATGCTGACATAATACTATCAACAGGCTTGGATTCAAAGGTGACTCAGACCCTCAGTGGCTTGGATCATCTTCCTCAGCTTTCCTATTAACCACAATGCAAAGACTTCATATTTTTGATATATTAATAAATGAGTAGAATGTATCAGAATTATAACTACCAGAACCTAATCTAAGCCAAACAGCCCAGTAAAATCTCCAACTCGTTCAAACAACAGGGGTACTAAGTCATGTATAGTAGTACTCTGTTACAGTGTTAAAAAACGGGAAGAAGTTACAATATTTCCCCCATTTAGGAAGACAAATACAGTTGATGATAAAAACCTCACTTTTAGGGGGCTTTTCTTCATGCATTTTCCCATTGCTTTATCTTAAGATGGAAGAATAAAATACTCTAGAAAGGAAACATAGAATCAATCAGGTTGGAAGAGACCTCCAAGATCATCCAGGCCAACCTAGCACCCAGCCCTAGCCACTCAACCAGACCATGGCACTAAATGCCTCATCCAGGCTTTGCTTGAACACCTCCAGGGATGGTGACTCCATCACCTCCCTGGGCAGCCCATTCCAATGCCAATCACTCTCTCTGCCAACAACTTCCTCCTAACATCCAGCCTAGACTTCCCCCAGCACAACTTGAGACTGTGTCCCCTTGTTCTATTGCTGGTTGCCTGGCAGAAGAGACCAACCCCCACCTGGCTACAGCTGGAAATGACCTCTGAGATATTCAAGTCCAGTCTATGACCTAACACCATTACACTGACTGAACCATGTCACTAAGTGCCACATTCAACCCCGACCTGGCTACACCCTCCCTTCAGATAGTTGTAGACAGCAATGAGGTCCCCCCTGAGCCTCCTCTTCTCCAGGCTAAACACCCCCAGCTCCCTCAGCCTCTCCTCATAGGGTTTGTGCTCCAGGCCCCTCACCAGCTTTGTTGCCCTTCTCTGGACATCTTCCAGCACCTCAACATCTCTCCTGAATTGAGTGGCCCAGCAATTACACTTTTTTTTTTTTTAGTATTATGCTAATCATGCCAAGGCTGAGAGTTCACTGCAGTGCTGCTAGATGCCATACAAAACCTTCACTACAAAAAAAGTGGTTTAAGTCAGCTAGAAGTAAAGAGATATGGTCAAAATAATATTTATCATTTATGATCTCTGTGCCACAGCTCATACGAAAGAGTACAGGAGAAGGCAAAAGCTATGGGGTAGAATAGACATTGGTGGAGGTATTCAGAGAGGATGATCTGAACAGACAGCTGGAAGAGGGTGAGAAGAGCTGGAGCTGTTCAACCAGCAGAGGGAAGAAGCTCTCCATACTGGAAGTGCTCAACATTACTTGCCTGATGGTTACACAGCTTCTATAGCTGCTTGAAGAAGCAACTGTAAGGCCTTCATGACTTTCCAGCAAAGCTCCTCTTTGAAGACTTTTACTTCAGGGACAGAAGCTGAAGTGCCCTCATTACCTCAAGCAGCAGCTTTGTCAGTCTCAAAACATTGCAACATAATTATTTAACCATATACTGTGAACTGCACCTGAAAAAAAGTGAGCACCCCTTGATTGGTACACCTTCTGCAACGAGGTGTTACTGAGGGCAATCAGGAAATCATCATGCCTAGGAGCCATCTGAAGCAACAAAATGTCATTTTCATCTTGCCAGGGTTCTTTTTAGAGAAGTGTGACATGAGAAGCAGATTTAAAAATAGAAACACTGCACATTTGCAAAGTTTTCTTAGCTTTGAATTAACTCTTATGAATTAAAGGCTTAAGCACATGATGGGGCGATGGAGATCAGTCTAAAGAGCTTTGTGGTGTCTCCCATCTTTTCAAATTGAAAGCAGCTATCATTGTATTAACAGAAAGTTAGTCTAATGTGCAAGTTGGGATTTTCACATTGTCAAAATGTAAGAACTCTACAGCACTTCCAGTGAACCAGAAAAGCACCAGAAGAGTGCTGAGACAAAGTAGGGCATTGATGGAAAGCTGCAGAGATAGGTACAAAACTCTAAAAACAGGGTAACAAAAAACCCACCCCAAACCAAATAAAATGCCTCCCAACAACCAATGACAAACAGCAACAGGTTCTTTTTGTTGTCCTTAGTCCAGAGTTATTTTCCACATAATTACTTGGGAAAATTAATTTTGCATTTGTTGGACTTTTCCCTTCCTTGAAATGTATATGCATGCAGAGAAAGCTTTTTGCTGCATTTTCAAACATGTTGCTTTAAAGACTGAATTTCTTCAGGTAAGAAGAAGATTGTGATTTCTACAGTCCTGAAACAAGACAAGGATGCCTCAGACTTTGAAATGAAAACCTGTGCAGGATGAAAGGAGACTGTATGCAATTGAATGTGGCATATGAAGTGAGACACACTACAAGACACTTCCTTCCAAATTAGAATGGTAGTGGCATGATAAAAAAAAATATCAACCCACATTATAAGGATTTGTAATGAGATCTTCCTCCTCCAAGGTTTGAGGGCAGAAGATTACAACAAACTTTCAAAACTACATGAAAGTTCTTTTTGAGAGTTGTCATTTTTTCCTGCAATACCATGGTACTGTAACACCACTCTTAAAGGTCTCTTATGTTGCAGAGCTTATCATTAATATTGTTACAGCAGAACACTTGTATTTGAAAACCCCAAGATGGGAGCACATGAAGAAAATGAAAGCTGAAATTCAAACATCTGGTTCATGATCAGAACAAATTTCTGAATTGGATGCCACTTCTTTTAGTCTACAATTCTTTGAAAGAAGTAAATCCTTTGAGGCTTTAAAGGTAGCACTGACAGCAATGATTAGTCTTTATGTTCAGAGAAGAGAATGGATGATCCAAGCAATGTCTTACATACTGTTATATGCCCACTCTGGGTAATTGCCCCTGCAGTAAACATTGCATCTTCTTCAGCCAAGCAAAATATATACATAGAATCAAGCAGGTTGGAAGAGACCTCCAAGATAATCTAGTCCAACCTAGCACCCAGCCCTAGCCAGGCAACTAGACCATGGCACTAAGTGCCTCATCCAGTCTTCTCTTGAACACTTCATTACCTTCCTCAAAGACATCTACAGAAGTGCACAACTGTGAAAATGGCATAAAAGCCCTTGTTAAACAGGCTTTATTTGAAAGAAAGTACACTCATTTCTTCTTGCATAAAACAGCATCCTCACTTTTTTTTGTCTAAGATAGGGTTGTAAATTGCTAAGATATTACCATACAAGCACAAAGTTCTGTTTGGAGCACATAAATTACAGAGGTTTTTAAGTGACATTCTTGGGTTTAAATCAGGGATGCTGAAATAACCCCAGCTCCAGTTTTAAATCTTAACAAGTCAAGTTTCATTTAAGTATTCCACACATAGAATATAAAAATCCAGTCTTCACCTCACTGTCTGCTCATTCAGCCCATACTTCATCACCTTCTCTATGAGGATTTTATTAAAGGCAGTGTCAAAAGCATTACTGAAGTCAAAGCAGAAAACCATCCACTGTCCTCATCTAAGTCAGTTTTTTCACCATAGAAAGTTATCAGCTTGGTC
This sequence comes from Pogoniulus pusillus, assembly GCF_015220805.1. Classification (NCBI taxonomy): domain Eukaryota; kingdom Metazoa; phylum Chordata; class Aves; order Piciformes; family Lybiidae; genus Pogoniulus; species Pogoniulus pusillus. Next base: position 21,909,142 of record NC_087281.1, on the reverse strand, counting down.
AGACATGCCTTCAGCTTCGTGAACCCATGCTGGCTACTCCAGATCATAAAATCAACCAGGTCAGAAGAGACCTCCAAGATCATCCACTCCAACCTAGCACCCAGCCCTTGCCACTCAACTAGACCATGGCACCAAGTGCCTCCTCCAGGCTTTACTTGAACACCTCCAGGGACGGTGACTCCACCACCTCCCTGGGCAGCCCATTCCAATGCCAATCACTCTCTCTGCCAACAACTTCCTCCTAACATCCAGCCTAGACCTCCCCTGGCACAGCTTGAGACTGTATCCCCTTGATCTGTTGCTGGTTGCCTGGGAGAAGAGGCCAACCCCCACCTGGCTACAACCTCCCTTCAGATAGTTGACTTTCTTGTCTTCTCTAATTGTAGCACATGTACACCAACTCCCTTGCTTCACACTTCATTCAAATAAACATTATAGTGTTTAATGCACACAGCTTCATGAACTTTTAATACTAAAAGGATTAATGAGTATTATATAAACTGACTTGCACAGCAAACAACCAACACTGCAGCTATTGCTGCCAATTAAGTTCAAGAATCTTTACAGAAAGCTACCCAAAGCTTGCCTTCAATTTTTTTCTTTGCAGTTTCAATCTAGTTTAACCAACCTTAACACTAATGAGATTTTTTCCCCCCCAATCTTTTGTAGGATCTGTTACACCACCCTCCAAATCCATATGCCTGCCCCCATTTAAAGGAGTCTTTTCTCCTGTTACAGAGTTGTAAGAAATATAACCAATAAGACTTCTCTTTACACACTAAATATTCTAAGGATGCCTTACAAGATACAATGAACATTTCCAACTCTGTATAAATGTCCCAAACATTTCTAGAATATTTTGTCCTGATGTTTGGTAAAGTTCTTGGAGGTATTCACAAAAAAACCCTCCAACCCAAAACCAGGAGACCTCTGAAATAGTACTATTTGATCTTAATTTCCCTGAAACATATGCAAAGTACTGAAGAGAGCTATAAAATCATAGAATCAAGCAGACAGCTTCCTGACAGTATACTCTGCTCAATCACCCAGATCATTAATGAAAACACTTAACAATCCAACTCCTCTCAAGTATGTTCCAGGAGAACAGGTAACAGCATTCAAAGAAACTTTGCTCTATGTCCTCCATGAGTCATCCTGCCCTCACCTCTGCCAACCTGCACAGGCCAAAAGCACAGAACTTTGTTGGAATAAAATTTAGAATAAAAATTAGAGTACTTTTTTTTAAAAAGACACTCTGCTGCATGAGTTGGACAGGAAAACCTTTGGGTTTGAATCTGCATAACACCTAAGGCAATTTGAGCCAGCCAGGCACACATTATGGCAATGCCACTTAAATCCCCAAACCTACCAGTACACCCTTAGGTCCCTTTCTTCCTGGCTGCTCTCAGCCACTCTGTCCCCAGCCTGGAGTGATGCTTGGGGTTGTTGTGGCCAAAGTGCAGAACCCTGCACTTGGCCTTGTTAAATCTCATCCCATTGGCCTCTGCCCACCCATCCAGCCTGGCCAGGTCCCTCTGCAGGGCTCTCCTACCCTCCAACAGCTCCACACCTGCTCCTAGCATGGTGTCATCTGCAAACTTACTGATGCTGGACTCAATCCCCTCATCCAGATCATCAATAAAGATGTTGAACAGGACTGGGCCCAGCACTGATCCCTGGGGCACACCACTAGTGACAGCTGCCAACTGGATGTGGCACCATTCACCACTACTCTCTGGGCTTGGCCGTCCAGCAGTTCCTGACCCAGCACAGAGTGAATCTGTCCAAGCCATGAGCTGCCAGCTTGGCCAGGAGCTTGCTGTGGCAGACTGTGTCAAAGGCTTTGCTGAAGTCCAGGTAGACTACATCCACAACGAAGAATAAATACAACTCCAAACAAAGAATAAATATCAATTTTAATACCTGCTGTGGATAAAACAAAGTGAAAGATCTAGTCCTGAGTTATGAACTCATGAATAAAACTTTGGATAAAACAAAGTGAAAGAACAATTCATGATTATGTTAATGGTGACACATTAAAATGGTTACTTTCTGAAAGTGAAGATTCCTGTCTAGTTTTATCAGCTCAGTTTAAACAAAAATGAAGCTGTCAAGTCAAGCTAGTTGGCAAGTTTGTGTTTTGATACATTATGTTAGATAACAGAGAATGACACCAGAATTTCACCCAACTCAAAGAGAATGGAACCCTCAATGCAGAAGAGACAGAGTGAGTGAGTTCATCCCATATTTAAACAGCAGTAGGGAAAATTCAAACTTGAGCTGAAGATGATGATTTCTTGTGAAAGAAAAGCTTCCTCCAGAAATATGATGTTCTGATGGGCTAGCATTACACAGCCTTAGAGAAAAATCATAATAGAAATAAAATGTGGTTTCTTTTAAAATGAAACCTGATTTTTAGGTTTACATTGCCTTCTAGCTGCACAACCCTCCATTAGCTCTGCCTCTCCCCCTTCCCTGGAGCTGTACCAGCACTGGGAACACCAGCCACTGACAGTCTCAAGTCAGACTTCCTATGGTTCACCACAAAGCAATGACCCTGTGCTGAACCATAAACTGGAGTGGTGTGGGACTACCACAGTAATGCAAGGCAGACAACTGGCCGCTGGGGAGTCCTACCAGTTTCCCACACACACACATCAGAAAGAAACCAAAAACTACACCCCATGGATTAACCTGGCAAATGCTTATGAAGGCAGCCACGCTCTTCCAGTTTCCAAATCAAGTATCTTGGAGCCTCTATGGGGATCTCCATAGCTGTGTACAGTACCTGTGGAAACACTTACAGCACTGTGTAATTCTTTGTTATTCTTTGGTATCATAGAATAGCCACAAGAAAGCTTGCTCATTTACTTTGTGCAGCCTGTTGGACTCTTCCAGGTGAGATTTTATGAAAGAAGGGGAAAATGGCTCTTTCCCTTGAGCCAGCTAACCATACCTGTGCTAGTTTGAGCCTAGCTAGAATGTTTTGGTGAGAAGAACTAGATTACAGGCTGTGGAAGGAAAACAAGGCTGATGTCTACTAACTAAATGTTAAGGATGCAATAACAATAAAGTGCCAAATTGGAGTGATGCAGGTCCCAGGATGTTGTTTCACTGTAAGTCACTGCTAGGTCTATGCTACAGTCCAAGTCAGAAAGTTTTGAGGCATATACTGTTCCCTGTCATACTAAAAATATGGTTGTTACCTACATATAGATGTGCCTGCTTTAAAAACAAGAAACACAGAGCTCTGAAGTTTCAGAGATCCGAATGTGTTTCTCTGTGCACAGAAATCACTGCAAGAACAACTGTTTATAAGAAGTAGGAGATAAAGGAATTTTTAATAATGAGTTACCAGAACCTAAAAATTCCATTAAAGAAATCTCAGTATTAATAGAGGCAAGGTATATGTATAGAATCATAGAATCAAGCAGGTTGGAAGAGACCTCCAAGATCAACCAGTCCAACCTAGCACCCAGCCCTAGCCACTCAACTAGACCATGGCACTAAGTGCCTCAGCCAGGCTTTGCTTGAACACCTCCAGGGACGGTGACTCCACCTCCCTGGGCAGCCCATTCCAATGCCAATCACTCTCTCTGCCAACAACTTCCTCCTAACATCCAGCCTACACTTCCCCTGGCACAACTTGAGACTGTGTCCCTTTGTTCTGTTGCTGGTTGCCTGGGAGAAAAGACCAACCCCCACCTGGCTACAACCTCCCTTCAGGTAGTTGTAGACAGCAATGAGGTCCCCCCTGAGCCTCCTCTTCTCCAGGCTAAACAATATTTGAGGTAGAAAAAAAAAAACTAGTGAAGGAAGATGAAAAGATTCTGATTTTTTGCAAAGCTTCAGGAAAGATCTCTCATTCCTGCTCCAGCAGGCAACTTTTCTTTAAGCAGATCACAGGACCTAATTACAGTATGTACTTGCAACTGTATTCCAGACTTTCAGTCATTACATTGCTCATTAAATGATCAGGTTTTGTTGTTTTACTCCCCCAGTAATCATTTCAAACGTCTTCCTCACTTTTACCTGCCTGCAAAATGTAATCTGTATGGACAGAAGATTTCAGTGTAGAGCTTTTGATATATTTCCATTTCCTCTGGATGATATACTGTACTTCTTGAACCATTATTCAGTTCATAATCATGTGGCAGTTTTAATGCATACACCATTTATTACCAGTTGCAGAAAGACTAACAACACAATGCAGTGCCCTAATATATAGGTACTCTTACATTCAATATTACAGCCTTTGCTTTTGCCCTTTACAATATACTGTATTTCAGCTTCAGGTCCATCTAAAATGCTGCTTTATTGTGTTAACTCTTGCTTAAACCAGGCTTAAATCACCAATATTAGTCTAGAAGAAAGTGACTGTATGGCAACTTGATAAAACCACCAAGACCAAAGAAAGCAAATTCAATGTTCTTGCTATCCATTCTTTCCTGTATTGCTTAATATTGTACAACTCATGAACCACTTGTACAGTGCCCATCAGCTACTTAGTACAGCAAGTATGAGAAATGTGATGTTGTAGTGAATTGTGGAGCCAAAAAAACCAGTGAGGAAGCTAAAGAACATAAAGACAATGCAAAACCCAAAGGGCAGAATAACTACAAAGCACAAAATCTTTTCCTCAAGTGAATACACAAGGTGGGAAATCTCTACAAGAGAAGCTTCAAAAAGATGCTTCTGGTCAGGACCTTCTGCTGAGGAACTGACTATTGGAAGCACTGCTGTGCCTTGCAATAGTTATCGGTCACAAACCCAAGCAGGAGGTCACTCTCTTGGCTTGCCTTCATGTACAGCACAGGTTCTGTTATTAATTATTAAAGCTTGCTGAATGTTTGGATTGACAATTAGTGCCATTTTCTTTCATACATCTTCACAACTATATTGGATAAAACTGATTTCTTCTCAGTCAAAAAATCAACTTGAATTAAAACTGCTCTTAGCAAGTAACTCAGAAATTCTCATCACAGAATCATAGAATCAACCAGGTTGGAAGAGACCTCCAAGATCATCCAGTCCAACCTAGCACCCAGCCCTAGCCAGTCAACCAGACCATGGCACTAAGTGCCTCAGCCAGGCTTTGCTTGAACACCCCCAGGGACGGTGACTCCACCACTTCCCTGGGCAGCCCATTCCAATGCCAACCACTCTCTCTGTGAAGAACTTGCTCCTAACATCATCTGATGATTTCATACAAACAACCTTTATCTAACGCTGGTTTTCTACAGGTTTTATCTGTACTTCAGCCATGAGCATTTTTTTGCATAACTCGATCTAAGAAGAGAGTAGCCAGGCAGAGAGGGAGCTGTGGGTACTAGATAACAGCCAGCTGAACATAAGCAAACAGTGTGCTCAGGTGGCCAACAGGCCAATGGCATTCTGGCCTGTATCAGGAAGAGTGTGCCCAGCAGGACCAGCGAAGTCACTCTGCCCCTGCACTCAGCACTGGTCAGGCCACACCTTGAGTGCTGTGTCCAGTTCTGGGCCCCTTAATTTAAGAAAGATGTTGAGGTGCTGGAATGTGCCCAGATAAGGGCAACAAGGTTGGTGAAGGGGCTGAAGCATAAGGCTGATGAGGAGCGTCTGAGGGAGCTGGGGTTGTTTAGCCTGGAGAAGAAAAGGCTCAGGAGAGACTTCACTGCTCTCTACAGCTACCTGAAATGAGGTTGTAGCCAGGTGGGGGTTGGTCTCTTCTCCTGGGCAGCCAGTGACAGAACAAGAGCACACGGTCTGAAGCTGCACCACAGGTTTAGGCTGGACATTAGGAAGAATTCTTCACAGAAACAGTGATTTGCCATTGGAATGGGCTGCCCAGGGAGGTGGTGGAGTCACTGTCCCTGGAGGTGTTTAAAATGAGGCTGGATGAGGCACTTGGTACCATGGTTTAGTTGATTAGAACAGTTAGGTCATAGGTTGGACTTGATTTTGAAGGTCATTTCCAACCTGGTTGATTCTAAGATTTAGCATTTTGAGAGCAAGGGCAGACAAAAAAAAATATGCTTTTCATTGGATTTTTAATGCTGACTTCTGGAAAAGCCTCTGTCCTGCTTCCAGTGTATCTGAAAGATAGTTATATTTATACTGCACTGGGCAGTTCGGGGATCTTGAGTACAAAGTATTAACCCATTGCAGCAAGTGCCACAAAGACCAATGGACTCCAAAGCACACAACACAGAGGGGGCAACAAAGAGAACTGGTATCATTCAGCCTCAAGAAGACTGACTTGTATCTAACTGCTGACCTCCACTGCCACACAGGCAGCTACAAAGGCAGCAGCATCCAACTCTTCTGAAAGGTACCCAGCAAGTGAGTGAGCAAATCAGGGTCACAAACCACAGCAAGGGGTTGTTCCAGGTAGACACAAGTAAAACACTCTTCATAGGAAGGGTGGTCAAACATCAGATCCAACTGCTTAGAAAGCAGCCTGCAACCTTTTAGATCGAAAATCAGCTGTACAGAATGAGCAAGTACAGCTTTTCTGAAACACCTAAGAAGTGGAAAGAAAAGAAAAGCTCCCTGCAACTCTGCAAGAGTATTACCATCAATTTTTTCTGTACAACTCAGAGAGGGGTAAGAAAAAAAGCAGACTTTTGGTGTTTCTAAAGGAGGGTTAAAACAATAAAGAGAGGTGTCTCTGTCTTGCAGTGATTCTGTAAGCTGCCTCTTTGACCTACCAAACCATTTGCCCTGAATTAGAAGCGGTAAGATGGAATAGATGCTAACTAGATATATTAAGGTAGAGAGAAATGCCCTTTTTAGCTAGAACTGCTATTGAGCATCCTTTCATTAGTGTAAGAGATAAACTGTTTGTGGAAAGGACACCATGCAACTGTCAAAGAAAGCATTAAAGGAATATATGATAGTCTTTAGCACACCTTGCATGTGATATGTATAGACAAACTGTTTCTCCTTTCAGGCATTTGGGAGCGTATAGATCCAGAGTCACATCAATACTTTTTCTTTTCAGCTCCTGTATCCTCAGTAAATTGGAATTGTCCACTAAAATCAGATGTGGGATAACACCATTTCTCTGTAGTCCATCAAGCTGAGCCCTTTTGTCTCACCTCCCTCTTTTACTAGAGAGCCTAAAACACTTAAACACACTAATATTTATCAGGCTGCACAGGGGAACAATGTTTTTCAGATTAAGAAATGGGAGCAGAAAGAATATTTGTTTTCTAAGGAGCCCAGAAGGAAGCCTGAAACATTTAGAACAAACTTTTTGTCTTTCTGTCTGCTGAGCTACCAGACTACACTCCAAATATCCAAAACTGAAGTTAAGAAAGTCAGATAAAGTAATAACACGGTTTTAAGATGGCTTCAAGATACTAAAGGTGAAAACCTAGGACAACATGAATATGTTGCCAAAATTATCTCTTGTTTCCAAAAGCTGATGACAATAAAACCAAGACAAACACTATAATCATTAACTATATATATAGATATAATTTTAAGTAAAACACTGTGAGGACAATGTTTCGATGTGAGTGGAGGTCGAGGAAAGGTTTGAGATTTGTAGTGATTGTAAGATTTGGTTATATCCATGAACAATCCTATTAAACATAAAATATGTAAAGGATGGGAAATGTCTTAAACTCTACTGCCCTGCAGAAACGAACCATTTATCCTGGCATACCCCAGATCCTAAGGTAAATGCACATGACAGCACATTTTTAATCCATCTGCACCCCTGCTTTCTTCAGTGTTTTATCACCATGAAAACTTGAGGAAATAATGTAACATGATGGAGTAGATCCTCCTGAAGGCACTGCTGAGGCAGCAGAATAGCTAAGAGCTGATTTGGTACAACTGACACAGCTTCACCAAGGGCAAATTGTGCCTGACAAACCTGATAGCCTTCTATGACAAGGTCACAACACCAACAGTCAAAGGGAGAGCAACCAAATCATTTATCTGGACCTGAGGAAAGCTTCTGACACTGTCCCACAGGACATCCTGGTCTCCAAGCTGGTAAAATATGTGTTTGATGGATGGACCACTCAGTGGATAAAGAACAGGCTTGATGGCTGCACTCAAAGAGTAGCTGTTAATAGGTCCGTGTCCAAGTGGAGGCCAGTGACAAGTGGAGTCCTTCAAGGATCAGTACTGGGACCAATCTTGTTTAATATCTTCATCAACAACATGGACAGTGGCATTGAGTGTACCCTCAGCAAGTTCACTGACACCAAGCCCTGTGGTGCAGCTGACATGATGGAGGCAAGGGATCCATCCAGAGGGTCCTGGACAGGATGGACAGGTTGACCCATGTGGTTGGCCTCATGAGTTTCAACACGACCAAGTGCAGAGACCTGCATCTGGGTTGGGTCAATCCCAGGTACCAATATACACTGTGCAGTGATTGGTTTGAGAGCAGCCCTTAAGAAAAGGACCTGGGAGTCCTGGTGGATGAGAAGCTCAATGTGAGCCATGAGTGTACACCTGCAGCCCAGAAAGCCAACTGTATCCTGGGCTGCATCACAAAAAGTGTGGCCAGCAGGCTGAGAGAGGTGATTCTCCTGGCCAGCAGGCTGAGAGAGGTGATTCTCCCCCTCTACACTGCTCTTGTGAGACCCGACTTGGAGTACTATGTCCAGTTCTGGAACCCCTGTTACACAAATGATCTGGACCTGCTAGGACATGTCCAGAGAAGGGCCAGGAGGATGATAAGAGGGCTGAAGCACCTCTCCTGTGAGGACAGGCTAGGAGGTTTGGGATTGTTCATTTTGGAGAAGAGATGGCTCTGAGGAGTCCTTACTGTGGCCTTCCAATATCTGAAGGGGGCCTACAAGAAAGTTGGTGAGGGACTTCTCAGGGTGTCAGGTAATGATAGGAATATGGGGAATAGATCTAAGGCAGAGGAGGGTAGATTTAGATTAGATATTAGGAAGAAGTTCTTCACCTTAAAGGTGGTGAGACACTGGAATAGGTTTCCTAGGGAGGTGGTGGAAGCCCCATGCCTGGATGCGGCTCTAGGCAACCTGATCTAGAGGAAAGTGTCTCTGCTTATGGCAAGGGGGTTGGAATTAGATGATCCTTGAGGTCCCTTCCAAATGTGACAATTCTGTGATTCCGTAAAACGAAACACATCAGCCCCAAATGCGTACTAGAGGCAATTCAACTAATGAATTATCTGCCTGGCACATCAAAATGCTTCACAGCTGAACAGCAGACATGACTTTGAATTACTTTTATACCATGTCATTCCAATTGATTTTGTGAGACTTCTTGATGAGAGTGAGCTTTCTATTCTTGATTCCCCACATTGTGTTTGAGATCTTTCAATTCAGAAAGATCCTGGACATTGAAAATCCTGCTACTCTAAAACCTCTCAGAGTTCCCACTACTCAGAACAACTATTCTTAGCTACTCTGACCTCCTAAGAGTTTAAGAATGTATGAAGTTTCCTGGGAAGCCTCTGGAACAGAGAGATTTCCATCTAGAATCAATCATTTTTACAGAACAACTACCACATATCACTGAGAACTTCTATGGGAGGGGAGTGCTACTTACCAGTAGTTTATCGCAGTCTTCCTCTTCATCCAGCAAAAGAGTCCTTACACTAAGCATTTTGGCTCCCACCTACCAGGAAACAAAAGAGTTGTCTGTTAAGGGAAGTAGCAGCCTGTACACTTCCATCTGAGTAACATTGCCATAGCATGGAGACCTAAGCTGGCTGTGATAATCTCAAAAAACCTTCAACTGCAACAGAGAAGAAATAAAAAGGAGGTAGCTGCTTGAGGCATTAGGAGGCTGAAGAGAAGCAGTGACAACTTATTTCTCTCTTTCTCCCCCTGCTACACTTCATAAATAGAAGCCTCTGCTAAAAATAAAAAAATATCAGAAAGGAAAGGCAGCCTGCTATGAACTCTTACTGGAGGCTGAATGCATGCTCAAGGCATGCAACCAAATCTGGGCAGTGTAAACACTGGAACAGCTGAAACTTAATGGGGCATAACAAGTGACACATGAACAAGCCTCGATTGCCATTACAGACACTTATTCTTCCTTCTGTGATAAGATGATGTACTACACTAGGCCAGAAGACTTCCAATACCTGCATTAGTTAGCTGTACTGACTACTGTTCTTTGAAGACAACAGACAGGAAAGGACTTCAGTTTGTCTAGTGCAACCTCCATAGGAAAGACTGCATGAAGAATTGATGCATGATATTATCTTGGCCTGCCCAGGGAGGTGGTGGAGTCACTGTCCCTGCAGGTGCTGAAGAAAAGCCTGGATGAGGCACTTAGTGCCATGGTCTGGTTGACTGGCTAGGGCTGGGTGCTAGGTTGGAGTGGATGATCTTGGAGGTCTCTTCCAACCTGATTGATTCTATGATCTTAAAATATTCTGTCTGTCCCTGGGCATCAGTAAATTATTAAACTGCATTATGTGCACAAGCAGTGATGCCTGTTGCAGACAAGCATGTTACACCTACTTCAATAAATCCCACAAAAGGAATAGGTATCTGTTGAATCAATCTAATCTTTATAGAGAGGGAAAATAGTTACTATTCTCAGAAGTCTTTGAAGAGGAGGACTGCAAAATGTATTGACTAGCACAAAACTGGGTTTAGGAACTGTGTGAGCTGACAGAAGACAATTTATCTATCTAAAAAGAGGACACTTGACAAAGTTGTCATAAGATTTCATGACTCTAACATGTTTTTTTTTTTTTTCCCAAGTATTACAAGTGCTTTATCAAAGAAATGTGGGTTTTATTTTGAGGCAAAAGTGGCAGGCATCTCAGCTGCCAAGCTTATTGACACTATCACATTTCAAACTCAGTCTCTGTGGATCTCAAAGGTTCAGACAAACATTACTCAAAGCTTAGGTATAGACAAGAGGCTGATGAGATGATGCATGAGGTGATGTGTTCAAAAAGAGCCTGGATGAGGCACTTAGTGCCATGGTCTAGTTGATTGGACAGAGCTGGGTGCTAAGTTGGACTGGCTGATCTTGGAGGTCTCTTCCAACCTGGTTGATTCTATGATTCTAAGAGAAAAGAAGGTTGAGATTCTAACCTTTCCCTATTGCTTTTTTGGGGTTGCTGGTTTGTTTGGTTTTGGTTTTTTGTTTCTTTATATAAAATTTTGGAAATAGTCTTTTAGGAGATGAGGATGAAAAGTCAGGCTCTGATCCCACAAACAACAAAGTTTTCAAGGACAGCCACATGTTGCTATCATTTACAATGGACAATTCTATAAAGCCTGAAAGCTCAAAAAAGAAGCTTTTTTCTATTTTAGCTCTGTACCATGTGTTAGATGTAGTTGTAAGCAATCACCAACAACAGCTGTTTAAGAAAGAGAAGTGAAATGAGAAATATTAGTAAATAAGGAAAAAAAAAATCACTATTTGATAAAATAAACCCACAGGAGACATCCTGCATACCAAATAAAGAGTCCAGAGATAAAGGCAGAATGTCAGTGAAGCAACATCTGTCTGAAGTATTGCCTTGAGACACCCAGCAAACTCACTACATTTAAGGTGAGCATGGCCCAGACAACACTCAAAGGTAAGGTTTTTGATGGAATAGAATCATAGAATCAACCAGGCTGGAAGAGACCTCCAAGATCAGACAGTCCAACCTAGCACCCAGCCCTAGCCAGTCAACCAGACCATGGCACTAAGTGCCTCATCCAGGCTTTGCTTCAACACCTCCAGGCACGGTGACTCCACCACCTCCCTGGGCAGCCCATTCCAATGCCAATCACTCTCTCTGCCAACAACTTCCTCCTAACATCCAGCCTAGACTTCCCCCAGCACAACTTGAGACTGTGTCCCCTTGTTCTATTGCTGCTTGCCTGGCAGAAGAGACCAAACCCACCTGGCTACAACCTCCCTTCAGGTAGTTGTAGATGGCAATGAGCTCTGCCCTGAGCCTCCTCTTCTCCAGGCTAAACACCCTCAGCTCCATCAGCCTCTCCTCATAGGGTTTGTGTTCCAGGCCCCTCACCAGCTATGTTGCCCTTCTCTGGACACCTTCCAGCACCTCAACATATAAATCCCCTTCTTTATGCACCGTCAAGCACTATTTCTGGAGGGTATTCTCACAGAGGCAAATTCATTTCTCTGCAAAAAATGGAGTCAGATGCCTGAATTTGGGTGTTTGTAATTTTTCAGACAGCACTTTAAAAAAATAAACAAACCACCAAGCCAACATGCAGCAACAACAACAAAAAAATCAAAATAAAAATGAACAAAAAATGACCACAGAACTGAAATGATGGTGACAGAGTTACCTATGGAATACAAACAGGGGAAAAAGAAAGAAGATCGTGGCAAGGGATCATCAGAAGCATATTAACTGGGAAAGGAAACAAGTATTCAGCTTATTGAAGTCCAGAATAAAGCCAGAAATACAGTACCCATTCCTCCTGCCATCTGAAACCATCCCCAACACCTCTGGGAAAATGGATAATTGTGCATGTGGAATTAGCCAGGATAACTAAAGAGAAACTGAAAGTTCCCAGTTTGAAGCCAGAAGTTGAATACTTCCAAAATGTAAGAGTTCAACAAAACATTTCTCATTAAGAGTGAAGCCTAGCAACTCAAAAAAACGTCCCACAGCACTAAAGACTTAACCCATACTATGTGTTCAAAAGTCATGACCCAGAAGGTACTGTATGAGAAACAATGGGAAAGTGCACAAAACACTTCCAGGCAGCTCCTAACCAATGCTTGCAACAGTTGCTCTAAATGCTATTCCATTCCATCCCACCCCTGGAGCAAATGTACAACCACTCACAAATAACTGAATGAACATTTCTCACCACAGATGTTTTCACCCTGGAAAACCAGCCTGGAAGTGGGAAATACTGCAGGTTTTTTTCATCCTGACAGACTGCACTACTCAGTATCTACCTTGTCAAATGCTCTCTGTACACATTTATAAACCATCAGTCTGCCAAAAGCCCTTCAACAGGTATTTAACACTACAGTGACTTTGCAGGATTGAGATATTATTTGCTTGTTAGATGTCACGTTTCTGTCCAAATCAAAAGAGTCCAAACCATGGCTGACCTTTCTGCCTCAGAGAATTAATAGTCTTCATATTGCTCACTCATATCTTCTGTATTTTCCCCGTCACTGGTTTATCTCATACTCTAGAAAGGCAATTTTCCTTAAGAAGAGTGATGCTTTTCCATTTATGGTGACACGTGTTCTTCTCAACTGCTCTCAAGCAGCACAAGCACCTTCCAGTCTTCTCGTGACTGTCTTGGTCTTATTTAGCACCACAGTGAAGAGTTAAGGCTTTTCTTAGTGACTGCCTTCTTCAGCTGCTCTCTTCTTCCCAAAACTGCACTTAACACTTACACATCTTTCCTCAGTCATCCTTTTCAGTCATGGTATTAACACTTCTTCTGTTACTTCCACTCCTGGATCTTCCTGTGCACCACATGGAGCTATCAACACAGCTCAGCCTTTCCTCTTTGATTCTCAACCAGGCCTTAAGCTGTCAACTTTGTGATCTGTTTAGATTCTCTCTTTTGTTTCCATCTTAAAAAAAAAGTAGTTCCTGGCCTGCCACTTCTTGGTTTTCTGTAATCAAAGTTCCCATTAACTGGCAACACTTCATTTCCTACTTTTTCATTTCAGTTTTCAGCATCTTTGCACAATGTTAACAAAAAGTACATCAGCACACAGAGACTTGTCTAGTATCTACATCTTGAAGGCATTTCTGTTCTGCACTGCATCTGTCTGAAAAACGTTAACCTTTTGTGAACCAGCATTTGCCTCTCAGTATTCAAATAGAAGCTTTTACATCCTCTGTTACTTCATTTTGCTTTCTCCTAGTCACATTCTGATTTAAAATTAACCTAGAATGAATGAAGCCCTTTAGAGCCTTAACCTCCAAAATGCTATCATGAGACACTATCTCATGTACTTCTGTCTTTGCTGGAGTTAACAAAGGTTTCTATCTCTGTTACCTGCAAAAGCCTGCTTCTCAACATTCACTAGGACTACACCAGTAACTATAACATGAATATCAGGAATAACACCACCAGGAAAGCCTGAACTGAGTATAATGCTACCAAGGAAGTTCAACAGCTCTATGAGAGAGGGGACAAGTCTTTTAGAAAGCATTTTTGCTTTTGTTAATGCAAGTAAAGTCTGTAAGACAAGCAAGCAGTAATTTGCTTTAAAAACAGCGACTCAAGCCATCAAGAATCACGTTGGAAAATACTGAAAGGAAATAATGATTCCAGCCTCTCCTGATAGGAAGCCCACTGCATTCAGCACTCAAAAAAAAGAGTTCCATATCTCACTGGGATACAATCATTAGGAGAAATATTCTCAGTGTAAAAGGAATAGGAGAACATACTGTAAGGAAGAAAGCCAGTTAAGGAAAGCAGCAGCCTAGAGAAAGTAATTTCTTGGGTTATCGGAAAGAAATGTACAATTGTAGTTGGAAGAGGAGGGAAGAATTAAAGATAGGATTAACTTGCATCATTAAACCTGAAAGGCAGACCTAGACACTGCAGTCTTATTACAGGACTTCTAAAATTAAAGACTATAGAATTCTTTTTGTCAATTTAATTTAGTACACTTACCAGCATTTGCTGTATAGAGAATGTCACTGATGGGTCAGGTGTACTTCCTCTCTAAAGTGCTTTGAGGGGAGCTGAGCTCAAGTGCATCCTCTTCCTCAATCTTTGAAGTGTTTACCTGTACCACCAGCTTTGAAAGTAAAAGGCAACAGGCAGGCAATGGAGAGACAGGAATGCTGCTGAGTACAATATTCATTACTTAAAGAATATTTTAGTCTTCCTCTTCAACTTTTACAGGGACAGAAGGTTTATTTTTTTAAACCAAGGCTTTAGATACTACTTAAAAGATACTTTCCTTAAATTGACATTTTGGAACTAAGCCAGCATCATATCAGTAGACAAGAATGTAAGAACAGATAATCTGAAATCATATACATTTTATACACAAATACACGAAAGAAAAAGGATTCTTAGTGAATAAAGTTGGTACACTGCAACAAAAAGCAATAAGGAACATGTCAATGGGGTACTAAGAACTCATAGGAGCACTTTATAATAGCAATAGTGATGAGTATGGAACTATGAAAAACAGTTAATCATCTCTGCATAAACACACCAGAGTAAAAAGAACTCAAACAGCGGCAGAAATACTACAGGTGAAGACTGAGACAGGTAAGGATCTGTCCACAACACAGGGAAATATTGGAGGGAAATATTTAATGGACAAAATGTAAGATTTGTTCAATATTCATGTCAAATGTTAATACTCCAGAAGTGACTAGGAAAGATAATGTTATTCTACAGGCTGTCACAATCATTTAATTCAAGTTGTTCCCCAAAACTCAAAAATTACATCTACAGGATGAAACATTTCAAACAAACTTGAAAGGACTGGCAAAGAACCAACTTTGACTACTTCTATTTGTTAGTCATCCTCCTGTTAAAAGGGACAAGTGTGCTGCAAAAGCCTGAGGATGAGGCTGCTTCTGAGCTGACGCCTGCAACTAGACAAGCTTCCACCATACTTATAGGTTAGAAAGCTCTCTGAGTGCTTGGTTTTTATAGCATATATTGTAGCTCTGCTGACCTAATAAAAGTAACCTGCTTCTTATATAATCTGGAACTTGAAGAAAATAAAGAAAATTGACATATCATTAAAAAAATAAAGCTAACCAGCAGACTGTCAGGTTGCACCACACATAGTATGACTGGGAATTAATACAGTTCAGCCTCCATCTCTTTTCCATGAAGAAGAGACAGAAACAGGTAGTGCTTATTGCTTCTCCACCTTCTCCAACTGCTGATTTGGTGTGACAGATGGAGTTTTGTTGGTTTGGGGGTTAAGTTAAACCTGGTTTAAAAACTATCATGACTGAGTTTTAAAAGTAGGTTGAAAGAAACAGAAGTATTAGAAACAGTGGTAAAAAGTATTCTGCAGTTTCACATGTCATCAGCAAAAAACCAGTCTGGCACACTATTGAAGTGAGAACATTCTCTAGTTCCTGGGGAAACGAGACAGAGAATAAAGCCTATGTCTGGA
Organism: Pogoniulus pusillus; assembly: GCF_015220805.1. NCBI lineage: Eukaryota > Metazoa > Chordata > Aves > Piciformes > Lybiidae > Pogoniulus > Pogoniulus pusillus. The sequence goes on along the minus strand of NC_087281.1, from coordinate 21,893,098 downwards.
CTAGATGAGAAGAGATTTTACTGTGGGCAATGGTGAATTTCTCCCTATAATATCAACCCTGTGGTTGAATTAGATGAAATGTAAGAATATAAAGCTCCCTCTACCAGATGAGGAAAAGTCAGCAGAAGTTAATATGCAAAAGGAAGTGACTACAGGCAGAACATTGTAACAGATAAAAATGAACCAAAAAACTAACTACAATTCATAGTTTCCTATTGTGTTTGTTGACTAACCAAGAGGAGGTCTCCAAATCGAGCTACCAACAACACAGCATGGATTAAAAGAAACATATTTGACACTACAGAAGCTTTAGAAGTGAAAACTACAGTGGACCAATGCTGTGTGAATCAGAAACCCAAAATGTGGTGTTTTGACTGTCTAGAAAGTGAGTCATGGACAACTTTCAACACTTTGCCTCTTTCACCTATTCTTAAATTCTTGATCCATCATTATTTTCTTAAATGTTCTTCTCTCTTTCAAACTGTTATCCCTTCTTTGATAGGGTAAGAATTGAAAACTGACATGTGTGGCCTGGATCTGTGGCAGGAGCAGGTGAGTGGGGTGCTTCAGACAGCTTCCACTCCTACACAAGGTTTGCTGCAGAACAGTAATAGCTGCAAATACCCAGAGGCCTTCTCAAGTCACAGGTAGGGGAAGTCTCAACTATTTAATCTCTTTTCTGATGTTAAGAGCCACTGTCCATTTATGACCTTTCAGCAATAAAACAAAAACTGTATGACATGAATGTAATAGAGGTACTTCATGCTTTCACAGATAAATGTTCTGTACATTTAGTGTTTCTTTGCCTAAGTCTTAATGGGGCAGGGAAAGCAAGGATCCCTTACTATTCTTGAAAGAAAGTAATTCCACCATTGCCCTTAGGGAAAGAGGTCAGCATCCTCATAAGCACAAGCAGCATGTCTCAGAACTTTTGGGAAGCACAGCTCTTGCTTGGCTTATTTGTTCTAATACAGTTATTTGTATCAGCTGTAGCTCTGCTCCCTTAGAGCAAAGAGGAAGGGGGAATACCTGCCTCTCTTGGAGGAGAGGAACAGCAGCTTCTACAATCACACATTCACTAACTGCAGCCTGCTCTTCATCTCCCACCCTGGACACATAGCAAAGCAGGGCCACAGGAAGAAGTGCCAGGGTACTATTCTTGAATATTCAGTGATCCCTTTGGATTCATCAAAGCTTTGTGAAACTTGAAAAGCCATTCTGAGAATCACTTCTCCAGGAGAGTTATGCTGACATGTACAACATCAGTGACAAATACCTAAATGCACAGCACTAACCCTTACAGCTACTTGCTCAGAAACCAGCTCCAAGTGATGCTGGCTTTGGTGGGGTTGTTTTTGAAGCCAAAGAAAATTCCCTGTAAAGGGACTTACCTTCTCCAGTGCCAACGAATCCACAGGCTCAAGACTGATGGAAGCCAAGGACTGCAGAGCTGATAGATTTAATCCACCTGCTAAAAAGGATCATGCTGGAGCTGGTAAGAACCACTGACTACACAGTCCAAATCTAATTCACTTAGCCCGGTGCGGCACGCTCGGGAAATTTTACTGTCTAGCTTCGTGGCTGGCCAGTCACAGAAGTGATATGAACCCAACAGCCCAGGGTGACACTCATCCCTAAGGGTGTACAAGACACACCAGAAGAATGCATTGCTACTCAAAGGCAGTCTTGGAAGCAATCAGAAGAAGAAAATCCCACCTCTAGCCATACTGCAGAATTAAAATGCTTACATCCCCATCAGTAATTATGTTTACTGCAACTGCAAGGCTGAAATTAAACCTTTTTATTCAGAAGTTAGTACAAAATTTATTCTGTTTCATCTCTAGGCTGACAAGACCACAGCTATAATCCAGACACACGAACCAGCACTGTCAATCTTCTCTGTTTCTCATTTCAGGACAACAGATTCATTTCAGAAATTCAGAAACAGCCTCTCTAAATAAAGCCAATTGCACCCACACGTTCTCAGTACAACCCTATACACTGCATGAAAAGTTGTTTTAAAGCCAAGGCACTCTTCAAGCAAGCCTGTCTCCCAGGCAGACATCATACAGTGTTTCATGGACTGCAAAACAAGGCTGATACTACAAGACTTTTTTCCTACACAAAAGATTTCCAGCTCTGCTATCTAGACAGATGAAATCTCATCAGGACTCCATGTAAGATCTCTGCTCTAGGAGGAGAGTTGTATTCATCCTCTCATCAGCAGGAGAGAAATACATCTTTATCTCTAATGCTGCTTCTCTGAATACCTGCTCTACAGCTATCTTTTGAATTGTGCTCAGGGTGTAAGTAAAATCATATTTCAGTGGCTCCACACACCCACAATGTTTTGTTGTTGGTTTTTTTTCTAATAATCTCCTTCAACACTGAACTATTTAACATCTGAGGGCTGCCAAGTCTTGAAAAAGAGTTTATTCTCTCTCTACCTCACCGTAATAGCTTCATCGGAAATCATCACTTCAAACAGTCAACAACATCAGGATGCTACATCAGGCATCACTCTTACAGTTCATCTCAGTACAAGCTCACTTTCATCACCAGCTTAGTATGCTAGGCTGTACAGTGCCTTAAATGATAGCATTAATATTTGCCAGGCAGCACACAGATCTTGTGTGTCGGAGCTCTCAAGTTGCCAAGATCCAACAAGACATATTCAAAGCAGCAAGGAGAGGCAGAGTCAATAAGTTTCTTTCTGAAAGGAAGGCTGTTGTCTATGCACAATTTTACAATAAATGTAAAGTTATAGTATAAACTGAATGCTAGAACTTTTGGTATGTAAATGGCCATCACCACAACAACCAACCTCCTCAAACTTCCAAGAAATATCACAGTCAAAACACTAAGTGAAGTAGAAGAGTAAAAACTTCAAGCAAGGAACTGAAGGCATACATCAGCGATAAGCCATTTTCAAAAGGAAGCCTATATTATGCATAAATATCCACAGGTTTTACACCACAAGTAAGGCCTGCTGAATGATCTCTGGTGTATTTGTTAGTTAGACAGACATTACATGGATGATATGAGCTGGATAGAGGAGAGAAACTATACACTGAGATGCTTCAGGCATTTCTGCTTGTCTAGTGCATTGAAACAAAATGACACAAACAGGTACATTAAAAATAGACTGGTTTTTTGGCACTTCAGGGTTTTATTTTAACTCATCTCCCTATGATAAACAAACTTACAGCCAGAGCAGCACCTTCCTGCAAACTACTCTGATTTTTCCTTCAGTAACCCCTTATGCAATCCACAAAGACTCTTTGGTCAATCACTAATAATTTTAAAGGAATGGGAAAGATAAGCAAGCTTCTGACGTGTACCAATGAAGAGTTTGTTATGTTTGGCCACATCATCTGCATCTGATAGCCTAAGATCACCAAAAAAACCCCAACCATCCGACCACAAACTCAGCACCAACAAAAAACCAAGATAAAAAAAAAACCAAACCAATGATGTGCAGACTAGAATGAGCCACACCTAGCACCACCCATTGCAAATGCCCCCAAATACCTGTATCACATTCTTGAAGTAGTACTGCAGAGCTGGACAGCAGCAGCAACAACATCTGCAGCTCTAATCAGATGTTCAGAGCAGATATGTAGAGGATGAAGCAAGGAATGAGGTATCCACAAGGTGTGGATACATCCAAGAGGATAATGAGAAGAATTAAGTGCAAGGTAGCTGGGAAAAAGATAGGAGCAGGCACAGTAGATGTGCTAGCAAGCTCAAAAAATAAGAAGGTTGTGCACAGCTGTTTGTAGCACTGGGAGAAAATTAGGAGGGAGAAACCTTTAGCACATGAATTTTATTTGGACTTACTGAGAAAGAGGCTCACACTATTCCAAGAGCCAGCACTCAAAAGAGATCATTCTTATTGCATGTAGTAATTCCAGAAGTATGAATCAAAGCTACCATCCCAACAAATGCAGTAAGCTGGCATTCCTTCATAGGTAAACAGAAGTATTCATAGTAAACTGCAGTGCTGCAGCAGAGCATCATCTGTGTACAAAGTTGACAGTAGACAGCACATTCTGTTAAATGATTCTAACTGTTCAAATGCCTCTGTCATGGCCAGGGACACTTTCCACTCGTTATGAAGAACTTCTGAACATCTAATCTAAATCTACTCTACCTTGGATCTATTTCCCTTAGTCCTGTCACTACCTGGAAGTCCCTCACCAGCTTTCTCGTATGCCCCCTTCAGATATAGGAAGGCCACAATAAGGACTCCTCAGAGACTTCTCCAAAATGAACAACCCTAAATCTCTCAGCCTGTCCTCACAGGAGAGGTGCTTCAGCCCTCTTATCATCCTCGTGGCCCTTCTCTGGACATGGCCCAGCAGGTCCAGATTATTCATAGAATAGGGGTTCCAGAACTGGACACAGTACTCAAAGTCGGGTCTCACAAGAGCAGTGTAGAGGGGGAGAATCACCTCTCTCAGCCTGCTGGCCAGGAGAATCACATCTCTCAGCCTGCTGGCCACACACTTTTTGTGATGCAGCCCAGGATACAGTTGGCTTTCTGGGCTGCAGGTGTACACTCATGGCTCACATTGAGCTTCTCATCCACCAGCACCCCCAGGTCCTTTTCTTCAGGGCTGCTCTCAAACCAATCACTGCACAGCCTATATTGGTGCCTGGGATTGCCCCAACCCAGATGGAGGACTCTGCACTTGGTCTGTTGAAACTCATGATGTTGGCATGGGTTAACCTGTCCATCCTGTCCAGGACCCTCTGGATGGATCCCTTGCCTCCATCATGTCAGTTGCACCACAGAGCTTGATGTCGTTGGTGAACTTGCTGAGGGTACACTCAATGCCACTGTCCATGTTGTTGATGAAGATATTAAACAAGATTGGTCCCAATACTGATTCTTGAAGGACTCCACTTGTCACTGGCCTCCACTTGATTGGCATTGGAATGTGCTACCCGGGGAGCTGGAGTCGCCATTCCTGGAGCTGTTTAAAAGGAGGCTGGATGAGGTAGTTAGTGCCATGTTTAATTTAAGTAGAAGGGATAGGTTATAAGCTGGACTCAGTGTCAGAGGTCTTTTCCAATCTGTGATTCTCTGGGTGCAGCCATCAAGCATGTTCTTTACCCACCAAGTGGTTCACCATCAAACACATATTTTACCAGCTTGGAGATCAGGATGTCCTGTAGGACAGTGTCAAAAGCTTTGCTCAGGTGCAGATAAATGGCATTGGTTGCTCTTCCCTTGATGATTGATGTTGCAACCTTGTCATAGAAGGCCACCAGGTTTGTCAGGCATAATTTACCCTTGGTGAAGCAGTGTCAGTTGCACCAAATCAGCTCTTTGCACAGAGGGGAAACTGAGTTGCCAGGATCATCCTTATTTCCCTTTTTGAAAATGGAGGTTGTTTCCTATTTTCCAGTCTGTGGGAACTTCACTGGACTGCCATGACTATTGGCATAGAATAGAGAGCAGCTTAGTGACCTTATCTGACAACTCCCACATGCCTCCCCATCCTAATTAAACCATTCCCTATCTCTATGTTCCTGCCACTGCTGCCAATCCTTAAATACATTCCTATTAACTATCACTTTGTCATCTCCTCATTTCTATTAATAATAGAACCAAGAAACAGGGAGAGTCACATGTTCACACCTCAATGCAACTAAATGCAAGCAACCACTCCAAGTAACAGGCTTTTCAGACAGGGTAGAAGTCAGGACAATAAAGCATATAATGTAGAAAGCCTTACATATTAATCATAGAATCAGCCAGGTTGGAAGAGACCTCCAAGATCATCCAGTACAACCTAGCACCCAGCCCTAGCCAGTCAACTAGACCATGGCACTAAGTGCCTCATCCAGGCTTCTCTTGAGCACCTCCAGGGATGGTGACTCCACCACCTCCTTAGGCACCCCTACCAGCATCTTTTCTCACTACACTACAGCAGAAAACGACATTTGATAATCAGATTAAAAAAAGACTCCAAAAAAATATCCACAGAACAGATGCAGGGGTTCTGCCACCTCGTGGCATTCAGAACCTAAAATTACTGTTTCTACCATATTTGTTTGGGGTTTTGTGGGGTTTGTTTTGCTTTTTATTGAGCTGGAAGCATTTGATACCATAGAACAGAGAATAGATACTTTCAATAGCACTGAAATTACCAAGCTTAGTTCCCTGCAGTTTCATTTCAGAATTGCATCCTGTAGCATCTAAGATGAGACTTTCAACTGAAGCTTTTCTAGCTGTTCAGATAGGAGTATATTTTTCTTCATCCCTCTTCCAGCTCCTATAAATCCTCTGCTGTCTAGTGTTGAAGTTGCATAGTCTGCCTCAGTCTACTGCCCATTTTCAGTACGTGCAGTTCTATTCTATCTTTAAAGTCCTTATCTGTTCATCATAACTGCTGGAAACTGATAACTCTCAAAAGTAATCACTGACAGGAAAAAGGGAAAGGCAGAGATGGAGAGACAAAGGCTGCAGATCGATAAAAGCCTCATTTCACTCATCAGACCATCTGCATCGCAGACTGTCAGTAAGAACCTTTGTCAGCCTCAACAGCTTCAGCGGTTCCCCTGCCCAGTACACAGCATGGACCAACACCGCCATGCCACAGCAACTGAGGCAGGGGCACAGAGGCAGAACATAAGGCGAGTGACGAGCAGAAACCAGGCCATAAACTCCAAAGTCCCCTTTTCCCATTTGGGATTCAAGGCCAGAAGCACTTTAATGCCTAAACTAGGTCAGTCTTTGTTTACACAAAACATAGATGAGAAAGGAAGTATCACTCATTCAACTTCGTCATCAGGATCAGTCCAAACTAGCCTGCAAGGCACAGGAACTTTATATTACTGTATCTTTTATTAAAGAAATGAAACCTTATCAAAGGTTCACTTGTAGAACCCCCTGCACACTGATAAACTCAGGTAATAAACAATACTTTTCCACATAAGACAGATCTGCTTCCTCTATGGGAGCATTGACAATGTAATTTGAAGTGATCTTATGTTCTTAATAGGCTGTATCCTCACAGGTGCTTAATGTTCCAGCCCCTATTTGTCAGTTGTAACTCTGGTAAGCTGTAACTGCTTCTGGGCTACATCTGCTAGAGATTCTTTAGTAAATAACAGATCTAAGTTTGGATATTTTAGTTTCAATGGGAAAAACAAAACACTGAAACCCAAATGAAAACAACTGCAAGAAACATACATGAAAAAAAGCCAGCACCACACAAAGATTAAAAAAAGAAACAAACAAAGCAAAGCAAAACATAAGCTCTAAGCCCTACCATTCTCGTAGTTATCTTTTGCCTTTGAGTTTTCCCTTCCAACTCCACAGCAATTCCTGCACTTCCCCTCAATGTTCCTCAGCTTTAGCCTATGCCAATTTTTCCACTTAAGAGAGTGAGAAAGAATAATAATAGTTAAAAAAACCAAACACCACCACACACACCAGAAAAACACCAAACCACCACCAACCAACACATACAAACCCAAACAGCTAGGAAGATCTGCCACAGAAAGCCACATAGGAGCCAATACTGGAAAGCCAGCAATGATTTATAGACCTCTGCTCAACTTTCATTTCTTGCTCTCTATTCCCCACATTTGAATTTCAGCTCTGTAAGATACAGCTGTAAAACAAGCATGTAAGAACTACCAGAGTGATGAAAAGCAGGTCACAGGTACCTTGAAGTGAAACCACGTTTGATCACTCAGTGATGAGTGTTATGGACTGCAGCTGTAAAGGCAGACTAGATTTCTGCAACGCTCTTTTTCCCTTGTCAACAAGTTAGTAACTTTCATAGGAATAGTCCCTAGGACTGAGAAGAAAAACAGAGATTGTTGGAATAAGTGTGTTGGCAAAGCAATACTTCAGAAACTTGGAGAGTAAAAGCCAGACACAGATTGCTTCTGTCTGCAGTCTCCTGAACCAAATCAGTGATGGCTCAGCACAGAAAATAAGAGGCTTTCTTACAGTTAGCATTCATGCTCTAGCCTATGTGCATGAGGCTACTCACATGGCTGGAACATCACATCATTAAGAGATAAGGGAAGTGTTTTTGTGAAGATACATCTTTATCTCAGTTTTCAGATTTCATTTAATCTCACTTCACATTAGCACTGAAGAGCACTGTGAAAGCTCTGCTGTAACCCAAGGAACTTGCAGCATACAATAACAAACCACAGCTCTTCACACAAGGACAGTCCTCATAAGGGACTGTTTGTTAGAGGTTAGAGCCCTCATTTATGCCTCATTTCAACAAACAGCATGCTCAGTCAGAATGACACAGGGTGCAGCAAGTTGTTTTCAGGTAGCATCAACGTACATAACCTCATCGAATCTCATAGAACCAACCAGGTTGGAAAAGACCTCCAAGATCAGCCAGTCCAACCTAGCACCCAGCCCTAGCCACTCAACCAGACCATGGCACTAAGTGCCTCATTCAGGCTTTCCATGAACACCTCCAGGGACGGTACCTCCACCACCTCCCTGGGCAGCCCATTCCAATGCCAATCACTCTCTCTGCCAACAACTTCCTCCTAACATCCAGCCTAGACCTCCCCCAGCACAACTTGAGACTGTGTCCCCTTGTTCTGTTGCTGGTTGCCTGGGAGAAGAGACCAACCCCCACCTGGCTACAACCTCCCTTCAGGCAGTTGTAGACAGCAATGAGGTCTGCCCTGAGCCTCCTCTTCTGCATGCTAAACACCTCCAGCTCCCTCAGCCTCTCCTCATAGGGTTTGTGTTCCAGGCCCCTCACCAGCTTTGTCGCCCTTCTCTGGACACATTCCAGCACCTCAACCTACAGACCTAGCTCAAGTAACTCTGTAACATGCCACGGGGTTTTGAAAGAGACTAAAGGAAACACTCCTTGAGAAAAAAAACCAACAACCAACTACACTGATAAAGCTAGAATAACTTTAGGCAGTAATAACAACAATTTAAACACCATACTTTACCTGTTGAGAAGTGCAGTAATTTTCTCCTCCCCTTGTTTCTACGACTCTCAAGAGCAGCACCTCAGCCTTGTTGATTAGATGTTATGTGTATTGTGTTTTGTAAGAGACCCATTGCATTTTCTAAGAGATCCAGGCTTATCAGTGAATTGATTCACTGTTGCTTTTAATGAATGCAGACCTCCTATGGGTATCTCAGCCTGTGGCAACCTACTACACCAGTACAGTTGACAAGTCAAGATCCAAGTTCCACTATCCCCAGTTTACTTATACATTCCCCCCAAATTCCAGCCAGGGTTGCTGTTTTCCAAACACCTACTGCCACAGCACAAACACCATTAGCAGACATATCCTTTAAGCATTTTAACTCTCCAACATTAGAATGCGAGCAGATACCCGAGGGAAGGAAAAAAGGTTTATCTAAGGAGGCATTTCTTTCTCATTTCACACACACGTTTGATCTTGCTCCGCTCACTCGCTGGTTTCAACTTCTAGAAAAGATAGGATGAAGAGTCCTGCCTTACTCTGCTCTTATTCATGACTTCTGGGGCTGCTAGAACCTTGTTCAGAGATACATCCAGTTTAAGAAGACAGCTAGCATTTAGATGCGAATAATGCTCTAGGAGGTGAGTTTCAGGCTCAAGGTGTTTTCCCTTCTACCTAGTCTGCCTGCTTTGCAGGACATCAAAGCTCCAGCAGAACCTGCTGAAAACCAGAAGCTGAAAGTGGCAGCTTGCAGACAGAAGGCTGGGAAGGACTGGACACTTAGAGTGACACAGAATAAAGTGCATACTTCAACTCCCTGGCTAATCTAGAAGTACAAAGTACAAAACTTCTAAGAAGCAGCAGCACTGAGACTGCTATTTTAAGTCTCTCTCACGTGTCCTATCCACATGAGGAACACCCACACTGCCCACCAATAACACTATAACAGTTAGAAAAACACTTCTTTTACTTCTTGGTTTTGTACCCATCATTCCTGTATAGTTTGTCACAACTTTTTATTTGAAAGTAATTTTCTTTAGGCACATCTAGATTGGATTCTTTCAAATACAGCTGTACAACTTTGATATCAATATTCTACCTGGTTTCTGAAAGTGTACAAGATATTAGCAATTCATGTTTCAAACTCTCATAAAGCAATGAATACATATTATAGAAAGACCTAAAGAAGAAAAAAGTGAAACATGTTGCTTTTGGCATTATTCTGTTCCTTATTCACTTCAAGGAGCCTGCAATGACAACAGAGAAGAAAAACCATCAGACTTACACATTTAAGTATGCCAAAGAGTAGCAAGCCCCAGCTCTGATGGCTAGAATGTCAGGCATTTCCTCTGATGCTGTATGTGACAGCACCTCCTAGCCAGAGGTCAAAAGCAGAACTGAGTTTCCAGATTCCAGTTTGAGGGTTTTAATTCAAGTGACTGTTTTCCTTTGCCCTTATAAAGTTATGTGCTCATGCCAAACATGTTTAACATTTAACATATTACTGCATTCATTTATAGAAACTGCAGTTCTGCTCCATGTAGCTGACAAGTCATTTCAGTTCTAGTACTTTCATGTGGATTCATTTGTCATTATGACAATTTTTCTATGTCTAGAACAAAACCAATCATATAAAAGTACTAATTGTTCTCTTGCTAACCGAAGGCAAGAGTTACAGAAAGGCAGACTTTACATCTTTAATGTAGAATAGAATCATAGCATGAAAGAATGGTTTAAGTCAGAAGAGACCTCAAAGATCATCTAGTTCCAATCCCCCACCATAGACAGGGACACCTCCCACTAGAACAGGTTGCTCAAGGCCTCATCCAGCCTGGCCTTGAACACCTCCAGGGAGGGAGCAGCCACAGCCTCCCTGGGCAACCTGTGCCAGTGTCTCACCACCCTCACTGTAAAGAGCTTCTTCCAAACATCTATTTTAGATCTCTCCTCTTCCAGTTTAAACTCTTCATCCTGTCATTTCAAGACTGTAAATAGTCCCTTCCTAGCTTTCCTGTAGGACCCTTTCAGATACTGGAAGGCTACTACAAGGTCTCCTCAAAGCCTTCTCTTCTCCAGGCTGAAGAGCCTCAACTCCCATAGCCTGTCCTTGTAGGAGAGGTGCTCCAGCCCTCTGATCATCTTCATGGACTCACTCCAATAGCTCCATGTTCTTCTTGTGTTGGGAGCTCCAGTGCACAGTAAGCTGACATATCTAATTCTAAGTAAGCAATTTGATGTACATAATGCAAGTTACTTTATGAAGGATGAAGGAATTTTTCTTGGGTTTGGACAGCAAGAATTTAAAAAGTACTTTGTACATAGAATGCTTGAGGAAACCTTGAACAGGGAAGAGAACACAGGAATTCAAGAGAAGGTAAAGGTAATGCTCATCAGCACTAATACCTTTTTTTTTTTTTTTTGGATGGGTTTTGTTTAAGAAAGTTATTCAACCTTGAGGTCAGTGCTTTGCCTATAAAATACTCACACTCTCCCCATGTATATGCATAGAAGAATCCTTACAGTAACTAGTAGTACACACCTGTGCCCAAAATCTATTGACAGTGAACAGACAGATGCCCCAGTACTTGTGGAGCAGACTTTTATTCTTAAGCATCCTTAGAAGGTGCACACACACATCACTTCTGCTCAGGTCCAGCACATAAGGACGCTGGTCAAAGTAACACCTCGCTGTTGTGTCAACAGGAGAGGTGAAATTGAGTCCTGAAAAGCTCATTTATAACTAGGTGGTTTCCATGTCTTAAGAGATTTGAATTTGTGTTTATACTGAGAGTTGTACCTGTGCTAACACTCTGGGGTATGGTGAGAAATTCCACTCTATGGAGTTCTCACATAGCATTCAGCCAAATCTAATGCTACTAAGTTAATGAGGAGTGGGAACTTGGAGAAGAAACATTAGCAGTGTAAAGTCCCCTTTAATTTTTTGTTATCATGTTCTGCAAGATCCTATGGGAAGGTGTAGTAGTTAGCAAACTGCCTAAGGATATGTGGACAGTAGTGGTCTCCTCTGAAAGTGTATCCCCATCAGAAAAATAATCACACCCAGTAGTAAGTAATGCAAGGGCAGTTTCTTAGAGAGGTGCCTCCCACTCAGACTTTATAAGGTGAACCCTCACTTGACACAGAATGAAACTTTGCCACTTCTAGAAATGAAAATGGTCTCAGACTAAATGTCCTATTCCCAAGGCTGTTGGAAGCAGACAATAGCAATGAAATTTGAAAGCAGACAATAGCAATGAAACCAAGGACAGTTAATAGAAGCAGGTCAAGTCTTCCATTTGAAATGTTTCACAACATCCTTAAAATCACCACTGCATCTGGAAGCATTCTGCTAAAAGCCATCTGCTCCATCTTCTCTCTATTATCTGCTCCATCTTCTCTCTATCCACCAATTTTAAGAGAAGGTGAAGCATTCACTAGAACCTGTAACTCATCAGTACAGGTGAAGTGGATGTACTTCAGCAGGTTACTTGTCAACAGGGAGAAGAACATTTGGAAAGCATGGAACTTAGGAACAGCAGAATCTCACCAGCTTTAAGATATTGCCCCATTCTTTCTGTTCCTTCTCGTGCAGAGGCTCCAGGTGTAGTAAGTTATCTAGTATTCTATTTCACATTAATTCAGGTAAGCATGTGAAACAGAAAAAGGCAAGCAGAATGCTTCTTTGACTCTAGCAGGATGCATTTGCCACACAGCCCTATCCCAAGGCCCCCTATTAAAGTTACATTTCTACCCACAGCAATCTCTGAAACTGCAAGGTGGAAGGAAAATGAAGTGTCAAATTGAACATTCAGTACCCTCTCTATAGCATTATATACCCAAGACATTTGGATGTAGAAGACAGGGGTTACAACAGGAAACACTTTCTGTAATGCTAACAATTCTAGAGCTTTTTTTAATTTTGGGTTACAAAAATCACAGAATATATCTGCTTGGAAGAGATGTCAAAGATCACCCAGTCCAATTTTTGTCCCAGTACCGACAAGTGAACGCTAAACCACATCAATCTGCCTCAGAACAGGCAATGCATTGTCCCCCTATTAATACAAACAGCATTATTTGTAATCTAGTTAAGCCTCAAATTAGGTACCAACCACATCAGTACAGAAACTTGAAAGTCTGTTTTCCCTCTGGAGATCTCTGAAACTTCTGCAGGGTTTTCCTCCTGAAATTCTGTGGCACAGATGTTGTTTATGTAACAACCTCTCTTAAAAATAGGGCACACTGAAAGTCAGTGTCTTAGAAAAAGATCATACTTCCTCAATTGAGCAACAGTTCTCTGGGGACCTGAAGAAAAGAAGTGCCCATGTCCTGCAAATGTAGCACTACTTTGTTATGCTATGAAGGCAACTGCACTGCCAAAGGTGCCACTGTCGTAAAGCCCTCTCAATTATTGACCACGTTCTCTTCCTTTTTGGTTTTTGAAAGGCTTCTTTGTATATTCAATTTCATGTCAATGTTCCTAATCAGTACTATTGTGTTAGTTTGAAGCTTCGGTGAGAAGGACTAGATCATAGGCTGTGAAATGAAAACAAGAGTCATGTCCACCTCCCTCATAGGCTTGCTGAGATGTATAAAAATAGAAGTCAAAACATAGATGACACGCTCCACACATCACTCTCACTGGGGCTGCTGGCTGAGCTGCATCTCTCTAACCTCACCCTTCATTTTGGACTAATCCACTTTGCTTCCTAACCCCCTGGATCAACCTCCACTCTTCCTTGGGACTGGGGTAAGGTTGAGAGGGGTAGGGGGAAGGTGGAAGGGCAGTTGGGAGCCCCTCCTGGGGACTCAGGTTTCTGGGAGGGCTGTTGTGTTTCTGTATTACCTTTTCCCTTGTCTATAACTGTATATATACTGTAAATATCTGCTTGTCTATTGTTCTAAGCTGTAACTAATAAGCTTCATTCAATTTCCAGAGCTGGCTGAGTCTAGTCTGGGTGATTTCCAAAGTGTGGGGGGTGGGGAACACCCAAACCATCACACCTATCTTCACATCAAACTGTTTTTCCTTCTATATCTATGTAGTCAGGAGAAAAAAAAACCTCTAAAGCTATATTGCTATTTCCCTCCATGTTTTATGTGGAATTTTGCCTTCAGACAGGTATTTGGCTTTTGGAAGCATTCTCTAGGGTAAAATCTGGACTTTTGCAGCAATCACATTCTTTACTGCAAATACATATCAATCTTCAAAGTTCAGTTATTTGAGCAAAACCATACACTAATTGTTATGCAAGAGGAGTGGAAAGTGTACCAGATTAAATCACATTCAGAAGTATTTCACTCCCCTTCTTTTTTCTTTCCACAATTCAACATAAATCTGGATTTATTCTCTTCTAGTTTTTTTTTGACATAGCTACAACCATTAAGACCACACAAGTGACATTTAACACAAAATCAGATTTAACAACAACCAAACAAACATTCAGAATAAAACTACCTTCTCATATTTGTTATTCCAGGACTGGTCTAGCAGGTCTAGCAACATTTGCCAGCATAAAGTTATTCAGTTACATGTAGAAAATAAAGGAATGAATGCAGTATGTTGCAATAAGCCAGCTTAGAAGAATATACCAATAACTTAAAAGGCTTTTCCCTTTCACCTATGGAGGACAGCAGTGAACAGCTTGGAAAGGTGCAAGCTAGGTACCTGAAGGGGCACTGTAGCCAGGTGGGGGGTGGCCTCTTCTCCCAGGCAACCAGCAATAGAACAAGGGGACACAGTCTCAAGTTGTGCCAGGGGAGGTATAGGCTGGATGTTAGGAGGAAGTTCTTCACAGAGAGAGTGATTGGCATTGGAATGGGCTGCCCAGGGAGGTGGTGGAGGCACCGTCCCTGGAGGTGTTGAAGGCAAAGCCTGGATGAGGCACTTAGTGCCATGGTCTGGTTGAGTGGCTAGGGCTGGGTGCTAGGTTGGCCTGGATGATCTTGGAGGTCTTTTCCAACCTGGCTGATTCTATGATTCTAAGTAACAGCTTGGTAACTTAGTGCAAGCTAGGTAACCAAGGAACAACTCTTCAACTAACAGCTTGGTAACTTAGTGCAAGCTAGGTAACCAAGGAACAACTCTTCAACTAACAGCTTGGTAACTTAGTGCAAGCTGGGTAACCAAGGAACAACTCTTCAACTAACAGCTTGGTAACTTAGTAGCAGCGGGGTTTACATACAGACAGAAACAGAAGTGAAAGGTGCTCATTTACCTCAAGTATTCATCCCATCTTTCATCCAAAAGGTGTAAATTTTACCCTTCACACACACTCTGAATAAAGACTGGGCTTAACTTCCACATAGAAAATGCTTATGGTTTTGGCAGAGTATGAACTGAGGAAAAAGGTTGATTGATCCCTCCTCTTAGAGCTTGTGCTAGTTTGAAGCTGGCTAGAATGTTTTGGTGAGAAGGACTAGATTACAGGCTGTGGAAGACAAACAGTGATGATGCCTACTTCCCTCATAGGCTTGCTGAGAGATACAAGAACAAGAGTCTAAACATAGATAGGGCACTTCTGCTGGGGAGCTCTGAGATGCATTTTTTTTTTCTCTCTAGCCACTCTGCCATCTCTCTGATTAATCCACTTTGCTTCCCAATCCCCTGGCCAAGCTTCCATTCTTCCTTGGGACTGGAGTAAGGTTGAGAAGGGTAGGGGGAAGGTGTAAGGGTGGTTGGGAGCCCCTCCTGGGGACTCAGGTTTCTGGGAGGGCTGTTCTGTTTCTGTATTACCTTTTCCCTTGTCTATTTCTGTCTATAACTGTATCTACTGTAAATATCTGCTTGCCTATTGTGCTAGCTGTAAATATAAGCTTCATTCAATTTCCAGAGCTGGCTGAGTCTAGTCTGGGTGATTTCCAAAGTGTGGGGGGGCAGGGAACACCCAAACCATCAGAGCTCAACTGCACATTGCGAGAACATGAGACACACAGACCCACCATCTTTGCTATGAGTGGTGGCACTTATGCTCCCCACAGCACTTAAGAACATCTTTGTGTGTCACACAAGCAGCTGGTACTACCGAAATAAACACTGCTGCCAAATGGTATAGGAAGTTCCTCATATTTGAAACAATCGTCAGACTGAAGTTTTTCTGGTAAATCCAGTTGAACATATCCCAAATTGAAATACATCCCACCAAGTGAAAGACTATGACTTCCCCTTCATGTCCTAGAGAGAAGAGTATACAGCTAGGAACAGCAGGGAATGTTCTTGAAGAGGCAAGTTATTCCGAAGATCGGTGGCTGCCTTTTGAAGGGGGAAGGCAGCAAGGCATGCCACTTCCCTAGAGGCAGCTCTCATGAACACAAATTCTGACCTACTCTGCTAAAGGAGGAGAGGCAGGCTTAAGAACATCCTTAGGTTCCTGTTCTTTAAAGATTTGCTTGGCTACCTGAACTACTGCCAGAGTTTGACACAGATGGAGAGAAAGAAGAACAGGAATAGTCTTTGAAACTACTGAGGTTAGTCTCTTCACATACAGAGTTCCTAGGGACTCTTGATATGCTCTAAGATTTTGAGATAACTGAACTGCTACTACACAAGTTTTCCAAGCTGTCACCTACTGTACTAGTTTGAGCCTAGCTAGAATGTTTTGGTGAGAAGAACAGGATTACAGGAGAACAAGGCTGATGTCTACCTCACTCATAGGTTTGCGGAGATGTATAAGAACAAAAATCAAAGCATAGATAACTCACTGCTTCTCCTGCTGGGGAACTGGCTGAGCTGTATCTCTAACCTCACCCCTCTCTGCCTTTTCTTTCACTAATCCTTACCTTTTCCCTTGTATATTTCTGACTATAACTGTATCTACTGTAAATATCTGCTTGTATATTGTGCTAGCTGTAAATATAAGCTTCATTCAATTTCCAGAGCCGGCTGAGCCTAGTCTGGGTGATTTCCAAAGTGGAGGGGGGCAGGGAACACCCAAACCATCACACCTACCAACATCCTACAATGTATTTTGATGGGAAAATAAACAAAGTCAAAACCAATCAAGAGTTACCTCCTCTTTTACTTCCCTCACCTTCAATCCTCTGTGCCTCGCAAAGTCTGATGAGCTGACCCTTCTGTACCATCTGTGGCTAATTTTTAAACAGATAATGAGTGCAAGAACATGCAGATGAGTTTATTAGGCCTGTGGCTCAGCAGAGGGCACCTCATCACTTCTCACCCCTGGCTGTATTTTCCACAGTCCATTCCAGCAATCCAAGTTCAACCAAGCTGTCATCATTAGCAATCTTGGGAACAAACTTCCCAATCTCAAGAACACAATGTTTCCTGAACCATATCAGAGCAGGCACTCATCAAGACAATAACTGAAAGCAAAAGCATGTTAAACAACAACCACCAAAAAACGACATTGTCTGGAAAAGCTATCACATACCTACATAATAACACATTCCTGTTTCTAGCCCTGAATGTGTGCATGTCCTCATAGTAAGATTGTTTATGACCTCTGTGAAGTCAGTCTATGTAGAAAAGCAGGCACTTGAAGCCTAGTAAGAGTTGAGAAACCTCTAGAGAATAAATGTGCTTTGTGATACATAATCACAGAATCAACCAGGTTGGAAAAGACCTCCAAGATCGTCCAGGCCAACCTAGCACCCAGCCCTAGCCACTCAACTAGACCATGGCACTACATGCCTCATCCAGGCTTTGCCTGAACACCTCCAGAGACAACAAATCCACCACCTCCCTGGGCAGCCCATTCCAATGGCTCTGGCAAGAACTTTCTCCTAACATCCAGCCTAGACTTCCCCCAGCACAACTTGAGATTGTGTCCCCTTGTTCTGCTGCTGGTTACCTGGGAAAAGAGACCAACCCCCACCTGGCTACAACCTCCCTTCAGGTAGTCGTAGACAGCAATGAGGTCCCCCCCGAGTCTCCTCTTCCCCAGGCTGTACACCTCCAGCCTTTCCTCATAGAGTTTGTGTTCCAGTCCTCTAACCAGTTTCATTGCCCCCCTCTGGACACCTTCCAGTATCTCAACATCTCTCTTGATTTGAGTGGTCCAGAACTGGGTACAGTCCTCAAGGTGTGGTCTGACCAGTGCTGAGTACAGAGGCAGAATAACCTCCCTTGTCCTACTGGCCACAGTGTTCCTGATGCAGGCCAGGATGCCATTGGCTCTTTTGGCCACCTGGGCACACTGCTGCCTCATCTTCAGCCTACTCTCTATCAGTACCCCCAGGTCCCTTTCTGTCTGGCTGCTCTCCAGCCACTCTGGCCCCAGCCTGTAACATAACAAGTCTTTGAGAATTTGTAATCTGGCTACACAAAGCTCAGCCAAAGTTAGCTACCAGTTCTACAACAGAACCAATCGCTTCAATGTTTATCTAACACTACTGTTTCCTAGGAAAACAAAGGCAGAGGACAGGGGTGACAATGCCTCCAGCAACCACATTACTGAGAAGCTTACACAGGGGCCTCAATGCTTTCTTGCAAGTCACAAAATGGTTTGGGTTGGAAGAGACCTTAAAGAGTCCTTCCACCAGATTACGTTGCTCAAAGACACATCCAATCTGACCCTGAACTTCCCCACACAACATGTTCCACTGTCTCACCACTCTGAGTGATGAATTTCTTTACATGTAATCCAAATCTACCCACTTCCCATTTAAGGCCACTACACTTCATTCTATCATTACAAGCTCTTGTAAAAAGTCCCTCCCCAGCTTTCCCAGAGGCCTCCTTCAGGTACTGGAAGGCCATTAAATGCTGTCCCTAGAGCCTGCTCTTCTCCAGGTTGAACAACTTCAACTCTCTCAGATATTTTTCATAGCAAAGATGTGCCATTCCTAAGATCACCTTTGTGCCCCATCTCATGTTGGAGGCCCCAGACCTGACTGCAGCACTTCAGGTGGAGTCTTACAAGAGCAGAGTGGAGGGGCAGAATCATCTGCCTCAACCTGTGGGTTGCACCTTTAATACATCTCAGGACACAGTTGACTTTCTAGGCTGCAAGTGAACATCGCCAGCTTGCACTGAGCTTCTCATAAACCAGCACTCTCAAGACTACCTACTCAGGGCTGCTTTCAGTCCATTCCCCACACAGCCTGTATTGATACTGGCCTGCCAAGGGCCATCTGGGAAAAAAAAAGTCTCTCCTTTCCAATGTGTCAGCTGCATCACACAGCTTAATGTCATTGGCAAACTCGCTGAGGGTGCACCAATTCCACTGTCCACATTGCCAACAAAGATGTTAAAAAATGGACATGAGGCCCCCTACAGAAGTTACATAAATTTGAGTAGAGATTACAACAGACTCCTCAATATAAGCTTTGCCAATTCAGGGCAGAGAAGGACTTTGGCAGACAAAGAGCATGGCTTTTAGGCTCTGTCAATGGCACCTAAATGGCATGATGCTAGCACTCATGAAGCCCAGTTTTGGGACACAAGTACAGATGAAGTTGACACACTTGCCTTATGTGGTTTAAGTGAACTTGCATGCAAACGGGTTGAAATAGGTAGGCAAAGACAGCAAGAAAAGGCAGGAAAAGATAGAATGAAATACAAGGAGCCCAGGAAGGCAGGCACACATTAGCTGACAGAAAGAAGAACCCCTGTATGAAGCTAAACTTTGGGGTAGCCGAATAAGCAAGCTAGAATTGACATCAAGCTGAAAAAGAAAGACTATACACTGCCTAAAAAGCTTAAGTACAGACAAACTGGCTAAAAAAGAAGATGACTAGAAAGGCACTTGAAAGGGAAGGGGTGAGCACAAAAAGACACAAGGAACCAAGAACACATGCAAAAGCCTTAAGCTCTTAGCATATATAGGTTGAGATCTGGAAATGGGACTCCAGACTTCCACTCACCACTTTTTACTTGCCAGGTTGTATTTATGGAACAGACTCCACATCTGCAGGCAAAGGTAGCTTTTAGTAAACCATACAGAACTGGCAGCTACAGTATTAGCACCAACATCTCCTGTGCAAAGACCTTACATACACTTGGTATGGTTGGGGCAGCCTATCTGCACCCTTCTTTTTGTCAAGAAAGCAATGAAAAACAAAAAATCATCAAAACCAATCAAATAGAACCTATAAAGTAAGAAAAGCCATGGAACTCATTTCAACCAAAACAAGTAAACCACACTGACTCAGTACCATGGGTCTTTACCATAGCCTTGCCTCAGCTGCTTAGGAAACTGAAAGGTGGGTCCTCACTTAAATGAGTTTATACAGCCCAAGATAACCTTGTCATAACTATAAAACTGCAATGAAATTCCTTGAGCCAGAACTTCTCTGGAGGTCACTGTAGAATAACTTTCTAGGTTCTGCTTTATCAATTATTCTGTGAAGTTACAAATCTATTTCATCTGTGTTTTTAAGTACTACCCAAAAATAATTCACTTCACTGCACCTTCCCAATGACTCCATAACTAGAAGGAAAGCTCTGACATGTTTTCCTCTCAAAGGATGGAGGTTAAGCATCTTCTCCTGCCTCAGCTGTGTTATAGAAGTTCATTGACATGTGAACAGTACATGAACAATGAATATCAAAAACCTTGATGGATGACAATGCTGAGCAATAGAAAACATTTGCAATTGCTTAGGAAATATTCTTGAAGTGGAAAACCTATGGAAATAAATGCATAGATAGTATTTGTCATCATTAAGTTGTCTTCAGAAACTCCAATTATGGCCTATCTGTGGGAACTGAAGAAGGGAGTCAGCTAAATGTGATAAAGGATTTCTCTGGAGAGCATCCCTGTGTACCCTTGACACAGTAAGACTGAGGTCAGAAACAGTAAATTTGCACACCTGCATTTGTGTAAGGCTTATATAGAAACATAGTAAACTGATGCCTTAGTGCAACATTTGCATGGAAACAAACTTAGAACAAGGGACTGAAAGTAGTCTGTGCCGAGATAGCCAACACCTCATTGTGATCCAAGAAGAATGTTAAAAAACAATATTTTACCCAATTGATGTATTCCATAACTTGCAGAGTTACCACAATTTATAGAATGGCATATAAAAAGGCTGCTGCTATGGTAATAAATAGCTTTGGCTACTTAGATACCCACATATCCTTGTGTCACTGTTTTGCCCATCACTAATATATACAGCGACATGTATCTGTCATTTAGGTGCTTAATTTATATCTTTTAACCACATTTATACTTAATTACCCATATCAAGTGTGGTCAGGAGGTAGAAGTTAGGCTACTTTCTCTCTGCCTCACTTTTCATGGCTGCAGATTCTGTCAAAGATTCAAATCATTAGTTTCAAATCTTCTTGCTATTATATTTAACAGACAACCCAAAATCCTACAAATAATCATCTGTTCACATACTGCTACAGTTTAACACTTAGCTTGCCTTGAAGAAACAAGAAGATTTATCTATTTGAAGATGCTTAGAGAGCCCTCTGGTTTGCACACTGCTTAAGCTGTGTTTCAGGTAAACTTTCCAAACAGATGAATTCAACTTTTAGTCAATAAGCTTTTAAAGCCTGAAAGGCTCAAACAGCAAATACTGACTCTGACACACCGAAGTGGCTACCTCATTCTACCTAAGAGACTTGGCTTGCTTATTGAGCAGGAACATGGCAAGCAGAAAGGAAAAAAGTTATTCTTCTTTTCCATTAGCTTAGGTACAGGAGGAAACATTAGTTTGGCTTTAGAATGCCAAAACAAGAAGTAACACACTTAAAGAAACAACCTCCATAAGCAGTTAACTTTCCAGCCCTGGTGACAAAGAGGGAACAAGCATTTACACAGTGCAAAACACAGTTGACAACTGCAGTCAGTCCAATTTGTTTAATGCAGCAAATCCAAGTTATGCTATAACTTCTGCCCTTCTGTTGGGCAATATGGGTAGACTTTACTTCAAACATTCCTCAGAGACAGGGTTTGACAGTCTGAGATGCAAAGGCAAATTCACATTCTTTTGAGTAAAAGCTGGACTACTACATCACTTAAGTTATAACTGATAGATTTAAAACTACTCTTGTTTCATCACTTGCACCAACTACTCTTCCTACCTGTGAAGGAGGAAAAAATAGTAATAAAACTCCCTTGAAAAAAAAAAAACCAAACCAACCCACAGAAAAACCACCACACAACTAGCAACCTATATTCTGAGGCTTTAGAAGGACATCCTCCATGCTACCCAAACCAAAAAACCCAAATAAATAAAAGTTAGTTCTAAACCCCAGCTGCACTGTTGCTCTCACACCAGACAGCTTACATGTGGAATACTGTCACCTCCTAGCTGAGCTTAAAAGACTTGTTTTTAAAATGGGAATTTAGCTGAAGGCAAGTTATTCAAAGCAGCAATCTACTTTAGCTATGCCATTCCACAGACTAAGTCCATTTCCTCCAAGTCTGAAAAAAACAACCCAAAGACAACCTAAAACAGCATCCAACAGCAGATGTTCTTAGCAAGTTAAACACAGGATGAATTATCATGCCAACAGAATCCTACTACAGACAGTCATACATTCACAAGTTAAAAAATTAGTGGTAAGGTTACTTAAGAATCTATATATGCTACCACCCACTACTACAGCAACAAGAGGCCACAGGTTTTGACTCTCCTCTTCCTAGGAGTAAAGCAAAGAACAAAAACGCCCACATGAGGCTTTTGTACACCCTTAGCACTCAACAACATGACTGATGGTGAACATTTCCATCAGCTACATTTTTCTCACAAGATCTCATTTTAAGTCTGTAGCTCAGAAAGCTCTATTAGCAAAAAGAGTACAACTCAAATGCGTAACTTGAAGATACTAACTTTAAATGTGGTTAGTAGGCCTATGATTACATTTACTTTTGCATCATGATTTTAAATACTGATTTAAAAGTAGACCAATTAAGCAGGTTCATACCACTTTCATGTGTTCCTATACACTTTAGAAAAGAAACAATAATTACAGCATCACAGGAAGAGCCTGAGAACAAACCTTTGACAGACATTCAAACCCCTAGAAATAAACCATGATCATTTAACTGCAACTGGATACATCTGAGTCAGCTCATTTTCAGTTCAGCCATAAGCAACAATTTAAAAGGCAAACACACAAATGAAACAAAACCAGTACAAACAAAACCCAAAGCACCAGGTATGTGTGCAGAAGCATAAACCTGTGGCCTAACAGAAGCTTAATCAAAGGAATATGGAAACTGAAAGACACAGGCATTAAAGTAATGCCACATTATATAAAAGAGAAAACAGCAACTCATGCATTCAAGTAAGAAAAAGTGCAACTGTAACCAACAACTACTCCTTTTTCTATGCCTTTGCTGTTAAAATCTACTCTGTTTATTCATTGTTCAGTCACATCAACATTTTATATATAGCTTTCTACGCTGCTTTCCAGCTAAAGATACACAAAGGTAGCTAACAGAACCTATAATCAGAACATTTTTAGTCTTAAAAATCTACAAACACAACACACAAAGCACAAAGCATCAGTTTCTTCCGTTCTTAAAGCTACATATTTGGCAAGCCAAGCCTACCAAAGTCCTATCTTCCTTTAAAACACACAACCGCCTTCTGAAAAGTACAAGATCATAGATACCTGAAACTACCCCAAGTCAGCCCAAAGCATATGAAATGACCTCCAGCTTTTCATCAAATGCACAGAAAAATTGCTGACTGTGAATTACTGAAGACAAGTGCTTACCTTCAATCCTTTTTAAGGCAGACAGGCAAGTATCCCGGCTTGAAAATTCAAACGGATTATTACAGGTCCGAATGGTGTCACATTCGCATTTGCCGCTGATTATGTTACAACCTGTTATAAGGTTTTCATTGCATGGTTCAAATCCAAGAAGCTGATCATCATCCCAGTTTTCATCTAAAATAAACAAATAAACTCACTCACTGTTGGATTTTGGCTGCAAGATATAAATTCAGCTGCTCTGGAGTTGGATGGGACTTACATCGAGTTCAATGTAGCGCTAAACAGAAGATAACAGAGTGGTAAAAATAAACTAATCTGAATTGTGGGATCTGCCAAATATCAGGTTTTGCAGCTATTTTGCTACAGCTACTGGCATTGTTTATCTCCATCTGTGTGAAAAACTAAGCTGTCTCAGGGAAATGAATAGTGGTAGTACGAATGGATGCTCTTCTAACTGAAATAACTTTTGCACATACTTAAGTTATATTTATCAAAGAAGAGAGAATGTTGGACAGACTCTGAAGCTGTTACAGAAGCAAAAACTGAGTCAGAAAGAGAGCATTTAAAAATACATCACACAAAAATTTGTCAGTGAATCCTATCACAAAAATTCTGTAAGACGCCAGGCCTCCAATCCTTTATTACGACCCAAAATGAGTTTTCCATTACCACTCATACTCTAGAACTGCTGAAGCATACCATGTTCCTTGCTGGGAAGGGGAAGGAAGATAGTTGAGCCAGAATCAGTCTCCCTGCTTTAAAGCATTATTCTTCTGTTGATTTGGTCCTGTCAAATAACTCTATGCTAAGTGTAAGCGATATTCCCACTGTAAAACTGCCCATTCGCCTTTCAGAAGGAGGCTACATGCAACCAGATTTTTTTCCTCTGTGTGATAAATCCAGTCAATCCCAAGTTCCACAAGACTACAATAATGTCTTAGCTTCCTTAGGTCAAATATGCAAACAGTAATGCCCCACCAATGCAAAAGTTCATGCAGGATACAGGCTTTTTATGCCAAACTGAAGAAAACAAGCTAGGCAGTATATAATCTTCGCTATAGGGCACCAGATGATTTCCCAACCTCATCTGTCAACCAAAACAAGTAGTAAAAACCAGTCAGATAGTGCACTGACTTCTAGGAACAATGAAAGGAATAAATAATCTGTTTTCAATCATTACATGCTTATATTGCACAGCAACTTTCACACTGTACCTTCTAGTCGTTCACCCCAATGTTACATGCTATTAACAAGTTCAGTACACAGATTCTGCCAAGAAACACTTCAAAAACAGTGAAGACATCTTCCAGCCACGAAGGGTGAGGTTTTCTTCACTGCTGTTTGAGTTAGCCAAAGCTGTCCTGTACTATGAGGTCACAGCAGCAGTCTGACACCCAAAAGTCTAAAATCTGATGGTAAGTAACAGTATATACATACACATACTGAGGTTGACATGTAAAGATCACAGGATGTTAGGGGTTGGAAGGGACTCAAAGCTTTAGAAAACTTTGGTAATCATCTTTGGAAGAAGAAAGTAAAACATATTATCGTTTCTGCTTTTTTTTTTCTTGCAATAAAAAAAATCACCTCCATTTTCATATATATATATGGGGGGGTGTGCATGTGTGCATATATACACAGACACATACACATCCATAGACATTATCCAACTTGCTGAATGTGCAAAATTATATATATACTTAAAAAAAGTGATGCAATTTGTTCAAAATGTTAGTATTTGAGATACCAATCCTAGGAGCAACACATGAACTGATTGCTTATTTTGCTTGAGACACAGGATCACAGGATCTTAGGCACTGGAAGACCCAAAGAGATCTTCGAGTCCAACCTCCCTGGCAGAGCAGGACTGTAATCTAGTGCAGGTCACACAGGGATGCATCCAGACAGGTCTTGAAAGTCTCCAGACAAGGAGACTCCACAACCTCTCTGGGGAGCCTGTTCCAGTGCTCTGTGACCCTTACAGTAAAGATCTCCCTCATGTTGCAGTGGAACCTCCTGTGCTGTAGTTCACATCCATTGCCTCTTGTCCTACCACAGGGAGCAAGTGAGAAGAGGCTGTGTCCTCTTTCCTGACACCCAGCCCTCAGATATTTATATACATTTAGTAGATCCCCTCTCAGACTTCTCCTCTCCAGACAAAAAAGCCCCAGGTCTCTCAGCCTTTCTACATAAGGCAATGTTCCAGTCCCTTCTTCCTTGTAGCCTTCCATTGGACTATCTCAAGTAGATCCTTGTCCCTCTTGAACTGGGGAGACAAGAACTGGATGCAGTATTCCAGGTGGGGACTCATTAGTGCAGAGTAGAGGGGCAGGAGAACCTCCCTTGATCTGCTGGACACACTCTTCTTAATGCACCTCAGGATCCCACTGACATTCTTGGCCACAAGGGCACATTGCTGTCCCGTAGTAACTTGTCCACCAGGACTCTCAGGTCCTTCTCCACAGGGCTGCTCTCCAGCAGATCACCTCCTAACCTGTGCTGGTGCAGTTTATTATTCCTTCCCAGGTGCAGGACTCTGCACTTATCCTAGTTGAATCTCATTAGGTTCCTCTGTGCCCAGCTCTCAATCTGTCCAAGTCTCGCTGAGTGGCTGCACAGCCTTCAGCTGTGTCAGCCAAGCCTCCCAGTTTGGTATGGTCAGCAAACTTGCTGAGCAGACTCTGTCCTCTCATCAGTGTCACTGTTGAACAGGACTGGATCCAACACTGATACCTGAGGGACCCCACTAGTTACAGATCTCCAGCTGGACATGGCACCATTGATCACCACTCTTTGCACTCTATTGTGTAAGCAAATACTGTCCAACCATAGAAACATGCAGAATATCCACTAACCTGCAGTTTTTCCTGGTCTGAGGAAAACTAACCAACACCTGGAAAGAGCTGCTTACCAGTTCAGTACTACAGAAAGCACCACAGCAAGTTCTCATGGGTATGCTCCCTGTAAGACCAGCTGCTTGGTTTGTTATTACTCTGTTGTAGGTTTTTGTATAAGAGCACAACAGACTGAGATTATCTTACTCAAACCAGAACAAAGTCAAAATACCCTTATGACAGAAAAGAAAAGCACTAAACAAGGAAGGGAATTTTCCTAGGGACCTCCTGATGCTTCTACTCCATAAAAACAAAGGAAGATTAGTCATTAACTGCAGGAAGTAATTTCTTTCTTATTTTGTTTTGCATGTTTTTTTTCTCTTTTTGGTTTTGATTTTTTTTTTGGGGGGGGTTGTGGGGTTTTAGTTAATATATTTTCCCAGGCAGCAACTTTCATGAGCAAGTCAAAGGAAGTGTAGATGTTTCTGAAGAGAAACTATCAAAAATGTTTTGAAGATGCTGTTTCAGTAATGCTTGGGACACTTTCATCATGAGAAGGCCATGCATGCAAAGGGAGAAGGGAAAAAAAAAAGTCATGAGACTTTGGAGAACAATAATACATCCTGTTTTTGAGAAGCCGGAATACAGGCTGGACAATTTGTATTCTACAAATCACAGCAGTAGTCCACGTAAGGATAGGAACAAAAGAGGCAAGAGCTATGCTCCAGTATGTGCTGTTTCAAATTGTGTAACCACAGTTTCATGTAGACTGGTTTAACAGTCTTAAGAAAATGGTTTGAATTACTCTCTGTTCCTGACATACAGCCTCCCCTACTACTATGTATGGGCCAGAAGCTCCATCTGTCCTAGAAGGTGCAGACCCCATGAGACACCACCACCCTACCTCCATCTCCCTAGACATGCTATGTCCACCAGCCTCCTTAGAGCAGTGCTGCATGGACAGGTGGGCATGCAGATGGTGATGACAGCACACCTGCTTTTCCATTACACCATTTCAGATCATTTGTGACCTTTTGCCCTGTGGTATTTCAGTACTATATCTGACACAGATCAGAGAGATGCCTGTTACACCCCATCTGAGGAAGTACCGACATGGCACTAAAAGCATAGCTGCTCCTTACAGCAGAATACCTCAATGACACCACACACAATGGCACTACCCACAATATTATCCAATTCCCAGAACAGTGTTTGAAATCTCACTTGCTACCTCTTCATGACTTTTGAGCTGGGAGTGGAAAAGGAGGTATACAGGATGTGCAAGGTTCACCTAAAGCATTTGGTGTCACATGCCTCAAAACGCTCAGTAGCCATTAACAGGATGGAAGAGAAGAGAAATCCCCCAATAACCCCTGAAGACTATACAGCTGACATGCTGAATCTTGAAACAGTGGTTTTCATTACTCAGAGCAAATACAAAGTAAGCCACAATCAGACAGAACGAATGCAGTTCCAGTTAAAGCCTGCACATTCACTTACAAGACTGCTTTACACACAATTTTAGTTAGGAACAAGATTTTCATCAATGATGAAGCAACCATGTAACAAGAAAAGAGGCTGTAGCCACTCAACTACCTCCAGCACATATGCCTAGAATCACTTCAAATGTTTCCAGAAGATTGGTAACTGTACCTTGAAAGTCACTCTTTGAAATTATTCCTCCACATGCAGC
Organism: Pogoniulus pusillus; assembly: GCF_015220805.1. Lineage (NCBI taxonomy): Eukaryota > Metazoa > Chordata > Aves > Piciformes > Lybiidae > Pogoniulus > Pogoniulus pusillus. Next base: position 21,864,990 of record NC_087281.1, on the reverse strand, counting down.
TCCCTACTCTCTCCAATTCACTTAGACAAGTTTCCTCTGCAGATAATCACGCAGTCTGCATTTACTGAAGTTAATTCATTCATTTTCTTCCACCACTCACATAATCACTGCTTTCTGCAAAGCAAATGTTTCAGCTTGCTAATAATTCAAGTGCTGCTCTGGATTGCCAAACTCCCAAGTCCTGCATCTAAAGCAGAGAAGAGGATTAAGGCATTAACGAGTTGAACAAGAGGTCCTTAAACAACAGGTCCAGTCTAGGAAACAGTCTGAGAAATAGGTCTCTGGTAAGCAGCATTCCATCAGTTCTTCCATGCTAAATCCTACATACCAGCACTCACTGTCCAGCACACCACAGCAGTATGCGAGGTGTGATGCTCATGACTAGAGCATTTTTCTTCTTCACTTGAAAAGCCACTTGTGTGAAAGTACACAATCACAAGAAACTAACTTGGACTCATTTTTAAAGTACATTCACTATAGTTGCATTTGCTGTTCCCATATGCAAAGGATCACCTGAAAACAGTTGCAAGTCAAAAGTACAGGGACAGATCTCCCCAGAGACTCATTCTCCACTGCTTAAATTCATACATTCTCTTCCCTCAAGTTCTCCAATCCTCCTGGTTGACACAGAATGTTCTTTTATGCCCCAACTGTTCTCTCTCTGATAACTGTGAGTATCAGCTATTGTTTGGAAAACCTTATACTATTCAGAAAGATAAAGGACCACTTGAAACCAGCAAGCAACAGACTGGAATGGTTGCTAAAGTATCCCTGCTGATAACTAATACACAAGCATTGCACTCACAATCCTCAATTACATTTAGGCATGGGGTAAACATAACTGGAGTGAACTGAATCCAATCCTGTAATTTACATTTAACTGCAGTTATTTCTGTCTTTTTAAAGCCTGACAGACAGGTTCTCAGGATGGTGAAAAAGCAAAGAGTCCATCAAATACACTCCTGATCTGAAAGTGGAACAGTGAAAGACATCTTATGGACTCGTGCATCTTTTCAAACCCTGCATTTGAAGAAGAATGGGTTTCCACAGTGACAGATAAGTGATCCTTACTGAGCCTGGTACTGCTATTTGGAAATGTGGAGAAACCTTTCAGAAGCTTCTCAATCAAACCAGATCCAAGATCTGATCCCTGCCACTCCAGTGCAGCGGTATACACAACAGCATTTTCAAATCAGTGGTATTCATTAAGATGGTATGAGACTCTGAAAGGATTCCATAGACTTTCTAAAATAAAATAAAGGAAATAGTTCTTGCCAGTAAGCTTTGGCTTCTCTTTGAACAGGAAAAAAAGAACTTCATGTTTTGGAGGAGCTGAACAATAGAAATGACTAATCATCACTAAAGAATGCCTGAAAATCAGTCTCAGACCTTGAAAAGCAGCAGAAGGAACTGCTAACCTTGAAGTGAGTTTGAGCTCATACTGGCTGCAGTCCTCTTCCCTCTCACAACTGATTCCTTAGTGAAGTCATGAATCAGAGACTGGAGCCAGCAGAAACTCCTATTGTAAGACACAGCTGAGAGTTTTATGATAAAGCAGTTTTTCCACCAACAGCTTTGAAGGGGTCTGCTTTCCAAGATAAATCTTCTTGTGGAATGCATGTCCATAGAAAAGGATTTTGCAGCCTCCTGGTAAAATTTCTAGTCAAAGCTAGAAAGCAAAACTGTACCATAACATTTAGATACCTCAAGAATACTACATATGCAAGACTTGGCCTCAAGTAACTGTTTCATCTCATTCAAACTAGAGCTTGTGCTTCAGGTGATCAAATCTCCAGTACAGCAAGAAATACTTTTCACTGCAGCAGCTCTGCACGTGTCTCAAACCAGTTAATTCATACTAAGGAATGCAGAAACTATTTAAACAAACCAGCTTTCCACTCTATTGTCAGAAACAGCGAGGTAAGGAAGGAGATAAATGGAAGTGTCAAGTGAAGCATGTGATGCAGATAACTCTTTCAAGTTTTCAGTTTTCCCTTTCCCACACAGTCTGCAATATTTCAGTCCCCCAGGTACCCTCCTCTTTAATTTTTTTTTCCCTTGAGGTTTTTGGGGGGATTTTTTTTTGGGTGGAGGAGGGGTTTTGGGGGCAAAGGGAAGGGCTAGGCAGTGAGAGAAAGAAGGATGGCTCGGTTTGGAGATTTTTGCTATTAGGGTTCCCCTCCTAAAGATGGTCTGAAATAAAAAATATTTAGTTGTGAATTTTGAACCTTAGACATTTAAGCACCTGAAAAAACAACCTGCAAATAAATTTTAATCTTATGACCAAAACTTTGTAAATAGTTGACTGAAAATATTCAACAGTGTCTGAAGGTTTCATTGGTCAGAGAGCACCTGTGCCAGTACTCCTCTGATTTGAATGAGCAGGGCTTCAGCTGTACTAGCTGATTTTTCTTCTAGCTCTAGAAAATGCTAAAGAATAATTGACAAAGACTCAGAACAGAGCTAAACCTCAGTAGTCATTTCCAAAAGGGGCTAAAACTCTGATTTTGTTGTTGCTGTTCTCAAGTTGCACTCCATATCCCACATGCTTCAGAAGCCTGCACATGTAGCAGCACACATCAGCTTCACTGCAAACAAGTTGCTGGCTGGCAGCTTGCTGAAGCTGAGATAAAACCAATAGGAGTAGTAAAATCTCTGCCCAAGACAAATTCTGAAACAGGGAATGAATAAAGCAACCTACAAGAAGAATAGTCCACACCATTAGAAGAAGTCTGATATTCTAAACCCTCTGCCGCTTCCTTCCCCCCAACCAAGTCATTACTGCAGCATCACTGAACACCAGAATTGCAGGATGCTTCAGAGAAATTACACCCAATTCACTAGTCACAGAAGACTACAGGAAAAACTCCACATACTCTGGCTTTAGAGTTAGCATCAAGGTGTTTTTGTAATACCTAACTTAGAGATAAACATCGACATAAGCGTTTCTATTATCAAAGCAGCACATCTTACGGTAGCATGTAATGCCATTATCAGTATGACTCCAGCTTTTTATCAACAGCCTATCAGAGAGGGGAAGACATAACTCTCTATGCATGCAGCCAGACTTTCTGAGGAAATACTGAACAGAGCACAACCCAGGGTGCAACAAAACAGTGCAGCTCTATTTGTTTCAAGGAGAAGCGACCCAACACACAGGCTTTTGGATTCAGAAACGTTACACTTGCCAGAGTTTTCACTTGTTAAAAACACACACCAGAGGCGTATCAGTATTGAGGTATAGAATCATAGAATCAACCAGGTTGGAAGAGACCTCCAAGATCATCCAGGCCAACCTAGCCCCCTGCCCTAGCCAGTCAACCAGACCACAGCACTAAGTGCCTCATCCAGGCTTTTCTTGAACACCCCCAGGGATGGTGACTCCACCACCTCCCTGGGCAGCCCATTCCAATGGGAAATCACTCTCTCTGCCAACAACTTCCTCCTAACATCCAGCCTATACCTACCCTGGCACAACTTGAGACTGTGTCCCCTTGTTCTATTGCTGGTTGCCTGGGAGAAGAGGCCACCCCCCACCTGGCTACAATGTCCCTTCAGGTAGTTGTAGACAGTAATAAGATCACCCCTGAGCCTCCTCTTCTCCAGGCTAAACAACCCCAGCTGCTTGGAAATGAGTAAGAACATGGAAACAGGTGCATGCACGTGAGAATGTTTACCCTCCTGTCCACTATTCTATGTTCTCTTACTCATTTTCTTACCAAAGCACTTCAGCAGTCATGGACCCGCAAGGTGTTAACACGAACTTCAGATTCTGCAATACCTGGTACACCCAGTGAAAGCTGTCAGAGACTGAATATTGCCTCTGATAAAAGGTGTGAACTTCTTTCCCTCATCTCAATATGTTCTAAAAGTTTACTTCTCCTGAAGAGGGCTAGCCTGTTTAGACTAGGGCTCAGTCAGGGACCATTTTTTAATCAATATGTTTATGTAAAAAGGCTATCTAGATTAAATTCCACAAAGTTATCTTTCCACCTCAGTTTATATTCCCATATACATAATATTTCTATGTCAGCCTAAGTTATTTTCCAAACTGCATGCATAGACACCAAAAGGGTATGCAATATTGTTAGACTATGCAGCCAGTGTTGAAACTCTGAATTCACCATTTTCAAGTTCACATTCCATGTGGATTAAATCCATTCTGAAATGAAAGCAGTTTACAAGGTGCAAAAAATGTTTAGTAGGTCACTTCTACAAAGCATTTAATCCATTAAAACAGAGGGAAAAAATGCTACAAACTTTACTGAGATGAAGAATCCTTGAGAGTGCAAAGGAAAGAGGGGAAGAAGGTGGCACTCTTGAACCATATGAGTGGATTAATTATTGCATAATACACCTGTCAGTCAAATGGCATTTTGGTTGGCTAAGTACTATGCAAGTAGTTACATTATGCAAGTATTCTTGAATCAGCTAGAGGGTACTTAAAGCTGCAAATGTGCTTAGGTGGGGCAGAAATTATTATCTGACATGTCTGGAGGTAGTTAAAACCTTTCATAAGAAGCATTTTGGAGAACCTGATGAAATGACTATTTATCAGGGTTGCCCAGGGAGACTGTGGATGCTCTCTCCCTGGAGGTGTTCAAGGTCACGTTGGATGAGGCCTTGAGTGATCTGTTCTAGTGGGAGGTGTCCCTACCTATGGCAGGGGAGTGGAACTGGATGATCTTTGAGGTCACTTCCCACCTAAACAATTCTATGATTCCCATGGGGAAAATCTCACATCAGTAGAGAATGCCTGAGAGAATCATATGAGATCAAGTGGTTCAAAAAAAGTGATTATTCCTCTTCAGCTAAATGATTTATTCTTTCAGCCTATCCACAATGAGATTTCTTGCTGTCAACTGTGTGGATCCACAGGAGCAAAACTCTAACAACATCTGCATCTATACCCATTCTCATACTTTCTGATTTTTTTTCCATTTAATTTTTTGTTAAAATACTGAAGTGATGTTTAAATTGAATCACAATCCCTAGAAACACAGAGCAAACTGTTTCCAAGTCAAATATGCACCTGATCTAATTCAAATTCCATGCCATATTCAAAGTTGCATGTTCTTATTGATGTTGAGGTTTCAGTAATGACAAGACAGTAGAAATAGTTTACAAGTTATCCAGCCTGTGCATAAGAAGTCAGCATGTGCCTAGTAAGTGTTTTCTATGGTGCAGGTGAAGGGGACTGTTAAATATGGTGATGGTTAGCATGTCAAAAACTGAACATTTGCCATCAAAGAGTTCCTTTTCATTCCAGTTTCACAAGTTGAGCAATATTTGTGATTTTTTTTTCTGACACCATGAATAATTTTTCAATTGTTTTCCCCCCACAGTTTGGATTGCTGACAGCCTTCAAACAAGTGTTTTGACTGTCTTCATGCCAACAATTATTTGGTGCATCACTTAACACTGATTAAGTTCCCAACTAGATCATCAGTTCTAACACTTAATGTTAGCAGAGCAATCTCTCTGTACACACATAGATAGCAGAACTAGTTGGACATTTCCCCAGCCATTCACTATACAACAGAGGGAAAAAAAACACAAAACCCCCCAAAAATTAAGAGATCTGGGCAGCATTATTCCAGTCAAACCAATCTGAACAACTGGGTTACCCACATGCAACTTCTAAATTGCATGAACTTCAGTAGCTTGCATTCAAAGCAAGACACTACCTGATCTTTCAAGGTCTGCACTGCATCACAGGCCAGGCAGCCAAGCCAAGCACAGAAATGTGGGTTTTTTTTGTCTCCAGACACAACGTTCCACAGCTTTGGGTCAGTTGGCCCATTAGCATGGGACTGAAAACAAGCTCTTCCTAGGGATACTAGATACAGAAGTTAAAAGCAACAGCACTACATGTCATAAAAAGTGCTAGGAAACCTTTAAGAATTTGTTCTCACTTCAGAAAAGCAGAAGATAACTACCTTATGCCAAATGCCAAAACCCTTTAGCTCCCCTCTTCCAACTTTTGAAAGAAGTGCTGGATTGCCAAAGTTTCATTTCTTCTTGTCAGCTCCAGTTCCACTGCATTTTGGTTACACACAACATACTGTGTTCTTACATATCATACTTTATTATGTGTTTCTACAGAAGGAAGTTTAGTCCTTGGTAGGCTTAAAACTGGGTGTAGAACACCAAGGCTCTCTCAACTTGCCCTAAAAAAAAACCTCAGGCAGACTGTAATGCTCCAAGCTCCCAAAGAAAAGCTGTTCAGAAAAGACCAGGACAAGCCACAGCAGGGCAAGCTTCTACAATCATCCTAGAGGATTAACTTGCATACTTCCCTATCTGCTACAATACCTTCCTCCTGGTCTCATGGGAATCCCAGCTCAGAAGCTACATGCCAGGCAGAAAAGCCACAAGCATTCCAGCAAACCTTAAATTACCTACAGTGAGCAAAAAGAATAGAGAAATAACTGTTTACCCTCCTCCCCCTAAAAGAACACACAAACAAACAAAAACACATGCACACAGAGAAAAGGAATTCAACAAAACACCACACAAACACACATACCACATCTCTAACTCTACCAAGCCCAAGCAAATAAACAACAACAAAAAAAAAACCCAAACACAGAAGTGCTACATATTATTGGTTACTTACTGGAGCAGAAATAGTTCTTTCCAGTGGCTACCTACAGGCTAATTAATATGGAAGTGTGCTCTAAAAGGTACCTAAGAAGACAGTGAGACAAGCAGTTTTGTTAACTATGCATTTCAAATACACTGCAAAACCTTATGTTTGCATTACACTGGTAAAAAAGAATAATTTCAGCTCATTTTCAGTTTTATTTTATATGCTGCTGTTACAGATTAGAATAGTTCAGCAAAGCAATCAAGGCCTCTTCACCAGAAACTCCTTCAAAGGCAGAGGCCAAGGGCAGTCCCAGCTCTGAGCTCAAAATTTCTCAATGCTAACAGTGTTTGAAAGGGGCTGTAGGCTCTCAACACCTCAGCTGCACCCTCAGAAAGCCAACAGAGGCTGTGGGTGTGCAGTCTCTCAAGAGTGCCCTTCCAGAAGGGTACCCTCCTGCACCAGGGAAACTGACCTCAGAATTGTTCTTTACTAAGAATATTAACTACATTCAGGAAGAACACTTACATACTTATGGATAATACTATCAATTATGCCTTAGAACCGCATAAAGATGTGAACAGTTAAGGCAGCAACATGAACAAGAATGTCCTTCAGGTTTCAGAAGGATAAAGATTCCAGAATCAGCAACAGATTTATCAGTAAGCCCTGGTTTAACAAAGACTGTTCCATTTCTGTTTTCCAAGGGAGAGGCTACCAATGACAGATGCCACAGAGGCTTCACTTATGGCGAGTGTGGTAAATACTGAAACGGACAGGTATTTTTACCTGCTGTAATATCACTTCAACATTTTCTGTAGCCTAGTACGTGCTGATACTCTGAAATAAGGCACTATTGAAGCTTCAAAAATGATATAAAAATATGCTTATAACTGTAGCCAGTAGGGGTCATTTCAGCGTAAAAAATTGCAGTCAAAGAAAAGGCAGAAGATAGAAAGAAGAGTAAAAACATCCATTTCTATTCACATAGTTCTGTAAGTCACTTCCATTTCTTATCCCCCCAAATGGAGGCAGGAAAGGGTTTGCACTCACAGTAGACTGAATAGAAAGTAGTAGCTTTTATTCCAATAATGAATAAAGGCACAGCTTAGTACTCCCACGTCAGGCATCACCAGTCTAGTCTGTTACACATGTGCCTGTAAACTGCACAAACGTATGGATCATCACAATCAGAAAACAGAGCTACTCAACCTCACTTTAGTAATCTGAGGTAATACATTAAGCCCCCCTTTTCCTTGCTGCCACCCCTTGTGCACAACACACACCATGCAGATCACGACACTACTTCTGTTGCTTAGAATAAAGGCAGATTCTCTAACAGGTATTCCAGGGCTATTTATTAGGCTGACAGCTCACCTCGGTTGCTTTTCATTTATGAGAATGAAAATTAAATAGATAAGTTATCTCCCTGAGTATTCCTACAGGGACAGCTGGAACTAGTTCCTAACCACAACATTAATTGAAATGCAATCTTGCCAACAAATGCTTCATACTATTTTCAACAGTAGATGGGACGTGTTACAAGCTGAACTACAGTAACGTACAGATTGCATCACTTCGAAGGAATGAAGTACTCCTAAACTGCCAGAGACATCCGTACTGTGATACAGTAAGGGAGCTGGAATATTAAAACGTTTAATGATTGCAGGCTTTCAGTTCCTTTAATGGGGGATAAGGGAGAGGGAGGAGGGGGAGGGGGGCTTAGCCTGTTTAAGCCAAGCTTTTAGTTGAAAACATGCAAAAAGAGAAAGCCATGCAAAATCTGATAGGTTTTAAAAAGTATCTTTCCCCTCTTTACTTATACTTGCCTATTCACAAAAACTTTCCCAATACATATTAAAAATAATACTGAAAGAAACCGCAGCAACGTACATATTCAACAACATTGTTTCAGCCAAGGTCTTCAAAGTAGGTTTGGACCATTTTTAACTAGCAACAGACCTTTTAACCCTGAAGCTCGCCCTACCCAAGCAGCAGCCGCAAAAGCTGATGGCATCGGTTCTAGCACAGGCACGGCACACTGGCCTGGTCTGCTGTGGTTTGCAATTCATTTGTTAGGAAGGCAAATAGCGTTTGAAACCAAGAATGAGTACCAGGACAAAGGTCACCTGCCCACTATATATGAAGCGTTTTATCTCTCTCAGAACAGTGCATCATTTTAAATCCGGTTATTTTGGACAGATGCTGCCGCCTCGCCAGGTCTCCGTACTTTCTATCGCCCTCTGCCCGCCAAGAGGAGACCACCTCCCGCTCCCTTCCAGAACTGTCGAAGCTCCCAGTCCGACTCTACTATACATTTAGACATATCCTAAACTCCTAGTTATTTATAATCTCTTTACAGCGCCATATTTGCCCTTAGCTTGGGGGAAAAGGCAGATGGAGGTAAAGGACAAACAGACTAAAAACCGATCTTTTGCAAAACTGTATAAAAAAAAAATCTGAGGGACGCTGACAGACACAGAAGTGGAGAAGGTAGAGTCCTCTTGCATGTCATACCAATACATCAACTCAAAATCAGTCAGCAGGAAACAGGAATTACTTTGAGAGGAGTTCTGCCAAAGGGGTTCCTTCCTCCCCGTCGATGCACCATCGGGAAAAAAAATACATCCCTTATCATCACATACAGAGCAGAACAGACGGGGAGATATTAAGTAACAGGAACAGGAAGGAAAACTTCACAACATATGATCAGCCTTTGTGTTTCCTTACAGAGAAGGGAATCCGGAACAGGCATCATGTGTGCACGACTGACCCCGGCCGATCTCCAGCTGCCAAACCCTTCCCAAGTCCTTTATGAAGGAGCATTGGCTGGGCATCAGCAGTTGGTATAAGCTATTAGCAAACCACTGAAGCCCTACAGAAAAGTGGGAAGTAGAAACACCTAGAAGTTTAGGCTAAGGATATTAAGGATAAAACTTTTAAACAGAGGGAAGGGGATGTTAGGCAGCAAAGGTTGAAATACACGCTTGCAGATGCGACAGGCGAGCAGAGGGTCCCTCCACCCCGAGGAATGGATGCACGATGCCCCGTCGTCTCTCACCTTCGCAGACGCCCACTTCGTACTCGGTGATGGAGTCTCCGTTTAGTGGCGGTCGGATGACACAGCGCAACCCCCGGTCGCAAGCTCCGTGCAGCCCGTAGACTCCCCCGCAGCTCTCGTTACGCTGCCGAGCGCACATAAAACAGCAACCGCAGATCCCGAGCACGATGCTACCGGGGCAGCTCTTAGGTTCTTCGCATTTGGATTCGTCGCAGGGTAAGCAGACGAGAGCCCGCGTACCCGACTCGCCCAGCAGCAGGGCCAGCAGGAACAGCCACCCCGCCACCGCCAGGTGCCAGCCGCCGTCTCCTCCCGGGCGTCTCCTCCCCACCGAGACTGCTGCCAGGTACATCCCGGCCGCCGCAGCCCGGCCTGGGCCGGGGGGAGCTTCTCGGAAGCTCCCTCGCTGGGCGGCGGACCCGAGCGTGCCGCTGTTCCTTCCCGCCGCCCCCACCTCCGGCCCCCCGAGGAAAGTTTCCTCTCGCGGCAGCAGCTGCTTCAGCCAAACTTCTTCGCCGGGAGGCAGCTCCACCCGCAGCTTCCTTCGGGAAGAGGCGTCCGTCAGCCTGTTCGTTCCTCACCCGTCGGCTCCTGGTCCCGCAACACCGTTCGCACGAGCGGCTGCTGTTCAGTTCCCGGCTGCGACGCCTGCTTCCACCCAGCTCGCTGCCCAAGTCCCGACTCGCCTCCTGCTTGCTACTCGCCCTGCTCCGAGTGCGCCCTCTACGCTTCCCCCATTGGGCGGTGACCACTTTCACCCCGCCCGGGCTGCCTTCTAGCGCGCCCTCATTGGATGACGTTCAGGCTGGACCCACCCGCTCCTCCTCCCGCCTTCCCCACATTCCCCCCCCACCCTGCGGCCCCAGATCCTAGAGCTGGGGAATGAGGCAACGGAGGCGAGGAGCAGCTTGGGCCCCACATCAGCCGACACCTCCCCAACGCTCTTCTCCTCTCCTCTCTCCCCTCCCCCTTCCCGCCCAGTGCCACTTCGAACACGGAGCGAAGCGGCCGCGGCGCTACAAGATCGGAGGGACTGGGTCTCGGCGGCCTGGGGGAGACATCTGCTTCTGTGAGACATTGGAAGTGGAAAGAGAGAGAGCCCCAAGAAAGGCACAGCCACAACAGGGCGACGACGAGGAGAGCCGCCAAAAGGGCCTCGCGTCCGCGGCAGCGAGAGCCTCCTCTTCCCCCGCTTGTTCCCCCGAGGGGCGCGGGGATCCGGGACGGGAAGCAGCTCAGCTCACTGTCGCCCTGACGCCACGGCAGGGCTCTCGGCCTCGTCCCGGCAGCCAGGCCCTCTCTCGTGCCCCGGTGCCCTGTGGTGCGGAGCCGTGACTGACCTGGTCCGCGGGGTGAGATTGGGACTGCAGCGCTGCACTTAGCTGCTGCCGCTCAGGTGTAACGACAGCGGTGGTGAAGCGCGTTGTTGGGTCGCCTGTCTGTGCGCTTGTAAACAAGAGCGACTGGCTCGGACCAGTGGTCTTCACTGGCTCAGGGACAAGAGCGCCCGCGGCTACCAGCTCGTGTTCCTGTCGAGAGGCTGCCGTCGCTGCCCAGAGCCAGCACGCGTGCCTCAGGAGCGGCGCCGGGCGGGCAGCGGCGGCCCTGCCGGCGCCCGGTGCGCTGGGACAGCGCGGGACAGAACCGCAGCCTGGGCAGAGCTGCAGCCGCAGCAGCAGCTGCCGCAGCGCGGGTCTGGCGGCAGGGGTAGGAGCCCGGCAGTGTCCGTCGGCGAGTGAGGGCCAGCAGGCGGCAGCGGTCCGGTGGAGCGCGGCGGGGTGAGCCGCTTGCCCCAGACCGCGACGAAGGGACCGGAGGGAAAACAAACCGAACTGTGTTGCTTAAAGGCAAACCGCTGACTTGTCTACGCTCGCTGCCTCCTGCAGGCTGCTGCTACCGGGCGAAAAGGATGGCAAGTACGCGGGAGGTCGTTGCCTTGGCACTGGCAGCCCCTAGGAATAACCGAAGAGCAGGATTCCTACTATGTCACGCACTGCCCTGCCTTGCCTTGCCCAGGGTGCGAAGGCGACTCTGGGAGCAGTGTATTCCGCTGTTAGAGATGCCTTGAAGCTGTGGCGATTGAGAGAATGATTTAACTCCATGGGTGGGATTGTGTCAACTGCTTGGTGTTGAGCCTGGAAAGCCTTGGGCCGCACATAATGGTGCCAGTGATGTGGGAAAGTTTAGGAAAGAGGTTCTAGAGACTTGATACAGGTTATTCGGAGTGCCAACTTAGGGCTTCTACGGTTTCTTTAGACCCACTTTAGCAGGACCAGTCCTCGTGTCAACAAAGGGGCTGCCGTGTGAAGGCAAAACTCCCCTTCGGCAAGGCAAAGTTCCTACGAGTGACAGAAGAGATTGCAGCAGTAGCACCCCTTTTTGGTGTGTTTTGAAACGAAAAATTCACTATCATTTACTCCTGCCTAAATCGCTACTAGGTAGCAAAGGTTCCGTGTTGCTAGTCCAGGCCCATTACTACTAGACACAGTGCAGCCCTGTAACATGACCCTAAAAGCCAAAGCATTTCTCGTATTTATTAAAAATAGTTACATTTTTATCATATGAGAAGAGCTAATTATTCTAGTCCACTCAAAAAAATAACTAAACTGTTACAAGATTGGTTTTCAAGAGCTACAGATGTTTTACTTAGCCCCAAGAGTTTGCAAGGCATTATTTTTTTCAGTGAAAAGTTCATTATTCAATATTGTGATAAAATACTATCAATACAGCATACATCACATGGATTAGAGCCATTCAGCTGCGCTACCTGAATAACAAATGGACAATGAGAAGCAGCCATCTACTGGGCATCAATGTTTGAACTGATACTATGCTATTTTTAAATAGATCTGTGAAGTAAATGACAAGCTGATCTCAATAAAGGCGTGTAAAAAACACCCAAACAACCAAAAAAACCCATACCCAATGCATATGTTTGAGAACAACCAAAGCCATTTTCTGTTCCTGTGTTCTGGAAAGCCTGAAGTCTGGAAAGCCCTTTGAGGGTGATATCAGACAAGTGCTTGAATTCTAAATGCCTCAGCAAATGGGCAGTACTCAAGGGTAAAACAACACACCAAGCAAGAAGTTTTGTATTGTTTCCTCAAACATGCAGGTTCTTGCCTCAGCCCTCTTGTATCAGTTTGCTGAAGCACCTGCAGAGGTCAGAGTACTTTTGATTCACCAGAAGTTTCCACCAAAAACCTCATAGCGATTTGGATGAGAACAGTTTGTAAAAATGTACTGCTTCCTGTGAACTCCAAACACTGGTTCTTGGTCCAGTCTTTTACAGACGAGGCACATGAAGGGGGTTTACCTTCTTTGTATAATGTTGCTGAGATTGCTTTTTGAATAAGACATAAAGTTCCTGCAGCTCTGTTTTTAAAACACTGTTCACAAGCCCAGGATTATGCAGAGGAATCAAAAAAAAATTATTCCACTAACAGAGGATGCTATACAATAAAAGATCAGTGACTCAAGTCCAATAAGCTTAGTTTGAGAAAAGTGAACTGATTATGGTGTTTTAATCCCTTCATGTGGAAAAATTAACTGGTCTATGAAAAAGATGTAGGTATTTTTCCAGGACTTGTGAACATAGCCAGCACAGAAATCCCAGACATGTTGGATTGCATGCACAGGCAGTTCCAGTATTTCCCAGACATGCCAGACCTACCAGTCATGTACTGTACTGATGTGCAGTATACTCAGTGCACAAAGAATTCATTGGACCTACTGTGCCTGTTTGCCTGTGTGGGAATGAACAAAGAAGCGCTAGAAGCAGTACAAAAACAGATGAAGAGGAAAGCTATGGACAGCTTAGATAAGAATGTTGTAGGGCCCTGAGAAAAAGAGAGCAAACTTTTCAGCTGACTGCCAAATGAGAGAGGCTTCAGCTGGGAGCAGGATTAGTACTCTTCTTCGTACACTGTTTACCCACTGATAGCTGCATGTAAGGGAGCAAACTACAGAAACATTTACAGAAACATTACGAAAAGTCACAAACTGCCTGTGCTTATCCTTGTGTTTCCCTTTTCTGGCCCCAGGAATCTGGATACTTTGTTGCACAGTGGCACAGATTCAACAGGAAAGGTAGATAAGAATCCATACAGACAATGAGGTTCTCCTTGGAAATCAGCAAATCTGGTATCTGATGACTTTACAGAGCAAGTGAATATCCCTATTTTCCCTAGCAAGAAGCAATGAAGGATCTTTAGAGGGAACCTTCTGCTTCTTGCTGCCTCTTGATGTTTGAAGAGTCTACTAATCCAAATAGTTTAGGAGTAAGTAGATTCAACTACTGAAGTGAAATCCAACTCTTAATTTCCTCTAGAAACAGATGAATAAATTCTGCTGAATACATCTGTGAGAGGAAGAAAAGCATCCTGATAAACAGAATGTTAGCGTTGTATCAAAGCCACATCTGGGCAGTATAACTCCATTGGTCATCACGTAATGGTGACAGTGATATAAGAAAACTGCTACTCCCTCTCCATCTGAATATATAGTGATATTCACTCTAATGACATCTGAAATAGAGATTTCATTTGATGACACAGGTGAAGGTAACATTTATACCACCATCAATAAAAGCACATTCCACCACACAAACACACCCAAACATTAAGTAAAATATCCAAATGTCTCCATTTCAATAATAATAATAAATGTTTCTGCCATGTTGGTGTATACTGGGAACTTCTTATGTATTTCTGAGTTCTGGGAACAATGTCACTGTATATACTAGTTAGTGATGGTCAAAATAGCAGCGACACAAGAATACGTGGACATAGCAGCCAAAATCAAAGCTGTTTATTGCTATAGCAGCAGTCTTCTTCTATGCCATTCTACAAATTGTGGTAACTTTACCAGTTGTGGAATACAGTGATTGGATAAAATACTGGTTTTAACATTCTTATTGGATAACAGTGAGGTGTTGGCTATCTTGGCACAGACTACTTTCAGTTCTTTGTTCTAAATTTGCTATGCTTCTATGCAAATGTTACTCAAAGCAAGCATACCAGTTTATTACGTTCCTAACCTCAATCTCCCTGTGTCAAGAGTACACAAGGATGCACTCTAGCTGACTTCTTTCCTCAGTTCCCCCAAACACTGATGATTTTAATAGTAAATTAGTACTTTTTTTTATGTGTAAATGTTTTGTTTCTTCTCTGTGCCTCATTGTGTCTTTGTTGCAGATTAAATTCCTTTTTCATTGTTTAGTCTGTTATGATGGTTTGTGTCTTCTTTGCAGCAGTCTCCTGACATAAAGTCTTCCATAAACAGGTTATACACATGAGTAATCTCTACTCCCAGAAAAATAGGATGAAGATGAAACCTGTCACTAGTGCAAGCAGTGCTGAGCCAGTCTCAAACACACAAGAATAATTTCTCTCTTCCTCACAGAGCTATCATGGGCTTATTACATTAGCAGCTGCAAGGTGTTTCAAAACCCTTAAATGGAAAATGGTGGGAAATGGGGAAAGCAAATGTGAGAACCTATTTTAACATAAATAATCTTTTTAACAATCGTTTTGAACCAGTTCATAATAAATAAATATCCCATCAGGCAGTGCCTTTTGGTTTTTTTCAGCCCTATAAGCTTTTCCTCTTACTTGAACTTCTAGATTGGGACAGCTCAGTAGTTCAAAATTTCAGTCTGAAATGACTGTCAGGCAGAATTGTTTGTAGCTTTTTCCTAATCCATCTGATTACTCATATAGAACATAGAAATAAAAGGACCTGCTTTTTTCTGTGGCCTTAGAGAAGCTGCATAAGCAATTTTCAAATGCAATTACACGATGGATTTACTTGTACATGCTTTTACACAAGTTCAGAAATTAGATTAGTAAAAATTGCAAATAAGCTACAAACAAATAGGACTTACAGGTGCAGCTCTTCACATGGCACTTAAATCACTGAAATTGTTGTGCATTCACCCTAAAGATTTTTTTTTTCAGATCTGAACATTTTAGAATATATATCTTAAAATTGCAAGGGTTAAAAGATCTGGGAGTTCTATTTAAGGCTATCTACCAAGAACATATGAGAAGAAATAACTGCTGTATCTAGAAGAGTAAGTTTGTATTTCAACTGATCACACTCAAGGTCATGTTGGTTTTAACTTTAGCACCAAGAAAATATTTTTAATAAATCAGCAGAGTTAGCAAGGAAGAATTAATGTCAGTTTTCAAAATAAGAGAAGTCTTTCAAACTGCTGTGTTTAAAAGGATTCTATGTTTTTGTTTTTAATTACATAAAATCTGGGCACCAGAAAAGTAGGTGGATTAGGGCCTGGAACACAAATCCTATGAGGAGAGGTTGAGGGAACTGGGCCTGTTTAGCCTGGAGAAGAGGAGGCTCAGGGGTGATCTTATTACTGTCTACAACTACCTGAAGGGACATTGTAGCCAGGTGGGGGTTGGCCTCTTCTCCCAGGTAACCAGCAATAGAACAAGGGGACACAGTCTCAAGTTGTGCCAGGGTAGGTATAGGCTGGATGTTAGGAAGAAGTTTTTCACAGAGAGAGTGATTTCCCATTGGAATGGGCTGCCCAGGGAGGTGGTGGAGGCACCGTCCCTGGGGGTCTTCAAGAAAAGACTGGATGAGGCACTCAGTGCCATGGTCTAGTTGACTGGCTAGGGCTGGGTGATAGGTTGGACTCGATGATCTTGGAGGTCTCTTCCAACCTGGTTGATTCTATGATTCTATGATTCTATGATCAGCATCTACAATTGTTTAAATAGTGCTGCATATTGATAAGATTTTAAATGTTAAAATATAAAATGGAGAATGCTGTATTTATTTCCCTGCAATCTGCTTTGTATTGATAACTACCTGAAGGGACATTGCAGCCAGGTGGGTGGTGGCCTCTTCTCCCAGGCAACCAGCAACAGAAGAAGGGGACACAGTCTCAAGTTGTGCCAGGGGAAGTCTAGGCTGGATGTTAGGAGGAAGTTGTTGGCAGAGAGAGTGATTGGCATTGGAATGGGCTGCCCAGGGAGGTGGTGGAGTCACCATCCTTGGAGGTGTTGAAGCAAAGCCTGGATGAGGCACTTAGTGCCATGGTCTAGTTGACTGGCTAGGGCTGGGTGCTAGGTTGGACTGGATGATCTTGGAGGTCTCTTCCAACCTGGCTGATTCTATGATTCTATGAACTGCACTATGAAATAGATTAAATCCAATTGGATGAGGAATAGACTGGATGTGTTCTAAAAATCTGTCATAATCTGTTTTGTATCAGTAACTGCACTATGAAATAGATTAAATCAGGTTGAATAGGGCCGGGTGCTAGGTTGGACTGGATGATCTTGAAGGTCTCTTCCAGCCTGGTTGATTCTATGATTCTATGATAATCTGCTTTGTATCAATAACTGCACTATGAAATCGATTACATCAGATTGGATGAGGAATAGACTGGATGTGTTCTAAAAATCTGCCATAGCTAATTCCTTATGTTAACATGTTGAAAAGAAGCTCATATAGTTCTAAGAAAGGTACTTTCTATTCTGAACATGGTTTTGGTGTCTTGATGGAAAAGCATGAGAGGCTGAAGTTGGCAGGCAAAGACTAAGCTGGTGGGTAGCTGATTATCAAGGTCAATCAGGTCCAAGCTTTAATACTCTATTTGAGTTGAAACAGCAAAACTTGATTGAGCTTCAACCTCTTCAAATAAATGATTCAGAGGGGCAAAATGGCCTGTCCTCTGATTTGCAGCTGAATCAAATACTAAAAGGTTCCCTACTTATGAGTGAATGGCAACCTTATTCAGAGACCACTGATAAGAGATTTTTTAATAACATTAATGACAATGAAGATCTTCCAATTCTCTTTTTCTAGGAGAACTCTAGAATATTTCCAAATAAAATATTTCCAAAATATATCCTCAGTGTTAGAGAAATTTCATTTCATCAGGTACATTCATATGTGTGAGCCCACTCAGCTTTGGATTATCAAGAGTAACCCAAAGAGCAGGGGGGGAAAAAAGCACTCCAGAAACTCAGCCCTACTGCTAAATTCACAGGCAGGGGAAAATGAATGTAAGGTGGTCTTTGGGAACACATCTTGAGAATGTGATGCTGAAGAGAGCAGACTGGTGCTACCAGTGGCTGCAGAGGGTGGTGACCCAGGTGAGTGTAGGGTACGCTATTGCGACAGTGTCCTACAAACACAGCTCTTCCACACACAGACGTGAGCTGGCTCATGCCAGGACTTTCAGGTGTCTCCAGACTTGCAATACTGTCAATCAATAATCCAGGCAAGCCATAATGAGTTGACAGAGAGGCAACTACAGCTGATCCTGCTTTGCAGAAAGGGGTGCTATATAAATATCCCTGTGAGTTTCCTGACAAGGTTTTCTATAACTACTTCAGACAGCATTGCATATTCTGGCTGTATTTTGGCTGCTGGAATTCACAGGTGCCTGGAGTTATTAAGACAATCTCAACCTGGCCCATTACTTATTTGGCAAATTAAAACTATTTTTTATGTCCTTACTAAATCTGAATAGAAGCTTTCATTTCAGTATTTATTCCTTCCCTCCCCACCCCTAGATTTTAATACCAATAGATGTATCTGGCCACAAGAGGCACCTATCCCCTACTGGCTTGCTTCCATTTATGTCTATGATCACTTTCTCAATTTCTGATGTGGGTTAGCAAACATGTTTAGAACCAAGTCAAAGCTGTTTCAATCAGTACAACTTCATGTATGCCAAGCCAAATTAAGAAGTTTGCTTTCTGGTGTCTACCAAGTATGTTGATTTTCCTAATTCATGCAGGAATGCCAGCAAGCTAATGTTGCTTATGAGAGAAAAGCAGAGACATTTCTCCAAAGAAACTCACATTTCTATGAATGTTTGAGTTTATTTCTCTTCATGACATGGTAAATAGCCAGTCTAACTGTTCAGCCTTTTAACAGCATAGTTAGAACTATGCACAGGTTAGATAAGTCCCTGTGTGTAGAGTTACTGTGGTGTGGTTACAGTGACAGAAAAAGGTTAGTATAAATCAGCATTCATATAAATTGTTTGGTCTGTGTTAGTTATTGCAGTATCTTAGGGGAAAAATGTTATGTTTTCTCCCAAGGGTATCTAGGTCTTGCTTATTAATTGTTGGCTTGTTTGTTTCTTTTTTTTCTGTTATTATTTTCTTATTTGTGCTGTGATATTGGTTGGCCTCCATGGACGATTTCAGTATATTAGTAATAACAATTTGCTTATTTCTATGGTTTATTTCTTTATATAATGAGAAACATGGTGACTTGTCTTGCAAAGTGCTCAAACTGTGAAACTTTGCAAGTTTGAATTTTGTTGAAGGCTTCAACAAATGTTAATGCACTTTGCCTATACCAGAAGATGTTCAGTGTCATGCAAGATCATATATCTCTTTTTCAGCTTGCAGGATGAAATGTTCAGCAGATTTCTTGGTCCAGTTTAGCCTAAAGAAACAAGTGGACATTGCTGTATATCCAGTGTTTTGAGCAGTATTTATCTGTTCAAGTTTGCACTTAAGCAACCTTAACTCAGGCTGGGGTTAAGAAAGAAGCATGAAGGTAAAATGGTTTGCTTATAACAAGGGCAGTGATAGAGTTAGGAAGAGGACACAGTATCTCCTGCTTCAAATTTCCTGTGTCACACAGTTACCGTTTCACTTAATGGTGAGAAAATGATGATGAAAGGAAACAAGCACTGACCAGCAGAGAAAACAGCAGTAAGAAACATGGGGAAAGGGATGCTTGTGTTCAGTTCTGGGCCCCCCAGTTTAGGGGGGACATTGAGGTGCTTGAGCGTGTCCAGAGAAGGGCGACGAGGCTGGGGAGAGGCCTTGAGCACAGCCCTACGAGGAGAGACTGAGGGAGCTGGGATTGGTTAGCCTGGAGAAGAGGAGGCTCAGGGGAGACCTCATTGCTGTCTACAACTATCTGAAGGGTGGTTGTGGCCAGGAGGAGGTTGCTCTCTTCTCTCAGGTGGCCAGCACCAGAACAAGAGGACACAGCCTCAGGCTGTGCCAGGGGAGATTTAGGCTGGAGGTGAGGAGAAAGTTCTTCACTGAGAGAGTCATTGGACACTGGAATGGGCTGCCCGGGGAGGTGGTGGAGTCGCTGTCCCTGGGGCTGTTCAAGGCAGGATTGGACGTGGCACTTGGTGCCATGGTCTAGCCTTGAGCTCTGTGGTAAAGGGTTGGACTTGATGATCTATGAGGTCTCTTCCAACCTTGGTGATACTCTGATACTGTGATTAATGTGGACATTAGATAGACCACAAAGTTTCCTCAAGCAAGAGGAAAGATGAATCCATGCAACTATGTGGAATAGCATCCTACTAGTGGCATGATCACACAAGATATTATCAATTTCCTAGAAATTTCAAGTCTATCACCTTCTAGTAATAAAATGATAAACCCACAACATACCACTGATTTTTATTCCGGTCCTGGTCTCTTAATATGCATGGGGTTAATGCCAACAGTCATTCCTTTTAAAGCAGAAGGGTTCTTCTCTCATTAAATTTGCAGGACATCATTTCTTTCTTTCTAGAAAATCCCCTTTTTATGAGATTATGTTAAAGCAGAAACTCCCTTCTCCTCTCCTAGCTAGTTAGCTAGTCCCCACAGCTCATTACAATCTTTTACAACCTGCTCCAAGGTTAACTGGGCTCTAGACTGAGCAGGTAGATTTTAGCATGCTTTAATTCATAATAGTGAATTTATTTATCAGAAACTTTCTAAGGTTTCATCTAATTAATATATTCTTGAGTGCTTAACTGATATATATTTTTTTTTGCAAAGAAACAAAACATTTCTTTTTTTCTTCAGAAAAGAAGATACAGAGAGTTTAGGTGATAATTTTTTGGGGGAAAAGCCTCTCACAAATCCATTTCTTAATTCTAGCAGAAGCACTGCTACAGGGCTCCTATTGTTTTGTGGCAGTAACACTTCTGGAATCTTCTTACTTAGTGATAAGCAAGATTTCCTGTCACGTTTTGTCTGCTTAAACTTTTCACAGCAATGCAGATTAGCTGTAAGAATTGGTTTTTACCTTCCAGCTAATCTGTTTCTACAGGTGATTTTGTTTTCCTTCCTAGATTTGCAAACAACAGGCAGATCACACCTGCGATTATGATGCAGGACATACACAGCCTTTTCACACTGTTTCATCTGCAGCCCATCATGGGAAAGTGTAGCACTGTTAACACTCTGACTAAAGTTTTGGAAATGCTTTCCTTAGCCTTCATCTGCAGCTCTTGGTTACACTGAGACTAGAGTGCTGTGCCAGTCTTCTTGTCACCTCTGTAGTATATTTTAGCAGGATAAAACCACTGATACTGTCTGAAGAACATAATCAGGTGAGCAGGAAGAGGACAACAGTTCACACAGTTCCCTTGACATACTTGAAAGAATATCAACTGGCAGCAGGATGTATCCGAAGTCCAGGTCCTTCCTTAACCTTCTGAAATAGTTTTTGTAGCCAGCACCAAGCTTACTTTCTTCATCCAATATATAGACCTCTGAAGACTTTTCCTTTCTTACATGAAATGTAAATGATTAAAAAAAAAATTAAAGTTCTGTAGGTATTATTAATATAAAAAATTGGAAGCACAACAGAGGTCTACTCCAAAAGCCACAGTTAAGCTTTATTTACTCATATTTGAGACTGAAGGAGGAAGCATCTCACCTAGAAAATTTAAGTAAATAAAAGTAAGAAATTAAGATAATAAAAGCACCTAGCCCTAGCCAGTCATCTAGACCATGGCACCAAGTGCCTCATCCAGGCTCCTCTTGAACACCCCCAGGGATGGTGACTCCACCACCTCCCTGGGCAGCCCATTCCAATGCCAATCACTCTCTCTGCCAACAACTTCCTCCTAACATCCAGCCTAGACTTCCCCTGGCACAACTTGAGACTGTGCCCTCTTGTTCTGTTGCTGGTTGCCTGGGAGAAGAGACCAACCCCACCTGGCTACAGCCTCCCTTCAGGTACTTGTAGACAGCAATGAGATCCCCCCTGAGCCTCCTCTTCTCCAGGCTGCACACCCCCAGCTCCCTCAGCCTCTCCTCACAGGGCTGTGCTCCAGGCCCCTCACCATATTTGTTGCCCTTCTCTGGACACCTTCCAGCACCTCAACATCTCTCTTGAATTGAGGAGCCCAGAACTGGACACAGCACTCAAGGTGTGACCTGACCAGTGCTGAGTACAGGGGCAGAACAACCTCCCTTGTCCTGCTGGCCACACTGTTCCTGATGCAGGCCAGGATGCCCTTGGCTCTCTTGCCCACCTGGGCACATTGCTGCCTCATCTTCAGCTACTATCTACCAGGACCCCCAGGTCCTTTTCTTCCTGGCTGTTTTCCAGCCACTCTGTCCCCAGCCTGTAGTGCTGCTTGGAGTTGTTGTGGCCAAAGTGCACTTGGCCTTGTTCAATCTCATCCCATTGGCTTCTGCCCACCCATCCATCGGATATGGAAAGATTTGATTAAATTGCAACTATGTTACTGGAAATATATATTTTTTTTCTATTTCAAATCAGAGAAATCAAATGCTCTTTCTTATGCAAACCTTCCCATTAATTCCAAAATACTCTTTTATTTGTGCCTCTTTTCTGAACGACTTTTCTCTCTTTTGTTTTATAGTTCAGTACTAGCAGTCATTTCAGTCAACACAAAGGTGAACCAGGGCTGTAAAATGAGCTTTGTCAACAATTTGGGGACAGTACAGATGACTGTGGTTGCTTGTTGTGGCATGTATTTCAGATGAGTCAGAGAAGAGCTCCAGTTCTACTGTGTGCTGGCAATTTCTGTCAAGTGGGACAAATTACTGCTGACCTTTACTGACAAGTAAATCCTAAAGGAAATCAGAAATTGTCAATATCATGTTGACTGAAGAGGGACAGAGAAAGGCTTATGGTAGTTCTAGCACTCCACTTCGATGTATTTTTCTGGTTCTTTTGCAGCAATACCCTGTGCAAAATGATTATTTTCTCTTTGTTGCTATTGTTAGAACAACAACAACAAACAATCACCAGTATCTTTACAAATCACATTTAGGTGGCCAGTATTAATGCTGATCAAACTGCTGTATCTAAACATACATGTATTTTTAGGTCTTCCTTGAGAACTGTGTCCAGAGAAGGGCAACAAAGCTGGTGAGGGGCCTGGAACACAAACCCTATGAGGAGAGGCTGAGGGAGCTGGGGTTGTTTAGCCTAGAGAAGAGGAGGCTCAGGGAGGACCTCATTGCTGTCTACAACTCCCTGAAGGGAGGCTGTAGCCAGGTGGGTGTTGGTCTCTTCTCCCAGGCAACCAGCAACAGAACAAGGAGACACAGACTCATGTTGCGCCAGGGGAAGTCTAGGCTGGATGTTAGGAGGAAGTTGTTGGCAGAGAGAGTGATTGGCATTGGAATGGGCTGCCCAGGGAGGTGGTGGAGTCACTGTCCCTGGAGGTGTTCAAGAGGAGCCTGGATGAGGCACTTGGTGCCATGGTCTAGATGACTGGCTAGGGCTGGGTGCTAGGTTGGACTGTCTGATCTTGGAGGTCTCTTCCAACCTGCTTGATTCTATGATTCTATGGTTCTATCTACAGTACTATTAAAAACTCAGCTGTAGGACATCATGAAGCTTATATTTATTAATCACATGGGTTCATAAATAAGACAACTACATGGTCTAGTTGACTGGCTAGGGCTGGGTGCTAGGTTGGACTGGCTGATCTTGGAGGTCTCTTCCAACCTGGTTGATTCTATGATTCTATGATAAATGATGCTAAAAGCTCTATTATTAAAATATCCTAAATACAAAGACTTTAAAATAAGCAACTGCAAATAAAAATAACCTCAGTCTAAACTAAATAAAAAGCAGATTATTTCCATGGGCCATTAACAGATGGTGAACTTAAGAATGGTTATTTTGTTACAACTGAATGTTAGTTTTAACCCTGTGTTGCTTTAAATACAGTTAAAGCTAGTTCTGTAAAAAGAAGGGAGTGGCAGTGGGAGGAAGAGTAGGGTTGATCATCATCATATGGGCAAGATGAGACAGGGAAGTTGACTGCATACTATACAGCTGCTTTCACACTTCAAGGTACTGAATTGTGGTCACACTGGTCCCTCGTCTCATCTGTCAGGTACTGGGACCTCGTAGGGAAAACATCTACAAATCCTTCTTTAATTAGCTGGAACTTCCCTGTGGCCTTGCTAAAGACAGAGAAAATTTCCCTAAGATCCTGAGAAGTATGCTGTGCAAAGCAATGAAAACCTGGGCCTTTAGTAAAGCTACCTGTAAGCTGCCTTTGCAGCTCTAGGGCACTTCTCACCTGCATTAATACTCTACCTGCAGCCTCTTCAACTTTATCATTCTGGCTTTTATGCCTTCCTCCTTTCTCCTTCATCTGTCTTCTCCCTTTCCTGCCCTTCTCTTTCCCCTTTCCTTTCCCCTCTCCTCCCCCTTCATCTCCCCCTCTCCTCTCTCTCCTCTCCCCTCCTCCCTTCCTCTTCCCTCGCCTCCCCTTGTTCCCATCCCCTTGTTCTTAAAGGAAGTAGTGGCAAAGGAAGAAAATACACTAGCTCAGAACAAAGGCTGAAGATGCAGCCTGGTATACAGCATGCTCTGACACAAAACAAACACACAACACAGGAAAAGATGGAGAAAGCATTGTCCATTGGTGAAAGTGGTAGTTAAGAGACTAAATTATCTTTATGCATTCATTTACCTACATCATTTTGTCAGAGGAAACCAGACATTTTCTGACAGGCATTAACATTTAATATTAATTTAAAGTGCTAAAGTGCTGCTTTTTGGTTAAAGCACATTTTCTAATAATATAATTAAATTATCCAGGTTCTTGGAAATAAAAGGCTATGTGCCAGACAGGGGACATTTCGTTTGTCTCTTTATTTGCCACAATAGCAAATGGCAGCAAATGAGACAGTAACATATTTCTAAGATATAGGAGGTTCGGCAGCAGTGACAAAACTGTGCCTCAGTGACCATGCACCTACATCAGCATCTCTTGGCTGGAAATCTAAAGGATGAGACTTATTTCATAAATCCAGAAATGCAGATAAGATAGTTGGACATTGTGATGGTTTGGGTGTTCCCCTCCCCACCACACTTTGGAAATCACCCAGACTAGACTCAGCTGGCTCTGGAAATATGAATGAAGCTTTTATTTACAGCTTAGCACAATAGACAAGCAGATATTTACAGTAGATACAGTTACAGACAGAAATAGACAAGGGAAAAGGTAATACAGCTAGCACAATATACAAGCAGATATTTATGGTGTATACAGTTATATATAGAAATAGACAAGGGAAAAGGTAATACAGAAACACAACAGCCCTCCCAGAAATCTGAGTCCCCAGGAGGGGCTCCTAACTGCCCCTTCACCTTCCCCCTACCCCTCTCAAACTTACCCCAGTCCCAAGGAAGAATGGAGGTTTGGCCAGGGGTTTAGGAAGCAAAGTGGATTAGAAAAGAAAATGGAGGGTGAGGTTAGAGAGTGAGATGCAGCTTGGAGCTCACCAGCAGCAGAAGAGAAGACTCCCTTTTCTATGCTTTGCTTTTATTCTTATACATCTCAGCAAGCCTATGAGAGAAGTAGACATCACCATTATTTTCTTTCCACAGCCTGTAATCTAGTTCTTCTCACCAAAACATTGTAGCCTGCTTCAAACTAGCACAAGTATTTAAATTCATTATCCTTTAAATGAAAAACTGAAATATTTTCTATACTTAGCTTTAGAAAACTTTGGTAATCATGTTTGGAAGAAGAAAGTAAAACATATTTCAGTGCCAAGGAAGAATGGAGGTTCAGCCAGGGCGGGTTAGGAAGCAAAGTGCATTAGAAAAGAAACAGAGGGTGAGGTTAGAGATGCAGCTCAGCCAGCAGCCCAAGTGAGAGTGGTTATCTGTGTTTTTATTTCTTGTTCCTATACATCTCAGCAAGCCTATGATTTTTACTCATAGGCTATTGTTTTCCTTTCCCAGCCTGTAATCTAGTTCTTCTCACCAAAACATTCTAGCCTGCTTCAAACTAGCACAGACATCTTTGCATTTATCCAAGTGTGCACTACACCATCCCATGGATTCTTGACAAGTCACCCAACTGTTAAGAAATTCAGTCAGAAAACAGTAAATGAATTATTCAAGGTGATCTTAGGGAGTTTCTCTTTGAAGGGTGGCACTCATTTCTGCTGCATTACACAATGAACCTTGTTTGGGAGGCAAAGACTCCCGGGAGTTCTGTGTTATATTTTTTTCTGTTTATTTTGAGGTTTTGAAGGGGTTTTCTTCTTGTTGCTTTGGGGGTCTTGGTTTGTTTGGTTTTGTTGAGTTATCAAATCATTACACAGACAATAAGGATATTTGTATAGTTTTATTTCTTGTCACTGGGATCATTTTGATAATCTATCTTGATAAATTGCCTGCAGAAAAATCTGTTGCAAGTTATTCATAGACATGGTCCACTAATTTAATGCAGTCTGACTTCTTGGGTTTTTTTGTGGTAATAATCTTATGCAGTTTCTTTACTGTCTCCTATTGCAGCAGGTCAGGTCTTCCCTACAGTACTCTTCTCTTTTTCAGACATATATTCAATAAACTCAACTGCACTGAAACTGTTTGTTTCCTAAGCACTAAATGTGCTTCTGTCCTCTTCAGTTAATTTACTTAGCGAAACAAAATTGTTGCCAGACAAGAAAAGTAAAACAGGAGTCTGCTTATAAATAGTTAAATATTGCTGCCATAATGTTTTATACAAAAAGCAGCATGTTAACAATTTTAATTAATACTAAATGTTAATGCATGTCATAAAATGTCCATGGACATGACACAAGTGGGATGGTCAGCCTACTTCAGTTCTTTTGAGGAGACTCAGGGATCTGCAGAATGGCAGAAACAGAGGTAGCAATGGCTCAAATGCCACTGCCTCTTCTTCAGCTCCTCAGAGTAACTGCAATTATTCCACCAATAATCAACACCAATCACTGTGTACACCCCACGTGCCATGTTCAGCATTAGGGGTGCCCTGCCTCCAGCCAGGAGGAGGAAAGGGATAGTGGAGAAAACCAAATCTATTGGAATGTATTCATTAGGTGGCCTGGCAGTTCAAAAGTGTGGAAGTACAGGGCTTTAGCTGACACAGCTGCTCAGTGCACTTTATTGCCATCCAATTGTAAAGAGACAGACTCTATAACTATTTCTGGAATCACTGGTGGATCTCAAGAGTTAACTGAGTTGCAGGCTGAGATAAGTTTAACTGGTAAAGAGTGGAAGAAAATTACTATTGTAGCTGAACAACAAGCAGCCTTTGATCAGATCAAGTGAGAAGTAGTCCATGCAGTGGGCTTGGGATCTGTGTGATCTGGTCCAGACATTTTTTAATTTAAAGGATAATGAATTTAAATACTTGTACTAGTTTGAAGCATGCTAGAATCTTTTGGTGAGAAGAACTAGATTACAGGCTGTGGAAAGAAAATAACGGTGATGTCTACTTCACTCACAGGCTTGCTGAGATGTATAAGAATAAAAGCAAAACATAGAAAAGGGAGTCTTCTGCTGCTGGCAAGCTCCAAGCTGGATCTCACTCTCTAACCTCACCCTCCATTCCTTCTCTAATCCACTTTGCTTCCTAACCCCCCTGGCCAAACCTCCATTCTTCCTTGGGACTGGGGTAAAGTTGAGAGGGGTAGGGGGAAGGTGAAGGGGTGGTTGGGAGCCCCTCCTGGGGACTCAGGTTTCTGGGAGGGCTGTTGTGTTTCTGTGTTACCTTTTCCCTTGTATATAACTGTATCCACTGTGAATATCTGCTTGTATACTGTGCTAGCTGTAAATATAAGCTTCATTCATATTTCCAGAGCCAGCTGAGTCTAGTCTGGGTGATTTCCAAAGTGTGGTGGGGCAGGGAAACACCCAAATCATCACAATACTATATGTTGTAAACCCGAAAGGATTTCAAAGACATACTTTACTACAAAAATCATCTTCCAAAACTACTTTGTATTATACAACCAATTTTCTTATGCAAAACAGGTAAGAAACAAGGAGTCAAACCACTAATTTTAATACAAGGAGTGTCAAAATGAAAATATATTATCCAAGTGTGAAGCAGTGTCTAGCAGAGTTTAGAAAATGTTGGTTTATAATTTAAGTTTATGAAGAACTGTTGGAGAAGTACAAATTCAAGATCAACTGAACTGGAACACTCTGAATATTAAGCTAAAATCAGCAATAGTACCTTGAGCTTTTAGAAACAAAAGATCTCTTATCAATGATTTGTCTTTGCAGAAGAAACAAATTGTGACTGACTGCTGTGATCTTTTCATTTACCACGGAGAGGCTGTTTAATTGACTATATGCCTTATTCTTGGTCCCATTTAATTAACAACAAAATTCATATTGTCATTAATGGAAACATTTGGATCTTAACATTTTTGTCTTCTGAGAATTCAGAGGTGCTAGTCATATCACAGGCAAGTGATTCAGAAATCCATTCAACAGGAGACTGAAAAGAGAGGAATGCTATCTGAATATTTCCCTTGGTTAATCAGGGCACTTAAGTTCTGTGTTCAGAAATCACTTTGAAGAAGCTGTATCTCATGTGATTGAAACATGACACAGCTTAGGTTTTTAAAGGGGTGATTAATGCCCTTTGTATAAAATCCTTTCTGCTTGTATTGATTTGAAAGTAGTCAGTTGTGTGCTACCAGGCACATACAGTTACCCAGTTAGAGTGACTTGATGCAACATGCTGTGGTCTGGCCTATGACCTTCACGGAGGTAAGAAAAGCAGGAATATGGGAGAGGAAGGCTAACTTGCAGATTTGCACTGCTATTAATTTAAGATCCAGTCAGGGCACATTCCTGGGCTGGAAACTACTCTAATAATTATAGCATATATTTAAACCTCTTTTTAAAATCTATTTCTCTTTTCCATTTAAGAAGTCTTTGGTGAGTGCACATACATGCTGATACAATGATCAGCACTTAGCACCCACTTAAGCCATGCAAACACTTTCCAGTAGCAAAATACCATTACCCCACCCCCAAGATGAATTCTATAGATGGAAATTGTGCTTCATTTTCAGGAGCTTTCTTCCTGTTTTGAATGCTCTTTCACAGAACTGAAGATTTGCTGTGAAGAGAGGCAAAACCAGAGAGCAAGATCTTCTAGGAGAACTTATCTGTCATTTGCTTTGCCCGGAGTACATTTAAACTTGATACGTTTAAACTCAAGGGAGAACTTGATAGTATAATTCTTTGGGAGATGAGGATCCAAAATGCAATCTGAAGACAGAGGCTTTATGTGTGACTTGTCCTAGACCCTGATTAACCCTGTGAGAGAACCACGGACTAAGCCCACTGCTCATCCTGTGGGAACACAACCTCTCTTTTCTCCCTACAAGAACAATACAGTGGAAACTCTGTTAGGTGCTTGCCATGGAATTTCCATTCCCCCATGTAGGACTTTCCTGTACAGGACTGATCTGGGCAGTTACTAGCTTCTTAGCTGAGCTTTACTGTAGGTTCACAAGCATATGAATGCTCTCATGTGTAGAACAGCAGGCTACTGGAGGATATGAAATATTTCCTCACTGGACACATTTACCAAAGTCTCTATAGGACTTCCATGGAAGCCAAGTCTTCTGAAAAAAATAATCTTAAATTATATAGATGTTATAAAAAAAGACTTACAGAATTCCATGCATTAATTTTCCATTCAGTTAAAAAAACATTGCCTATCTGGCACTTCAGCCAAAACCACCTCTGTGTGGTGTGACAGAACAAGGACCAGCATAATGGAAAGTTTTATTTCCAAAATATAACAAAGCTGCAGGAGTAGTGAAAGAAAAGAACATTACTTGCACTTACAATATACTCATTTATGCCTTTATGAATATGATTTTATGTTTTCTTTTATTGTTGTTTGCATAGGTGAAATCTACCATGGTATTTAAAACTGGATTGAAATCTTTCTTTTGTTGCTGCTTTTGAGTCTTTTACAGAATAAATTCTTTTTTTAATGTTGCACCATCCCTGGACGTGTTCAAGCAAAGCCTGGATGAGGCACTTGGTGCCATGGTCTAGTTGACTGGCTAGGGCTGGGTGCTAGGTTGGACTGGATGATCTTGGAGGTCTCTTCTAACCTGGTTGATTCTGTGATTCTATGATTTATGCTGGATAACATTCTGCATAGGCTTATTCCAACTCTCAACTCACTGGAAAGATTCATTTCATGTTGCTAAGAGCTGGATCAGGTGTAGGTATGGATCAAGTATGGCTTGCTGTTTATATACATTAGTGTACAAAAGTGGTAATGCTCTTTAAATTAGCAAAGATATGTTTGCCATCTGAATTTCCAATGTTGCTATATTACCTAAACCAAGTAGCTTTATGTGCAGTGAAATTAATCAAGGCTAATTTTCTATGACTTGTATCTGAGGGAGAATTCTAATGTGAATCCTCTTATGCCTAACCATGGTTCCACTCCTACTGCAGCCTGCCCTGGCAGAATAGCAATGTCCATATCCCACTCACCTCCCCATGCCACTTATTTTCATGAGATGTGTAGAAAATTAATACAGATGAGTCTTTTAGCTGTCTGCTGGATTAGGGCAAAAGTAGCTAACAGATTTACTAAGGCCTGACAGATAGATGACACAAACCCTTACAAATGCTTGCAAGACACATTCCTGGGGAAGAGGGATTAAAAGTAAAGGAATGCACACGATGGACTTTGTATCATCAGACTTTGATAATATGCTGAAGGAACAGTTAATAAGAAGCCACAAATGTAGATTTAAGAGGAGTAAGAAGTAATCTGAGTTTTAATAAGCAGCACAAAAATCTCAGTTATCCTCATAAGCACAGCTAGGCATTACATAACCTCATGACTTCTCATGGCAGGCATCTTGTCCACTGAGATTCCAATGCCTCCTGGATCTTCCCAGTATACAGGTGGTATTTGAAATATTTATGGTACTGCTACATGCCTTTGGGAGCCAGTGACTCCCCAAAGAATTAAGATTTGCTTTGTAAGCCAGAGCAGAAGGGGTACAGAGTTTTGATTTGTTCTTCCTTCTGCACTTTACTAAGCAAAATAGGAAATGATCTTATTTCATTCCTGGTGAAAAGTGCTTAAATGAGCCAGAAGAGGGAAAGGAAGAATTTATAGTGTCAGAACTTGTGGTCCTTTTTCATTGCTCAACATTATTTCCATTCTCTAAGTCTGCATTTCCAAAAAGATTGCTGCAGAATAATCGTAAGCATACTAGGTAACACTGATGATTGGACTTCGATTTGCTTCAGTTACTCTGGGAGGAATTTGATCCTTAGAGTGTTTTAAATGAATTGTATTAATAGTTAAGGACAGAGCATAGCATTTTATAAATGTAAGTTTCAATTCCTATGCATTTCCCTGGTACAGAGCAGTGTAAATAATACTGAAATTGACGTATTTTAGGTGGAATCAGTACTAGTATTCAAAGTTAATGCTAAACAGACCTTTTCATTACAATTGCCTACAGCTTTGCTAGTGCCAACAATCTGAAATTAAAACTCCACATTTGTGCTCTGTTCCAAGCCTATTCTATATTTTATCTTAAAGTCAAATGAAAAATAATGAATGAAAGATAAAGACTCCTAACATCCATCCTAGACTTCTCCCAGCACAACTTGAGACTGTGTCCCCTTGTTCTGCTGCTGGTTGCCTGGGAGGAGAGACCAATCCCCACCTGGCTACAGCCTCCCTTCAGGGTTTGTGTTCCAGGCCCCTCACCAGCTTTGTCGCCCTTCTCTGGACACCTTCCAGCACCTCAACATCTCTCTTGAATTGAGGGGCCCATCACTGGACACAGCACTCAAGGTGTGGCCTGATCAGTGTTGAGCACAGGGGAAGAATAACCTCCCTCGCCCTGCTGGCCACACTGTTCCTGATACAGGCCAGGATGCCCTTGGCTCTCTTGGCTACCTGAGCACATTTCTGGCTCATCATCAGCCAGAAGTGTACTTGATTACTTCACAGTTTATTACTTCCAATAACAGAATATGGTTTAGCTGTGACATATGTTATTGACAAACTAATTGTTCTCTAAAGGATGTTAGAATGCATGATGCTCTTGGGAAGAATCTTTCTGTCTCCTATTGGCTGCTCAAGATGATAATTGTTCGAAACAAGCAACAGAACAAGGGGACACAGTCTCAAGTTGTGCCAGGGAAGTCTAGGCTGGATGTTAGGAGGAAGTTGTTGGCAGAGAGAGTGATTGGCATTGGAATGGGCTGCCCAGGGAGGTGGTGGAGTCACCATCCCTGGAGGTGTTCAAGAAAAGCCTGGATGAGGCACTTAGTGCCATGGTCTGGTTGACTGGCTAGGGCTGGGTGCTAGGTTGGACTGTCTGATCTTGGAGGTCTCTTCCAACCTGGTTGATTCTATGATTCTGTGATTTCCCTGACAGTCTTTTATGGGGCCTAAAGTGCAGCACTGAGTGTTAGATGCTAAATATAGTGGTTTATCATCCAACTAATAATGTGTCACCTTAGGAAATTGCTGCCATATTTTGGTGAGCATGTATCCATCCTGATGCAGGCTTACTCTCACATAATTTTGTTGTGTGCTGTTTTCACAAGAGGAATGTCTAAACAGTTGCTCTGCCATGTAGGTGGTATCCCAAAATCTGCTCCATATTTAGATATATGTGTTCATGGCACCTGTTTCACAAGTTCTTAGCAGCTACGTTCCTTATGGGAGTATCAGCATTTACTTCAGTAGGAATAACATCCGGTACAGTATTTGTGGATAGTCTCACACAACAGCAACAGTTACACTACCAGAAGAAAAAAAAATATGTACTTCCTCCATCAGAATAGATGAGCAGGACATGCCAGCCCACAGTTGTCTTAATGCTATGGCTATTAGACTTCAGAGTTTACTACTCTGGGCAAAGAAATGAGCGTGCAAAATTTAACATTTCCTTCTCTGGTAGTGGTAAAAACAACACGAGAGAGAGTTTGCATCTGACTTGGGAAAAGGCAAGGCATGGCCAGTCAATCTGTACACTGTCTACCTCTGCCAGCGTGGAGGTCACTGCAGCTCTGGTCTGCATTGTTGAGTGCTTAATTTGCTCTTGCTTGGTCAGGCTGTGAAAGAGCTATTCTTAGCCACTGGCAGCATATACTGAGTGACAACATTTGACGCTTAGCAATTAACTGTGTTAATGGAGAACTGCCACACTTACCAGGGCGCAGGCCTGTGCACATGAATGTTTAGGCTTGGCTATTGTGGCCACTTATATGACCAGAAAATTCATGTGGAAATTACCAGTTAGATGTCTGTCATCTTTTGCATAAGGAATGTTCACAATGCAGTTGTGGCTGTGAATTAAGCCAGATGATTTTCTCTTACAGTAGTTCACGTTAAATGTATATTACGTCCCTAGGCATACTCCAATTTATAGAGTATTTAAGTTTTGAGATTATTTTACTTTATCCAACCAAAATTTATATATTTTTTTGCATAATCAAGTAACAGGAACAGAAATTTAAGCTTTGCTGGTATGTACAGGATTATCACTGAACAGACTGTCAGTCATTGCTACTTAAAAGCAAAACTGCTCTAACAATTACCAGTGATCCTGCAATTGTTTCCTATTGTTTCAGTTATAAATGAACAATGCAGCATTTTTATCAAACATTTTAAAGCTCTTTACAAAAGAGGTCAGGATAAAAATACCTTCATTAATCAAGAAAATGAGAAAGAGCAAGAAACAGAGGAAAATTTAAAAACCACCATGATTTTCTCAGCGTTAGAAGGTGGCTAACACAAGCAGTGCATGCTCCCACCATGGGGCAAGAAGGGACAAAGAAGAGGCAGATGTTAGCTTTATAACCCCATGCAATGTTAAAAGCTGGATAATGTAGCCCTAACTTGTGGAGGAAAAAAGCATTGTATGCACTACCTTTTTCTGCCCCTTTCAAGTCTGGAAGAAAATCTGGGGAAAAGTGCTATGTACTTTAATTTTGGAGGCATAGCTTAGTCCTTAGAATATGGTATGATAATTTGAAACACTTTGTCAAAGACAGTATGAGCTTCTCAGGTAAAGGGTGTGTGTGTGTGTGTGTTGTATTTTTTCTTTTTTTTCCTTCTTTTTGTCTTTTTCTTTTTCTTAATTTTTTTTTTTCCCTTCCCAATCTTAAACATTACCACTTCCATCCTCTAGGTCCCTCAATTTGTTAATGTTGAATGTAGAACTGTTATTTATTATTTAAAATTGCTGTATCATAGAATCATAGAATTAACCAGATTGGAAGAGACCTCCAGGATCATCCAGTCCAGCCTAGCACCCAGCCCTAGCCACTCAACTAGACCATGGCACTAAGTGCCTCATCCAGGCTTTCCTTGAACACCTCCAGGGATGGTGATGCCACCACCTCCCTGGGCAGCCCATTCCAATGCCAATCACTCTCTCTGCCAACAACTTCCTCCTAACATCCAGCCTAGACTTCCCCTGGCACAACTTGAGACTGTGTCCCCTTGTTCTGTTGCTGGTTGCCTGTGAGAAGAGACCAACACCCACCTGGCTACAGCCTCCCTTCAGGTAGTTGTAGACAGCAATGAGGTCCCCCCTGAGCCTCCTCTTCTCCAGGCTAAACAACCCCAGCTCCTTCAGCCTCTGTATGTTTGGGCTGGTAATATATTTTTTTCAATGTCATGAATCTTGGCACAAATTCAATGTATCCAATATATCTTAATGTGTTCTGTGTTCTCGTTGCCTTGGCAGTTGGACTTTAGCTCTGATTGAGAAAGAGCAAAGGCAACTGCTTTCAAATCTTTGCCAGGCAAAGCTAGAAGGAAGTTTTATCAGAGTCACAAATTTAGGATTTGACGCTCTGAGTGGATTTTATTTTCAAAGCAGGTTCCCAGAACTCACATAGTAGAGGGAAACAAAGCTAAAACTGGCATAAGGTCAACTGGATATAGAAGTGACTTAGGAACCAGAAATAGTTCTGTTATTTTTGCTTCAACTAAAGTTCACAGAATTTTTATTAAGAATCTAACCTTGATATTTACACAGAAATCAGAAAGAAGTTTTCAGTGGCTGTGCAGTTGGAAGATTGCATCCATTATTGGTGCTAACTTCATACCTGATGCTGACAGATGCTATTACTGGTTTAAATATTCAAAGACTTAGAATCATCCCCCTATCAAGGATGTAATAATAATCTGGAAAGTAAGAGATCTGGAGAAATCTTTTGAGCATATATCATAAGTATTCATGCTTGGAAATATCTACACATATAACAGAAATATACACATTTTATCAGAATAAGGAACAGTTCTATTTCAAGGGCTTTACAACCAGTATGAGCAGGAGAAGGATCAGATCTTGTTTAAAGATGACACAAATGCAGAGTGTATATTTTCCAGACAGAAATTAATAATCACAGTTCAATCAAGACAGCTACTTCATGTCAATTAAAAAGACACTCTTTTTACTTTAGCTATTTCCCTTGTAAAGGAAAGTTACTGTATCATAAATGGAGCAAATACTTGCATATCTGTAGTCTTCTTATGTGGGAATTCACCCCACTCCCCATAAACCACTCACACACCGAGCTAGGAGCATATGTTCATCTGTTGGAAGGTAGGAGAGCCCTGCAGAGGGACCTGGCCAGGCTGGATGGGTGGGCAGAGGCCAATGGTAGGAGACTGAACAAGGCCAAGTGCAGGGTTCTGCACTTTGGCCACAAGAACCCCAAGCAGCACTACAGGCTGGGGACAGAGTGGCTGGAGAGCATCCAGGAAGAAAGGGACCTGGGGGTACTGGTAGAGAGTAGCTGAAGATGAGGCAGCAGTGTGCCCAGGTGGCCAAGAGAGCCAATGGCATCCTGGCCTGCGTCAGGAACAGTGTGACCAGTAGGATGAGGGAGGTTATTCTGCCCCTGTACTCAGCACTGGTCAGGCCACACCTTGAGTGCTGTGTCCAGTTCTGGGTCCCTCAATTCAAGAGAGATGTTGAGGTGCTGGAATGTGTCCAGAGAAGGGCAACAAGGCTGGTGAGGGGCCTGGAACATAAACCCTGTGAGGAGAGGCTGAGGGAGCTGGGGGTGTGCAGCCTGGAGAAGAGGAGTCTCAGGGCTGACCTCATTGCTGTCTACAACTACCTGAAGGGAGGCTGTAGCCAGGTGGGGGTTGGTCTCTTCTGCCAGGCAACCAGCAACAGAACAAGGGGACACAGTCTCAAGTTGTGCTGGGGGAAGTCTAGGCTGGATGTTAGGAGGAAGCTGTTGCCAGAGAGAGTGATTGGCATTGGAATGGGCTGCCCAGGGAGGTGGTGGAGTCACCATCCCTGGAGGTGTTCAAGCAAAGCCTGGCTGAGGCACTTAGTGCCATGGTCTGGTTGACTGGCTAGGGCTGGGTGCTAGGTTGGACTGGCTGATCTTGGAGGTCTCTTCCAACATGGTTGATTCTATGATTCTATGAGGAAACATTAGTTATCAGGTAATATGAGCCACAGAGATACTCAACTGAGAATTTCCTCTGTTGCTAAGAAGAGAAATCACTGTTAGAGGTTCCTCTGAGGAGGTGCCTGAAAATCACAATTAATTTTCTGTCCAATCTAAAATAGCTTAAATTTATGTGTTCTCCCTCAAGGCATGTTGCTTTAATATGAGGAATGTTGAAAAGCTTGAGTTCTTTATTTAGGGATTTTAGATCTGAGAAGATTTAGTTTAGGCCCTTTTCTGCTGACGTGAGTATACAGAGAATATTCTGTCATTCAAACTGAATTTTTGTGATGGTTTTATAGTCTATTTTGCATTTGTAATATTTAGACATTATGCTCTTTTATACACATTTAAGTAAATATTAAGCAAATATACCTAAGCAGGATAGTGAGAAGATAGCTATACCCTGTATGCTTGTACTGAAGGCTGTTTCCATTCTTCTGAAAGACGACACTTGAGAATTCACATGACATGGAAAATACAGAGGTTTTAAATAGCAATACAGCTAAAATGCAAAACTCAGCCAAGGGCAGCAAGATCTCTTTCAAACTGTTTTTAATAGTTGCAAACTGCCAAGTTCTTTAACAACAGAATTAAGTCTAACTGGCAGCTGAAGAAAAGTACATCTGATATTTAGAGACAGACATGTATCATTTTCAGTGTCATAAAAAGACAGGCTAAATCTAACCTTCAGCCTGGATTCAGAATCTCATGGTACAAAGGAAAATAAACGTTCTTTTTGTTCTGTCTTGGTCATTATTGCCATTGGAATGGGCTGCCCAGGGAGGTGGTGGAGTCACCGTCCCTCGAGGTGTTCAAGCAAAGCCTGGATGAGGCACTTAGTGCCATGGTCTGGTTGACTGGCTAGGGCTGGGTGCTAGGTTGGACTGGCTGATCTTGGAGGTCTCTTCCAACCTGCTTGATTCTATGATTCTATGATTCTGTGATTATCATGCTTGCTAAGCCAGGAGCTGGCTGTAAGTTTTCTTAAAAATGGGAGCAAAAAGGCAATTTAATAGCATCCTAATTGCAAAATCTCACAATGTTTCAAACTTCAAGAATAGTCCTTATGGCTCTGAACAGATATCTTACATAATAGAACACATCAGTGTGACTGCTCTTAGTCTTAAAATTATGAATCTATTAAATTAGTGAAGAAATTGTGGTCCTTGTTGAATAATTAGTGAAATCTCTTGATCATCATTGCTTTAAATCCCAGAGATAGGATTTTAATGTGCAAAGGTGAGGAAGAAGAGAAGGGCTATTTTTTTCACTTTACAAAGGGTAAGCTTAGGTGCAAGAAGATGGAGAGTCCTGCCCACAGCTGGGTGGGGAACCCTTGACCAAGCCTTGAACTCTAAATTCCATCTGAGTACTTTAATCTTACAGCTGTGACTTTAGTTTCATTGAAATAGCTATATAATTACTAATTCTATGTAGTGACATCTGATTGAAGAATATTACTCAAATGGGTAATTTGAGTAGAGGGGATTTTTCTGATGCCCACTTTAAAAAACCATGGGTAAATTAAACAATTAGAATTGGCTACAAAGGTAAGCTGAATACTACACATAATAAGACACTGTTTTCAGCATTTCAACAGAACTAAATACAACACATCAGCAGCCTCAAAATCCTTTTGAACAAGTGCACTCAGAAACAACTAACCAGCAAACAAAGCTATTATGAAGATGACAGTATGGTCAGTGAACTTTTGGCATGTCAACTCTATAAAATGTAGGCCTTTAGAAATATTCATCGAATTTGAGTAAGCAGAAAAGAGGCAAATTTGGCAACAGATGCAGTACACAGCATAAGATGATCTGCTGCTTTTACAAAAGTTTGGTAGACAAGGATCTCTTTAAATAGAAGTATATTCCTTGTGTGTTGTTGAAAGGATGTAATATTTCCTTAAATATTAAAGGATCAAGAGTAATGGTGTTCAGAAACTCAAAGACCAATGAGACCTTTTTAGCACATTATGTTTGGATGAGCTTTTATTCTTTTCAAGCAATACAGAAATTGCTTAAACAACATCCCACATCATGGGATATCTATGCTACATCCTATCACACATCATAAGTTCTAAGTAACTAAGATAATTCTATTGGATAGATAGATTGTCCTAGTCTAATAGTGTGGGTCAAGTAACACAGGAAAATGAATGTCCTTTGAAAATAGTTTTTTGTTTTTTTTATTTCAGTTATTGATTTCATGTAACTGTGCAGGAGAAGGTTTAGGAGAAAAACTACTAAACCTCAGTAGTAATAAAACTTATAAGAAATAGGTAGGTAATCACATCTCATCTTTGGGGAATGACAGAGCAGAATCAGCATAGTTTCAGTGAATGTTGTGCTATTTCCTTTCTCTTACCTTTTAGAAGAGCTATTTTATACCTTCAATAGGAAATCTTCACTGTTAATGTAGGATTGTAAAAATGACAGATAAGAGCATCAATTATTAAAAAGGATAAGGCATCAAGGGCAGACTGATTCTTCTAATATGACCAAAATTGCTCTGTCCACACCAAAATTGCTGTGTCCACAACATCCATTACATACTGTGCTACCAAAGTCAGTTTTCCAGGTTTTGATTCAGAAGAGTGATGAAGCACATGCTTAAAGTTAATTTTCTTGAATTGAAGGCTTTGTAAGGATTAATATGGGCCTCTGGAGATGGGATATAGGATATTCTGAAAGATGCTAGGCTCCCAAGTAAAACAACACAAGCTGTAAACTGATCTCTAACAGTTTCTGAAGTTGCCAGAATCCCTAAAAGAGTCATGACAGCAACACAAAGCAAAATCTGCAGGTATGCCTGATTTCAGTCCATGATGAATGCAACCATGGTTTTGTTGTTTAATAGCTCTGGATCTGCACAGAATTCAGAAGAGTGTTGCTTATATTATCTGAATATATTCATACTTCTAACAAATGTTGATGTGTGAATTGCTTCAAACCTTTAATGCATATAATATATGCAATACAATTGCACACTTAGTTACATACTCTATGAATTTGATTTCTTAAGACATGCTGCATGATTCCTAAAATAGGAAAGCTGTTGTGTACACGTATCATTAGAACAGATCTGTTCAGTACATTGTTTCACTAGAAATAGATTTTGTTTCACTAAGAATGGATCTGTTGCACAACTTTCAGGGCAATTATTGCAAGAGAAGTCATTGTTGAGTTTTCCCAAGGTTTTCTTCCCCACTTGATTTGTTTCCAAATTTAGATATCCTTTTTTATGATGTCATGGCTCTCATGAAACCTTCAGAGGTTTAAGGTATGTTGACATAAAATATATAAAAAACAACCATGTTGATATAAAATAGGACATGCTGACTCAAAATGCAAACTATGCAGGGCATATTTCAGACCTCCATAGATAGAAATACAGCAATAAATGAGGGGTAAAAGAGGATAAAAAGGAACTAAGATTAGAAAGCAAATCAAATGTAATAAAACAGGTGTATAAGGACAATGCTTTTCCTCACAAGCATCTACAGATTTAACCTAAAAATAAGCCTGGCAGTCACTTCACTGGAGATAAATATTTAATTCACAATGACAAATACAACTTTGGTGTTTTTTTTCCCCTAGAAATCTATCCACAAAGGAAAAGAGTATCCTACTGAAATTGTGCACAATGGGAATGTATTCAATGCATTTTAAAATTCACTTAGGGGTCACAAAGAGTTTGCCCAGGTATCATTATTATTTAAAATATGGGCTGGGTTACTTACTTGAGTCAGCATGGTTAAGGCACAGGTCATTGTTCCTGTTACCTGATGGGAAGAGCATATAAGTGGTTTTTAATAAAGTAATGAATGATGTGAAATCACAGAATCATAGAATCATAGAGTCAACCAGGTTGGAAGAG
Source organism: Pogoniulus pusillus (assembly GCF_015220805.1). Lineage (NCBI taxonomy): Eukaryota > Metazoa > Chordata > Aves > Piciformes > Lybiidae > Pogoniulus > Pogoniulus pusillus. The sequence goes on along the minus strand of NC_087281.1, from coordinate 21,824,962 downwards.
ACCTCCAAGATCAGCCAGGCCAACCTAGCACCCAGCCCTAGTCACTCAACTAGACCATGGCACTAAGTGCCTCATCCAGTCTTTGCTTGAACGCCTCCAGGAATGGTGACTCCACCACCTCCCTGGGCAGCCCATTCCAATGGGCTTCTCTCTGTGAAGAACTTCCTCCTAACATCCAGCCTAGACTTCCCCCAGCACAACTTGAGACTGTGTCCCCTTGTTCTGTTGCTGGTTGTCTGGGAGAAGAGACCAACCCCCACCTGGCTACAGCCTCCCTTCAGGTAGTTGTAGACAGCAATGAGGTCCCCCCTGAGCCTCCTCTTCTCCAGGATAAACACCCCCAGCTCTCTCAGCCTCTCCTCACAGGGTTTGTGTTCCAGGTCCCTCACCAGCTTTGTCGCCCTTCTCTGGACACCTTCCAGCACCTCAACATCTCTCTTGAATTGAGGGACCCAGAACTGGACACAGCACTCAAGGTGTGGCCTGACCAGTGCTGAGCACAGGGGAAGAATAACCTCCCTCGTCCTACTGGCCACACTGTTCCTGATCCAGTCCAGGATGCCATTGGCTCTCTTGGCCACCTGGGCACACTGCTGCCTCATCTTCAGCCTACTATCCACCAGTACCTCCAGGTCCCTTTCTTCCTGGCTGCACTCCAGCCACTCTGTCCCCAGCCTGTAGCTCTGCTTGGAGTTGTTGTGGCCAAAGTACAGAACCCTGCACTTGGCCTTGTTCAATCTCATCCCACTGGCCTCTGCCCACCCATCCAGCCTGGCCAGGTCCCTCTGCACCTATGAGCTCGAGCCTGGTTTTTTTTATGTTCATCAAGCACAAATGCCCACTTTCAATTGCCAAATATTCATAGAAAATATGTGCTGAGGCTTTTCTCTTTTTCTTTTTTTTTTCCAGACATGGGTGATGGAACATTTGCAGAGTTTTTGTAACAATACCCTGCCAAGCTTTCTTTTGCTGCATAATGCAAAAAAAAAAAAAAAAGAAAAAAAAAGAAAACAGAAAATGCAGAGAATGGAATTTTCATGGATTTCTTTAACGATAATTTTTAAAAGCAGAAAGCAAACTGAATTTTTTAGGACTGGTATTGTATTTTGCAATATCTGGAAATAAATTAAGGATAAAGAAGTTCAACAACAGGGAAAGGTTGCCTCAACCTTTGGATCACCAACAATCTGAACTATGTAATTAATGTGAAATATGTATGCATTTCTCTGGAATGAAAGGATTGAAATCAGTGAGAAACGTGGAAGCAAATCTGTGGCAAAAGACCTTTTCCCTGTGAAAGCTGTTATTTATGGAAGAGTTTGTGCTTTGGATTGTTGTTGTTTGGGGTTTGTTTTGTTTTCAAAGTGGAAATTGCCTCTTTTAAATAGACAATAGATTTCCTTTACTGTAAAACTAAAGAGTGGAGAGAAATGCACAGAGTCTAAGAGCCACAGAGACTCTCAATCATCATTCAGAGCACCTAAATATGACACCAGCTTTGACTCTGATTCTGCTGTTTCATGACTGTCTTAAACTCATCTAAAGCTGCTGCTCTGCAAAGGAGCATACTCCCTTTCCTCTCTTCCTCCTATCTAAAATTGCTCATTTCTGCCCCTTCCATTCTATGAGCTCCAGGGACTTGTGCACTCATGGGAGATCAGGTAAATCCACTAATGTTGGTTAAAGCTAGTCATGTTATTCCAGAATTAGTTTTAAATTGATTTACCTTGGTAAGAGAAATGAGGTGAAAGCTGGACTACATATCTCAGCATCAGGCTGCTCTTAGACCAGCTTAAACTCCTCATGAACTTCAAGATGTCTAAAAAGATGAAAAGCCAGTCTTTGATTTCCTCACTTTGACAAAAAATCCTGATAATATTAATATTTTCATCCAACTCTGACTTCAGCTTTTATTAATTTTTCTTGCCCAACAATGATTAATGACAGGGAACATATAGAATATTTTTGCATTGTAGTTGCTGCTACATCTGTTGAACATAAGTTCCAGAGCCATATTCACCTTTTATTTCCCCTGCTGTAGTTCCTGTTTTCAATCATTCACTTTACCATGGTGCTACATTTATATCAATGCTAGATATTACTGTCAAGACTTATAGTGTTACATATATTTTCCCATTTATATCAGAAATCATACTTCAACACTAACAGCAAAAGAGATTTCACTTCTGCTCCCAGCAAAAGCTCTGCAACCTCATGCTCAGACTCAGATGTAATTCTCCATCCTTACCCAGAATGTTCTTCCTGGACAACAAGCAACATGATTTTCTCCAATATCACACAGGCCTGAGATATATCATCCAGGCCTTTCTGGAGTTATGCAGTGATGATGTGCACAAATTCTGCTATTTTTTCCACTGTCATGTCTCTGCAGTATGTTGTTCCTTGTTCTTTTTACCCTTCTAAGCTTTTAACAGAAGGAATTAGACCCATTAACAATTCTGCTGCAAAGACTGGTTTCCTTTTCTTTGGCAGACTTACCCCTTCTGTGCATTAACACATAGCCTCCTCATTCTTCAGCTCTTACAGTGCAGCATCCTGCTCTTCCCACTCACACTTCTTTCCACATTGTTTCTCCCACTCATCTCTTCAGATCGGGTTTAAGATCCTGCCTCTGCTTCCTGTCATGCTAAGATGCTAGCATCTATCATCCACCTGTTAACACTTTGGAATATGCCTTTTCAAGTCTGCTTCTTGCTCAGTGTTAGGTTTTAGAGGTCTTCCCCATGAGCGTATGTGAAGTTACCATTTCATTTTCCTTACAATTCACCTGTTTGAGGAGGTCATTCTTTCTCTGTTCTTGGCACTGGTTATGCCACATCTTGAGTACTGTGTCCAGTTCTGGACCACTCAATTTAATAAAGATGTTGAGGTGCTTGAATGTGTCCAGAGAAGGGCAACAAAGCTGGTGAGGGGCCTGGAACACAAAGCCTATGAGGAGAGGCTGAGGGAGCTCAGGGTGTTCGGCCTGGAGAAGAGGAGGCTCAGGGCAGACCTCATTGCTGTCTACAACTACCTGAAAGAAGGTTGTAGCCAGGTGGGGCTCGGTCTTTTCTCCCAGGCACCCAGTGACAGAATAAGAGGACACAGTCTCAAGCTGTGCCAGGGCAGGTTTAAGCTGGACATTAGGAAGAAGTTCTTCACAGAAAGAGTGATTTGCCATTGGAATGGGCTGCCCCGGGAGGTGGTGGAGTCACCATCCGTGAGGGTGTTTAAGAGGAGGGTGGATGAGGCACTTAGTGCCATGGTTTAATTAACTAGAAGTTTTAGATGATAGGTTGGACTAGGAGATCCTTGAGGTCTTTCCCAACCTGGTTAATACCGTGATTCTGTGATTCTCTCAGCTGCTGTCTGCCCATCATACTGATCAAGCTGGCTTTATTGTTGCTTGATACTTCCCTGTTTGCAACCCCTGTACTACAAGGGACTTGCTGTATGCATCTGTCTATTTAAAGGCTTGGGGGAATTGGCTGGTTTATTTCCTTTTCTTTTTTTACATGGTGCAGTAGTACAGTATGTAGTACAGCAAAACCTTACAACCTATAACACAATTTGTCAGTGCTAGGCTAAGAGGAATAAATTATGAAAACAGAATAACAATTAGTATTTTATGAGCATAAAAGATAATGTACTTTAACCAAACTCAAATTCTTTTATGACTACTTTAGTATTAAATTTGAAACCAGATGAATTTTCATGCTTTTTCAAATTAAAAAGAAATCTCTTCATCTATTTAAAATATCTCATTATTCTTTTAATAAAAATATTACAGCAACACTAAAACTTTGATAGAGGTTCTCTACTTCAATGTTATGAACAATGGAGAATGCACTTTGGGATAACAGTCATTGGATGGCACATGAAGAAAAAGTGTTTTCTTCTACTTTTCTTGGTACAGGCCATAGTCACAGTAAATGCTCATAAATAGCCATGGAAGTTGTCGCTGATATTATCATGGTAGGAATTCTAAGCCTGTTTTAGATTCATATAAAGAAAAAAATAAGTTATCTGATTGTCTAGGAGCAAAAATGTAATTGCATGTAAATTTTATGTGGATGTATGAATAGCTGATTCTTTGTGTAGGAGCTGATTTGTGAATCAGCTGTATCAAGCTGATTCTTTGTGTAGGAGCTCCCTTGCTTTAACTACCACTTTTTAGATGTGGCAGAAGCTGCTTCTAGGCACAGAAAGAGCAGCAGTTTAATAGGACATCCCTTCATCGGTGATGCCATCAGAAAGAGCTGCTGTATGACCTCAACAATTGGGCAAAGTTTTGTCCTCATGAATAAGCTATAAAATGATTACTGTTTATTCTTCTGCAGCTATTCCATTTACCTACTTCAAGTACGAAAGGGATGACTCCTCCAAAAAGGCAAAAATGAGGACTGGGGAAGATGCAGGCATCCTCAATCTTCATTAACCTTGTTTTAGCATATCAGAAAAGAGTCTAGCAAGCAGATAGAATAGAATAGAATAGAATAGAATAGAATAGAATAGAATAGAATAGAATAGAATAGAATAGAATAGAATAGAATAGAACAGGTTAGAAGAGACCTCCAAGATCAGCCAGTTCAACCTAGCACCCAGCCCTAGCCAGTTAACCAGACCATGGCACTAAGTGCCTCATCCAGGCTTTGCTTGAACACCTCCAGGGACGGTGACTCCACCACCTCCCTGGGCAGCCCATTCCAATGCCAATCACTCTCTCTGACAACAACTTCCTCCTAACATCCAGCCTAGACCTGCCCTGGCACAACTTGAGACTGTGTCCCCTTGTTCTGTTGCTGGTTGCCTGTGAGAAGAGGCCAACCCCCACCTGGCTACAACCTCCCTTCAGGTAGTTGTAGACAGCAATGAGATGATCTGGATCCATTACCACAAGTGTATTATTCAGAGTTATGCTCCTGGCATTAAAATCTAGTAATCCATGAATATAGACCTTCATTCAGGGTAATACACTTTTTAAAGGGCCTTCTGCTTTTCTGTTTTCTCATAGATAGGAGGACCCTTCTTCAAGGCTCCAGTCCCTTCATGCTGAGCAGGCCAGGTATGGCCTAGGACAGAGAGCTTGGCAATCAACATATGTTGAAGGGAAGTATGGAGGAATGATTTAACAGATGCATTTCTGCCTGCTGAAACTTATGGGCATGTCAGCAACCTGTGCCAGGACTTTAGAACTGCTGGCTAGTATCCTTGCCAAAAGCAATGGAGGTCAGATTCACATAGAGTGTATTTGTCATTAGGGTTGGTATTCACCAAATGTAACCTCAGTATCTTGATATGAGTTGTTTCGTTTTTTTCCCAGAGACAACCCTGGAGCTATCTCAAATGCCCTCAACATTTGGCTCCTTCCCTATTTTGCTGTTGCTCGACTCCAGCTCTCTGTGTTTAGTGTGATGGGTGACCTTGCTCAAGAATGGCACCATCACTAGAAGTTCTTTCACCAGTAGCATCCATACTGTTGGTGTTTGAAGGCAATGTATTTTTCTACCATCTGGGAAAACAGAAAAGTTTTGTTTCATTGAAGATCCTATGTTGCTATTACACGACGTCTGCCACTCAAGGGGCTGGCCTCTAAGAGCCTCTGGCATATGAGTTTTATTTATTAGGGTCTGGAAAGGAGATGTCCCTTGCAAAGACTTACAGTATGCCAGGACTGTGTGGCAGATGGTAAAAGCCATGTGAGTTGCAGAGCCCCTAGAGATTTTTTTTTAGTTTGTTTTTGTTTATCATAGAGAATACTCTTCTGGGTTCATAAAGTTTCAGCATGTTCTGCCCTACTGCGTCATGGAGAAAAGTATTAAGTGTATATCCTGAAACCAGGCCATGAAGAGTTATAAAAATAGTGTTTAAAAAAGGAGGTAGGCAGGAGGAGGCCATTTCCTGGGACGGAAAAAAATGGTTGTTTTAAAATACATTCTTCCTACTTTGTTGCTAAAATGAATAGGTTGCTATTGCTGTTATTCTCTGAAATGATTTATTCAAGAGATAGAGCAAGTTCTCTGAATCAAGTGCAATTAAACACTCTCCTTATCCTGCTTGCTGGGAAATGAAATATTGTTTAACATCTTTATTGATGATCTGGACCAGGGGATTGAGTCCAGCATCAGTAAGTTTGCAGATGACACCAAGCTAGGAGCAGGTGTGGAGCTGTTGGAAGGTAGGAGAGGCCTGCAGAGGGACCTGGCCAGGCTGGATGGGTGGGCAGAGGCCAATGGGATGAGATTGAACAAGGCCAAGTGCAGGGTTCTGCACTTTGGCCACAACAACCCCAAGCAGAGCTACAGGCTGGGGACAGAGTGGCTGAGAGCAGCCAGGAAGAAAGGGACCTGGGGGTACTGGTAGAGAGTAGCTGAAGATGAGGCAGCAGTGTGCCCAGGTGGCCAAGAGAGCCAATGGCATCCTGGCCTGCATCAGGAACAGTGTGGCCAGTAGGACAAGGGAGGTTATTCTTCCCCTGTACTCAGCACTGGTCAGGCCACACCTTGAGTGCTGTGTCCAGTTCTGGGCCCCTCAATTCAAGAGAGATGTTGAGGTGCTGGAAGGTGTCCAGAGAAAGGAAACAAATCTGGTGAGGGGCCTGGAACACAAAATCCTATGAGGAGAGGTTGAGGGAGCTGGGGGTGTTTAGCCTGGAGGAGGCTCAGGGGGGACCTCATTGCTGTCTATAACTACCTGAAGGGAGGCTGTAGCCAGGTGGGGGTTGGTCTCTTCTCCCAGGCAACCAGCAACAGAACAAGGGGACACAGTCTCAAGTCATGCTGGGGGAAGTCTAGGCTGGATGTTAGGAGGAAGTTGTTGTCAGAGAGAGTGATTGGCATTGGAATGGGCTGCCCAGGGAGGTGGTGGAGTCACCGTCCCTGGAGGTGTTCAAGCAAAGCCTGGATGAGGCACTTAGTGCCATGGTCTGGTTGACTGGCTAGGGCTGGGTGCTAGGTTGGACTGGATGATCTTGGAGATCTCTTTCAACCTGCTTGATTCTATGATTCTATGGTTCTTGCTATAAAGAACTACTCACATTTAGGTTTGAGTCCAGTATCACAGAGGAGCTTCTGCAGTCACAAAGATGGACAGTGGTTGTAATTCAGCAAACGGCTGCCACTGGCCATGCAAGCCAGGATACTCCATGGGACACGCTGGGCTAGCAGGGTTGCTGAGCACACCCCACACTGGCACGCAGGCACGCTGCATATGGTCTGTGGGAGGGTGATAAACCCACAACTTCAAGTACAATAGCTCTACTGCACTAAAAAAGATGCACCATCAAGTTGCTTAGCCGGATTCTTCATCTGCTTTGGAGCCTGCCAACTACCATGACCGTGCAAGTCCACCTGAATCCAGCATTTCTGCACAGGGCAGAAGGCACGGGGTGCTCAGGACCCCTGCGAAGACGTAGGGCTGAGTGTAGTGAGGCGTACGAGCGTCTCGTCGTGCCTCACAGCGCTGACAGCCCCCGTGAGTGAGTCCGCTTGTGCCCCGCTTTTTCCCCGGCAGCGGGGGAGCTCTGCGAGGCGCCGCAGCATAGCCCCGGCGGCCCAGGGGCGCACTCAGGTGCGGGCGGCTCCGCCGCACGCTGCCGCAAGGTGGCGCCCGCGCGCCCCCTCCGCGGGCTAACGGCCGCCGCGCGTGGCCGGGGCAGGCGGCGGGCGCGCGGACGGTGTCGCCGTGGCAACGGCCCCGGGGCGGCGGGCGGGGCGAGCTGCCGCCCTGCCTTCCTGTTTGCTGTGCTTCACAGAGCTGACCTTGGGGAGACGCAGCTCGCCTGGCGGCGGCGGCGCTCACCGCCCGCCGCGCTGCTATCAGCGCTTTGGTTTGCTGCGTTGGGAGCCTGCGAGCTGCGGGTCCAGGCCGCTGCCAAGTTCAGGATTGTTCCACCAGGCACACGGGTTTATTTCTAGTCGCTTTGCATAGCAAAGCCTCTTGACGCATGCCGTAGGTTTTTAAGTTTATATCCTCAGGGGTCCCTTGGGGAGTCCAGTCCTGTAAAACTGAGCAGAGCTGGCTCCTCACTACACCCACAATGCCACAAGTTTATATGGCAGTTAAGTAATCTTTGATTCGGTGTGAATATCTGCATCAAATTCCCCACTTGATGCCTTGATCTGCATGAGTCATTTCAGTTACACTGCAGCCACCGTTGACATTGTATAGGTCTAGGCTGGATGTTAGGAGGAAGTTCTTCGCACAGAGAGTGATTGGCATTGGAATGGGCTGCCCAGGGAGGTGGTGGAGTCACTGTCCCTGGAGGTATTGAAGCAAAACCTGGATGAGACACTTAGTGCCATGGTCTAGTTCACAGTATCACAGTATCACAGTATTATTAGGATTGGAAGAGACCTCACAGATCATCAAGTCCAACCCTTTACCACAGTGCCCAAGGCTAGACCATGGCACCAAGTGCCACGTCCAATCCTGCCTTGAGCAGCCCCAGGGACAGCGACTCCACCACCCCCCCAGGCAGCCCATTCCAGTGTCCAATGACTCTCTCAGTGAAGAACTTTCTCCTCACCTCCAGCCTAAATCTCCCCTGGCGCAGCCTGAGGCTGTGTCCTCTTGTTCTGGTGCTGGCCACCTGAGAGAAGAGAGCAACCTCCTCCTGGCCACAACCACCCCTCAGGTAGTTGTAGACAGCAATAAGGTCTCCCCTGAGCCTCCTCTTCTCCAGGCTAACCAATCCCAGCTCCCTCAGCCTCTCCTCGTAAGGCTGTGCTCAAGGCCTCTCCCCAGCCTCGTCGCCCTTCTCTGGACATGCTCAAGCATCTCAATGTCCCTTTTAAACTGGGGGGCCCAGAACTGAACACAGCACTCAAGGTGTGGTCTAAGCAGTGCAGAGTACAGGGGCAGAATGACCTCCCTGCTCCTGCTGACCACACCATTCCTGATGCAGGCCAGGATGCCACTGGCTCTCTTGGCCACCTGGGCACACTGCTGGCTCATGTTCAGGCGGGTATCAGTCAGCACCCCCAGATCCCTCTCTGTCTGGCTGCTCTCCAGCCACTCCAACCCCAGCCTGTATCTCTGCATGGGGTTGCTGTGGCCAAAGTGCAGCACTCTGCACTTTGAGCTATTGAACCCCATCCCATTGGACTCTGCCCATCTGTCCAGGCGGTCAAGGTCCTGCTGCAGAGCCCTTCTGCCCTCCAACCCAGCCACATCTGGCTAGGACTGGCTAGGGCTGGGTGCTAGGTTGGACTGGCTGATCTTGGAGGTCTCTTCCAACCTGGTTGATTCTATGAGTCTATGACATCCAGGCTGTGGATGCGTTTCAGGAAAAGAAGGTATTTGGAAACCAGTGAAGTGCAGCTGAAATTTGTATGGCATACTGGTGAAATTACTCATTTTTTATTTAAACCTGCAGTTCCTGGCTGAATGACACTGTGATAAATAAGGGTAAAATGTGGATTGCTTGAGTATTAATAGTAAGCTGCTCACGGCTTTGTGTGAGTGAGAGATCAGCGCTGCTGTGGAGGCGTCCCAGCCTAATCCCTGCTGTAGATAAATTTGCATAGCAGAGCTACATGGCATAAATGCTAGATAAACAGCACGAATGCTTCATATTACTAAATTTAAAGTGTATATTGGTAATGGGACTTTGGTTGTAGACAAAGCTGAAGTTTTTAGGGTCCTGTTTTCTGAAAATAGTAGCAGTTGAAAGCTGAAAATCAGCAGCAGTCTTTTTACCCATTTACTTCTAGAGCCTGGGAAGTTAACTAACTTCTAGTTTACTTGCTCTTAGAAAAAAAAAATGCTGTAAGTTAGCTGACACTGAAAACATTCTGCTTTACTGTTATTGTTGTTTTATCTTGATCCTTAAAGGAGTTCTGGGCACAGCCTACAACAAAGATGAGTAGACTGCCAGTAATGCATAGAATCATAGAATCAAGCAGGTTGGAAGAGGCCTCCAAGATCATCCAGTCCAACCTAGCATCCAACCCTAGCCACTCAACTAGACCATGGCACTAAGTGCCTCATCCAGCTTTGCTTGAACACCTCCAGGGATGGCGACTCCACCACCTCTCTGGGCAGCCCATTCCAATGTTAATCACTCTCTCTGCCAACAACTTCCTCCTAACATCCAGCCTATACCTACCCCAGCACAACTGGAGACTGTGTCCCCTTGTTCTGTTGCTGGTTGCCTGGCAGAAGAGACCAACCCCCACCTGGCTACAATGTCCCTTCAGGTAGTTGTAGACAGCAATGAGGTCCCCCCTGAGCCTCCTCTTCTCCAGGATAAACACCCCCAGCTCCCTCAGCCTCTCCTCATAGGCTTTGTGTTCCAGGCCCCTCACCAGCTTTGTTGCCCTTCTCTGGACACCTTCCAGCACCTCAACATCTCTCTTGAATTGCAGGGCCCAGAACTGGACACAGCACTCAAGGTGTGGCCTGACCAGTGCTGAGCACAGGGGAAGAATAACCTCTCTCGTCCTACTGGCCACACTGTTCCTGATGCAGGCCAGGATGCCATTTCAAATTAATTTGCATGGATTGAGATGGTTATCCACTAGCTAGAGTTTTAAGAAATTCTCCATTCATAATTACAGAGATGAGCCAGTCCAGTTGTTCTCCTTAACCTCACAAATGCGCCTGGAGATTTGTCTTAGAAACTTGTAGGATGATCTGTCAGACAGTGTTTTGGTCATCTTTCTGTTCTGAGAAAATGATGTGGGAATCTAGGTATAAACATGCATAAAACACAGACACCTCTCAAGCCACAACAAGCACCAGCAACTTAAGGCTGAACCCATCTTGCAAGGCTCTTTCCCAGCATTCTGATCCAAAGTTAACACTGATACACTGTGTTGTACCTGTCCTTAAATAGAGACAGCTGAGCCTCAGGAATAGGACAGGGACAAGGTTGAAGAAACCCTGAGTGCGTTCAGGTTCCTGGTTGATGTCAGCCATCGTCTCTGTCTCCTGGACATGAGAAACAACTTCCCTGAGATTTTAACATCTTGATGTTTTCCTTATGGACAACAAAAAGGAGCAGATGTCAGTTGTCACTGGCACAGAAGAGGAAGAAAACATGACACTGATTATGTGGGCAATGGCCTCACAGAACTTCCAATCTGAAATCTGACAGTTCAGTCAGGTTGCAAGGACTGCCTCAGCTTCTTGTCTGAACTAAATAATTTCTCTGGATCCCCATGCTTTCTGTCCTCACTTTCACAGATCCTTGAGTATTCCTAGGTCTTTTGTCTGTCCTTGGCCTTTTGTCTGTCCTTGAGGAAGCCTCTTTCTTACCACCAACACTTTGCATTTATTAGCCTCTGGTATTAAAGTCCCTAAACTTAGTTATGTTCTGCCCTGTGTTTGTGGAGAGTGTCCCTTGAAATTATTTGGGGAGCCACGCAAACTCTTCTATTTCAGATCTCTTGCTCTAACATTTCTCCTAAGAAAGATTCATTTAGGAAATCAGTCAATTACAGTAACGATGGCTAAGCTGAGGGGCAGATAGGAAGAGGGGTGGTTTTGGATATTGCAGTATTTGAACAATAATTACATGTTTCTCTCCCTCCCCCCCAGTCCCTTTCTTAATTAGTGTTAATATTCTAGATATGAACTCATTTTGATTTAGTCTTAAATTAACTCTTCACTAAATAAAATAAATGATTAAGAATACCTTAATTATGAAGGATTCAGAAAATCAAACAAATGAAAGCTCCTAAAGAGCTTTACTAATGCTACTTATAGTATAATCTTTGCTTGTATGATTTTGTTACCTTTTTCTTAATTGTAAAAGAGGATTTATTTCTCTGCCAAGGATTCAAGAAATGAGAGTGTTTTTAACCCATAAGATTAGTATGGCTATGGGGATAGTATTTTAGCACTTCCATGGATCTTTTATTTCTCTTTTTTACCTCAGTTTAAGCATCTTCCCTGCTTTTTCAAGAGCAAGAAAAAAGATCTAGTCCACTGACAAAAATGACAGTATTTACTAGCTTCTACCCATTTGTAACATGTCCTTTGAATATATGTCTATGGTTTCAGAACCTGCCAGCAGCCCAGAATTCCTTCAGCTGGGTATGCCAAAGGACTTGTGTCCAGAATGTGAAGAGTTCAAATATACCTAAAGCATGGAAGGAGAGGCACTGAAAAAGTGTCATGAGGTAGTGTGCATTGAATAGATAGGGTTTTGGAAGAGCAGCTTCAGAAAATAGGCTGCTTCTTAAGAATGAAGTTTGTAACTAATAATTACTTTAGATGATAAAGTGACAGAAAATGAGTGGAATTCAAATCTTTACATTGTCACAGGGCACATAACTGAGAGTGAGATTTCACCTGGATTTTGCAGAGATGATTAATCAATCACGTAGTTAGATATAGCCGGTGCTTGCTTGAGTTGTTCAAAGCAGTATATAGCTTTGATATCAAAAATGCATCCAGTTTATTGAGTGCTTTTGGATTACCTGAAGAAATTGTTTGATAACCAGTCCACAATTGTTTTGAAACAATTTCAGATACATTCTCTAAAGCATGTTAGAACTACTGCTTCTCTCCCAGGATCAAATGGATAGACAAGGCTTCTGTACACACATTTCAAAGGGTCCTGGAGGAGACTGAAGTAGAACTTTATTTGCAGACACAAACTTTGTATCGGAGTCCACCATCCTAGTCATTTTAACTAAAATATTTCTGGACTTTATTATAGGTATGATTTATTTTCACAGGAACTGGATGAACATGGCAGAGGAAATAGAATCTGTAATATATGCCTCGTAGACATTCTGCATTCATCAGTGGGATGTGCATAAAATTACAAGAGGTGAATTCATTAGGACAGAGATGTTTTCAAGGGTACATTACTGGGAGCATGGCATAGCTGCTTTTGGAAAAAGGGGCATAATGAAGAAATATGTTGACCAGCTGCTATCAGACAAAAAGGTTTAGGAATAGAAAAACATGCTGAAATTAAAGATGATGGTCATGCAGTTACAGGGGTGGAAAATGATTATCCTTTTTATTGGCTTGAAGGGAGTGTAAATGAAAATGCTACAGTAGAGTGAGAATCCTTTAATACAGATGAAGAGCTGAAAAATTAACAAATGACAGTTCCCCTCCTGACAAATTACCTTCAGCCATAGGGCAAATACAAAACAAAAACATGCATATAGACATGTGGTGGGAACCATGTTGGGCATATGAATAGAATCACAGAATCATAGAATCAACCAGGTTGGAAGAGATCTCCAAGATCAGCCAGGCCAACCTAGCACCCAGCCCTATCCAGTCAGCTAGACCATGTGGTTGTCTTATTTATGAACCCATGTGATTAATACATATGTATTAAATAGACTCCTGATTTGTGAAGACTTTTATGCATATGCTTAAACAAAGCATATACTTAAGTCATATTAGAGTTAGAATCATAGAATCATAGAATCAAGCAGGTTGGAAGAGACCTCCAAGATCATCCAGGCCAACCTATCCCCCAGCCCTAGCCAGTCAACCAGACCATGGCACTAAGTGCCTCATCCAGGCTTCTCTTGAACACCTCCAGGGATGGTGACTCCACCACCTCCCTGGGCAGCCCATTCCAATGCCAATCACTCTCTCTGCCAACAACTTCCTCCTAACATCCAGCCTAGACTTCCCCTGGCACAACTTGAGACTGTGTCCCCTTGTTCTATTGCTGGTTGCCTGGGAGAATAGACCAACTCCCATCTGGCTACAATGTCCCTTCAGGTAGTTGTAGACAGCAATGAGGTCAGCCCTGAATCTCCTCTTCTTCAGGCTAAACACCGCCAGTTCCCTCAGCCTCTCCTCATAGGGTTTGTGTTCCAAGCCCCTCACCAGCTTTGTTGCCCTTCTCTGGACATGTTCCAGCACCTTAGACCTGTGCTTGAATCCTTTCTTGGTCTGGGATCTTAGGCAGTAGATTTCCTTGTCTGGACATCTTGACATTTCTTGAAGCTGTCTTTCTGTAAAGGCAGCTGCCATTTTGCAGCAGAGAATCCATGTGATATCTTACAGAAAGGTATTTTCTCATGAAGCCTTTGTAATTGTTCCTATTTTATTTCATCTAAAATGAAAATAACTCGTGCTGAAATGCAGTCTGTGTACACTGGCAATTAAAAGCAGATCATGGAATCATACTGCCATATTAAATCACACGTACCTAGTTACAATTTAACATGCTGTGCAATGAAACCAAATTCCATGGTATTTTGTGACACTGATAGCAATGATTTAAGTTTTTTTTCCAAAGGCTGATTGTAATACTTTATGCCTTTAGTGCTTCAGCAGGATTTTTTCACTGTAAAGGACCATTTTAGCTGAAGTATCAAACACTGCTTTTATAAACACTATAATTCTCATTCAGAATGTTCCCCCCCCCCCCCCTTTTTTCCATGCTTATACCATTAGTGTATGCATCCAGAGATTCCTGTGGAGAATGAAATTACTGGGTTGCCTACCAATAAATACACAATTCCTTTCAAAAATGATGTTCCAGGTAAGTTAAAATGAGAAATCTTGGAAAGCAGCCAGATTTGCTTGTTCAAATGAAAGAACTGTATCTTGCAATTGGCTATGCTTCTTCAGTAAAAAGGCAGAAGAGGAGACATTAAAAATAGAAAGGAAGTGAGAGAGAGAAAAAGTATGTGGTGACCTAACCCAACACACTGGGTACAAGTTCTGCCTTTGTTTACACTGGGCAACCCTGCTGAAATAACTGCTGCTGCAATAAAGCCTTCATTTTCCAAGGTTTTGCATAAACAAAAAATAATTGCTGTCACAGTACCTCAAAGTGCAGGAAATACCCAAAAGATGCTGATGTGGGCCATTCAGCCAAGCTTCTTGGTTAATTCCCTTGTTTTTTTTTGCAGGTCTGTTTCACCTGCAGTTTCTCTCTCTAAGCAGGGACAGAGCTTACTGAGTTTATGTAAAATATTTTCTGTGAATAAGCAGAGTCACGAGGCTGGGATCCAAAGAACCATTACAAGTGGAGGCAGTTGGTGAAAGTCTGTTATGGAGAATTAATGTTGAAAAGGATGATGAATTTTATTAATACCTTTGAGGGAACACTGAAACAGGCTTAAATGTAGATAGCAAATTTGTATGACTGCAATACAATATGGCAGTAGAAAAGGGGCGTTGTAATTTGATGCTGCACACAGAGAAGCTGTGTAAAAGAGCAAGGAGAGAGCTGCAGAAAAGTTCCAATGCAAACAGTACCTAGAATTCCATTTTTAGATTACTGGCCAGGATGTATTTCTGGGTAGGGGAATACTCAAAGAGCAGCAAAATGATTGGGAAATGTTTAAGATGAGACTGCAATCTTGGGAACATGATCTTTTTCTGAGAACAGCTCAAGAGAAGCTTATTTTAAGTGCATTGATTTAAATGCCAAAGAAATGCAAGGATAACAAACATATGGGCGGTCTCAATAGGAGAATGAGGAGAGTGTAGTCTCGGGAGCACTTGGTGGTTGTTGATTTTGCATACATTTTTCTCCACCTTTAACATTTAGACTAGCTACTAGGAATGGTTTGCCTGCAGTGGAATAATCTGAGGACACTTCATTTGTGAAATACTAGAAACACAGACTGTAAAGGATATACCTGCAGGCACAGAGGAATTTTAGCAGGCACCATCAGAGCCTATCTCAGTCAGTGAAGCTGGCTGAACAGCAAGTAAGCTGGCACCTCAGTGAAGACCCTCATACTTTGGGCGATACCATTCAAGATAGACAGGGCCAACTTGCTGTACAGACAGGGTAGGCAGTAGCCAGCAGTAGCAGAGCCAACAGCTTTGCCTGTGCCAAAGGACACAAAGGTTGTTTGTAAGAGGAGTGTGTGCAGCATAAACAGCAAATTCCTACCGCCTCCTCCTCCTCCTCTGCTCTGTGGCTGAGAAAGGGGAGAGAGTCTGCCAAAAGACAAGCAGCGCTACTCACTGTTTCATAGACACCTGGAGAAAGCCTGCAGGGCAGGGAGGGGGAACAGGTTTCTCATGCCTTCCCTCTCCCATTCAAACCATGGAAGGAGAGGAATTTTGGATATCCAAGACTCCAGGACAAGCCTAGAATGATAATAATATTTACTATGTAAAACATCTAATTTCAATCTACCATCTGAGCAGAAAGTAATGCATGAATGGAATTTGTAAAGATCATTGCCATGTATTTTGCCATCCAGATGTTTGTGCTGGTTGGAAAGGAACATGTCACTGCATAGATGGTGAATGAAATCTTCATGAAAACAATGGCCAGCTAAACATTAGCCAGCACTGTGCCAAGGTGGCCAATATGGCCAACAGCATCCTGGCCTGTATCAATAACTTTGTGTCCAGCAGCAGTAGGGAAGTGATTGTGCCCCTGTACTTGGCCCTAGTGAAGCCATAGCTTGAATAGTGTGTTCAGGTCTTGATGCCACAGTATAGGAAAAACATTGAGGTCCTGGAGCATGCCCAGAGAAGGGCAACGAGGCTGATCAAGGATTTAGAGGGCATGTGATGCAAGGAGCAGCTGAGGAAGCTGGGATTGTTTAGTCTGGAGAGGAGAAGGCTAAGTGGAGATCTTACTGCTCTCTGTAACTACGTGAGAGGAGGTTGTAGTGAGACTGGTGTTGAGTGAGGCTGGTGTTGGTCTCTTCTCCCAGGTAACTAGGATGAGAGGAAATGGATTTAAATTGTGCTGGGGGAGGTTTAGATTGGACATTAGGAAAAACTTTACTGAGAGAGTGATGAGAGATTGGAGCAGGCTACCCAGGGAGGTGGTGAAATTGCTATCCCTGTAAGTGTTCAAGAAGTGTGTAGTTGGGGCACTTCAGGATATGGTTTAGTGGTTATGGTAGGATGTGATGATATTAAATGTCTTTTCTAGCCATAGTATTCTATGATTCTATGATTCTTACAGAGCTGAGATTTCCCAGAGCGCCCTTTTAGCAGTTAGAAGCAGGCAGTGCAGGGGCCTTCCGTGTGTGCATCAAAACTGCAGGTTTGTAGGGCAGTAACTTGCCTGTCTGCTCTGCTCCAGTGATGTATCCTCACTGTAGGCCAGCTCAAAAACATCTGGAGAAATAGTAATTTCAATGTAAAGGAAGTTACATTTGTGAAAGTGAGAATAATAGTGGTGGTGGGTGGGGGAATCTTGTTCTTTCCATGAAGGAGATGTGCAGTGCAACAAAGGAACATTTCCAGTGGCTTAAATCTGAACTACTGAGCAATTTGTATATATATAGGAAAAGACTGCAAACAATAGACCAGAGAAAGAAACAGTTAATTCAATAGCATCGTCTTCCACATGCATTTCACACTGAGACAGCTAATGAACTTTGATTTTTTTAGGTCTGATGAAGGCAAATTCTGAAAGAAATTAGGATTATTCATGCTTTCTCTCTGGCAGAAGGAGTGTTTGCCTGATAAGATATGTGATCTCTTTGCCATTTACAATGCATGATAGAGTCCTCTTTAGCTCTGTTTTAAAAGTATTGTGAAGAAGAAGTGCCAAAAGAAGTCAAGTAATTTCTTTAGAAAATTAAGCAAAGCTTTAAATGCTTTTAAGGGAAAATAAGATATGAGATAGAAGGTAAGCTTTCTTGTGGAACTTGAAATGAAATTGTGAATCAGCAAGGTACAAAACTGTAGTGCAAATATTTCAGGCTGGAGGTGCCGCAGTAAAGTCCCTGTGAATATTATATAGCTAATTATTTTTATACTTTATGGAGAAACCTAATTTTAGGCCTTTGTTAATAGATTCACAAATAATCTTCTGGTAATAACATCAGCAGTTCAGAGCATCTTCCATTATTAAAGTTAGGAATCAATTACTGCTTACCAAGCAAGTTTTATTTTCTGAAAGGCATATATTCACTGCTGTCTACGGCTACCTGAAGGGAGGCTGTAGCCAGGTGGGTGTTGGTCTCTTCTCCCAGGCAACCAGCAATAGAACAAGGGGACGCAGTCTCAAGTTGTGCTGGGGGAAGTCTAGGCTGGATGTTAGGAGGAAGTTGTTGCCAGAGAGAGTGATTGGCATTGGAATGGGCTGCCCAGGGAGGTGGTGGAGGCACCATCCCTGGAGGTGTTCAAGCAAAGCCTGGCTGAGGCACTTAGTGCCATGGTCTGGTTGAGTGGCTAGGGCTGGGTGCTAGGTTGGACTGGATGAGCTTGGAGGTCTCTTCCAACCTGGTTGGTTCTATGATTCTATGACTCTCAGTGCTATTTGTTAGTGTGGTAGAATAAATAAAATGAATAATGCTTAACTATCCTCAAGTTAGTCAATAACAGACAAAGCCCCTAAACATGTAGTCTAACTTTGATAATGGTCTGTAGTGTGAAAATGTAATTGTGAATATTAGAATCATTTCCTTCTCAGAATGTGGAATGGTACATAGCTTACAATCAGTGAGGAAATTTTTGTAGAGGGCTTTTGAAGGAAAATATAATTCTGTGATATCTTTCAATAGAGTGTAATTGGGAATTTATGATTTGATAGGTAAAATAACAACACTTACCAAAAAAGCTGTCTCTTTTTCTCGAAAATCTGATGTCAAACTGTCAGTGACTTAAGTATTGTTAGAAGAAGTTGTTGCAGCATGACTTTTGGCACCTTTTGTTCTGTGTCTGATACTTATTTGAGTTGAGCACTTTTTTCCTTTGCTAGTTTTGTAAAAAGTTAGCTTTTATAGCTCTTCCCTTCCTATCATAAATTAAAAGGCTTAGGGAGGAGTTGCTCCCTTGAGTTACTTCTAAAGTTCCGAAAGTTTTGGCACAGTCAACTTCTGAGCATTCAATAACTTTCTAAAGAATATGAGCTTTCTGAGAGACCTGCAACAGCTTAATCCTGTAACTTCAGGACTGCATTTACTGTTCCAAGGAGGAGTTGCCTTTCAAATTGGCATAAGAACAGTGCGATCTGATCAATGCTGTCAAGTGTTTGCTACTTGGAAGGGGTAGGTGGCCAAGAAATGTTGCTATGGTAAAGAATTGTTTTGATTTTTTGAAAGAATAAAATAGGAGGACAGCACAGACCTACCAACAATAGTTACTGTTGTGATGATGTATTATAGATTCATAGATTCATAGAATGACTTAGGTTAGAAGGCACCTTAAAGATCATCTAGTTCCACCCCCCATGCTATGGGCAGGGACACCTTACCCTAGACCAGGCTGCTCAGGATCTCATCCAGTCTTGCCTTGAATGCCTCCAGGGATGAAGCATTCATGACTTTTCCTGGGCTGTTTCAATGTCTCATCACCCTCACTGTAAAGAATTTCTTCTAATATCTAGGCTAAATCTGCCCTCCTCAAACTTAAAGCTGTTCCCTCACTATCACTACAAGCCCTTGCAAAAAAGCCAGTCCCTATCTTTCTTATAGGTCCCTTTCAGTTACTAGAAGGCTGTTGTAAGGTCACCCTGGAGTCTTCTTTTTTCCAGGCTGAATAGCCAAGCCTCTTACAGACTATCCCCATAGGGAAGGTGCTCTAGCCCTTTAGTCATCTTTGTGGCCCTTCTTTGGACCTTATACACCAGTTCAATGTCCTTCTTATGCTGGGGACGTCAGAACTGAGCACAGTATTGCAGGCAGGATGTCATAAAAGCAGAGTAGAGGGGCAGAATCACCTCCCTCATCCTGCTGGTCACACACTTTTGTTGCAGCCTGGGATATGTTTGGCCTTCTGGGCTGCAAGCACACATTGCCTGCTCACATTGATTTTTTTTGTCAGCTGATGCCTCCAAGTCCTTCTCCTCGAGACTGCTCTCAAGCCATTCCTTGCCCAGCCTATACTTGTGCTTGGGGTTGCCTCTAATGAGGTGTAGGACCTTGCACTTGAACCAAATTAATACAAATACTTGGTTAGTAAACTGGCAATTGTGAAAGCAGTGGTGATGCAGGGGTCAAAAAAGAAGTGGATAGGGAATTAATAAAGACATGATGGAAGATCTTGTTTTTAGACCAGAACTTTAATCTTCCTTTGGTAGTGACTGAACTGTATCCTGTGAATGGTAGTATTTGAAAAAGGAGGCCAAACTTTGGGGAAAAGCAACATGAAGCTCTCATATTATTATGTAGGTTTTCAGCCCACAAAGTAGTATTTCTGTGTTGATTTCAAGACTTTGTTCTATTTAAGTTTTATTTTACAGCTAAAACAGATTGCCTGCCTCCAAAAATTGCAAGTTTCTCACAAAGTTAACAGAACAACCCCACACACAGTCACATGCATACAGCAGCTACACAAACCTGCCTCCTGAATTCATTGAGGGTTGTGAATCTTACTGGATTGAATAGTACTCCTTTCAAGAATCTTTCCTTATGAAGTGGGGAAGCAAGTCTGATACAATAATTGCTTCTTTGGACATCTGTGCAAACCAGCATTCATCCAATTTTCTGTCAACAGCTTGAAGTCATGCACATCCTTATCAGATGCTGTGCTTCCAGACAAGAAGATGCATCAGTGCTTTGTTACTGGTCTTTTTTTAACCAAGCTGTGGCACCCCTCTATAGAAAGAGTGAGAAAATGAGACAGAAAAGGTTGGTACCTCAGCTGGCACGATGGAGGTAGTATACTGGGAATCGCTGTTGTCCTCACCATGTGGCTCTTCAGTGGAGTGGCTCTTCTTGTGAGACTCTCACATCACATAATGGAATCTTGAAAAGGGAAAAGAAGCACCCAGGCTCCCAGGGAGGTGTTTATATGGGCACGTCTATCTCTAGAATTGGCAGGAAAATGTGATGGATCTAAACTGCACAAGACACAGCACTTTGAACAAGATTTTGGGCAATGAATGTGAAAGAAGCATTTAGGTGCCAAGTCTGTAATGCTGTGAGCACTGCTGCAGTGAAGCACTGGATGAAAGTGGGACAGTATCCACACAACTGAACAATTAATAAATAGATACATTGCCAGTGCTCTTATGTAATGCTGTTCACCCATAGCTTGCAAAGTTCTTCCCAGAGAAGCCTGACTTTATCATTCATATTTTTTTTGAGGAGGAAAGCTGTGGTAGAAGGTGAGGGAATGACCTCTCTATTGTTACCCATCAATGCAGTGATTCACCTGGGACAAGGGCACAGTTCTCCCAAGTGCCAGTCTTTAATATAAATGCAAACCCCTGCCTTTCTGTCTGTGCTCTTGGCCAATTCTTTAAAAGCAGACTGCAGATTTGCTGCTATGGAGAATCTTTCTCTTAATATTACAAGATAAAAATCCCACTAGCCCAAACTCATCCTATCTTATAGTGGAACAGCAAAATTTGTGACTAAGATAAGTGCTTTGGGCTTTATCTGGGGGTACTGGTAGATAGTAGGATGAAAATGAGCCAGCAGTGTGCCCAGGTAGCCAAGAGAGCCAATGGCATCCTGGCCTGGATCAGGAACAGTGTGGCCAGTAGGACGAGGGAGGTTATTCTGCCCCTGTACTCAGCACTGGTCAGGCCACACCTTGAGTGCTGTGTCCAGTTCTGGGCCCCTCAATTCAAGAGAGATGTTGAGGTGATGGAAGGTGTCCAGAGAAGGGCAGCAAAGTTGTTGGCAGAGAGAGTGATTGGCATTGGAATGGGCTGCCCAGGGAGGTGGTGGAGTCACTGTCCCTGGAGGTGTGGAAGCAAAGCCTAGCTGAGGCACTTAGTGCCATGGTCTGGTTGACTGGCTAGGGCTGGGTGCTAGGTTGGACTGGCTGATCTTGGAGGTCTCTTCTAAACTGGTTGATTCCATGATTCTATTTTTCCAGTTGACTAAAGCCACATCCACAGAGACCTCTCTTTCTGAAGAAATGAGTCAAGGTGTCCCTGGCTATATCTCTGACCCACAGACAACAGTAAAACCTGAATCAATACAGGCAACCGAAGGTTTTAAAACTAGGTAACACTTGCAATTAAACATTCCTGCAGTCAACCTTCTGGGGAAAATGTGGAAGAAAAGGACAACTGATGTTGATAATTTAGCTGTAGAAAGCAGTTACTGTGTTTTCCTTGAATTAAATCATAGCGGAATGATGTCTGTCCAAGATTTTGTGTGCCCAGTGGGGAAGATGTAGCCTTGATCTGCCTAGAACCTCTGGTAAATCCATGACTGCCTTAACACATCATTAAAATAACAGTTTAATACCTACAGTATTAAAATGATCAGATCCTTTGAAAGCCAGCCAAGCAACACAGAAGCTAATTTCCAGAACTGCCTTCTACTTCTTTATAGTTACCCTCCTAGTCCCTTCCAAAAACTCTTGTACATGTTTGCTATATGATGGGAAAAAGTCCTGAATCCTTAACTTTTTGCCTGAGTTCAGGAGTAAATTCCCATGTTACTGTCCATGTCGTAACTGTAAGGTGGTGTAGCTTGTGCTTTTTTCTCTAATCTAAAGATTGTCTTACAGGTGCAACCCAGTGTGTAGAGAATAATGATTCCACGCTGTTGGGCTGTGCCCCCACTGTCCTGCTTGGAGCTCTCCATGGGCTCAGCATTTGTTAGCACAGAGTGGCAAAACTCTTCTCCAAATAGCCAAAACATAGGGGAAGATACCTTAAGGAAACAAGACTGGGGGAGGCCTGGGGCAAATACACCCCTAAGAGGACTCATAAATGGAGCCTGCATTTCTACAATGGGAGAGAGGCACAGGTGCTGTTCATGATGGGTTTGAGAGCAGCTCCCCTTTTGGTGTGGGTGAGTGATTCCTGCTCCATGCGTGCTGATGGCTGGTGCCGGGCCAGGAGTGGTGGTTCTGAAACGTCCTCTCCTTTTGTTGTCCTACGAGTCCTGTTTCAAGCAGGACCTCACAATTGCAGGTCTCTTATGCAGTGGCTGTCATCATGTGTGGAGCCACCTGAGGAGCAGCAGGAGGGAATGGGTTCTGCATTCACCCTCTGCATTGCAGCTGTTGCCACGTTAGTGATGACGGCTGGGGCAGTTTTGGTCAGTGCTGCATGATGCAGCCAACTTAGGCTGTGGCAGATGATTTCTCCTAGTATACTTTTACTGCCCCACTGCCTCATGCAGCCTTCCAAGACTTAGGGATGATCTGAGCCAAATTCCAGGTGAACTCTGATGACCTGGGTTTTTTTTTATCACCTGGTCCACTTCTTAGTGACTCATCTGTTTTTTTAAATGGATCTGCTTTCAGTTCATTCCACCACTAATGAAATCTGTAAAATCTGATGATCTGAAGCAGAAATGAGAATGGTCTACTGGGGGTGAAAAATAAGTGTGGACTTTCTCATTATCTTACTGAAAGCTGGAGATAGGGAATATATAGTAATGAAAGTGCCTCTGTATTAGTTACAATTCAACATCATTAACTAATGATACTGGTATGCCTCTCACCTCGTATGGCTTAAGGTCTCAAGTCAGGATGTATTTGTTTCCCCTCAGTTGCTGACTTAACCTGACCACTTTCCTATGCATGAATACACATGTCTTTGTTCCTTCTCTCTCTGCCTCTCACAAAAACTCAAAATGTTTTTCTTCTGTTGTCATTTCCTTGATGTTCTTTTGTCAGTTTTCTATTTTACCATCCATTTTAATCACACTTCTTTAGTATTAATGTACTTTCAAAAGAGACCATGTATTCCAGTGAGGACCAAGCTATGAAGACTAGAGCAGGGGAGTTTTCCTCTTCAGGAAATGGCTATCTGAAGTACAGGAGTGAGAACAGTAGTAAAATTCATGTGTGTCTTCAGGCAGATTGTTAGGAGGAAGTTCTTCATGGAGAGAGTGATTGGCATTGGAATGGGCTGCCCAGGGAGGTGGTGGAGTCACTGTCCCTGGAGGTGTTCAAGCAAAGCCTGGATGAGGCACTTAGTGCCATGGTCTGGTTGAGTGGCTAGGGCTGGGTGCTAGGTTGGACTGGCTGATCTTGGAGGTCTCTTCCACCCTGGTTGATTCTGTGATTCTATGATTCTATGAAAGTCATACAAAAGCAGCTATATAAAACCATTTTATTTCTTTCACCTTTGTACCTGCAGAATGTTCTCTTTTTCTTCATCTTCTGGTTTAATTTGCTAGCTTAAAATAATGAAAAAAAAAAAAACTGTAGTCTTTCTCCCTTATACACTCAAGAGTGACATCTTTTTTTCATTCTTTATATGGTCTGGAGAGAGGTCAAGTTCCTTTATTGAGCCATGTATCATATGTAGGAAGAGAAGAATTTGGTGCCATCTGCACCAGCTTAAATGGGAATAAATTATAGCTGTGTATTAGATGGCTGTGAGTTGCCACCAGATCAGTAGTTCTGTTTGCTTTGTCTGTCTTCATTTTGCAAAACTGGGGGTGAGGACCTGAATTGAAAAGCTACTGAGAATTAGGTTCATTACACTTTTTGGCCACGCGTTTTGAGATAGGGAAAACGATTTACTAAGGAATTGAATGTGAAACCTGGACAACTGCTTGCCAAAATAGAAGTGGGAAGGCATCTATAAAATGAGCATTTTATATTGCAGTCATTAGGAAGCACTGCATTTATTTTGCAGCTCATTCTTGCTGGCTGGTGACAAGGCAGAGGGGGGTGGCAGAGAGGTCATTCTCCCCCAAAGCCATTTACTGATTTCTGATCTAAAAGCAATCTTTAACAATAAATAAAAAGTGAATTGCAATTTGTGTGAATTCAGAGCTGACCTACCATGCAGTTTACAGCTGCTTAAAATAGGAGAATTGTTGGGGTGGGGACCAAGGAGGCATGCTGGAGAATTGCCCTGTATTTAGAGATGCAAAAGAAAGTTGTGTTTCATAAAGGAGCCATCACCTGGAATTTTCTTCTGGCGTTAGCTTACAAGTCAGATAAAACAGATAAATGTTAATCTAATCAATCCAGTAAATAACTATTTTTTGATGAAAACAGAGACCAAAAATACCTTAGTAGCAAAGCTGCCCGGTCAATACCTTTGCATAAGCAGTGTAAGTACAGAATGCTAAGCAGAGGCTACACTGGTATTTGTATATATACAGCATGCACACACACAGGCCTCCTCCATCCATATCTGTGCTAGAAAAGATAGGATAGCTTATGCACAAGCCAAGAAAAACATTTGTTTTGGAAGATACCTTTTTAGAATTGAATTGAAAAAATGTGTTTGAAATTCTAGAGGTCTGTTTATGGAGGATGCTAAAAAAAAATAGATGGAAGAATAAATCACTTGGAGAAATGCTAATCTCCTCCCTCACACACTGCCCTTTGCTATGACCCTGACCTTTACGTCTGTCTCTTGAAAAGAGCCTAAACATTTGTTGCAATATTTGGGGAATAGACAGGTACAGATGGAGCTGGCTGCTGTGACTAATTCTCTCCCTACAGATGAAGGTATAAGGAAAAATGTATAAGGAAAAATGTATCTAAGCCTACATACAGCCACATTATTTTGTATGCAGTAAAGCATTCATGTTTAAATTAAAGCAGTCCCTCAAAGTTAATACTTTTTATTAGTGCAACACTGAGCTCTGGAAGAAGGCAGAATAAATATGCAATGATTTCAGTAATCATTAGACTTGTATGTTATTACTGTGCAGTTACTTTTGATGCTGTATATGGTCACATGGATGTGTGCTTAGCTGAACGTATTTGTTCTGCCACAACTTGTGGCCATCCGTGGTGCAGATGTCCAGTTTGTCTGCACTAAATGTGATATGTTTCACACATGGGACTGTGAGACATGCAACTGTGAGAACAGTTTCTACTTTTATTAATGCTAACTGTTACCATGCCTGCAACTGCCAAGTGCTACG
Organism: Pogoniulus pusillus; assembly: GCF_015220805.1. Classification (NCBI taxonomy): domain Eukaryota; kingdom Metazoa; phylum Chordata; class Aves; order Piciformes; family Lybiidae; genus Pogoniulus; species Pogoniulus pusillus. Next base: position 21,799,295 of record NC_087281.1, on the reverse strand, counting down.
CAGCAATTACAGCAAGCTACTTAATATAGTGGCTAGCGGGAGAGGAGGAGGCTTTCTCCTCTCTTAGTGGCATAATAAAATGCAGCTGATTTAGAGAGGTAAAACATGTACACAGCTGGCTTCTGGGTAGTTGCTTTTGTTCTCTAAAACACTACTTTTTTTTTGTGACTATACCTAAGCAAAGCATGGGTTTCACATTCCTGGTGTTATGTTTGAAGATCTCTTGTTGATTCCTGGACTGTGAGTTTGTGTCTTGCACTCCAAACTTTCATTGTATGAATGTCAAACACAGTTATGTGTTGATTATCTTTCTTAAAGTCACAGTTTCTGAAAACCTTTGGAATCTGTCTGTCTTTGTGATAAATCAAGACACAATTAAAACTGTTTGTAGAAAGAAAATACCTTGGAAATGATATACTAACCTAGTTTGAAGAATATTGGGTGCTACCCCTTTGAGAATAAGGCTTCTTTCAAGTGTATAATTCTATGATTCTATACTAACCTAGTTTGAAGAATATTGGGTGCTACCCCTTTGAGAATAAGGCTTCTTTCAAGTGTATTGCAGTCGATGCTACTGAAACTGCTGTTTGTCTGTGCAAAAATAAGGTGCTCTGTTTAAAAGGGTGTTGCAAAGAAAAGACCAAACCAAAATTGCTTGGTTACCCTGTGCAGAACACTATGGGTCTTTTTTACTGTTGTCAAGTGCACATTATCTCAGCAATTTTAAATTACCAGTGAACTGTGATGGTTTGGGTGTTCCCTGCCCCCCCACACTTTGGAAATCACCCAGACTAGACTCAGCCAGCTCTGGAAATTGAATGAAGCTTATATAGACAGCTGAGCACAATAGAGAAGCAGATAGATACAGTATATACAGTTATAGACAGAAATATACAAGGGAAAAGGTAATAAAGAAACACAACAGCCCTCCCAGAAACCTGAGTCCCCAGGAGGGGCTCCCAACTGCCCCTTCACCTCCCCCCTACCCCTCTCAACCTTACTTCAGTCCCCCAGCACAACTTTAGGCTGTGTCCCCTTGTTGCATTGCTGGTTGCCTGGCAGAAGAGATCAAGCCCCGCCTGGCTACAACCTCCCTTCAGGTAGTTGTAGACAGCAATGAGGTCTGCCCTGAGCCTCCTCTTCTACAGGCTGCACACCCCCAGCTCTCACTCCTCAGAGGGTTTGTGTTCCAGGCCTTTCACCAGCTTTGTCGCCAAGGGAGGTCTAGGCTGGATGTTAGGAGGAAGTTGTTGTCAGAGAGAGTGATTGGCATTGGAATGGGCTGCCCAGGGAGGTGGTGGAGTCACCATCCCTGGAGGTGTTCAAGAAAAGCCTGGATGAGGCACTTAGTGCCATGGTCTAGTTGAGTGGCTAGGGCTGGGTGCTAGGTTGGGCTGGATGATCTTGGAGATCTCTTCCAACCTGCCTGATTCTATGATTCTAACCCAGAAGCTCTGATCAAGTCCAACAAGAAACAAATACAAGCAAAAATGTGAATTTGTGATGTGTGTTAACAGTTTTTGTCTCTGACTTTGTACACAGAAAACTGTATTTTGTTTTCCCATCTCTGTATCCTCCTGAACCAAGCCAATGAACAAAGATCCTGTGCTAATAGCTTAGAACACACATGCACACACATACAAATGCACACACTCCAGGCGATGAGATCTTGGTTGGGGAGACTGAATATTGATTAATTAGTTCTTGGGAGGCCTCACCTTTAAAGGACTAATGTTGAGATGATGAACATTGCTCAAATCAGTTCTGCTGTTTTATAAATACAATTGTCAATTAAAAAAACATGAGGTTCCATAACATAAACTACACCACACTGAAAAATCCACAGGCTGTGATTATACCAGCAGTGAAAAAGCACTTTTACTTCAGGGGCTTCAGAGACTTCAAACAACAGAAAAAGCAGAGTGCTTTACTGGCATTTTTAGGTCATGTTTCAATACGTACTGAAATATTCTCTTTAATTCCAGAGTTGTTCCAGTTTGAATTGTTTTCATATTTCTTCCAGCAAATTCTGTTACAGAGTTTTGAACTCTCACTAGAACTATGATTTATTTTCTTCTTTCGGTTTTGTAAAGCCACTGAAGCTCTGTGGCTATATTGGGACCTAACTGGGTGGCAGATAGACAGAGATATAATTAATTTAACAGACCAAATGTACATCTGCAGTAAAAATTATATTTATACTTAATCTCATATGTAGATTACAGTGAAAGGTTGACTTCTTAGTCTTTCACCTTCAGAGTTCAAATTCATAGAATCAACCAGGTTGGGAGAGACCTCCAAGATCATCCAGTCCAACCTAGCACCCAGCCCTAGCCAGTCAACCAGACCATGGCACTAAGTGCCTCATCCAGGCTTTGCTTGAACACCTCCAGGGACGGTGACTCCATCACCTCTCTGGGCAGCCCATTCCAATGCCAATCACTCTCTCTGCCAATAACTTCCTCCTAACATCCAGCCTAGACCTCCCTTGGCACAACTTGAGACTGTGTCCCCTTGTTCTGTTGCTGGTTGCCTGGCAGAAGAGACCAACCCCCACCTGGCTACAGCCTCCCTTCAGGTAGTTTTAGACAGCAATGAGGTCCCCCCTGAGCCTCCTCTTCTCTAGGCTAAACACCCCCAGCTCCCTCAGCCTCTCCTCATAGGGTTTGTGTTCCAGGCCCCTCACCAGCTTTGTTGCCCTTCTCTGGACACCTTCCAGCACCTCAACATCTGTCTTGAATTGAGGGGCCCAGAACTGGACACTGTACTCAAGGTGTGGCCTGACCAGTGCTGAGTACAGGGGCAGAATAACCTCCCTTGCCCTACTGGCCACACTGTTCCTGATACAGGCCAGGATGCCATTGGCTCTCTTGGCCACCTGGGCACACTGCTGGCTCATCTTCAGCCTCCTATCTACCAGTACCCCCAGGTCCCTTTCTTCCTGGCTGCTCTCAGCCACTCTGTCCCCAGCCTGTAGTGCTGCTTGAGGTTATTGTGGCCAAAGTGCAGAACCCTGCACTTGGCCTTGTTCAGTCTCATCCCAGAACTCACTGGAGAAGAAGCACAATGAACATAAATCTCAGTAACAGAAATGAAGAAGAATCTGTTTGTAAGTGATGTTTTTTGGCTTTGTAAAAGAAGGTTACTATTAGAAGTGCTGTTGTGTGTGATTGTAGCAGCTTTCCAAGTGAGTCATCATCTGTGGTTGGACCCAGACCACGGTTTTACTGTGCAGACACCTGAAACTTAAATGAAAGGATTTCCTACACAGCTGTCAGGAGCAGTAGTTTTTTTATGGTCTAAGGATGATCTGCTTGAGAAAATGAGCTAACACCTGGAAACAGTGAGTAGCAAACCTAGAAATCACTTTATGGCTACATTTTATAGAGCCTTTCCCAAGGCAGTGTGGCTGCATCATTGAAGGAAGGAATGAAGAGTTTGGTTTCACCTCTTGTTCTGCAAAAGTCATATTGCTCACTCATAGTAAATGCTGCAAAGTGCATGGGGTCACCACAAGGAGGTGGAATACTACAAATGACATGTGATCCTCTGTGTCAGGTCCAGTGTCAAACACTACTTGGATCTGAAATACGGAGTAAAGGGGTGTTTACACTATACAGCTTGATACCACCAGAAGCAGCCTTCATCCCCTGTACTCAGCACTGGTCAGGCCACCCCTTGAGTGCTGTGTCCAGTTCTGGGCCCCTCAATTCAAGAGAGATGTTGAGGTGATGGAACATGTCGAGAGAAGGGCAATGAAGCTGGTGAGGGGCCTGGAACACAAACCCTATGAGGTGAGGCTGAGGGAGCTGGGGGTGTGCAGCCTGGAGAAGAGGAGGCTCAGGGGGGACCTCATTGCTGTCTACAACTACCTGAAGGGAGGTTGTAGGCAGGTGGGGGTTGGTCTCTTCTCCCAGACAACCAGCAACAGAACAAGGGGACACAGTCTCAAGTTGTGCCGGGGGAAGTCTAGGCTGGATGTTAGGAGGAAGTTGTTGTCAGAGAGAGTGATTGGCATTGGAATGGGCTGCCCAGGGAGGTGGTGGAGTCACCATCCCTGGAGGTGTTGAAGCAAAGCCTGGATGAGGCACTTAGTGCCATGGTCTGTTTGACTGGCTAGGGCTGGGTGCTAGGTTGGACTGGCTGATCTTGGAGGTCTCTTCCAACCTGGTTGATTCTATGATTCTAAAGCTCTCTTGGAAGTGAGCAGCACTCAACAGATGCACTATCAAGTCACTCCTGTGCATCTCAGTAAATCATCCCTGCTACCTTAACTACATTCATATTAAAACCCCTGTTAACAGGAGGCATCAGATATGCACTGTCATGATTTGGGGACTGGATGATCTTGGAGGTCTCTTCCAACCTGCTTGATTCTGTGATTCTATGATTCTATGAAGGTAATGTGTAAAAAGAGAAGGGGACAGAGATGGAGGCTGGAACAAAAGGCAGAGAGGAAGTATGGCTCAAAGCAAACCTCAGGAAGTAGGTTTTTCATGGTATTTCCACCCACCCCCCCTAACACTTCTGGGAGGTGAGATCCACCTCATTCCCAGCCTAGATTGAGTGCTTGCGCTTTGCTTCTGTTGGTGTAAACTAACTAGTCCTGGCTCCTTCTATCTCTGCACAGCAGGTGGAAGGCATATCAGGCCCTCAGTATTTTAAAGTTGGAGCAGAGTATATTGCATGGCTGCACTATGAGATTGTCATTCTTGCCCAGCAGCTTTGTTCATGTGAAAGTGGTTTATGATTTTTGTCATTTGGCACTGCTGCCGCTGGGCTCTGCCATTCTTAGGATGTATTCCTGCCACAATTCCACAAAGTGACAATTATCTTAAGAGGAAAAAAAAACCAGTTATTTCTGTTTGAGCATGAAAAGGGAGAGAAGAAACCTGACAAAAATGAATAATTTAACTTCTCTCAGAGAACTCTGAGATTTACCAGGGGTGATCAGGTCATGAGGCTTAAAATCTGAGTTGTTGGGAAGGCACAAACCCATTATTTTAGCAGAATTATTCTGCCTGTCCTCTTTGCTCCCAGCTATGTATTTTTGCCCATTTTTTTCCTGGAAATCTTAATTAGGATCTCATTCTACCTACCAATAGTTTTGTAACAAGCAGATCATTAACTCAGTCCTTTAGCAAATCTAATTGATTCCTACCATATTCTAGACAATTGTGTAGGTATTTTAGTATGTTCAACTGGAGATAAATCATCCTGGAGGAAATTCATGCCTGTTTTGGGGTGTGCACTGGAGCCAAAGCACTATTGCTATGGAAAATCTTTGAAACACTGGTGCCTCAAACTAGTAAGTCTCCATAGCAACTTAAAAAAATAATGACAGCTGTACCAAGAAATGTCAATAGAAGCCCTTAACACTTTTGTCTAGACTCAGTCATACTTCATACTCATTATAAACAGGAGAAGCATTGTAAGATAATGAAGAAGAGAAGAAAAAAATATGGAATAAAATCTGCTTTTTTTCTGGCATTTCACACTGATTTCAGTCAAGTTATCTGACCTTGTCTATGGCAAATATAACCATAACAGTTAAACATAAAAATGTTTAGTATTATAGCTTATGAATAACTTATTTTCTTTTAGAATAGAATCATAGAATCAACCAGGTTGGAAGAGACCTCCAAGATCATCCAGGCCAACCTAGCACCCAGCTCTAGCCAGTCAACCAGACCATGGCACTAAGTGCCTCAGCCAGGCTTTGCTTCAACACCTCCAGGGATGGTGCCTCCACCACCTTCCTGGGCAGCCCATTCCAATGCCAATCACTCTCTCTGGCAACAACTTCTCCTAACATCCAGCCTAGACTTCCCCCAGCACAACTTGAGACTGTGTTCCCTTGTTCTGTTGCTGGTTGCCTGGGAGAAGAGACCAACCCCCACCTGGCTACAGCCTTCTAGTGATGAAGCACAAGAGAGATTGCTAGCTTTGATCTGCCAGAAGTGTCCAGGCACACTGGAGGGTAGGCCATTGGGCTGCAGTATTTAGCAGGAATGATTATTTTCATGGGTTGATATCAGTTTGGAAAAAGTGTGATGTAAGCTGCTGATTTCAAGACATCCTTAGAATGTTTCAAATTGTGCATAATTCCCTATGTAAACAAAAATTGTTTCTAATGAAAATTCTACCCTGGACCTTACAAATTGAGGAGTTAATTACAGAACTGAAAAAAAAGCCAGATGCAACTAATTTTACCTTGATTACATTTTTATTGTGAGTTCTTCCAATACTATTCTTGGGGGCTTGAAAAGGACAATTTAATGAAGCTGAAGATAATTTTGAGACGGTCAAATGGAGACAATGTAAACAGAAAAAACAGAGAGATGGTTGAATCACATTTCACTATATGCTCAAATTGCGTGAATCAGAATGGCATTGTCAGAGTGACTTAAGGAAAGAAGGAAAAGAAAATGCATCTATGAATCATGGGGAAATGTGAAAGAAAAAAAGACAAGCTGGGGCCGTCACGATAACAATGGTCTTGGATTTAGAAGTTAAATGTTAAAGACAAAAAGCTATGGTTAACAGACTTAAAAACTAGAAGATAGTCAAAGGAATTCAGTTGTACTGGGCATCCTGATATTGTTGTTCTGTTCACAGAGAGAGTGATTTCCCATTGGAATGGGCTGCCCAGGGAGGTGGTGGAGTCACCGTCCCTGGAGGTGTTGAAGAAAAGCCTGAATGAGGCACTTGGTGCCATGGTCTGGTTGATTGGACAGGGCTGGGTGCTAAGTTGGATTTCATGATCTTGTAGGTCTCTCTCACCCTGATTGATTCTATGATTCTATGATGCTACCATTCACAGCAACCTGATGAGCCAGGTCCCTACATAGGCTGCCTTAGAAAACACAGCTTATCTTTTCTTAATTCTCTAGGTTTTAATTGATTTTCCCTTTTTATGAGATTAATCCCCACCAGCTCTCTGGAATATCTGTAGAGTTCTCTTGGTTTACGTTCTGCCTCAGAAACATTTATATAAAGGTGCAGCCTCAGCATTGCTTTGCTTATGTGTCTGCTTGTGTGTGTGTATGTACTATCTACATCTGCAATGAGGGCCAGGATTAAAAATAAAATAATTATAAAAATAAAATGAAATCACCTCCCATGGAAAGCATTTGGAAACAAAAATACCAGAGTAAAAATGGAAAAATGGGTAAGTGTCAGGCCAGCTACAGGTTAGGAGCAGCTCTCCCATAAGCTAGTGGGATTTGCTGGTGCCTTGCATGGGAAGACAAAAACAAAGCACTCTGCTGGCCAAAGCTTTAGTCTTGCCTTCAGGAAGGCTTTTAGCTTTAACCTTTCTGGCCTCAAGAGTATTTCTCAGAAGCTAAAGGCATTGCCTTTAGCAAGAGTGTTCCCATAGGTAGTAATGACCAAAAGGGAGATCCCTGAGGCAGGTGGCAGGAAGCTTTTAGGGGTGCTGGTGCCAGCATATATCTAGAGCATGAGGAAGAATCACAGCCTTCCTTGGTAAGAAAAGGAAGTTCTCCTGACAGTCAAAAGGGTGCATCCTGCAGACACCTATTCACCTGCCAATATGCCACCCATTTCACTGTGGAAACTTGTTTCATTAGTGGTTGCTGCCCAGAGGGTTGAAAAAAAAAAATCTGTGTAATAGTGCAGTTCAGGATCAGGCTTAAACCTCCTACCATTTGAATGGCTGATATTAAGCACGAGGTGTGGAGTATGCATTACTTAAAATATTGATGAAGCATGTAATAGGTGTTAAGTTAGTGATCAAAATGGAGAAGATACTGTAATAACAAGGAGAAAAACATCCCAGGGAGGTGGTGGAGTCACCGTCCCTGAAGGTATTCAAGAAAAGCCTGGCTGAGGCACTTAGTGCCATGGTCTAGTTGAGTGGCTAGGGCTGGGTGCTAGGTTGGCCTGGATGATCTTGGAGGTCTCTTCCAACCTGGTTGATTCTATGATACCCTATGATAGAGTGAGAGCCTATGGATGGTCATTAAAGGTATTTAAGCACAAAGGAATTTGGTGCAGATAGATGTAGAGGGAATGTGGCATTCACCTGAACTTCGCTGATTGCACCTGCTTTGCTGTCTCTGCGTATCCCTTACCTAGTAAGGAGAAAAGTAGCAGATGTGTTTATGCTCCACATAAACAGAAGAAACAGAAAGACAGAAGAGGTAACAAGCATCCAGAGTTCCAGAGAGGGCATGAAAAGGAGTGCAGGGAGTAGTCATTTTCATTTGTCAATAGGCCAAAAACTAAAGGACTCAGCCTAAAGCAAATTAGGTTAAATATCAGGGGGAAAAATGAATTAGTCATGAAGGGAATATTTTAGAATCAACATCACTAAGACTGTATAAGGCTACACTTCCTAAAGCACAGCTGGACATGATTTGAGGTCAGTTTAAGTCTTCCATCACAAAAAGGGCAGTGGAGCTCACTGGGAATAGGCTCCTCTGGCATTCTAAATATGTGTGGCCTTTGAACCTCAATGAGTGTTTTCTTATGCGTTCTGGAAAGTGACAGCTTTGTTAAGTAGCATCTCACCTCCTTCATGCTTTATCCCATTAGCTTTATGCTTCTTAAACTGTTTTCTCAACTGGCACCCAAAGTAAAGCAGACCTCTGGAAATCTGCTGTTCTTATCCTTCCTGGGAGGAGACAGAGATGTTTATTCGCAATGGCACAGCATTTTCTGCAAGATGTGTGCTTTAAGAGTGGGCTTTGGGAGGTGAAGCCGAAGGAATACTTACTACAATATAAGGAGAGAAACCCATCCTGGTGACTGAGAAGTGCTAGGTTGGTCATTCATTTGAGAAGAGCCTCATCACTGCTTCCCAAGCTCACTACTTCAACACCGAAGGTAACTATTAATCTATATAGACAAAACTGTAATTCCACTTGATCAGGTCCTCACTAGCAGGATGAACCCTTCCTTTATGGGGCTGAGCATGGAGAGTGCCTTGCTTTCATCATGCCAAGGGTAGGAAATACATGCTGAGTGGGCGACCGTGCCACCATCACCTCAGGAGCCAAGCAGCAGTGCTGCAGTATGCTAATCCCGGAGTGCCCTCTAGTGCTGACAGCATGGTGCAACTCCCACACTGCCAGGGGGACCCACCAGGTCTCCAATATGGCAGCCTTTTGGGTGTGGCACGAGCCAGGATTGCCCAGGTAGAATGGGCATGGGAATGGGAATGAAAGCGAAATAGTACATAGGGCTCCACGTTGTGATGTGGCTGATTTGGTACCCACCCCTGTGCCAAATGAGCCTGCATTGGCCATCAGTGCTTCTGTCGCCGTAGAGTATTCCTGTTTTACTTCAATTTTCCATAAAGCAGGTACATATGGAAGCAGCAAAGTGATGGGCAACCCACACTTGCAATAGTCATGAAAAGTTAATGTTAACCTATTAATTTATGGATATAATTTTATACAAACCCATTAGAATCTGGAGAGTGTGTTCACTAAATTTAGATAAGGCAGCTTGTTCTTCTTAGTAGCGTCACTGTTGCTCAGCAACTTGTATACTGGGGACTATTTGACCTAAAAGACGATGACTTAGACATGTACAATGCAAACAGAGTAAAAAGAAACAAGGAAAATAGTTTTATTTCACAGTATCACAGTATCACCAAGGTTGGAAGAGACCTCACAGATCATCAAGTCCAACCCTTTACCACAGAGCTCAAGGCCAGACCATGGCACTAAGTGCCACGTCCAATCCTGCCTTGAACAGCTCCAGGGACGGCGACTCCACCACCTCCCCGGGCAGCCCATTCCAGTGTCCAATGACTCTCTCAGTGAAGAACTTTCTCCTCACCTCAAGCCTAAATTTCCCCTGGCACAGCCTGAGGCTGTGTCCTCTCGTTCTGGCGCTGGCCACCCCTCAGGTAGTTGTAGACAGCAATAAGATCACCCCTGAGCCTCCTCTTCTCCAGGCTAACCAATCCCAGCTCCCTCAGCCTCTCCTCGTAGGGCTGTGCTCAAGGCCCCTCCCCAGCCTCGTTGCCCTTCTCTGGACACACTCAAGCATCTCAGTGTCCTTCCTAAACTGGGGGGCCCAGAACTGAACACAGTACTCAAGGTGTGGTCTAACCAGTGCAGAGTACAGGGGCAGAATGACCTCCCTGCTCCTGCTGACCACACCATTCCTGATGCAGGCCAGGATGCCACTGGCTCTCTTGGCCACCTGGGCACACTGCTGCCTCATGTTCAGGTGGGTATCGATCAGCACCCCCAGATCCCTCTCTGTCTGGCTGCTCTCCAGCCACTCCGACCCCAGCCTGTATCTCTTCTCTATCCTCACCTCCTTTTGGTAGTTATTTGACTTCACTGATGGGAATTTTGCTTTTAAAATAATGAATATACCTTACAACACTGGTCATTGCCAGGTGGCTTCTGATACCAAATCTCATTTTCCTAACTTCTAAATCTCTTAATTTTTTTTAGCTGGAATTAAGATTCTCTACTTTGCATTAAATTTGTGTTTACTGCTCCCAGCTGGATGACAAACCAACAAGCCTATATCACAGGCACCAGGGCAAAGAAACCTGTGTAACATTCTATGTCTTCTGTATAGCAGGATCCCCACTGCTTATACTCAGGTGTTTTTTTTCAAGGAAGATGTTATTATCACTTATGACCACTGTGAAGACAGACTTGGAGTGTAAGATTCTATCTCACTGTGGTCTGATGCGTGGGAAAATGGGTTTACAAGTAGCCAAAAGAAAAAAGGGAAGGAGGCCATCAAAACTGGTAATAATAATGATGAACATTAACATGTTATCATTGAATTAAAATGCTTATTCTCCTTTCATCTATCTGAAATAAATCAATTGCACTTGAGATTATTATCTAATCTATTAATTGGAGTAGCAGCGGGAAGCTACAGCTTTAGTACTGAAGAATGACAGCACTTAGCTTTGTGTTGACTCATGGCAGAGCCCTAATTAACCAAGTTAGTTATTAGAGAAAAGGACTGCAAATGAATTACATAATGTGGATACACTGAAGCAGGTTCTTAAGATACTTTGGCTTACTCTAGTACCTCTTGAAAGATTAGAGCTTAAGTGTCAAGATACCTACTAGCTTGTGGAATCTGTGGCAAAGTCACAGCTAGGGTGAGGTGACTCAGAACTCAGTTTAGAGATCCTTATTGAAGGAAATGTTTAATAACAAAAATGTTAAATTTGGTTATTTTGACAACAACCCCCCTAAAATACAGATCTGTTTTATTTTGACCCTGGGTGTTTTTTGTTGTTGTTGTTGGTTGTTTGTTTCCCCCCTTTTTTTCTTCTTTGTTTGTTTATTTTATTTATTACTATCTTTATTTTTTTGGCCTAGCTACTAACATAAAACTGAAGAGGAAAGCTAGGGAGGTGTTGATAAGTTTGAGTTAAGTCTGCTGCTGCTATTTGATACCGTGAAGCTGTCGTGTCAGCTTCAAAGTGAAAGTGCTGGCTGGCACAAAGTATTACGGGGTGTAGTGGTTTGGGTGCGTGTCCCCCCCCAACTTTGGAAATCACCCAGACTAGACTCAGCCAGCTCTGGAAATTTGAATGAAGCTTATATTTACAGCTTAGCACAATATGTCTGTTTACAATATATACAGTTAGATACTTAAGTGCTTCAAGTTTACCAGGAGAAGGCATTAAGTGTCTCACAATGTGGTGAGAAACGCCACCGATATTGTGCTCTCTGCACATCTGCAAGAGATCCAGCCTACACCTCTACAAACTTCCATGCCAAGAGGAACCAGGATCAGGTCAGAGATCATCCATGGTGTGGTCAGCAGGAGCAGGGAGGTCATTCTGCCCCTGTACTCTGCACTGGTTAGACCACACCTTGAGTACTGTGTTCAGTTCTGGGCCCCCCAGTTTAGGAGGGACATTGAGATGCTTGAGTGTGTCCAGAGAAGGGCGACGAGGCTGGGGAGAGGCCTTGAGCACAGCCCTACGAGGAGAGGCTGAGGGAGCTGGGATTGGTTAGCCTGGAGAAGAGGAGGCTCAGGGGTGACCTTATTGCTGTCTACAACTACCTGAGGGGTGGTTGTGGCCAGGAGGAGGTTGCTCTCTTCTCTCAGGTGGCCAGCACCAGAACAAGAGGACACAGCCTCAGGCTGCGCCAGGGGAGATTTAGGCTGGAGGTGAGGAGAAAGTTCTTCCCTGAGAGAGTCATTGGACACTGGAATGGGCTGCCCGGGGAGGTGGTGGAGTCGCCGTCCCTGGAGCTGTTCAAGGCAGGATTGGACGTGGCACTTGGTGCCATGGTCTGGCCTTGAGCTCTGTGGTAAAGGGTTGGACTTGATGATCTGTGAGGTCTCTTCCAACCCTGATGATACTGTGATACTGTGATCTGCCTCTTTCCCAGCACCCTGTTAGAGCCTGGGAAGATCTAGAAGCCTCTCAATGGCTGTCAAGACATCGAGCAGTTCCAACACAGGCAGAGGAGCCAAGGGGCTCTTAAAAAAAAGGTAATTCTACTCAGCTGAATGAAATAAAAGAGAAGAAAAAGATGAGAATCCAGAAAATTGGGAAATATGTGAAACAGGGATAATGAGAAGTACAAAAGACAACGAAAACTGGCTGCAATAAGCTGAAATCAGAAAATCTGCATAAAGAATCTGTAAATTTGCTCACCTGTAGTTAAGGAGAGTGAGCACTGCAGAGTGGTGGAAAATCTGCCTTCATCTTCATCACATGGGGTCTTGGGGAATATATTTTTGTGATGGTTTGGGTGTTACCCACCCCCCCACACTTTAGAAATCACTCAGACTAGTCTCAGTCGGCTCTGGGTTGCCTCTGCAAGACTCTGAGGGGAGTAGACATCACCATTGTTTTCCTTTCACAGCCTTTGATCTAGTTCTTCTCACCAAAACATTCTACCCTGCTTCAAGCTAGCACAATTTTACTGAAAGAAGAAAAATAAAGGATGTTTCATGAGGGTGCTGAAGCCTGGAGATACTGAAACAAGACTCATATATATATAAAGCTAAATTGCCTTTCATTTGATAAATCATATCATCTCTATAAAAGATCCATGAACAAGTTAGCAAAACTCTAGTGAAGACTGGGATGGCATTTTAATTGAATCTTCTTTTCAGAAAATGCTTCATCCCTCATTCAGGGGATGGCTGAGGAGAATAGGCACTGATGGAATGAGAGCTGAAGTGCTTTGCCATCACCACTGAAAGGCAGAAAATCTCACTACTGAAGTGGGTTAATTTTTAGTATGGGCCAAGGTTAAATACTGAAGTGCCTTGAGCTTCCTTTCTGAATGCACATGTGTTTACATGCATATTTTTCTTGAAACACAGCTGAACACTTGACATAATATGGATTATGTTTGACATAATATGGATTATTATTATTTCTGCCACAAGAAGCTCCTGGCCAAGCTGGCAGCTCATGGTTTGGACAGATTCACTCTGTGCTGGATCAAGAACTGGCTGGATGGCAGAGCCCAGAGAGTGGTGGTGAATGGTGCCACATCCAGCTGGCAGCTGTCACCAGTGGTGTTCCCCAAGGATCAGTGCTGGGCCCAGGCCTGTTCAGTATCTTTATTGATGATCTGGACGAGGGGATTGAGTCCAGCATCAGTAAGTTTGCAGATGACACCAAGCTAGGAGCAGGTGTTGATCTGTTGGAAGGTAGGAGAGCCCTGCAGAGGGACCTGGCCAGGCTGGATGGGTGGGCAGAAGCCAATGGGATGAGATTGAACAAGGCCAAGTGCAGGGTTCTGCACTTTGGCCACAACAACCCCAAGCAGCACTATAGGCTGGGGACTGAGTGGCTGGAGAGCAGCCAGGAGGAAAGGGACCTGGGGGTACTGATAGACAGTAAGCTGAAGATGAGGCAGCAGTGTGCCCAGGTGGCCAAGAGAGCCAATGGCATCCTGGCCTGCATCAGGAACAGTGTGGCCAGTAGGACAAGGGAGGTTACTCTGCCCCTGTGCTCAGCACTGGTCAGGCCACACCTTTAGTGCTGTGTCCAGTTCTGGGTCCCTCAATTCAAGAGAGATGTTGAGGTGCTGGAAGGTGTCCAGAGAAGGGCGACAAAGCTGGTGAGGGGCCTGGAACACAAACCCTATGAGGAGAGGCTGAGGGAGCTGGGGGTTTAGCCTGGAGAAGAGGAGGCTTGGGGGGGGATCTCATTGCTGTCTACAACTACCTGAAGGGACATTGTAGCCAGGTGGGGGTTGGTCTCTTCTGCCAGGCAACCAGCAATAGAACAAGGGGACACAGTCTCAAGTTGTGCCAGGATAGGTATAGGCTGGATATTAGGAAGAAGTTCTACACAGAGAGAGTGATTTCCCATTGGAATGGGCTGCCCAGGGAGGTGGTGGAGGCACCGTCCCTGGGGGTCTTCAAGAAAAGCCTGGCTGAGGCACTTAGTGCCATGGTCTAGTTGATTGGTTAGGGCTGGGTGCTAGGTTGGACTGGATGATGTTGGAGGTCTCTTCCAACCTGCTTGATTCTATGATTCTATGATTCTATGATTCTATGATTAATTACATTTATGAGTATTAATAGCCAGGTGAAAATATTAACTATGAAAATTATTTATTGGTATTAAATTTCACCAGAAAAGTTATTTCTGCGTTTTGAACACATGGGTGTGGGTATGTACAGAGGGAAAAGGCAATTTAACCAGTTGAGCAAAGCTAGGAAACCACATTAACTTGAGCTTGAGTCTTGTGGCGCAATGTGCCGCTTGCCCTCTAGGGGCACTCGAGAGGGCCCTGCCTGCTAAGGCAGAAGGCACAACTGAGTTTACAGCACCAAAAGCTTTAATTGCAAAGAGGCTTTGCAGAGTATTTACTCACAGAATAGTATTTCTGGATTTTCTGGGCTGCATTATAGTTCCAGACAGCATCCAAAACACCTGGAGCGTTGCTGTCAGTGGTATGGTACTTTTGGAGTTTCCCCAGGACTTTGGCAGGGTGCTGGAGCTGGCACGGTCGCTGACCTGGTCTTGGTTCCTTTCTGGGTTGACAGTGTTCTTTCCAGGGCTCTGGACTCCTCAGGGAGGTTTGCAGATGTGCTGGCAAAAACAGTGTCTTGCTGATGGAAGTAACCTACTCTCTCTCACCACGCAGGCTGCAGTGAGATCTCTCTAAGCGAGCTCTTCAGCTAGGAGCAGCTTATCACTTTCAATGTGCACTAGGCTGGCTGTGGCTTTTGGGCAATAATTCTTGCCTACTGCATGAGGGCACTTAATGCCTGTCCTTGGTAAACTGAGGCATGGCAAAGTTTCCAGGTAGACAAGCTTGAAGCATCAAAGTTTGTTACACAGCAGAGCTGGTCTGAAGCAGAGCAAAGCCAAATGAGTTGAGGCAGAGCACGTTGTTTACAGCTTCACTCATATTTTTATCAATTGCCCAATTCTGATGGCACCATTTGACCACAGAAATTAGCCAATCAGAATGGCACTTTGCCAAAGGTGAAGCCAAGGCCTTGCTTTTACCCAAATTTGGGAAAGCATGGGCCATGCACAAACAAGTGTGTACACCTTGTTTGCCACAAGAACAGACTTGGTGGCTCCAGGCCTTTAGTTCTATTCCCACGTTACTCCCCACTGCACCAGGGGGAAGGGGAGAATGTGGGATCATGCTTGGGCAAGCCAGGACACACACGTATCAGGCCTATTTTGGCTTTCCATGGCAACACTGAGATGAACAACAGGTAGCAGAAAAAAAAAGTGGTCCAGGTTAGCTTGAATAAGAGATGACTGAACAACCCAGGAAGGATGAAAGCAAGCTAAAGCAGGATGAAAGCTGGAAAATGTTACTGAGTAATGCAAGGCAAGACATGTGGAAAGAATAGCTGGAAAACCAATAATCTCTGGTAATCAGGAGGTAGAAAAATCAAGCTGCTATAGCCACTTTAAGTGGAGGTCAAAGTAAAAAGAAAGACCTTGATTTTAAGGGATAAAAAATGCCTAGGCTGAACAAATTCAACAAATTAGGAGAAAATGTCAGTCTCAGTTGTGGATGAGATTGTAGTGCTGGTGAAGCAATTGGAAGAAAATATCCTGCAGATGACTGTGGTGTGAGGAATACACTTGTTTTCATTTGTAGTAATTCTTTAATCACCAGAATATTAAAGATGAAGGGCAAGTTCAGCATGCCGCTGTGATTGTTGTGAATAGAACAAGGGGGGACAGTCTCAAGTTGTGCCAGGGCAAATCTAGGCTGGATGTTGGGGGGAAGTTCTTCACAGATTGGCATTGGAATGGGCTGCCCAGGGAAGTGGTGGAGTCACCATCCCTGGAGGTGTTCAAGAAGAGACTGGATGAGGCACTTAGTGCCATGGTCTGGTGGACTGGCTAGGGCTGGGTGCTAGGTTGGCCTGGCTGATCTTGGAGGTCTCTTCCAACCTGCTTGATTCTATGATCCACCTGCTGCACCACTGCTCCAGTCCAGCATTATTATTCTTTTGGCAAAGTAAGCATTTGCTAGAACTCACAACAACAACAACAACAACAACAACAACAACAATAATAATAATAATAATAATATCTTATTCAATCATGTCACAGCTAGAAATGCTCAGTGAAGGTGTATGGCAAATGTATTGAAATGTGTGGAAAATGTGATTAATCTGGCATTCATTTTTCATGACAGGCTGTCATCTCCTTTCATTAGTTCTTTTTGAACTGAAGTGCATGGGTTTAGTTGCATTTACTGTATTTCTATTGTTTTCTAAAACTGAGATGCTCATAAATAATATTTGTGAGGTGTGAGTTTTACAGAAACAGAGCACCTTGGCAGCTGTCACTAATATTACCTCAGCGTTACAGCAGATAATGTAAAGTGCTTCAATTTGTTTTTAATGTAATAAACACAGGGTTGTATAGGTGTGGAGCTAAACACAAAGCCAGTGAGTCATTTCGGTTTCCCCAGTGATTTGTATCATCTCTCTGTTCAGTACTGACCCCTAGGAAGGCTATTCCTTTACTTCTTGTTATGTGGTGCAATGGACACAGCTCATAATAGAATTTGCAATCACAGAATGCTAGAGTTTGGAAGGGACCTCCAGAGACCACTGTGTCCAACTCCCCTGCAAAGCAGGACCACTTAGGGCAAGTCACACAGGAATGTGTCCAGGTAGGTCTTGAAGATTTCTAGAGGAGACTCCACAGCCTGTTCCAGTGCTCTATCACTCTCAGAGTGAAGAAGTTTTTTTCTCATGTTGAGTTGGGATTTTCTGTGATTCAGTTTGTGTCCATTGCCTCTCATCCTGTCACTGGATACCACTGAAAAGTTAGTCTTCAGATATTTGTAGACATTGATAAGGTCCCCTCTCAGCCTTGCTCTTTTCCAGGCTAAATTGCCCCAGGTACTTCAGTCTCTCCTCGTAAGAGAGATGCTTCAGTCTCTTCACCATACTTGTAGCTCTCCTTTGAACTCTCTCAAGCAGTTACCTGTCCCTCTTGAACTGGGGAGCCCAGAATTGGACACAGTATTCCAGATGTAGTCTTACTAGGACTGGGTAGAGGGGAAAAAGAACATCCCAAGCCCTGCTGGACACACACTTTTCTTAATACACCCCAGGATACCATTGGCCTTCTTGATCACCAGGGCACATCGCAGTCCCATGGATAAACTTATTATCAAACAGGACTCCAAGGTCCTTCTCTGCAGAGCTACCCTCCAGAAGGCCAGCTGCTAACCTGTGCTGATGCATGGTGTTGCTCTGCACTTATCCTTCTTGAACTTCATTTGGTCATCTTTGCCCAGCTGTCCAATCTCCCCAAGTTTCACTGAATGGCAGCACAGCATTTTGGTGCCACTCCTCCCAGGTTTGTACCATCAGCAGATGTACTGAGAGTAATGAGTCTTGTAACTTTTACCAGGAGATACAATGGCCACAGTTTTGGCCTTGATTTTGCCAATATCACTACTGCAGCAGATGTAAAGGTAGGCACCACTCTGCCTCTCTCTGAGGCAGCCATCTGAACAGAAAATGGACCGTAGTCACTGGTCACTTTCAGAAAGTGGAAGTGGCTGTTGCATTTCAGCTTCAGCAAGAAGATCACTCATTCCTCTGGACAGTACAAGAAGAAGAGACATAAGTTAAAAAAGAGAAAACATGAGCATCCTTTGTGCTGTCAGACCTTGGCAAAGCTTGTCAGTGCTCTCTAGAGACAGCTTCTCTCGGTACCCTTCATCCCTGCAGGAGAGCAGCCTTTGGTGCCCACCAGCAAAGATACTGCCCTGTTTCTTCACCAGGTGAAAGCAGCACTCTGACAGAGGGGGCAAAGCTGAGCAAAAAGGGAGCTTTTTCTCTCTTAATGTGTATTTCAGGCTGCAGATAGTGACACCCCTGGGTTTATGCTTCTGCAGAGTTTGTAAAAGCTCCAAGTGTGCACTTTCTGGAACTGATTTCAGTTTTGTGGGAAGCCCAGCTCCTGGTGGAGTTGGACAGTGCCACTTACAGAAGTAATGTTTTGCAAGAGGTATTTTGCCTATAAAATTTTCAGTTTCTGCTTAATATAATATCTTGCACAGTAGAAAGGTTTTTATTCTTTTCAGCACTTAGAGGGTAGTCTGTGGGGTATAATGTACTCCTAGCCACCAAAACAAACCACTTCACTGGTTCTGAGGAGAGGCTCGTAATAGCACGGGTTGTTCAAACCCTGGAATAAAACTAGAGCAGTTAATCTAAGGAGTACTGACAGACAAAAAGCAGTAGCAATAAAAGCTAATTGTCTGATAGCTCCAGGTATATTTTTTACTGAGTGTTTCAATCCTAGCTTAAAAGCATATCTTAAGAAAAGGCTCTGCTATATTCACAGATCAAGCAGCAATTGGTGCAGACTGTAGTCTCATTTCTCTTTATGCTTTACTTTCTAGCTCATATCTCCTACAGCTGGCTGCCTCTATTTAGAGGAGCTTCTAATTCTTCTGTGTAAGTCTCACTGAAGCTCTTCTAAATAGCTCTCAACCCACAGCAACAAAATGATTTCATTATCTTCCCGCTTAGATCCAGCAAAGCATAGATATAAGGTCACTGTAGTTCATATGTAGAAGAAAGGGGCAGCTCATCTTCACAGTTTTGTTTTTTTCAGTGTCAGGAAACATTCTTCACAAAGTTGGTAGCATAATCAAGGCTTTAACTATTTAGTTAAGGTGGTTCCTGCATGGCACGTGTTAGGTATTTGGTTGGTAGGCAGAGGACCTGCAGATGCAGACTTGTGTCTGATTTTGTGCAGTGCAGCCTGGGCACCGAGAAATTAGTTGTGCTTTAAGATGAGACCTCTCAAATCAACTCACATCAGCTGGGACTTGATCTTAGAGTGGTGAATTTGTGTCATTGGAACCCCCTCAGGTTTTCCAATAACTTCTTTATTCATCCCTCTACAACAAAAGCCACAGGCTTCAATGGTTTTATGCTTCTACTCCTACCTTGAAATAACAGGGCTTAGGTTTTTTTTTCCTGGTATATTTATACTGATTATTAATAATAAATGCAGTAATTAATATTGGACTCCAGTAATGGATCATGACCAGGAAGACTGTACACAGATTAAGAAGAAAAGTTATTTGCTATTTTAAGTAAGACTTATGAATCAGCTACCTCTCAGCAGACTGAAAATGAGAAGTCTTTTATTTCTTTTGAAGAATTCTCTGTCATAACCCACATTGATCAGCACAGTTGTGACTGTACTCCATTTAGTTATTTTTACCTAACACCTGGCAGCAACTTGTGCATCACTACCGAAACCATCAATTGAGCTATTAAGAAGGAAGACACATTTAATAACCCCTGTGGCTCTTGTCGCAGCAGGGATAAGTCTAACAGTGATGTTCTGAACAGCGCTGAATTTCAGCGTCCTTTGTTATGCTGACCTTGTTTCATGGCAATTCAGCAATCTTCAGTCTGCTTACAAAACATACACTTTGTGTCTCACAAGTTTGGGCTGTCAGGAGTGGACTGCTGTGGTCAGAAGACCAACAGACAGTGTTCACAGGACAGAGGGGAAAATCAGTTAGACTTGAAAATATGTGTACTTACTGATGCTAGGGGGGAAATAAGGGAGGCAGGTTCTTTTGCCTAAAATGACAGTGGGACATGAAAAAGGGAAATATAGGGCAAGCAGATGGAGTCAAATGTCATATTTGTTAAGCAGGAAATCAATAATCTATGACCATAGAATCAACCAGGTTGGAAGAGACCTCCAAGATCAGCCAGGCCAACCTAGCACCCAGCCCTAGCCACTCAACCAGACCATGGCACTAAGTGCCTCAGCCAGGCATTTCTTGAACACCCCCAGGGATGGTGACTCCACCACCTCCCTGGGCAGCCCATTCCACTGCCAATCACTCTCTCTGCCAACAACTTCCTCCTAACATCCAGCCTAGACTTCCCCCAGCACAACTTGAGACTGTGTCCCCTTGTTCTATTGCTGGTTGCCTGGCAGAAGAGACCAACCCCCACCTGGCTACAGCCTCCCTTCAGGTATTTGTGGAGAGCAATGAGGTCCCCCCTGAGCCTCCTCTTCTGCAGGCTAAACACCCCCAGCTCCCTCAGCCTCTCCTCATAGGGTTTGTATTCCAGGCCTCTCACCAGCTTCGTTGCCCTTAAATGATGATCAAATCTGACATGAACCTTGATTCTGGGCATGCTCTGTTTGAAAATGACAGCAAAAGGAACAAAAGCTTGTTGCATGGAAAAATCCAACTTCAAGTTATGCATGTTCACCAAGCTGAAAGAGTGCCTGTGATTGTTTTTAAGCAGAGGAAAAATAAGTGAGAAGGATTTTGCTGATGAGAGCTGGTTCCTTGAGGAACAGAAAGCACATGGATTTGATCCCACCTCTTCTCCTGCTTCCAGATATCCATGCCTGCCTGATGCATGCTACTCTCCCTAGGATGACTAAGAAAACCAATGTAGTCATTAACTTTTCCAGAGGAAGCAGTGTCTTAGGCAATAGAGTGGCTTACTATGTGACTCTCCAGATTGAGTAGAGTCCCTGGTGGATCTCATAAGAAGGGCATTTCAGGAGATGCAGTCTGATGGGCTGGTGGGAAGTGGACTGCAGGGAGCAGCTGGATTGTAAGATGATGTTTTCCAACCTGCTTGGTCAAATTGCAACACCGCCAATCTCAGATGTTCACAAATCACAAGGGAGGTCAGAGAAAGGCCTGAGATTGGCTAAAAACTTAAACCTGAGATTTTAAAAAGAAAAGAAATTTAGGGTGTGGTTTACTGCCTTCAGGTTTCTTAGCCTTTAGGGCACACTTGAGTCATGTTTTTAGCTTCCTCTTTGCTACCATGAGGTCTAGGAAACTTACTTAAAACCGTAAGCCAAGATTCTCACCTAATCATTTGACTGTGAGAGCTGAAAAATACAAAATTGTGAGAGGTGTAGCACTGCCTGGTGGGGCCAGGCATATGGCAAGTTCTTGGAAAAGGCCCCTCAGAGAGGGAGAGAAGGCAGCCTGGAAAGCACACAGTGCAGTGGAGAGACCTAAGAAGTCAGTGGGGAGGAGTGCTGAGGTGCAAGAATGGGCAGAGGATGAGCCACCGAGGGAAGTGAAATCACAATAAAATTCTAGGGTGATACAGAAGTGGTATGGACATCAGAACTCTGACTGGGGCCTTTGCCTGTTTGGGCATGCCAGGTCCAACTTCCAAAGGAAGTTTGTGTAATTATTCAGCTTACTACTGTTTGAATGCACTACAGCACGCAGCGGTGGGGCATAGTCCGGACGCTGAGACAGCAAAGCACCGATGCTTACTGGAATTGATTGCCATGCATAAGTATGCTGCTCATGACTCCAGAGGGCCATGACAGCTAACTGCAGAAAGCATGAAGGCTGTAGCTATTTGTTTTGATACAGTTAAAATGAAATATATAGATGCACTTAGTGCTCTTCTTTATCTCTAACCTTGTCGCTTGTTGTTGTGGGCATCTTAGGACTCGTTCTTTTTTGTCCTGGTTTACGTGCTGTCTTTGGCCCCAGTGTCAGCCAATCTGTTTCTCTTTTCCTGAGTCAGTATTACCCTTTGGTGTGCTTGACAAAGCATAGCAGCAACCATGACTGGTAGTTGGGCAGCTTCCAATAGATGTGGTTTGCTTTTCCTCGAGCTGTTGATCATGCTTCAAAAGGTATTGGTGATAGTTTAGATGAAATGACTCCAAACAACCTCTGCAGCCTTCAAAGGCTCTTCTCCAGGTCTGGTCTGCCCAAATATACATCTTCTATGGTTTTTCAGGCAGTCATGCTACTAAGGAAGGAAACTGGACTTAGAATGTTAGTGCTTTAATTGTGTGATAGCCAGTGACTGTCCTCTTGTTCCAGAACAACTGATTTAAGTGAGCTGCTGCATGTTTGTGTGGTAAAGCAGCCAGAGAAATTCAGTTTGTATCACCAACTTTCCACTTCCAGAAAGGCTCTTGGGTTCTGTTACCATAACCATCTGGGAAAGAGTTCTGCAGGTGGCTTCTGACGTTTCCAATTCCTGGTGCATTGCTTGCTCCTTCAAGATACTGACTCAAGATCCATTTAGTTTCAGAAAGTTTACTTGGGTTTCAGTTTCTCAATCTTAAGTTCTAATTGTAAGTTCCAAAACTGCAAGGCTGGTCTTAAACCCTTAAAGTAACACTGTTCAGATAAACTGATTTTTCCTCCCCATTGTAAGGCTTGTGCATTAAATGTGAAGGCACAAGCAAGGCAGACAGAAAAACACATCCTTAGACCTATCTTCACAAATCCCCTACAACCTACTAGGTATATCTGAAGTCCTTAAAACTAAATATATTCAGTGGCTATTTCTTCTGCACCTTAGTATTATACTTCCCTGCTTGAGCTCTGTGGTAAAGGGTTGGACTTGATGATCTGTGAGGTCTCTTCCAACCCTGATGATACTGTGATACTGTGATCATGCAACTATTCTAACAGTTCCTTGCCTGAAAACAGTTTTGGGGACTTTGGTAAATATAAGGCTGATGGTTTCCAATTTGTTTTACCACTGTTAAAATTTTGAAGAAAAAAATGTCTTTTTCCTTCTGACTAGTGGCTTTTGAAAAAATTAATCCCTTACTTCAAAGGCAAGAATCCCTTTACAGTTCTCCTATTCATCTCAAGGACTTATCACTAGCTTCAACTTTTCAGCCCCCCAGCCGGGGAGAAAAGAGAAACAAAAGGCAGAGACTTTTCAGGCTTAACAGTGTGTTGGGAATAGCAATATTAAAAGTAGTGATTCTACAGAATCACTGCATTTAATATTGCTATTCCCAACAACAGTGCCTGCAAATTTTACTCCTTCTCCCCAGTGATTTCAACACTAATACTTCTGCCAGGAGGCAAGAAAGAGTCCGCAAGCACTTCCCCCTCCCCTGCACACCGTAGGAGTAGGTAGGAGGAAACTTCTCATTGCTTCTTCCCCCCCTACCCCCTTCTATTTTCTTTTATTCTGCTTCTTTCCTCAAAGCAACAACACAATACACTAAAAACAACAGTGCAAAGTGACAAACAAGACATAAACCAAACAGCGAAGCTTAAAGACTTTAACACCACAATTACATTTGCAATCCGTTAGCATCCAAAAGCAGTCGGCAAACTCCAGCCTCTGTTCAAGTGGAACCACATTCACAATCGAGCACACCAAAAGTCCAGCAGCTGCGAGGCATAGCATTCTCAAGCATGTGTTTCCCGCAGACAGCAATGCTTGTGCAGCAGACATACACGCTGGTGGCGCGGCCACAGGCGGCTCTGAGCAGCTTGCTGTGCTGGGGGCTGCGAGCAGCTCTTCCCTCAGCAGCCTCTGCTACATACTCCTGCAAAGCAGCATTGAGCCTTCACTGCTTCAAAGATCACACACCAGGTACACAGGAGCATCGCAGCTGCCTCATTGTCTCCGGTAGCAGCATTACAAAGCCTGATCCCTTTACGATCCCGGACTTCTGCATTACAGATAGTGCGAGAAGGGACAGCAGGGTCATTCTTAGAGCTGCAACAGTGTCTTTCGTAGGGCATCATTACAGACAGTAATGCTGATCTCCAACAACAGCCTTAAAGTATTTAACACGTCCTTCTGTTCTTGCATTACTTGATTTCCCATGTTAATCACAGCCTCTTGCCTCTCATCCAGCAAAAGGTTGATTCCTGTACGAATTAAATGGTCATTTTCAGCTTTTAGCCTGTCACACTTTGTTTCAGTGCCTTGGGCTCTTGGGTCTTTTTTGCTTCCTGTGAGCGTTGACCCTTTGTCATCATAGAGACCTCCAAGATCAGCCAGTCCAACCTAGCACCCAGCCCTAGCCAGTCATCTAGACCATGGCACTAAGTGCCTCATGCAGTCTCTTCTTGAACACCTCCAGGGATGGTGACTCCACCACCTCCCTGGGCAGCCCATTCCAATGCCAAGCACTCTCTCTGCCAACAACTTCCTCCTAACATCCAGCCTAGACTTCCCCCAGCACAACTTGAGACTGTGTCCCCTTGTTCTATTGCTGGTTGCCTGGCAGAAGAGACCAACCCCTAACTCCAGTGCTTTCTTCCCACCTGAAAATATTTTCAGCCATGTTAATAACAGAATTCAGGACATGTTTACATCAGGTGAAGCTAATGGTAAATTTCAGAGTAACTGCAGTTAGGACTGAGACTGGGTTTTGTTATTTTTCAAACTCATCTCTTTTTGCCCTGTTCAGCTTAAGTAACAGTTAGAGATGAGCTGTTTTGTTTTATGAGAGAGCTGAGTCTCTCACACAATTAAACCTCAGGTCTAGTTGTCTCCTGCTTCTCTGTAGCCCCAGCTGCATAGCTGTCACATCATCCCTCTGATCAGAGAAACAATACTTGTGGTGGCTATTCAGGTTTTAAAATTCCTCCTTGGGAAAGTTCTGTGCTACAGATCCACACTGTACTGTGTCCAGTTCTGGGCCCCTCAATTCAAGAAAGATGTTGAGGTGCTGGAACATGTCCAGAGAAGGGCAACGAAGCTGGTGAGGGGCCTGGAGCACAAATCCTATGAGGAGAGGCTGAGGGAGCTGGGGGTGTGCAGCCTGGAGAAGAGGAGGCTCAGGGGGGACCTCACTGCTGTCTACAACTACCTGAAGGGAGGTTGTAGCCAGGTGGGGGGTGGCCTCTTCTGCCAGGCAACCAACAATAGAACAAGGGGACACAGTCTCAAGTTGTGCCAGGGTAGGTATGGGCTGGATATTAGGAAGAAGTTCTTCACAGAGAGAGTGATTTGCCATTGGAATGGGCTGCCCAGGGAGGTGGTGGAGGCACCGTCCCTGGGGGTCTTCAAGAAAAGCCTGGATGAGGCACTTAGTGCCTTGGCCTGGTTGACTGGATAGGGCTGGGTGCTAGGTTGGCCTGAATGATCTTGGAGGTCTCTTCCAACCTGCTTGATTCTATGATTCTATGATTCTATGATTCGTGACCATTTCTTTAGTTTGGATGAGAGATGTCAATCAGCAGTGATGCCAATTTATGAACTGCTCTTATTTTCATAATCACTTCTATTATTACAGGCTGACAAACTACTCCAAGAGCTCAAACAAAAAAAAATTGCTGACTGCAGGGACTAATTCAGCTTCTTTTTGTAGTGGTTCATTCTTTCTCTCCACCATGATTACTGTCCTATTTTTCCGGTGGTTGTTAAATCACCAAGTAATTATGTATTATCAAAGCTGTACATAACAGCAGGCTTTGTCTTGAGGTATGAAAACAAGCCAAGTGAGTCGGGCAGTCAGGACACTGATAGCTGTGCTACTCATAGAATCAAAGAATCAACCAGGTTGGAAGAGACCTCCAAGATCATCCAGTCCAACCTAGCACCCAGCCCTAGCCAGTCAACCAGACCATGGCACTAAGTGCCTCATCCAGGCTTTGCTTGAACACCTCCAGGGACGGTGACTCCACCACCTCCCTGGGCAGCCCATTCCAATGCCAATCACTCTGCCAACAACTTCCTCCTTACATCCAGCCTAGACCTCTCCTGGCACAACTTGAGACTGTTCTGTTGCTGGTTGCCTGGGAGAAGAGGCCACCCCCCACCTGGCTACAACCTGCCTTCAGGGAGTTGTAGACAGCAACGAGGTCCCCCCTGAGCCTCCTCTTCTCCAGGCTAAACAATCCCAGCTCCCTCAGCCTCTCCTCATAGGGTTTGTGTTCCAGGTCCCCTCACCAGCTTTGTCACCCTTCTCTGGACACCTTCCAGCACCTCAACATCTCTCTTGAATCCCCACCATAAGCAGCAACTTAAGTCCTATGTTCTTTTTGACGTCTCTGTAATTTCATGTAGTGAACCTTTGCAGTACTGAAGTAAGCAGCCTGCCACCTGAGATATTAACTCTCTCCTGACATAAGGTTCTAGAGAAGAGTTCTCATTGTCTACAGTGTTCTGCTCATGTTGGTTTATAGAAATAGGAACCAGTCAGGTCTTGATGTGACCCAGCAGCATTCCTTCATTACATTTGTTCAGTACTTGCAGTTGAGGTAATACACAGCAAGGCAAGACAGAGCTTACCTGCTCTGAGGTAGGAGGTTTGGAATTGCCTACTATATTCAGCTGCCACAACTTGGCAAGAGATACTGTACTTGCCAAAGCACACTGCCTATAATTATCAAGCTTGTCAGTTTCATTTCTGCTTTGAACAAATGGGAAGAGAAAAAAGGCAAAGAAAAAGCCCCAACCCGTGGTGCTGTCACTGTAGCTGTTTGTCAGGCCAGGTGCTATTACCTTTGATGAGACATTTTCTTCTTGTCCAAAAAGACTGGGAACAAATCCTGAATTTTCCCTGGGTGCTTCCCAAAGGAGCATGCACCAGCACGTGGAGCCATTGCTGGCTTTGAAATGAATGTCCTCAGCCTTCACGTGAGAAGGTCACCCAGCAAGAGGCCCTCTCTCTGCATCGTGGAGATGGGCTGACAGGTTGCCAGATGTCTACACTCTTGCCTGGAGTGTGCTGTACCTGGCCTGTTTTTGTAATAACCACATTGGCTTGCAAAAAAAAATGGGAAGAAGCCACACCTGTTTCTTCCATTTCACTCACATGTGGATTCAACAGCTCCTGCCTTCTGACTGTGGTGTCTTTCATACATGGCCAGAGAGGATCAATGTTTTTCACCCACATGTCTGCTGTCTTGCCAAAGCTGATCCTGACGTTCATGTGAACAGGACTTGAAGTGGATGATAATGCAACTAAGGTAACTCACAGCTCTTGCCACCTAGCGAGCTCCCTGAGCACTCACAGAACTTGCTTGCCTGCCTGGCAGCAGCTGAAATAAGTGTCTAAATCCTGTCTTCTTTATGGTATGCATAAGTCTTTGC
Source organism: Pogoniulus pusillus (assembly GCF_015220805.1). Classification (NCBI taxonomy): domain Eukaryota; kingdom Metazoa; phylum Chordata; class Aves; order Piciformes; family Lybiidae; genus Pogoniulus; species Pogoniulus pusillus. The sequence continues at coordinate 21,772,016 of NC_087281.1, read as the reverse complement.
CACAGCAGTAACAAAAGCTATACCTGCATAGGTGAAGTCTAAATAGAAGAAAATGCAACTCATTGAAATTGCCCAATCCCACAGTACATCTCCTTCCCCCCCCACATTTCTTCCCTCACAAATTGTCCCTTTGGAAAACACTCAGCTAATTGTAGCCAGTCAAATTACTGGGGAATCTGTCTGAGACAGCTTAGGCAACTAGCAGAAATTTCATTTTGATTGCTTTTGTGCAGGTTTTATGCAGAAATGATGCATTTTAGGGAGAACATTTTTATATCAATGTGGATGAATTCTCTGCACTTTGGCCACAACAACCCCAAGCAGCACTACAGGCTGGGGACTGAGTGGCTGGAGAGCAGCCAGGAAGAAAGGGACCTGGGGGTAGTGGTAGATTGTAGGCTGAAAATGAGGCAGCAGTGTGCCCAGGTGGCCAAGAGAGCCAATGGCATCCTGGCCTGCATCAGTGACAGTGTGGCCAGTAGGACAAGGGAGGTTATTCTGCCCCTGTACTCAGCACTGGTCAGGCCACACCTTGAGTGCTGTGTCCAGTTCTAGGCCCCTCAATTCAAGAGAGATGTTGAGGTGCTGGAACATGTCCAGAGAAGGGCAACAAAGCTGGTGAGGGGCCTGGAACACAAACCCTATGAGGAGAGGTTGAGGGAGCTGGGGGTGTTTAGCCTGGAGAGGAGGAGGCTCAGGGGGGACCTCATTGCTGTCTACAGCTACCTGAAGGGAGGTTATAGCCAGGTGGGGGTTGGTCCCTTCTGCCAGGCAACCAGCAACAGAACAAGGGGACACAGTCTCAAGTTGTGCCAGGGGAGGTCTAGGCTGGATGTCAGGAGGAAGTTCCTGCCAGAGAGAGTGATTGGCATTGGAATGGGCTGCCCAGGGAGGTGGTGGAGTCACCATCCCTGGATGTGTTCAAGCAAAGCCTGGATGAGGCACTTAGTGCCATGTTCTGGTTGACTGGCTAGGGCTGGGTGCTAGGTTGGGCTGGCTGATCTTGGAGGTCTCTTCCAACCTGCTTGATTCTATTCTATTCTATTCTGCTCTATTCTATTCTTATACAGTAGCTTTTTTTTTTTGTTTATTTCAATGAGAACCAGCTCAAGGCAGCAATGAGATCTGATGACCCTTGAAATTAGAATGGGAACATCAGAACTTAATGATCACCTTCAGTTGTAAATAGTGCTAATTGTAGAAGTAAAGGAATGATTAAGAGCTGTAAACAGGGAGTTCTGCTCCTTCTTTTCTGATTTTATGGGCTGTGGTTAGGTGGATCCATTTGGTTCTAGGGACCTGGCAGTCAAAAACGTTGCTCATTCACCTGAAAGCAATGGCCCAGGGAGGTAGAAGTTCAAACTTGCAGGGAAAGTCCTTGCATTATTTTCAACTGAATGGCAGAATGAAATAATCTGTGATAGCAGATAATGCATGAAGCAATTACCAGCAATATGGGATTTTGGCCCAAGGAAATTCATGTTCAGGCAATAATTTCAAGTGTTTCAAATTCTATGCTTCAGTAGTAGGTGACACAAAATCCTTTTTTGGTAATGGTTATATTACCAAGTCTGTCCCTGCCTGCCCTTTATTGTTAGCTGTTGAAGCATTAAAAAGATTTATGGACCTTGTCTTATTTTCAATAGCCTCTTTTCCTCCTGCTTGTTTAATTTGCAGTATTTGATGTGCAAAATACTGTAACTTTCAAAAAAACTTAAGTACTCCAAATAGTAAACTACTGGATTTAAGGTTAAATACATGACTTAATCTCTGATCAGTTGGACCTGGAAAAGGCTGTACAGTTACAGACTCCCCAACACTTCCATCCTTGCCCAGACTAGTCCAGCTAGTAACTTAACTATGAAGGTGATAAAATGAGATATCCAGTAGTATAAACCAATTACTCATTGAAAAAAAAGAAGTGTTAAGTATATTATGAGTTTAGAATTAGAAACAAGCTCTTTACCATTAGGGTTGTGGAACACTGGGCAATCTGTTCCAGGGAAGTAGTTGAGCTCCCATCCCATGAGATACTCAAGGTGAGGCTCAGCAGGGCTCTGGGCAATCTGATCCAGTTGAGGATGCCCCTGCTGACTGCAGAAGGGGGTTGGACTAGATGACCTTTGGAGGTCCCTTCCAACCCAGGTTGTAGCCAGGTGGGGGTTGTTCTCTTCTCCTAGGCAACCAACAACAAGGGGATGCAGTCTCAAGTTGTATGGGGGGGAGGTCTAGGCTGGATGTTAGGAGGAAGTTGTTGGCAGAGAGAGTGATTGGCATTGGAATGGGCTGCCCAGGGAGGTGGTGGAGTCACCATTGCTGGAGGTGTTCAAGAAAAGCCTGGATGAGGCACTTAGTGAATTAGTGCCATGGTCTAGCTGACTGGCTAGGGCTGGGTGCTAGGTTGGACTGGCTGATCTTGGAGGTCTCTTCCAACCTGCTTGATTCTATGATTCTATGATTCTTTTTAAACCTATTCAATGACTTTGTGAAAATTTTACAATCTAAATTAATTACTAAGCCTTCACCAAAGTTTGAGAGACATTCTATTCCACAGTGGTAGTATCTTCTACTATGCTATGAAAAGTGGTTGCAATGAGTGACTTTCTCATAAAGTCCATTATTAGGTATTCCTACTGCATATAGTATTTTACTGATTTCTCTCTCCAAGCCTTTACAGTTATCTCTTCTTATGGATAGAATCATAGAATCATAGAATCAACCAGGTTGGAAGAGACCTCCAAGATCAGCCAGTCCAACCTAGCACCCAGCCCTAGCCACTCAACTACACCATGCCATTGGCTCTCTTGGCCACCTGGGCACACTGCTGCCTCATCTTCAGCCTACTATCTACCAGTACCCCCAGGTCCCTTTCTTCCTGGCTGCTCTCAGCCACTCAGTCCCCAGCCTGTAGTGCTGCTTGGGGTTGTTGTGGCCAAAGTGCAGAACCCTGCACTTGGCCTTGTTCAGTCTCATCCCGTTGGCCTCTGCCCACCCATCCAGCCTGGCCAGGTCCCTCTGCAGGGCTCTCCTACCTTCCAACAGCTCCACACCTGCTCCTAGCTTGGTGTCATCTGCAAACTTACTGATGCTGGACTCAATCCCCTGGTCCAGGTCATCAATAAAGATACTGAACAGGTCTGGGCCCAGCACTGATCCTTGGGGCACACCACTGGTGACAGCTGCCAACTGGATGTGGCACCATTCACCACCACTTCCAGGTTCTTTATCCCTTCAAAGTGCATTTTCGGATCCCTAACCCTATGTCTATTTTTCTTACTAACAAGAGAAATATAGAATTCCACATATAACACTGGAATGCAATAGACTCAAAATGTCAATATTCTTTCCTCATCCTCTGTGCTTCCTGTGTTTTGTATCCTTTTTTTGTGGCTACTGGGTTACACAGGCTACTCCCAGACTACTTTTCTGAGTGCTGCTACTTCAAGGCAAGGTTGGATGTGGCACTTGGTGCCATGGTCTAGCCTTGGGCACTGTGGTAAAGGGTTGGACTTGATGATCTGTGAGGTCTCTTCCAACCTTGGTGATACTGTGATACTGTGATACTTAGTTTATGTGCACAATATTTGAGGAAACCAGAATCAAAATTAATTCAGAACAGAAACTGAAATCAGAGGGAGAAATAAGTAGAGTTACAATAAATGAGCAGAGAAAATAAATGTAAGATTAGCCTGCCAAACCAGGCTTTTCCATTATTTATACCTCCTAGAATAAAACCAACCTTGGCTTTGAGGAGGCGTGCATCAACATTTTAACTCAGTCCAAGTCTTTGTGTTGTTGCCTCCGTTGGGAATGGGGGACCTGTGCAGTGATGTATGTTGGAAACAAGACATTTTGGCAGCCTTTTCATCTGAGCCTGGAAGACAACACACATGTGGGAGAGAAGCAAGACCTTTCATCCTCAGTTTGCCACAGGAGGAAAGTCAGGCGTAGCATTCTCCTTGGCTGGGTTTTAATGACTTGAGGTGTCAGTTGTTGTAGCAGCTTGTGGGACGATGGCACTGTGAGGAGGGGAGCCTGGCTGTTATGGGCTCCTCTTCCCTGCTGCCACAGGCAGTTTTGGCACTCACTGACACATGGCTCAGGTACAAGTGCAGCGGTTACTGTTCAGCACAGTTAGTGACATTTTGCGTGCCTGAGGTTGTGGAGGTCTAATTGGTGCCTCAGAGAGTGCAGGCTGTGCATTTCTGCATGCCTGCATCGACAGGCAGTCTTGAGGCAAGCTCCCAGGGACTGAGCCTACAAGCTGGGGGTGTGCAGCCTGCAGAAAGTGAGGCTCAGGGGGGACCTCACTGCTGTCTACAACTACCTGAAGGGAGGCTGTAGCCAGGTGGGATTGGTCTCTTCTCCCAGACAACCAGCAACAGAACAAGGGGACACAGTCTCAAGTTGTGCTGGGGGAAGTCTAGGCTGGATGTTAGGAGGAAGTTGTTGTCAGAGAGAGTGATTGGCATTGGAATGGGCTGCCCAGGGAGGTGGTGGAGTCACCATCCCTGGAGGTGTTCAAGCAAAGCCTGGCTGAGGCACTTAGTGCCATGGTCTGGTTGACTGGCTAGGGCTGGGTGCTAGGTTGGCCTGGCTGATCTTGGAGGTCTCTTCCAACCTGGTTGATTCTATGATTCTATGATTCCAACACTGGCTGAAGTGCTTCCCTTTCTGGAAACACAGATGACCTCCCAGTCCACAGCAGGCCTGATAGCCTACTGTTGCATCCTCTGCCTGTGAACTGGCTGCAAAGCTGAGTCCCAAGAGGGCTAATGAAGTCTGGAGCACACTGCAGTCTGGTGTGCTCCTGCAGTCTTGCTGCTGTCCTGTGGAAAACCCTTTAGGGTGGAGGGGAGCTCCAGCAGTGCCAGGCCTTCCCTCCCATACTACTTGGGACAAGGCAAGATTATCATCATGGGATGAAGGAGAAAGTGGTCCCTGAGGCAGGTAGCTGCTTTCAGCCAACATATGTGGAGGTACAACACACTCCTACTGTCTTTGCAGCATGGGGAAAAAGATATCTGGGAAATCAAACACTTAGGATTGGTCCTACCCCAAATTGGAGGCAAGCAAGCACTATAACAATGCATGTTGTAGCACAGCTGTCTCCCTCAAGTATACATAGCATGCTTGGGTGGATGTTATTTTGTGCTGACCTGATACCATCTGTAAATTACTGAAGTAAATAACAGGAGCTGAGAAGCCATTCTGCCAGCCGTGGGTGAAGGAAGAGGTAGAAATCTGTGCACGTATTACTTAGGCACTGTGGATGTATTAATGTCTTTCCTTGCCTCCCGGGGGTAATGTAGCACAACAGGGTGGTGATGTGATCAGTCACTGGTGTTACTGTTAGCTTTACAATCAGGGTCTTTTGATATTTACTCTTAAACTCTGTCACATATTTTTATTCCATCTTCAACAGGTGTTAATCTCTTTGCAGAAACAGCTGAGCTTTTGGCTTTGCTCAGCTGTTTCTAATCAGAGCCAAAGGCAGTCCTGAAGCAATCTTAGTATTTCCCTTTTTAAATTGGCTGTGCATATTTAAAAGGGAACGCTGCATTTCTCTGCAGCCACAGCTAAATGTTTCTCCCTCTGCCTCAGTAATACCTGCTCATAATAATGCAGAGCCAGCAGGAGGCTGTTGCCCAGTTTTGCTTTTTCAATATACACTGAATGTCCAGGGGAAAAGAAGGAGGGGAAGAGCCATCCACTGAACCTGCCCTTTGCTTTGGATTGCTACAGGAACCCCATGCTCTACAGGCTACTCAGGATTAATGGACAAAGTCCCTGAAAGATGAGGTCACCTGTAAAGTGAGGGTGGTGGCATGCACAGCCACTGTGGAGCGGGGCAGCACCACCAGCTTCAAGAACTGCAAGTTAACCTCATAAAACACCTTTAACTGTCTTGAGAACTAATTAGCTGGAGACCAGAATGTATTGCATCTCCCTGCCACAGAGATGCACTCTGTGGGCAGAAGCTCAAGTGATGTCTGTGCTTTGCTGGGCTTGCTGGGCTTCACTGGGCTTGCTGCTGCCTCTTCTCTCTGCTGGGTAGGACATTTCTTGGGTGGCCTTTTTGGGATTTGACTTGACCAAGTGTTTGCTGACAGTGTTTTGATTGAGTTTTGGCCCTTGGTGTAATGACTGGTGGATATTACAAGTCACATCAGATGTTCATGTCCACCATGGTTAAAGTTAACCAACTTACTGCATGATATTTGAGTACCACATTGTAATGACACTAAGGCCTGTCTCTATTAGGGGGGTATTTGACTACCTGCAAATCTCAAATTGATGTACAAAGGAAATTCCCAGACATAAATCCAGGAAATTCTCAAACCTGGAAGAAATCCAAACACATATTGGTATTAAAATGTGCATACCTAAGAAATGTTATTAATCTGGTTGTAAAGCTGAGCATGCCAGTAATTGTCAGTCAGGCATCTCCCTCTAATTCATCAACAAGTGTACCATGCAAAAAGTCTGGAGCAAGGTTACCTCATTGAAATGGTTTGTGGTCTGGTGGCAAACCAAACCCTCATTTTTCTCTTTCTCTTGCTGTAGCTGCTCTTTCCCTGCCATATGAAATACCTTCATTGCTTTTCTTAATGTTGAGATTCTGAGTCAGGCATGGTGTCTTTAGAGCCCTGTAGCTCTGAGAAGGAGGAGACCATGACCAGGCTGCAGATCTGGCACTGCTGGGTCACTGTATGCCTTGAGAATCAAGGGAGTTTCCCTGTTATTCCACCTTACCAGGCGTAGTGCTTATAAAGTGTAGCACCCAGAAAATCATGACAGCAAAATGTCTTGTATTCATGTTGCCTCTCAGTGTGACAGTCATCCCTCAGGGTAGTTGCAGATAGACTGACTTAAGGCAGCCCAGAAGATGTCCTAGTAGTTACAACTACTTCTCTGCTATTTTGTACCAAATAGATGAGAGCAATCAAAGCACCTGTTTGGGTTTATAATCTTCATGTTTAATATTAAAATGCATTTATCATTTAAAGCATTGTTGAAGTTTATTTTGGTTTATGTCACATTCCATCAAAGAGAAAAATCATGCTCCAGATCATTCTATTGTTGTCTCATGGAAAGTGCAAGAAGGAGGTGTGAGGGAGGAGAAGGATACTCTCAGAAAGTCGTGAGAAGCAACTTGAGTATTGTGACCAAAAAACTAACAAATGCTATCATTAGAGTAGCAAATGTACAGTCCATTGCTGAGATGTGGTCATCTCAGCACCCCCAGTGATTTTCTATTACTGTGGAAACTGCTTTGTGGCTGCTGGTTTCTCCATGTCCTCTTTGAACCCCATGGGAGTCCAGAGCTGGACCTGGACCCCAAGTACAGCCACACCGGTGCAAGTTAGAGCAGGATAGTAACTTCTTTTGACCACCACTTGCATACTTTCCAGCCTGTTTCACAGTGTAGAAGGAGGTATTTTGTCTTTCACCAGAATAAACTCATCCAGTCCTTTTATCTGATCCTGGTGTCCATCGAGGAGGCTACATTCTTCCAGAAGTAGAGAGTGAAAGTAGTGTTGCTGCTTGCTCTGAATCCTACTGTCTGGTGGGAAGAAGAGGCATATTACTTAATGTAGTGAGCTGCCTTAGGAGAGCTGCTTGAGCACTCAGTGTCAATACGAGAGAAGCATAAGCTAATGCAGAGCAACCCAGTAGTTTGCTGCAAAATGACAGGCTCTGTGGGGCAGTGTGGGAGGTACAGACCTGTAAGTAATGAGTATGTTCCTCTCCAATAGAGGCATCACTCTTAAAACAAAGGTTACTTCTGATCAAGTGTCAAGAGAAACATGATGATCTTGGACATCTCTTCCAACCTGGTTGATTCTATCATTCTTTGTTACTCAATGCTGTCAGAAAGAGAATTTGCCCATTCTTATTTCTGCTGAGTTGTTGTTCTTGCATATATTACACAAAATAAGAACACTCTGGGAATGCAAAGTGTAGAAGAGCTGCGGGAACGGAGTGAGGAAGGATAATAGCAGGTGGATACTGACCTTGGTTCCCACCAGCTGCTGGCTACCTTATCTCAGAAGGGATAGATAACAGACACCTCGTTAATGATGAAAACAAGATGTGGTTTATGCAGATGGAGTGGGTTGTCCTTGACTAACTATGCTAATGTGTAGGTGTGTGCTTGTTATGGAGGGTGGCTGAGTGTATAGATATTCCAGCTGTAATGCAATAAAACTGTCTCTGGCATAGTTCACATTGAATCATCTGGAGTCCTGTGTGGCAGTGCCTTGATCATGTTGATCTGCAGGCCTTTGACCACGGTTCCCACGGCAAGCAAACATAACAAGCAGCAAAGTCGGCAACAGAACACCGCTGAGAACATATAGGCTTAGTTTTCAACAATAGGCAACCTATTGGAAAAATCAATGTCTGAGCTTCTATTTTCTTTTTCCTCCTCTCTGCACCAAATGAAGCTATTAATTAGTGTTATTCATGATGTTGTTGCCCTTTGGAAAATACACTTATTAAAAATGCTGCTTGGTTCAAATGGTGTTTCATAAATTGCTCTAAGCCACAGCTTACAAATGAGATCAGGCATGAGGAAAAAGTACATAATGTCCAGGAGGTAATCAGACAACAGTAAATAGGAATAGATCCGCTTTCAGAATGCATGGAGCACAGCAGCATTATTTTACTTCAAGCCTAAACAATAAAATGAAGAAAATAATTAAGTAGCTATTAGGATTGCTACTTATTAAGGGCGACAAAGCTGGTGAGGGGCCTGGAACGCAAACCCTATGAGGAGAGGCTGAGGGAGCTGGGGATGTTAAGCCTTCTGAAACCTAGACTCAATTGTCCTCAGAAATATCTTTGAGAAATAGTGGCATGTGGGTAATTTCTCTGTCATGCTTAGCATCTGCTAAGACTATCACATCAAGGGTGTTTTCAGTTGGAGTAAAATGTCTTTCTTTTGAGATGAAAACTATGGTTCATGATCCAGTGTGAAAAACAGTAGTAAAAACAAAGAAAAAAAACCCACAGCAGTAAACCAATACATTTTTCTCCAAGGAAAATGTTAGGACAAACGAGACAAGCAGCCCTTATTTTTCACAAGTAACATCTGAGATCTTTTGGTATTTTAAACTGTTAATAACAGTTCAAAATTGTTTGGCCTCTTTCATGCATTCTTTACTGTGGGGTAGTTTCTTGCTCTGCAGTTCCTGTACAGGATGCTGTTTGAGAGGTGATGTGAAAATACAGATTGTGTTTACCAGCAAATTTAAGAGATTTGTCTCCTGAGCAATGAATCAACTAAAAATAGTTGATTAAGGTAGTCTAAGACACCACAAATGTGCATGCTGCTATAGCGTTTTACGTCAGTAGAGGCTTTGGGCTGCTTTTAATTGGGTGCCGTATTTCTATGAGGATCTCTTGCAGGCAGATCTTTGTGTTGAAACTGTACTCCTTTGGTATAAAAATAGATGACTTTTGATCTATTTTGTGCAGCACACAGAAGCACTTTCAGAAAAAGCCAGGATCCGATTACTGGATCAGAGTAGCGAATAATTAGAAACAGAAATGTGCTGCTGGGTTATTCAGTTGTCTCCTCTTACAATGCAAATATGCTTTCTGTGATAGTTTTTCTTGTATGTGAAGTTCACTCTCAAATGATGTGGCATGACCATTTCATCATTTTCCTGGGCATGTCTTCCCACAGACTCAAATATTACGTGCCTTACTTATGTCTCATTAATCTTGGTTTTATCTCCTGGCTGTATCCTTGTTATCTCTAAGAATTAAGGAGACCTGTGGGAAAATCTGTTTGCATGAAATGACATTTAAATCTCTCAAAACCCACAAATGTTATATTTTTTGGGCTGTAAATATGTTTTGCTAACCTTTCACATTTGCTCATCCTTTGCATTTTGTATTTCAGATCAGAATGAGAATGAGAAATAGCAAAATACATCAAGTGTTGGGGTTTGAACAGGGCTGAGTAACTGAACAGTCTGAGAACTGCCAAGAGGCACAGCTGCAGGGAAGTGGCCTTGGGTAGAAGCTGAGAAGTTAGCTGCTACCAGCCCTGGGAACAAGAAAATGTTGTGGCTAGCTGCACAAAGGGGGATTAAGGGGGGTTGTTGGTCAGATCTGCCTCGATGCGTGTGGACAGCCCAAACTCTGCTTTGTAACCCTATCTTGTACTGAACTCCACCATATAAGCACCATGCTTAGCTTCAATAAATGGACTGACCACCTATGTACCATATTGGTATGAGTCTGTGTCTTTCCTGCTCCCACATGGCCAACTCAACCATCAAGAAAACTATTCTTATGGTGATTAGGTAAAGAAAGAGTTTAGTACTTTATACAATCTCCTTTCCTGTGTATGGTTCTAGACATTTTTGAGAACAAAAGGAAAATTAACTTTTTTTTTTTTTCCTAATACCTGTGGAATTCTCCCAAGCAGAGTTCTGTTAAGTTGGATGTTAAGGTGGCCAAGAGAGCCAATGGCATCCTGGCCTGGATCAGGAATAGTGTGGTCAGTAGGACAAGGGAGGTTATTCTGCCCCTGTACTCAACATTGGTCAGGCCACACCTTGAGTGCTGTGTCCAGTTCTGGGCCCCTCAATTCAAGAGAGATGTTGAGGTGCTGGAAGGTGTCCAGAGAAGGGCAACAAGGCTGGTGAGGGGCCTGGAACACAAACCCTCTGAGGAGAGGCTGAGGGAGCTGGGGGTGTGCAGCATGCAGAAGAGGAGGCTCAGGGGGGACCTCATTGCCGTCTACAACTACCTGAAGGGACATTGTAGCCAGGTGGGGTTGGTCTCTCCTGCCAGACAACCAGAAACAGAACAAGGGGACACAGTCTCAAGTTGTGCTGGGGGAAGTCTAGGCTGGATGTTAGGAGGAAGTTATTGGCAGAGAGAGTGATTGGCATTGGAATGGGCTGCCCAGGGAGGTGGTGGAGTCACCATCCCTGGAGATGTTCAAGAAAAGTCTGGATTTAGTGCCATGGTCTGGTTGAGTGGCTAGGGCTGGGTGCTAGGTTGGACTGGCTGATCTTGGAGGTCTCTTCCAGCCTGTTTGGTTCTATGATGTTTCCCATATGGTGGCCATTAGTACGACCTATTCTTCAGAGCAACCCAGAAAATGGGAACAAGAAATGCACATTGTTATCTATAGACATGAAGTCCATTCAGTATAAACTTTATCCTCTTGTTTCCAAATTCTCACTTGACAGAGCATTCTTGAGGGACAATGATCAACTAATAGTTCTGGATACAGTTAAGAGGATAAGATAAATTACTGGTGCACTTCCTCAATAATTCAGTAAAGTAATTGGATGATCTTTTTATGCTAGATTCAATAAGTCTAAATCATTTACCTTAACAGTGGGAATCACTGTGCTATGCCTCAGGGAGAGAAGTCCTCAAGATGCAGGTGGGCACATAACTCACTGCCTGGAGCTGAGAGGAGGTTCAGAAGGTTCTTGCCACAAAGATCTGGTCTGGTGGGGACTAGGCAGATTTTCTGGCTGCTTACTGTGACACAATCACTAAGAGCTAGCAAAAGTAATCGTGAGCCTTGCAAGAGTGATGGAGTGCCCATGGAGAGCAAAAAAAGGAGTGTTGTTGGCCACTTTGTACACAATATGAACGACACAGTTTTATTTAGATATCCCCCAGCTCTTCTGTGGGTGAAACAGCCATTCATTTCAGGTCTGAGTAGCAACTCCAAATTCAAGTCCTGTCCCTGAATTATTCATCACTGCTAGCTTTATTGCTCCAGCTCCCTGTGAATATCTTACCGCCCAGGAAGCAAGGGACTTGGTATGCCAAAGTCTTGCCTAGTCCTCAGCGCAGAGGGTACCTTTCATCTCCTTTTGTCCTGAACATGGCAGTTCACCAGGGAAGTGTTGCAACTAATTCTTGTCCTTTTGTCCAGCCATACTTGATAATGAATCAGATAAAATTTAATGGATGTGATAATTACTTTTTTCACTCCCTGTATTCATGTTTTTAATTTCATTGTTGGCTAATGATCTGTCTTATCCTTTCATCTTGCATGACTACAGGGCTGAAGAACCACTTCTGAGATTGCTCCCAGATGAATATATCTGCAAGTGGCTACTTCCTAGGCATTTTATGATGCTCCAATACTAATTAAATCTATTTCAGGGGATGTAAATCAGGAAGGATGTTCCTTATCAAGCAATTTACAGCTGCATATTTGAAAGCCCTCTACAAGCACAAGGAAATGCTTTTGTCCCTTTGTGACCAGTGAAACTTTTTTGCTGATTTCATTTGTACCTCAGGTATGTGGATGTTAGGAGGAAGTTCTTCACAGAGTGATTTCCCATTGGAATGGGCTGCCCAGGGAGGTGGTGGAGTCATCATCCCTGGAGGTGTCCAAAAAAAGCCTGAATGAGGCACTTAGTGCCATGGTCTGGTTGACTGTCTAGGGCTGGGTGCTAGGTTGGGCTGGCTGATCTTGGAGGTCTCTTCCAACCGGGTTGATTCTATGATTCTATGTGCCCTATAGGTCTGACTGATGTTCCCATTCTGAGCCTCACTCACAGGAACTGTCTTTATGCATGTTATGGACACTTCTGGGTTGTGGATAGGTTCTACAAGCAGCATGGATTGTCATTACTATGTGCAATATGCAGGTGGAGACACACGGTTATTGCATGATATGGGAAGCCTCTTGGACAGCTGGAACTCCTGACTCAGTCTGTGCTTGACCACAGCAGTTTTGCTTCTGGTCTGAGCCCCTGTACATTCACAGAAAACATATCTAGCCATTATATTTCACAGCAGAAGAAGAGTGCTTTTGAAATTACACAAAATGGGCTTCTGCTTGCAGGTTTGAAGAGAGCAAAGTGCTCTCTAGTCCAGGAATGATTTTCCCAGCCTTTCATGGAGAAAACCTGCTGTTATGGACCAGTACTTTCATTTTTTTCAGGGTTATGCTGCCTGAGAGCAGGGAGATGGCAAACTAAAAACAGCACAAGACAGGAAAAGATGTGCAAGGGTGTCTAATCAGGCCACAGAAGCCCTGAAAGAAGAGAAGCAGGGCTTCAGAGGGCTCTGGAGAATGCTCAGGGATTATAACCTGCCTTTGCAGCAAGACTCTGGTGGCCCTTTCATTTGAAAGCAAAGTGGAGTTGATATCTCAGATGAATTATGCAGTTTAACATGCTCCAAATTCTGCCAGCACATCAGTGGAATAATTTTGAAGAGTTAGGAAGAGCAATACTATGTTGGGGCTTCCCCAGCAGTTCCCAAATGAGGATGATTTGTTTCTGCAGGATCCTAAAGTGGTTAGTGGTGGTTGGAAAGGATTTTAACTATGAAACCATCCAGGAATACAGTGGGACAACTAATTAGGTGGAGATGACTGAGAAGGCAGAGAGCATAAGAGAGGACCCTGGTTTTGGGTTAAATCCTAACCAGCAGAGTAGGCTGTGAATGCCAGAGAGGGAGGAAAAGAAGCAGCTCTTGAAGCTTGGGGTAAGAAGGAGACAAAAGCAACAAAACAGAGAGCAGGATGTGTTCAGGCCTATTTTGGCTTAGTCAGGGCTACCACAACACTCTGTAAGACTTCAGAGGCTGGAGGAGCCCAGTCATCCCCAACCCCCCCACTCCCCCACCCTTCAGGGCTATTGGCTTAATGTCATGGTTTTTTTCCAGGATTCCACACAATTCTTCTTTCTCAGAACCTCCAAATATTAAATTAATTTGCAATATTTCTTGGGAGATTCCAGGATATTGTCCTAAGACTGGAAATATTAAAGGTTTTGCACTAAGTGTGTTGAAGATGCCATGAGTTCTTTGAAAACAATCAAGACCTAGGCTCATATTTTGCAAAATTCAGGGACTGAGTTGTTTGCATTTCTATGCTGTGTCCTCTGGAGTGCACGTTTTAACAAGCAGTCCATACCACTTATGATACATGAAAAGGTAAAAAGGGAGGTGTTTCAGCCAGGTCTGAGTGTGATGGGGGATTGCTACCAGACCCTTGGCCTGGCCTGAGGATAGTTTTTGCATTTTCATTCATTTTATATACCATTTCTACATACTTGGCCCATTTTTGTTTGTTCTGTTTCCCCTGCCATTGATAACATGCTCAAAAGTTGCCCAAATGACAATAATTACACAGCCAATCTAACCACTTCACTGTAAGTGAAAAAGAATTTGTTGTTTAGCCCTAATGCTGCAGAGAGAGCCAATGGCATCCTGGCCTGCATCAGGAGCAGTGTGGCCAGCAGGACAAGGGAGGTTATTCTGCCCCTGTACTCAGCACTGGTCAGGCCACACCTTGAGTGCTGTGTCCAGTGCTGGGCTCCTCAATTCAAGAGAGATGTTGAGGTGCTGGAAGGTGTCCAGAGAAGGGCGACAAAGCTGGTGAGGGGCCTGGAACACAAACCCTCTGAGGAGAGGCTGAGGGAGCTGGGGGTGTGCAGCCTGGAGAAGAGGAGATTCAGGGCTGACCTCATTGCTGTCTACAACTACCTGAAAGGAGGTTGTAGCCAGGTGGGGGTTGGTCTCTTCTCACAGGCAACCAGCAACAGAACAGGGGGACACAGTCTCAAGTTGTGCTGGGGGAAGTCTAGGCTGGATGTTAGGAGGAAGTTGTTGTCAGAGAGAGTGATTGGCATTGGAATGGGCTGCCCAGGGAGGTGGTGGAGTCGCCGTCCCTGGAGGTGTTCAAGCAAAGCCTGGCTGAGGCACTTAGTGCCATGGTCTAGTTGAGTGGCTAGGGCTGGGTGCTAGGTTGGACTGGCTGATCTTGGAGGTCTCTTCCAACCTGGTTGATTCTATGTTTCTATGATCTTTGAGGTCCCTTCTGACCCTGACAATTATTATGTGATTATTATGTGAATCTGGAAACTACCTGGTGTAACCGAGAGAAGAATCTGATCCTTGTAACTCTTCTGCGTGGTGCACTGGCAGAGAAGATCAGGAATAGAAGAGAGAAACAGACTCGATTTGCTACCAATCTGCATGGCATGATTTCCATAAATCATCCTAATAGAGCAATTGATAACAATTGTGGTAGTATATTAAGGGGAACAGTTTACAAAATCCATTTGGGATAATAAGGTGAGCGTTGTTGGTAATGCAGCTATATTTTCCCATCGTGGTTATGTATGAAACAAATTGACTGTCTGCTCTCATTCAGTCTATGTTATGTTATTACTAACTACAGACAAGAGAAAATAATGAGATACTCCACAGTTTTTTGTTTGTCTAGACATCGTGGTGATGATCACCATGGGTTTTAGAGGCATTAAACTTTCTTGGGTGAAAAAGATTTCTCAAATGGACCATTGCTGAGAGAACAATTTTATTGTTTGTAAGAATTACTGAAAAATAGTATTCTGAAGCTGTTTATCTTGACACTCAGATGTATAGCTCAGCATATAAGATGAATACATAAGAGCCACAGTAAACCACTCTTGGATAAGTGAAATGTTTTAAAGCCTATTTGGATCTCAGCTGCCCCTTCTCACACATCAAGGAAGAGTTAGTAGCAGATGCTACTGTCAAGTTTTAAATGTCTGATACTGCATAAAGATTTAATATAGATCCTTAATGGGCAAAATAAATGAAAAGGAGGCAAGAGTGATTTGCCACTGGAATGGGCTGCCCAGGGAAGTGATGGAGTCACTGTCCCTGGAGGTGTGTCCTCTGCTAGCAAGAATCTCTCCAACAGCACCTCAATTGTCAGTAGAAAATTTAATCTAATTGTTTTTAGAATCATGCAATCAACCAGGTTGGAAGAGACCTCCAAGATCAGCCAGGCCAACCTAGCACCCAGCCCTAGCCAGTCAACTAGACCATGGCACTAAGTGCCTCATCCAGGCTTTTCTTGAACACCTCCAGGGACGGTGCCTCCACCACCTCCCTGGGCAGCCCATTCCAATGCCAATCACTCTCTCTGCCAACAATTTCCTCCTAACATCCAGCCTAGACCTCCCCCAGCACAACTTGAGACTGTGTCCCCTTGTTCTGTTGCTGGTTGCCTGGGAGAAGAGACCAACCCCCACCTGGCTACAGCTTCCCTTCAGGTAGCTGTAGATGCCAATGAGGTCCCCCCTGAGCTTCACTTTCTCCAGGCTAAACACCCCCAGCTCCCTCAGCCTCTCCTCATAGGGTTTGTGTTCCAGGCCTCAACATCTCTCTTGAACTGAGTGGCCCAGAACTGGACACAGCACTCAAGGTGTGGCCTGACCAGTGTTGGCACCTGGGATGTCTCCTGGGTACCCCATCTTCCCAAATATGCTCTTTTTTCCCTGATGTTGCCTTTGTAAAGCCTCTTTCTGGGATGGGAGCTCCTTTGTGCTACCCAGGCACATTCCTGCTCAGCCTTGCCATGGGCTGGAGGTGGGTTTTCTGTGCAAGCACTAGTGGTCTGCTCTGTGCTGGTGAAGATAAGCTGCTGTGAACTATGTGTGCAATGCTGGGAGCTGCAATCTCTCACCTCAGATATAGCTGGCTAGTGTTGGCTCATATTTCCTATTCATGGAAAACAATACAATTATTATTATAACAAAAGTCAAGCTTAATGACAGCTTGAAATAATGAGGGAAAATTCTTGGCTGCCTATCAAAGTCATCTTCTGAACAGCATAAACATATTTTTATTTTGGTTACTCTTTTATTCCATGCACAAAATATGCCCTGGAAGTAAAGGTAATTTATTGTTTTGCAGTGACTCAGTATCATGCTATTTCAGGAATTCTTTTTAATTTCTAAAAGAGAAACCTCACTTCAGGATTTGAGACAGACAAACAGAGCAAAACCAACAGCAGCACTACCTTGAGTTAACACACTGTTACTTTATGTATTTCTGTAGTGTCTTTCTTGAGTACTCAGCTCCTTGAACTGAGTTGCAGTCATCCTCAGTCACCTTCCCCTCTGCTTCAGGTGTTCAGTGTGTCTAACAGTGAGAGGCTTCAAGCTTTTTGCCTTTTTTCCCTTTCCTTCTGTCCCCCCTCCCACCTCAAACATCACTGAAAGTTGACCCCAGGATCAGAAGTATTGGGTGAGTGCTGCTGTGGCTGGAGAAGGAGCAGTCAGTGCCAGTGGAGGGGTTCCACTAAAAGTCCTGTCTGTAGACTGCCTCTCAAGGTGGTCTTGATTAGGGACACATTTAAATGCATGGGATAGTTGGATTACTGTCAGTTGAGACATGGTAGTTTGAACCTGAAATAACTCCAAGTAACTCCATTGATTTCAATCCCATTTTGTCTATGCTGCCTTGCAGAAAGATATACAAGGCTCCAGGGTTGTACTTCAAGACTGTAAGTGAAGGAAACTGAGAGTGAGCTTCATGTTCAAGAACAGATGGAAGTCAATGTGCCAAAATGCTGACCTGATCTGTGTGCTGTACCTATGAGGGCTGGGTGCTAGGTTGGACTGGGTGATCTTAGAAGTCTCTTCCAACCTGGTTGATTCTATGATAAGGGTACAAAATCATCATTATGCAGTTCTTCCATGTGCTGAACTCAGACAGATTAATAAACAGATCTGCTCCAATCTGAGTAGGAAGAGAGTGAAACAAAGCAATGAGGAGCTGAGAAGACACAAATGCAAACTGCCCTTTTTGTGGCAAGCCCCTCAGTGTCCCTTCTGGTGAGCAGAATTTCCAGCCCTCAGCCATGGAGTTATGAGTCCCAGGCTACCTCTGTGTCATGTTGTGCCCATGTGAAGTGCCTGATCCTGTAGTCCAGTCACCTCACACTTCCTCTGTCTTCTCTATGGGATGCAGGTACATTTGTCTTCTAAAAACCAGGTGTCATTGAGAACAGAAGGCTGTGGAGCAGAAAGATATAGAATTAACTTGAAGCATGCCTTTCAGATAATAAACACAACCAATACAAATTAACATTGCTGTTCAGCAGAGGTCTTCTTTATTCATGCTTGCTCTCAGACTCTGCAGCTTGGTGCAGAATTCAAAGTAAATCTGAGGCAGAAGTCAGGGAAAGGTTCTGTGAAATGAAGCCAAAGGAGAGTGCAGCACTGGGAAATGTAACAGGCTAAATTAATTAATTTGTTCCCTATCTTAAATGTGCCAGTTAAGTATTAGTGCTTCAGGTATCCTTCTGATCTGTCTCCATATGCTGGGTGTGACTGCAGGAGTGTTCCCATACACTGAATCAGAAGAAAGGCTGGGAAATGTTAGCCAGACCAATCCAAACACAGTTTCTACTATAAACTGAGATGATGTGCCATCTCACTGTCCCCCCCAGTATATATGGAAAAAAAGGGCAAAAGAACAAACCCCAAATTACTCACACATTTTGCTGGAACTATTGTTTACCTTTAACAATGCAAACCTTATGTTCACAGAGCTCTGTCCTGACAGCTCAGGGCTGACCACTTGATGCTGTGTGGAGCAGTGTTAAGCTTTAGGTCAAGAGATGGTTTTCCCAAGCAGAAGGAGGAAATGCCTTCATACTGCAGCATTACATTTCAAGCCTGTTCACCACTCTACTTCAGCAATTAATTGAGAATCTTGCTGTTATAAAAATAATTTCTGTAAAGGTTGTCAGTGTATTTACTTAGAGAAGAGTTTGTGCATAAAATCTCTGATCAGGACTTAGAAAAATAGAATCATAGAATCAAGCAGGTTGGAAGAGACCTCCTAGAACATCCAGTCCAACCTATCCCTCAGCCCTATCCAATGAACTAGACCATGGCACCAAGGGCAACAAAGCTGGTGAGGGGCTTGGAACACAAACCCTATGAGGAGAGGCTGAGGGAGCTGGGGGTGTGCAGCCTGCAGAAGAGGAGGCTCAGGGCAGAGCTCATTGCGGTCTACAGCTACCTGAAGGGAGGCTGTAGCCAGGTTGGGTTGGGCTCCTCTCCCAGGCAACCAGCAACAGAACAAGGGGACACAGTCTCAAGTTGTGCTGGGGAAGTCTAGGCTGGATGTTAGGAGGAAGTTGTTGGCAGAGAGAGTGATTGGCATTGGAATGGGCTGCCCAGGGAGGTGGTGGAGTTGTCGTCCATGGAGGTGTTCAAGAAGAGACTGGATGAGGCACTTAGTGCCATGGTCTGGTTGAGTGGCTAGGGCTGGGTGCTAGGTTGGCCTGGCTGATCTTGGAGGTCTCTTCCAAATGGTTGATTCTATGATTCTATGATTCTAAGTGCCTCATCCAGTCTTTTCTTGAAGTTCATCTCTGGCATGCATGCAGAGAGTATCCATTCTCGGTGGGAAAACATGGAGGGAAATATAACAACCAGAAAGATAAAATGACATTATCACCCCATCATTTCTTCTAAATGAAAGCATTAAGATTTGTACTCTCCAACAGACCTACCACAAGACCCGATTAGCATCTTCTGAAGGAATAAACCCCCCCTCCATTTCTTACATAATACAGCCAGCACATTATAATTAATGCATTTAAATATGTGCCTTCCTTAAGGGCAGACAGTATGTTAGCAATTAGAGCCTTAGCAAAAGAAGCTGCATCTCATTATATAGTCTTTTAAACCCACGTTATTCTTCCATAAAGAAACCAGTTATCTTGTTTATGGATTCTTGGGAGTGCAGAGCTGGAAGCATTAACTATTTATGCCAACACTTGAAAGTACACCGCTGGAAACTCAAATGCTTTCTTTTCCTTCTTGTCTTTATCCCCCCCCCCATTCTTTTCCCCCTTCTTTTATAAAAGAGTTTTTGTTACATGCAAAATGTTACATACATCTGTGTAAAGACACCAACAAGGCAAAACCCAAAGCTGTTGCAGCACGTTGCTGCTTGTAAGTGGCTGCTTGCAGCGGGAACCGCAGCCAGGCCTGCAGACCAATGTGATGGAGGCCTGGCTATGAAGGACTTGGCTTTAGGAAGGGCAGGTCCTGTCTCACCGACCTGATCTCCTTTTGTGGTCAGGTTAGCTGCCTGGTGAATGTGGGGCAGGTTGTGGATGGAGTCTACCTGGACTGCAGCAAAGCCTTTGACACTGTCTGCCACAAGCTCCTGGCCAAGCTCCCTTCTCCCAGGTAACCAGCAATAGAACAAGGGGACACAGTCTCAAGTTGTGCCAGGGTAGGTATAGGCTGGATATTAGGAAGAAGTTCTTCACAGAGAGAGTGATTGGCATTGGAATGGGCTGCCCAGGGAGGTGGTGGAGGCACCGTCCCTGGGGGTCTTCAAGAAAAGCCTGGCTGAGGCACTTAGTGCCATGGTCCGGTTAACTGGATAGGGCTGGGTGATAGGTTGGACTGGATGAGCTTGGAGGTCTCTTCCAACCTGATTGATTCTATGATTCTATGATTCTAAGCTGGCAGATCATGGCTTGGACAGATTCACTCTGGGCTGGGTCAGGAACTGCCTGGAGGCAGAGCCCAGATGGTTGTGGTGAATGGTGCCACATCCAGTTGGCAGCTGTCACCAGTGGTGTGCCCCAAGGATCAGTGCTGGGCCCAGTCCTGTTCAGTATCTTTATTGATGATCTGGACCAGGGGATTGAGTCCAGCATCAGTAAGTTTGCAGATGACACCAAGCTAGGAGCAGGTGTGGAGCTGTTGGAAGGTAGGGGAGCCCTGCAGAGGGACCTGGCCAGGCTGGATGGGTGGGCATAGGCCAATGGGAGGAGATTGAACAAGGCCAAGTGCAGGGTTCTGCACTTTGGCCACAACAACCCCAAGCAGCACTACAGGCTGGGGACAGAGTGGCAGGAGAGCAGCCAGGAGGAAAGGGCCCTGGGGGTACTGGTGGATAGTAGGCTGAAGATGAGGCAGCAGTGTGCCCACGTGGCCAAGAGAGCCAATGGCATCCTGGCCTGGATCAGGAACAAGTGTGGCCAGTAGGACAAGGGAGGTTATTCTGCCCCTGTACTCAGCACTGGTCAGGCCACACCTTGAGTGCTGTGTCCAGTTCTGGGCCCCTCAATTCAAGAGAGATGTTGAGGTGCTGGAAGGTGTCCAGAGAAGGGCAACAAAGCTGGTGAGGGGCCTGGAACACAAAGCCTATGAGGAGAGGCTGAGGGAGCTGGGGGTGTTTAGCCTGGAGAAGAGGAGGCTCAGGGGGGACCTCATTGCTGTCTACAACTACCTGAAGGGAGGTTGTAGCCAGGTGGGGGTTGGTCTCTTCTCCCAGGCAACCAGCAACAGAACAAGGGGACACAGTCTCAAGCTGTGCTGGGGGAAGTTTTTGATCATCAGTAATTCCTCTGTCTTCAGTCAGAGTTGTACTCTGGTGCTCCCTCACAGGTAGTGAAAAAATGTAAAGATCCCTTTGGGAGTCTGAGACTCAAATCCCTCTTACTTTAGGTGCCCATAAAGCAGCCATTTAAGTCATGCTGTGGTCGCTTTATAATCCATGCCAAGTAAGAGGATCTCCAGGAGTGTGATCCTTATGTAGAAGTCAAAACCTGACCAAACGAGACACAGTCACTTTTCTTCTATTGACTATAAAGACAAAGATTTGTCTTTAAGTGCTGGTATCTGTGCTAAGGTTAAAAGAGTCGAGTCCCATTCCAAGTGGACATTGGATCAGAACTCCTATATGCAGTAAGAATGTGCATTTGAAACCAGTATCATTTGTTCTTTTAATATCATTGCATAGCTTCAGTTCTTAGAAGCCTTTTGGGAGCAGAACAATGCAACTGTGCCCACTTCATTGATGAAACTGCAGAGCAGCCTTGTCTTAACCTAAAGGTCTGAAAGCCAGAATATAATTCCCAGTTTTCAGCTTCACAGACTGCAGGTTAAAAGGTTTCATGGAGGCAATAATCAGGCATAGTATAGTTTGTGATGCCCACTGACCTTCAGGTATACCACAGAGTCCAAATCAATTTTTCTTTTTATAATGACCCAAAGATTAAAAAGTGACTTACACAGATTCTTTGGTGAATCCTCATGCTCAGATCAAACTCCTGTTGCTTAGCTCTTGGACTGCTTGGGAGGACCACCAATTCCAAGTCTTTAAACATCAGTGAATTTGCTCATGGGCAAGAGAGATAATGTTTGTTTGTTTTTAATTTGGAAAAACAATGCTATTCCCCAGGTAAAAATATAGCATTTCTACTGGTAATATTCTCTTCCACTCTTCACTGGGATGTAAATTGCATTTTGATTATGCATTGACTGCACAGAGCATAATGATTTTCTGAGGTAGCCATCATAGATCAGAACTTCCCTAGATAAATATAGAAATGAGAATTTATCTTAGGTACAGTGTAGGCAATTTTATCCTGTATGTAACAGCATTTCTTACATTCTGTATCTGTAATTGCCTTTTCTTTTTTTTTATAGTGTGTAATAAATTACTTTTTATAGTCAGGTGCTTTCATTTAAGTGAATAGAAGTTTTATCATTATATTTCAAGTGTTCATTAGACATTACTTCCCCATAGCTTAGAGCAATTTCTGGCCTTCCCTAGGAGGCTGAAGGCTGTTAGATGTCTCCCTGAATTTAGCTCTGCTTGTGTACAGTCAAATACTTTTAATCAGCCCCTTTCTTTTCAACCACAAGCAGTGGCTTTAAATCGTGGCATGTGAGGCAGGCCCAGGTCATAGAATCAGCTGTCTTCAGGACTTCTCCTTGTTGTCCTGCTCCTCCCAACCACCTGGGACACTGCAGTCATTTTCCACAGGAGTCCACTCCCAGGAGCTGGTGAAGTATAAAGCAAGATGTGTCCCTCCATAACCAGGGATAAAGCAACACATGGAATCATAGAATCAACCAGATTGGGAGAGACCTCCAAGATCATCCAGGCCAACCTAGCACCCAGCCCTAGCCAGTCAACCAGACCATGGCACTAAGTGCCTCATCCAGTCTCTTCTTGAACACCTCCAGGACGGTGACTCCACCACCTCCCTGGGCAGCCCATTCCAATGCCAATCACTCTCTCTGCCAACAACTTCCTCCTAACATCCAGCCTAGACCAGACTTCAGATGTGATTTATTTTAAATACAGTGCTGATAAGATGGAGGAGTTTGTTGCTGATGGGCTAAATTCTCCTGCTAGTGTGGGAATGTATTAGTGTAGTTGTGTGAGTGTATATATCCACACACACACACACACACACATATATATATATATATATGTACCTACAGTGTTTGTGAGGGTGTGGAAGGAAATTCTTTCATAGACATGATGGTTAAGATATATGAATTAAAAAACCCCAAACCAATCCATTGCAAAGGTTTATGTGAAGATGCATTAGTTTGAAGTTGTGTGGCCCATTTGTGCAGTTCCCATGCTCTTTTCTGTTATCCCACTCTGTCCCACATAAAGAGGGTGTAAGAGCTGTTCTGCAGCTATGACTTCCCTGCTACCTGAAGTGAAGCTGTTTCATACCATCTCCTGCAGCTGTGGAGACAAGGATTTATGGTCAGGGTGAGGAGGAAAGGGGAGTCGAAAGGATTACAGCTCAACCACTAGCTCTTTATCAGTGCATGCCCCCAGACATGTGCCATGGTTGTGTTTGCACAGCTGTTATGGTTATGTCTTCCCAAATGATCTCCATGTTAGAAATTAGTTAGTATAATACATATGAGGGTTCCTAGGGTGGCCTTGATGAAGCTCTGGTTGCTAGGACTTTGTATTTTGGAGAAACATACTAAGTTAATGCTGTATGAGCCATTGAAAGGCTGTTTTTCTGTGATCTTCCTTGGAATATTGATTGGAAATGAAGAATTAGGTGACCTTCATACATTGCAGGAACAGAGAGTATGTTCCTGAAGCTGAGGAGCTGTTCAGTTATAGACAGAGTTTATTACCTCAGCACAACAAAAACGAATAAAACCTGTGTGGACATTATAGACTGAGACAAAAGTGCTGATAGTTGTCTCCTGTTATGCCAGAAAAAACAAGATCCTAACCTGATATTTCTGTTCAACACTGGCTTTATGAGGAATAAGGATATCTGGTCTCTAATGCTGTCCCATTCTGATATTGTTCATGTGTTCCTTTACCTGCAAATAGAGGAGTGATAATAATGCTTCCTTCTGGCCTCAGAGATCTGTTAATATACTTAACTGTGGTGACAAACCAACAGGGCACATCTGCTCTGTTCTCTTGGAAGACTCAATACTGCACCATGTTTCAGCAAACTGTACTATTGGCAGGTGCATGGACCCATGACAGTGGTAACAAAACACCCAGAGGAGGTCCCTGTTGGGAGCACTATTGTGAGAGAGGAGATAGTTGATATTTACACTGGAGAGGAAAGGATCTTGATTACTTAAGAGCTTCTAATAATCAAATCCAACTTAAATCTTACCTACAGAGAGAGTGATTTGCCATTGGAATGGGCTGCCCAGGGAGGTGGTGGAGTCACCATCCCTGGAGGTGCTCAAGCAAAGCCTGGATGAGGCACTTAGTGCCATGGTCTAGTTGAGTGGCTAGGGCTGGGTGCTAGGTTGGCCTGGCTGATCTTGGAGGTCTCTTCCAACCTGCTTGATTCTATGATTCTATGATACATAGCCTACTTTTCTTTGGGTAGGGTGGGAGCTAAAATGACAGATCTGTCTGAAGGCTTTCATACCAAACTGGAAATGGATTCTGTTTATATTTGAGGGAGTTGCATTGTGCTTTTAAAAGACAGCAGTATTGGCCAAACCCCAAGTTTTTGGGAAGGTAGGAAGGCAATGGTCTGTTGCCAGGCTTTGAGCCATTCTGTGCACCCTGTGGGAGCTTCTTTTAAAAGATCCTGTCTGAAATTTATGCTTTGATTCGAAGCTCAGTAAACATCTAAATACAGAGCTGAGAATTTCTGTATCTGGAAAAAAATAATGGTTGGTTCTTTCTGTTGTTCATGAACTCTCATGAAGCACCAGTGATTTTTTCCAGAACTATTGATTCTACTTTTCAGCCAAGCAGTTTAAAACAGACTTCTCTAGTTTGTGGAAATGCCTAATTTGCATGCAGCATGTCTGAAATTTGTAGTTTCTTTTAACCTGATTTATCTAAATCATAGGGTGGAGATTTCTTTTCCTAATCAGATATCTAAATTCAATAAACAGAACCGATGATTAATCAAATGATTGCAAGTTATTAGAGTGAAAACTGCTTTAATTCAGAAGAAGATGGTTTGCCTAGGGAACTACAGATACAGATTTCCTTGGTAAAACTTCCTTGTACTTCATTGTATGGAAGTGCCTTTCAGAGTACTTAGAGGTTTCAACTATAAGTGCCTGAACATGACCCCTGTGGCCATCTCATTGATCCCAAGAGCTGCTTCTCAGTTGGAGATCCCACTGCGTGAGCTGAGTCATGTCTCACCTGTCTCTCTTAGCTGTGTGCCTGGAGCTGGTGCAGCAGTAGCAGCATCAGGGATGGAGGACAGGATGGTGACTCCCTGTCTTTGCCTGCAGCATTATGGAAAATGTCCCTAAGCCACAGGCAGATATGCTACAGAGGGCCTCTCTGTCTGTGCAGTGTCTCTCTGCTGTTACCAAGGTCCCAGAGCAGATGTGATGTGTGTGTATGTCTCTTAAGTAGCTTGACCCACCAGGTCCAGAGTGGCTGCCTTTAACCCATTAGAAATTAGAAAATCCTTTTTTTGATGCTTCTGTGTTTGTGCATGCATTAGTGAGAAGTGACTGGCAAACTCCTCAGATATTTAGGTATTTGATGAATATTTTAGTCTATCTCCAGTCTTAGTGCCTACCCACCTGAGTTTAGATCCTGTTTTCTTTTATCACTCGTGATGGTTTGGGTGTTCCCTGCCCTCCCACACTTTGGAAGTCACCCAGACTAGACTCAGAGGGCTCTGGAAATAGAATGAAGCTTATTAGTTACAGCTTAGCAGGATACACAAGCAGATATTTTCAGTAGATACAGTTATAGACAGAAATGTACAAGGGAAAAGGTAATACAGAAACACAACAGCCCTCCCAGAAACCTGAGTCCCCAGGAGGGGCTCCCAATTGCCCTTCCACCTTCTCCCACCCCTCTCAACCTTACCCCAGTCCCAAGGAAGAATGCAGGGGGTTAGGAAGCAAAGTGGATTAGTCAAAGAGTCTAGAGAGAGAGATGCAGCTCTGATCTCCCCAGCAGGAGAAGTGCCTTATCTATGTTTTGATTCTTGTATCTCTCAGCAAGCCTATGAGTGAAGTAGACATCACCACTGTTTCCCTTTCACAGCCTGTCATCTAGTTCTTCTCACCAGGACATTCTAGCTAGCTTCAAACTAGCACATCACTGTATCAGTAAACAACAATTGAATAGAATTTCTGCTCTGATGCTTATTTAACTTGTTCCATGATGATATGCTGGGACTGGTCACTGGAAAGAGGAAGGTGCTGTGTATTCCCTGTGCAACCAA
Organism: Pogoniulus pusillus; assembly: GCF_015220805.1. Lineage (NCBI taxonomy): Eukaryota > Metazoa > Chordata > Aves > Piciformes > Lybiidae > Pogoniulus > Pogoniulus pusillus. The sequence continues at coordinate 21,745,750 of NC_087281.1, read as the reverse complement.
ACAGGTCTGCCACATGTGGCTCAAAAAATCTGGGTAACTATTTTGTGAAGCATCCTTATCTAAGCCTTTCACTTTATTGTAAACTTGATAAAAGGTCTGCCTGGACACTGCTGTGCCTTTTTCATTTGTTTCATTGGGATAGAAACAATAGGCCATGGGTAAGCTGGAAGACTTTTGACAGTGGTTTTTGGTACAGGAGGGGTTGGAGATGCATTTAACATAAAATTAAGTAGTTTCTTTTTGATCAGTTCAATGAATAAAGCAGAGAATGGTTCAGATAATAGTGAAGAGTGGGTTTTTGAGTAGGTTATCAGAAATAAAATGTTTGCATACCTCTTGCATGCCCCTCCACATGCTCAGCTGCATGTGGATCTCTGCCTTCTGCCAGCTGAGAGCAGTGAGATAGAAGCTTGTCCAGGAGAGATGTATCTGAGTCTCATTTTTATAGTGCCTCTGCTTTTACAAATGCCATAAATTAATGCAGGTGTGAACTGTGGCATCAAATACTTTTATTAAACTTATTATTTATTTGGATTATTAGTTACCACTGTGGGAGAGAAATAAAATAGAATAAAAGGCAGCCTATTTGTAATTTATCTTGTACCTCTTCAGAGAGTGAAGGGGAACAGTGACCTTTATGCTGCCCCTTTTCTTAGCCTCATCAATCATAGCCATAAATCAAAATATCACAACTAGCTCTTCACAGCACCTGAAATTTATTGCTGCCTTCTGGCTCCCTCCATCGTTCACTCTGCAGGGGATATTTCTGGGCAGGAGAACTAAAGCTGTGAGGAGTAGGATTGCATACCTGCCCAGTTTATTGCCAGGCAATGGAAATCATGGGACAGACTAGAGTGGTATCAGTTTTGTTTGGCTGGCTGCCACATTGATCACGAGTGGGATCACAAAAGCCTGTGAGCTCTGGAAGCACTTACCTAGGGCTTGTCTGTGGTTATTTAACATCTCTGTACGCATGCCAGTGAAATCTTCGGGGTGGGATTTCAGGCTCTTGATAAAGAGCACGCTAGAGACTGGGCTGTTAGGCATGTATATAGAGCCCTGAACACCAAGAGACACAATGAAATAAGAAAGCACAGGAGAGAGCAAAAGCAGCAGATAGGCAGCCAGGCTTACTGCCAGGTTTGGGTGACTTATGGTTCTCCTGGTGTCTGTGAGCTTCTGGAAAAGGTCAGAAGGTTCCTTCTACTTAGAAACTTGGACTTATAGCTCAGGAAAGGGCTTTGCATGGAGCCTGCTGTTGAGACAGTAACAAAAACCTGGTATTTTAGTGAGGATGAGTTTAGCTGTTAATAGTAAAAAATGTTCCATGGCATGAAAAGGAGCCAGTAACTCTTGTGTGTGTGTCTTAATCCAAGGCATAGACTGAGCAGTGTAACTGGTGGAAAACTTAAGGTGAGTCTGGAAGCCAAAAAAACAAATCATAGAATCATAGAATCAAGCAGGTTGGAAGAGACCTCCAAGATCATCCAGTCCAACCTAGCACCCAGCCCTAGCCAGTCAACCAGACCATGGCACTAAGTGCCTCATCCAGGCTTTGCTTCAACACCTCCAGGGTGCTGGAACATGTCCAGAGAAGGGCAATGAAGCTGGTGAGGGGCCTGGAACACAAACCCTATGAGGAGAGGCTGAGGGAGCTGGGGGTGCTTAGACTGGAGAAGAGGAGGCTCAGGGGGGACCTCATTGCTGTCTGCAACTACCTGAAAGGAGGTTGTAGCCAGGTGGGGGTTGGTCTCTTCTCCCAGACAACCAGCAAGAGAACAAGGGGACACAGTCTCAAGTTGTGCCAGGGGAAGTCTAGGCTGGATATTAGGAGGAAGTTGTTGTCAGAGAGAGTGATTGGCATTGGAATGGGCTGCCCAGGGAGGTGGTGGAGTCACCGTCCCTGGAGGTGCTCAAGCAAAGCCTGGATGAGGCACTTAGTGCCATGGTCTGGTTGACTGGCTAGGGCTGGGTGCTAGGTTGGACTGGATGATCTTGGAGATCTCTTCCAACCTGGTTGATTCTATGATCTTGTTTCTCTTAGGTCCACCTGTCTCAGGCAAGAGAACCAGTGTGCAGCTTTCCTTTTGCATACTGCAGCAGCTTTGTTGCAGAGGGCTTTGAGACCCTTTGGTGTGCATACCTTGGCAGCATGCATACACTTAATGCACTTTCAAGGAGGTAGACAGCATGGGTTTTGCACGTGTTTTCCAGCAAACTGCGAGGGTAACCAAAAGGCTGACAAAAGGTGGTATCTGCCAGCATATGAATAGGATGCCTAAGGCTTCCCGCAGTGCCAGGCTCTCTGACTCCTCACGGAAAGCGCTGTGCTCCAAGCACATCGATTTCTTTCTGCATGCACAAGGCACTCCCTTCCTGTGTATGAAAAATGCTACTGAAAGACAATTAACAGATTCTTTCCTGTGCTGCAGAGCTGCCAAGAACATTCCCAGTTATTCCTCTGCTGGGACGCAGAGTCCTGCAGAAAGGTAAAAGCAGTTTTCTGTGCCCAGTATCTCACAACTGAGTTGTTTGCTGTGAGTGAAACTTTTCAGCCCACTTCCTTCAGAGAAATGCTGAGCACAGACAAGATCAATATTTAACTATATTTGCACTTTTAGTTTTTCACGTGCCTACAGCTCCAGATTTATTTGCCCTTTTCTGAATTTAAGTGCCAATAATTTTGTGCAGAGGTTGTGAGTGGCCACCTGCTATTTGGATTATTGCCTTTCAACATAACATCTGCATACATGTACAAGCTTGGTCAGAGTGGCCAAAGATCTGTGTCAGTGATACATAGAAGAAACACACATAATGATCAGATTATGTCTTCTCAGTTCATGGTGCAGGAAGAAGACATGGGTGCTGTCTTGAGGTCAATGCATATAAATGTGGAAGGAAGGACCTGGGTTCTAGTTTCTAAAGAATAGTGTTGAAAGCCACACTTTGTACTTGCCTCAGGCAGGTAAATTCAAGGTAAGTCATGTGTGAAGTGTTTATCCTATATGCCTTCTAGAACTACTAGCTTCTCCTGAGGGAAATGGTGGGTGTTGGCAGCACCGAAATGTCATCCTTTCTTTATCTGAAACATTAGAAAATGCATCCTGTTCCTGTTGCCTTGGCAGCAGATCCTGGGTGTGTGCCTGCATCCCAGCGTTTCTCATTGGGTTTGTATCCAGCATGCAAACAGGTCAGGAAAAGGGAGGATCACGTCTGAGGGCAACCCTGAAATGAGCATTGGCCATGACAGGGTGAATGAAATAAAAATAAAACAATTGATGAAAGCCTTCAGAAGACACATTCCAAAACTGTGAACTACTCTTCTGCAGAAAAATTTCCATAGCAAACTAAAAAAGCTTAAATGCTTTGATCACTTACATCTAAATTTAACAAAACTTGTGTGTGCACTGTTGGAATTAATTTTAAATGAACAAAATTGCCCATTTTGTGTTTGCTGTATGTGGATGATGCCCTCTGGAATGTTGTAGATAGTCAACAGCTGTCATGGGCTCAGTTGAATGTTTGCTTCTGTTAGAATCATAGAATCATAGAATCAACCAGGTTGGAAGAGACCTCCAAGATCATCCAGTCCAACCTAGCACCCAGCCCTAGCCAGTCAACCAGACCATGGCACTAAGTGCCTCATCCAGGCTTTTCTTGAACACCTCCAGGGACAATGACTCCACCATCTCCCTGGGCAGCCCATCCAGCTTCAAAATGAAAGTGCTGACTGGAGCAAGATCCTATGGGGCTTGAAGTTCAGATTGTAACAGAAGAGGTTTCCTATTCTAGTTGCTGCTTTTAGGTTCTGGGTTTTGGGTGTTGGCTCTTCTGCTGAGATGACAACAGGACAGGGAGGGATGGTGGAGTATCTCTCTGGCTTGGATTTTTAGCTCACTTGTTTGTGCTTGCTGCTGTGCTTTTTTCTGCAAATAGGCTAAAGTAATTGTGCAGTTGATGATGATGGTGATGAAGAAAGAAGAAAGAAGAAAGAAGAAAGAAGAAAGAAGAAGAAGAAGAAGGAGAAGGAGAAGGAGAAGGAGAAGGAGAAGGAGAAGGAGAAGGAGAAGGAGAAGGAGAAGGAGAAGGAGAAGAAGGAGAAGGAGAAGAAGGAGAAGGAGAAGGAGAAGGAGAAGGAGAAGGAGAAGGAGAAGAAGGAGAAGAAGGAGAAGAAGGAGAAGAAGGAGGAGAAGAAGGAGAAGAAGGAGAAGAAGGAGAAGAAGGAGAAGAAGGAGAAGAAGAAGAAATTTATCCAGTAAACTCTTACCTCAACTTTATCTCATCCTGGAGGTTTTTTTCTGTGTTACTTTTCCTTCACTGTTGTGTTGGGGAAACAGACAGGTTAACCCATTGGTTTGCTTTAACCTGTTATAAGCCTATACTGTAATATATGAAACTAAGTTCTACCACACTTACCTCTATTTGGTATTCACCTTCAGTGAGTAAACATGGAGGATTTAGTTTCTCAGTGAACAGCCTCACTAATCAAATTAATTTGTTAAAGTTTGCATCCAACAAGAAAATAATAAGGAAAATAATATAGTTTTTCTTATGTCACTTCTTCACATAAGGAACAACATTTGTACAGGCAGAAGTGGCATAAAATGATGCAGAATTCCATTTACTTAGTTGAGGATATGATGCTATGTAATGTAAAGATTCCCAAAGGGCAAAGCTTAAAGGCATTTAAAGTAGAGGAAGTAATTGTAAGCCAAAAAAAAAAAAGGATTTTACATACCAATTCACAGCAGGCATTAAGCTTCACATAGTGGGATACATAGGGATTAGATGAACTTTGTCTGACTGCTAACACTGTTGAACTGGGAAAATAAAACTATCAAAGTTGCTTACAAGTAAGGTAGCAAAAAGAACAACTTCACCAAATGCAGAACAACGTAGCAGTTCAGCTGCTCAAGACAGTTTAGTGTTAGACATGAACTGCTGGGGCTTGTTCCTTTTGTGGACATGGCTAAGGGGACACTAGAGAGCCCCTTGTGATGGTTTGGGAGTTATCCACCCCACATACACATATGAAATCACCCAGACTAGACTCAGCCAGCTGGAAGTTAAGGAATGAAGCTGTATCTACAGCTTAGCATAATTTTACAAGCAGATATTTACAATACACACAAATATTTACAGTTAAACACCAGTTAAAAGTAATACAGAAACCCAATACTCCTCCCAGAAATCAGATTGGCAAGAGGCTCCCGACCCAAACCTCCTCCCTCCTCCCCCTCTTTCCCTCCCTTCAGCAATAACCAGATTAGTTCCCGTATATCTCACATGATAAATCTGGAGAGATATGAGGTGAGATGTCAAAAAGATGACAAGGGGGTTAGAGGAAAAAAATGCTTAGGTCGGATTAAAGAGTTAAGGCAGAAGCAACCACACAGACCCAGACCGACAGAGAGAGGGAGCAGAACTGAGGGCTGAGCAGTGTGTGAGAAGTGAGTGCCCTCTCTATATTTTGACTAGTTGCATTTCTCAGCAGAAGAATGAGTGATATAGAGTCCTGTTGGTTCTTTTTTCTTTCTTCTCACAGCTAAGGATTCAATTTCTCTCAGTAAAACGTTCTGATTAGTCTCAAACCAGCACAGCCCTGAAATGTCCACGACAGATTACAGATAGTGCTCTACTAAAATTATCAAGCAACTCCGTAGCTTTTAGTTAGCACTCAGAAAACCATCTCTATTTTAGCTGAAATAGAAATAGACTTCATAATTAGGAAGGAAAAAAATAGTCATGAATCCTGCCAGACCCCAACAGTACATGTTGTTTGTGTTGCTAAAAACAAGTAGAACAAAGTAGTGCAATGTTTTTTTTCCCCAATGAGTACAATATATTTTAAATGGAATCAATAAGCTTTGGAGAGCAGGCTTTGAGGTCTCAAATTGCAGTTTAGAATCATAGAATCATAGAATCAACCAGGTTGGAAGAGACCTCCAAGATCATCGAGTCCAACCTATCACCCAGCCCTAGCCAGTCAACTAGACCATGTCACTGAGTGCCTCATCCAGTCTTTTCTTAAATGAACTGCTGAAATAAAAGTGTGTAAATACGATCTAGGCAAGGCCATGTAGCAGGATTTATGTCATAGGAGCTCACCAGCTGTTTGCTGGTGGTGTTCAGTCTGCCGCAACGAACTTCTGGAGGGGTTCTGAGCCTGGGGTGCTCCCCTGCCTCACACCAAAGCAGCTGGCTGGTGGCAGAGGTGAGCTCTGTGCCTTCTCCAGAGCGTTTTCTAGAGTAAAAATTGCCATGTTATAAAACACTCAAAAAAGACAGGCAGTCCCCTCGAGGGGAGTGATGAAAGCGCTGCAATCATTCATTGCAACTGCCCAGCTGGGTGCTGCTCTCATAAACAGTGAGAGAAAGCAGACATTGATTATAAAAAAGCAACTTTATAAAAAAGTTCTTTATAAAGATACATGATGTAAGATAAGTGCCTTCTGAGCATGGAATTAGGGTTTTTTCTTTTCTGATTCATCTATACAGATCAGACTTTCTTCTCTTCACTTGCACCCGAATGGGTGTTTTTGAGGGCATGAGCAATAAGAAGAAAATAAAATATATATAACTTTCCACTTCTCAGCAAGGAAGCAAACTCCACAAACTACAGTATAATATTTATACAAAATCCCTGGTGTTGTGGAGGCAGGGAATTAATGTGGCCTAGTCAGGAATATAGATAAAAATAGAATTATTTTGTTTTCCCGAAACCCACCCCCAAAACTATATACAGAAATTGAGCAGATTGCCTTCTGCCAGGCAGCCAGCAATAGAGCAAGGGGGGACAGCCTCAAGTTGTGCCGGGGGAAGTCTAGGCTGGATGTTAGGAGGAAGTTGTTGGCAGAGAGAGTGACTGGCATTGGAATGGGCTGCCCAGGGAGGTGGTGGAGTCACCATCCCTGGAGGTGCTCAAGCAAAGCCTGGCTGAGGCACTTAGTGCCATGGTCTGGTTGAGTGGCTAGGGCTGGGTGCTAGGTTGGACTGGCTGATCTTGGAGGTCTCTTCCAACTTGCTTGATTCTATGATTCAGTTAGATTGAGAAGATCTTACAAGGATACCACAGATAAATTTGACTATTTCAGAAGTCAGGAGTTGGAAAAGGCAAAGCTACTAACCATAGCATTCCCCACTATTAATCAGGCTGAGCAGAAGCTTACTCACAGGTGAGCCAGGCTGGCTGAGAGAAAGGGCACTCCAGATGCTTGCCCCTCACTCTCTTTCAAAAGAGGTCTGAGGCTGGTTCAGTCCTATCAAGCTGCATAAAGCTGCTTATGGTGGGAGCTGTCCAAAGCAGGGACAGTCCTGTCCCTCAGGAGCTTGTCCTTCACAGCACCAGGGGACTCTCTGCAGGAACTATCCAGGCAGGGGAGAACTCTAAGGTGATAACCCCAAGGCAGGAAGCCCCCCAATATTTATACCCTTCCTAGACAAAGAGCTGAGTTACCACTGCCTGGGTGCAAAGACCACAGCCAGTGCCCAGCCTGATCCCAGTGCGGGCACCTGCATGGGCACCCCTCATGCCAGAAGAGCCCTTTGCTCCCCCACTTCACACCTGCAGGGCAGGGTGGGGTGTAACAGGTTTTCTGTGCCTTTTCTCTCCCATTCAAACCACAGAGGGAGAGGGATTTTGGGGCACACCAGACTCCAGGACAAGTAGTCAACTACTTTGCATGAGGAAACTTAATGTTAATATCACATAGAAACTTTGCTCTGTATTATCCAGAATAATGAAGCTAAGACTGGTCCATTTTGAGATAGCTTGCAAGAAAATTCAACCAGGAGGGTACTGTAAGCCAGCTGTAGACCTCAGAGTTAAATCTGGAGTATAGAAAATGTAATTCATGTGACTTTAACAGGCATGGGGAAATAAATGGCTACTGGGATGTTCAAAGGCATAATAGCTAGCAACTTCTCACCAAATAATCACTGAAACAACAAGAAGCAATGCTTCACTAGACTTGAGATTAGACTCTCTGCTTAGGTAAGCAGCAAGTGATGTTGTAGAAGTAATAATATTATAGAAGTATAGAAAGTAACTGTTGACCAAGTGATCATGAAATAATCCCATGTGAGTCAAGTGGCCAGAAGAAAAAGAAAACCAAATAAAGTAACTAGGACTAATAAACTGACAAGCTTAAATTTGATAAGGCAGATAATTTTGTGAGATCAAATTGGAGAACATAAGGCTTGAAGGCAGAGTAAGCTGACAAAAGTGTTTGGATCATTAGGAGTTTGTATTAGAAGTGCTATGGGAAGATTTTTAAAAGGAAACAAAGAAATAACTACCATAAATGTAATTGAGCCCAGGCAAGCAGACAGAGAGCCTCTGAAAGACAGAAACATTTTGTGATGGGTGAGAAAAGCTGTGTGTTACAAGTGAAAAATCATAGTGCTGAGGTGAGAATTGCAAAGTCAAAGCTGACTCATAACTCAACACTGAAAAAAAGCATAAAGTTCTTCAGCTGCATTTTTTTCTTTAAGTAGTGAAAGAACTCAGCACTGCTCAGGCCACACCTTGAGTGCTGTGTCCAGTTCTGGGCCCTGCAATTCAAGAGAGATGTTGAGGTGCTGGAATGTGTTCAGAGAAGGGCAACAAAGCTGGTGAGGGGCCTGGAACACAAACCCTATGAGGAGAGGCTGAGGGAGCTGGGGGTGCTTAGACTGGAGAAGAGGAGGCTCAGGGGAGACCTCATTGCTGTCTACAACTACCTGAAGGGAGGCTGTAGCCAGGTGGGGGTTGGTCTCTTCTCCCAGACAACCAGCAAGAGAACAAGGGGACACAGTCTCAAGTTGTGCTGGGGGAAGTCTAGGCTGGATGTTAGGAGGAAGTTCCTGCCAGAGAGAGTGATTGGCATTGGAATGGGCTGCCCAGGGAGGTGGTGGAGTCACCGTCCCTGGAGGTGTTCAAGAAAAGCCTGGCTGAGGCACTTAGTGCCATGGTCTGGTTGACTGAATGGGGCTGGGTGCTAGGTTGGCCTGGCTGATCTTGGAGGTCTCTTCCAACCTGGTTGATTCTATGATTCTAAGTGAAATGGGTGTGTATTCAGAATAGTCAGATATTACTCAAACTCAAATACTCTCCCTTTTGGTAGAGGAAACGAGGCTGCATGTAGAGGTAAAGACAAGACGGAGAGCAAGAATACATCTGGCTACTGCAGGTAGAGGACTGCAAGAGGCTCCTGCAGCTGAAGGGGGGGTAAACATTTTCCCAGGAAAACAGGCAGGAACTTCCTAGTCCAAATGTGGATTTTTTTTAAAGAAAACTATCAAAAATAGTTAATATCATCAAGAGGGATTTCAGCAAATATAATATCTGCATTTAAGAAGGAGTAAAAAGAGGAAAGGTGTCGGCAGACTGTGTCTATGCACACAGGTGAAAGCTTTTGTGGAAGTGTTTACTCTTGCTGATGACTTTCAGCTTGGCTGGATAGAGTCAGAGGTAGTTCGTGTCTGTGGTCTCCTGAGGCCAAAATGCATGAAACGACACTTGTGTCCCTTCTCTTCCCCAGAAATAAGCACTCTGCAAGATAAAACTTTTATAGTGCTCTAAAAAATATTGAAGACTTCAGTGGCAATCAATAATGGTTTACAAAAATGTACTGTGCAGGTGACTGAAGCAAAAGACAGGATCTCCAGGGGAAGAGAAGGTTCAGCTACCTTACTCAAAGCTGGAAGAAAATTCCCATAAGATTCAATAAAGGCAGAAAATTATTGGTCTGGAAAACAGGCCAAGGGAAATAACAATTAAAAAAACCCCTAAAAACCTTTCAGTTTCCCAAAGGATACCAGAGAGGATTAATCCCCTTGAGTTTACTTGACCCCTTCATTAGTATATATGCCTCATGTAGGAATTGAGTTTTACATGAGTGATGAGATCATCCAAAGCAAAGCTAACAGCACTAATAAAAAGCTCCCATAAGGCATTAAACTTCAGGTTTCAGAGGATTATGAAATCTCTAAGAGTTGGCAGTAAGGAGGAAATCTTTCTTTTTACAGAGTGGATCATTCCAAGGTGTTTCTGGCGCTAGTTTCTTAAAGAAAAGAGTCTGAGCTCACCTCAAGGAGATTAAATCATAGAATCATAGAATCAAGCAGGTTGGAAGAGAACTCCAAGATCATCCAGCCCAACCTAGCACCCAGCCCTATCCAATCAACTAGACCATGGCACTAAGTGCCTCATCCAGGCTTTGCTTGGACACCTCCAGGGACGGTGCCTCCACCACCTCCCTGGGCAGCCCATTCCAATGCCAATCACTCTCTCTGTGAAGAGCTTCCTCCTAACAGCTGTCAGGGCAAAAGCAGTAGAAATTGCTGGAGTGTCCATGGACAGACACTGTTGTGCCTGTTCAATGCACCATCTAGGGGCCTATTTGTCACAACATCAGAACAAACCTGATAGGCAAGAAGAGGAGGCAAGGAAAACTTCCATCCCTCTATTCAAGGAATTAAGCAAGGCAGATTTACATTATGGACTTCTCATGTGGTTTCTGGAGTCATTATTTTATTTCTTAGTGTCTTAATGTCATCTCTGCAGGAAAAGTGGCAGTAATTCCTGATTTGTCTTGCATAGTTAGATTGTAAATTCTCAGAGGCAAGGACTTCTATTTTTGTGTAAAGAACACCTGGGAAAAAAAACACTGTTGTGATCTCAGCTGGGGCCTCTTCGTGTTACTGTAATGCAAATAAATCCTAAATGCATATTTGCCTTTAGGCATCCAAGAAAAGAAGGCCTCTTTCTATGAAAGAACCCCTTCTGTTTATGCTACGACAACCATGAAATTCAGCATCTGCATGTACACTGGAGGCAAATTCACCAAAGCCTGGAGGTCATTTGTGCTGAGCATCAACTGCCACAACACTTTTTTCTTTTCCCCTCTCAGAGGAACTCAGGATGATGGAGAAAAGTTAAAAATACTCCAAAGTGCACAAACCCTATGAGGAGAGGCTGAGGGAGCTGGGGGTGTGCAGCCTGCAGAAGAGGAGGCTCAGGGGGGACCTCATTGATGTCTACAACTACCTGAAGGGAGGCTGTAGCCAGGTGGGGTTGGTCTCTTCTCCCAGACAACCAGCAAGAGAACAAGGGGACACAGTCTCAAGTTGTGCTGGGGGAAGTCTAGGCTGGATGTTAGGAGGGAGTTCCTGCCAGAGAGAGTGATTGGCATTGGAATGGGCTGCCCAGGGAGGTGGTGGAGTCACCGTCCCTGGAGGTGTTCAAGCAAAGCCTGGCTGAGGCACTTAGTGCCATGGTGTTGTTGACTGTCTAGGGCTGGGTGCTAGGTTGGACTGGATGATCTTGGAGGTCTCTTCCAACCTGGTTGATTCTATGATTCTCTGAAATTCTGCAATCCACCAGAGTGCCAGGTGCCCAGGATTTCACAGGGGACCAGTGTCAGACCATGAAGTGGATCAGGGTGGTGTGTTGTTGTCCCATCACTCAACTGAAGACAGAAACCCAGGTGAGGCAAATGAGATCAAGATGTTATTTTTTTGCATGTTTTCCATATGGTTTCTCAATTCTGTAAGTGTTATAAACGTTATGTTCTGAAAGTCTAATTTCACTTGGATATGTTGCTCATCAGATGACTTCTAGCAAGAAGCTGGTTATTGGTTTTTAGCACAGTTATGTAGGAAGCACCTCAGGAAGCCCACCTGGTACCATATGTGTGCTCTCACACCCATTAAAACTTGGGCACTTTCAAATGCCAGACAAATTTCCCTATCAAACTTTTAAAAGCTGCCTTTTATTCTACAATTGCTTGCTGAAGAGCAAAGGATAATTGCAGCAGCTGCAGTCAGTTTTGAGTGTTTGTGTCTGAGTAGCCTGAAGAGTTGGTAGTTGGTGGATGAGGGTTATCTTGGGGAAAATGGTAGTGGATGCATGAAAATATAGCTGAATTACAATATTTTTGTTCCCATCACTGTTATCTGTTGCTGCCAGGATCTCTACTGGATCCTCTGGACTACTGAGTTTGGAGACAGCTATTTCAATTGCCTTGGGATATCAGCTATCTTTATATGTATTCTCAGGCACATACTGACTCACTGGTAGCTGGCTACTGCTGAAGGTGTATTTGGGGAAAGACAGCAGGCTGTAAAGTTTCTCTGGTTCTCTCTGGCTAGGATTAATTCACACTTTTTATCTTCCCTTCCTTCTGCTTCTGTTCAAAGTGTACCACTTCAGCACTCAGATTGTTCTTGGTTTTCTCTACAACCACACCTATATTTATATATGTTTACTTATTATTACAAGTGTAGTTTCTAAGTACTCAGGGTAAAGGTGGAGATGTCAGGTCATCCTCTGATTCATAACACCACCATGAAATGAACCTTTGTTTTTTACAACCAAAGTAATTGTTCTTAAGTTCATATCCAAGCATCTCCAAGATGGCAAAAGGTTCTGGAACTTAATGCACCAGAAGAGTGTCTAGGAGTTAAGAAAGGGAGTCTGCTAATCCACTGGAGGAATTTAATAACTCAGACATCTACTGAGCTTGTGTTGGTTCTAGTTGTAATTAAATCACATTCCAAAATTCAGCAAATAATTCAGCTTCAAGCCTCAGTTAGTGGCTGTCATTGTTGGAGCAGTCAGAGGAGTGGGCAGCAAGCATTCAGCTGTACAGACTCTAACATCTCTCCTGAGGAAGATGGAAGCAGTTGCTCTTGGCTGGCTAATCCACTCCTCTGCCAGAGTGCCCAATGACCATGCAGTGGACATGCCTCTCTCTGCTGTGGCAGTTTATGTTGAGCTTCACAAGTCTGTGGGAGTAGTTTTAATTGTTTAAATTGCTGTTTTTTTAATCAAAGGAGTAAAGATTTTACTCAAGTTATGGTAGAGTCTCAATTTTACTGACGTGGTTATGCATTGATTTGTTGGGCTCCCCAGTGGCATTGCTGTTGTGCTTGAGGTCATCCTGCTGCCCAAGTGAAGGACTGGTATGCCAAAGAACGAGCTCATGAAAGGTGCTCTCGTCAGACCCCACCTGCAGTACTGTACACAGTTCTGGAGCCTCCAACACAAGAAGGACATCAAACTGTTAGAGAGAGTCCAGAGGAGGGCCACGAAGATAATCAGAGGGCTGGAGCACCTCTGCTATGAGGACAGGCTACAAGAGTTGAGGCTCTTCAGCCTGGAGAAGAGAAGGCTTTGAGGAGACTTTGTAGTGGCTTTCCAGTATCTGAAGGAGACCTACAGGAAGGCTGGGGAGGGACTATTTACAAGGTCTTGTAATGACAGGACAAGGGGGAATGGGTTTAAACTGGCAGAGGGGAGGTTCAAACTAGATGTTAGGAAAGAGTTCTTTACAGTGAGGGTGGTGAGACACTGGCACAGGTTGCCCAGGGAGGCTGTGGCTGCTCCCTCCCTGGAGGTGTTCAAGGCCAGGTTGGATGAGGTCTTGAGCAACCTGTTCTAGTGGAGATGTCCCTGCCTATGGCAGGGGGTTCTAACTGGATGATCCTTGAGGTCCCTTCCAAGCTAAACCATTCCATGATTCTATGATTAGAAGGATATGTTTCATGTAGTGCTCAGCTACTTTATGAAGGAACAGCAACAGTTCTTCATGCTTGCAAGAATTGATACCTCTGAGGACTAAGAGAAGTGCATAAACTTCACCAGTGCATTAGTGGGAGCAGCAGAGGGGCTTTCTAGAAATGTCTTCAAACGAGAGTGGCTTTGATAAACAAGGAGTAACACTGTAAATGCTGGAGTGTAATGAAAGGCAACACTGCTAGAGCAAAACCTGCAAAATGGGGGATTATACTTAGAGCATTAGCAGGCCACACCTGGAGTCCTGTGTCCAATTCTGGGCCCCTCAATTCAAGAGAGATGTTGAGGTGCTGGAAGGTGTCCAGAGAAGGGCAACAAAGTTGGTGAGGGGCCTGGAACACAAACCCTATGAGGAGAGGCTGAGGGAGCTGGGCATGCTTAGACTGGAGAAGAGGAGGTTCAGGGGGGGCCTCATTGCTGTCTACAACAACCTGAAGGGAGGTTGTAGCCAGGTGGGGTTGGTCTCTTCTGCCAGACAACCAGCAATAGAACAAGGGGACACAGTCTCAAATTGTGCTGGGGGAAGTCTGGGCTGGATGTTAGGAGGAAGTTGTTGGCAGAGAGAGTGATTGGCATTGGAATGGGCTGCCCAGGGAGGTGGTGGAGTCACCATCCCTGGGGGTGTTCAAAAACAGCTTGGCTGAGGCACTTAGTGCCATGGTGTTGTTGACTGGCTAGGGCTGGGTGCTAGGTTGGCCTGGCTGATCTTGGAGCTCTCTTCCAACCTGGATGATTATATGATAATCAGTAATCAAATACCTACCACATCCCTACAACCAAAGTTAAGCAAGCATTAATAATCAGCTATAATACAAAGGTGTAATTAATTAAAATGACAAATTATTCACTAATGTCTGTAACATTTTGCCACAGTAATGAGTCATTCTTGTTTGACTTATCTAGAATTCTTACAAGACAACCATGACATTCTAAAGCATAATTATTGACACTATTGATAGCTGGCTTAAGCCTGTGCATTTTTGAGGGCAAGTTTCAGGAGGATCACAACTAATTAAGTAACATGTTGAGAGCTTACCACTCAAGTAAAACAAACCAAAACATGCTCAGAATGAAACTAGAAATATAGATATAATGTGTTTAATTTCATGAGTAATTATGGATAGTGATGCTTCCAGAAACAACAAAGTTTTGTTCCATGAAAGGAAAGCAAACAGGCTAGTTTGTGTGTGCAGGGTTCAGACATCAACACAGCAATGGCCAAGCCACCTCATGTGTTGAACTGATTCATTCTTTGCCAGGAGGGATCACAAGAAACAGGGATTTAAACAGCCTTTTAAAATGTCAGTTTTCTACAAAGCCTGCTGTAATTGCTTTGGTCATTCAGAAGCCTGATACCTCCTCTCTAGTAAATACTAGAGAGGAAGAAAAGATGGATGCTTTATTACACTATGTGATTCACTCCAATTTGCCCCTCCTGCTCCTGGGTCTCATTCTGTGTGTGTTTGTTATTGTCAGGTGTCAGATAGGTGGCAGAGAAGAGCAGGCTGCATGGTATAGAGTGGCTGGGCAAAGGGGACACCTGGGATCTGAACAGCAGCCAAGGTAAGTGCAGGTCTGCCTCTTCAGATGGTTCAGACCCTGTGCTCATCTCTCTGTAGGAGCTGGGGAAATAAAGCAAAAACATCATATGGTGCTTCACATAAAGCTGGCAAATATGTTAAGAACACACTCCTTAGGCCAACTAATTAGGACTTTCATGTGTGTCATCTTCATTTGTAGGTGTTTGTCACATCATTCTCAAACTGTTCCTTCTGGGGAGGATTTCACAAGAACATAAGCAGAGCAGGAGTTCAAATCCATGTTTCAAATTTGACTTGTAGTTTGACACAGAATCAAAATTGCCTGAGGGTAAGGATGTTGAAAACAATTTTGCATTGCAAAAAAAAACCCAACCAAACAAACAAAACACCCAAACAAAACCCACAAAAAAACCCAAACTGGAAAATGGGAACTTGATGCCTATGGATTTTTAGTGGTACTCTTAAGTTTTTGGTGTCCAGTGCAAAGACACCATTAAGATGGTGTGGACACCTGTGATGCACTGTTCACAGGTTGGTCTGGCAGCAGTGCCTGGTAGCCATGCAACTGCTGCACTGCAGTGGGACAGTTTGCCTTGCCCTTTCCTCTGTGCTACCAGAGAGATGGAATCTGACACCTTCCAGGGGGCCTTTCCATGACATCCTACTCACTGTGGTTGAAGTGAAGCATATTGTAAGGATATTTAAACTAGAAATTACTGTGTCAGCTTGCACTGTAGCCCCCTGCACTCCTGTTTCACACACCTCCTCACTTGGCCTCCAAGAACACTGACTTCTTAGAAAGATGACTTGCCATTGGAATGGGCTGCCCAGGGAGGTGGTGGAGTCACCATCCCTGGAGGTGTTCAAGCAAAGCCTGGATGAGGCACTTAGTGCCATGGTCTGGTTGAGTGGCTAGGGCTGGGTGCTAGGTTGGACTGGATGATCTTGGAGGTCTCTTCCAACCTGGTTGATTCTATGATTCTATGCCCGCTGTTTCTGCCACAGATCTGACTATTTTCTACCTGTCTAGCTTCTGCTGCTATTCATGATGTGCAGTTCAGAAAGACAAGAGCAGTGTCTACTTTATGAATAGTTCCACAGCATATGACAAAGCTGTAAGAAACTGCTCTGGCATCAGATCTGTCATATTGCTTTTCAAAATGAGGGTTCCTGTCATTAAACAGACACTGACCCCTTGGCAGCAGAACCAGGCAGGTGAGACACCACAAACAATCTCCTCCACAAATTCCACCACACTGTCCTTTTCTGATGCTGTAGGACTCCAGGTGACAAAACCAGCCTGACAACAGTGGAAGCTAGGAGATCCTCATCACCAGACCTTTAGGAAGCTGGAAAAACAAATAAATGCATCAGTTTATTCTTCTCTTAAATTTTTCCCCCCCAGCTTTCATTCATGCTGTATTTCTCAAATCAGAAGGCAGTTCATCTTCCTCTCAAAGCCTGGCCAGACTGTTCCTTCCTTGACAGGGGATTCATCCCTTCAACCTTCTCAAGCTTTTAATGGGCTTGAGTATTCCCAGTATTATGTAGTCCTGATTATTCTGGGAAGAGCCTGCAAGATCTCAAGTGCTTTTTATTCTTCCAAAAGCTGGCGAGAGATGTATAAGTTGTCTGTGCTTTTGTTTCACTTACTACATACTTTGTTTTCCTTTTCTCTCCCACTTGCCACAAGCACAAAGCCAAAATCTGCAAGTTTCCCTGTAAGCTACTCTGTGCCAAATTTTCCAGGAAGTCATCTGGAGTGCTGAGCCCCATAAGGAGATGTTCTTCCCACAACAAACATCTGCACTGAGGACAACAGCAAGAGGAGAGATGATTCCAAGTGGCAAAGCTCTTGTGCTCTTTACATCTGTGGGGCTATAACTCTTAGTAAGCAGCTTTCAAAGATTCTGCCATGATTTTTAATTTCATTTATGATCACATTTGCTGCACACAGGAATTGGTTTTGCTACTGAATAAAGAAACAATTTAACTTTTTTTATGTGCTCCTCAATTCAAGAGAGATGTTGAGGTGCTGGAAAGTGTCCAGAGAAGGGCAACAAAGCTGGTGAGGGGCCTGGAACACAAACCCTATGAGGAGAGGCTGAGGGAGCTGGGGGTGTTTAGCCTGGAGAAGAGGAGGCTCAGGGGGGACCTCATTGCTGTCTACAACTACCTGAAGGGAGGTTGTAGCCAGGTGGGGGTTGGTCTCTCCCAGGCAACCAGCAATAGAACAAGGGGACACAGTCTCAAGTTGTGCCGGGGGAAGTCTAGGCTGGAT
Organism: Pogoniulus pusillus; assembly: GCF_015220805.1. Lineage (NCBI taxonomy): Eukaryota > Metazoa > Chordata > Aves > Piciformes > Lybiidae > Pogoniulus > Pogoniulus pusillus. The sequence goes on along the minus strand of NC_087281.1, from coordinate 21,728,370 downwards.
GTTAGGAGGGAGTTCCTGCCAGAGAGAGTGATTGGCATTGGAATGGGCTGCCCAGGGAGGTGGTGGAGTCACCGTCCCTGGAGGTGTTCAAGAAGAGACTGCATGAGGCACTTAGTGCCATGGTCTGGTTGACTGGCTAGGGCTGGGTGCTAGGTTGGACTGGCTGATCTTGGAGGTCTCTTCCAACCTGGTTGGTTCTATGATTCTACAGTGAATTCCATACATTGACACTACTTATCTATAGTGAATTTGGGATAAAAATCTTCTCTTCAGCTTTTAAAGACAAACAGCTGATTGACCTAAAAAGCATATGTCTCCCAGGTAAATAACATTAGTCATTGTCCATTGTAAAAAGCATAGCCACATATCTATCTTCATACTTTTTCTGTTCATTTATTATGCAAAACAATATCCATTTTTCTACCCTGCAGTTAAGGGAAATGCTTCTAGTTAAAAGAGAGACTCCTGAGAAAACAAATCTTGTTTCAAAGGTTATTAGCAAAAAGAAGCCTTTGTTTTAATCTTAATGGAATCATTCTCCTAGGATGACACAAACATTCATAAAGCACCATGATTTCATTTTGGTTTTAAAAAAAACCAAACAAAAACAACTTCATTTTCCCTTGATGCAAAACAAGATTAGTTAGGCTTGCTTTTTTGGCTGTATTGGGTAATACAATAATGGGTGCATTGTTTGTCTCTGGCCATTGCGTTAACATGCAGGGAGAAGGGAAGAAGACATAAAAGGTTTCCTCCATAGAGCAGCTGAAGAGCAGGAGGCAGTGTGCCTGGAGCACAGCCCTCTCCTCCCAGCTGCTGCTGCCCCAGCTCTCACAGCGTGGCCAGTCTCCATGCCTGCAGCTTCATGTGTGCCTACCAGGCAAAACTGGATCCCAAGGCAGTGTGAATGTACCGCTACAGATTCGCTCTGCTCACCACACTGCCGTGCAGCCTTGGCAAGGCAGTGAGAGAGCAGAGGGATAGCTCAACCAGAGTCTTATACTCTGTAGACCTGCCCATAGGCCTCAAGAGTTAGACATAGGCTGTTGTGTCCTGCACAATGCAGTGGTGCATATTGTCCTGCAGTCTGCAGCTGTCGAGGAGGTTGTCCTTCCTCCAGTCAAAAACCGCAAAGAGCTTTATTTACATCAGTGCAGCTGTGAGATGTGGGCCAGCTGTTAAAAACCAAAATGAGCTCTTAAATAGTGTGAACCAAACCACTCTCCTGCATCTGCCTCTTCAATCCCATCCAATAAACTCTTAACAAAATAGGATAAGACTGCAAGACACAGAGCACATGTTAATGTCACTGCCATGGTTAGTCAATGCATCATACCATGTCTCTATAGAAAAGTTCACTCTCTCAGCTCCTGGCAAGAACCTGAAGAAGATTCCTCATCTTCATGGAGGCAGAAGCAGCCAAATTTCAAGTATTTGCTTGCTTCTTATGAACCTTCACATAGGGAAAAATCCTCAAGAAGGATAAGACCAACTGAGTTCACTTGATTTCTTTACAGACCTTTTATGTCAAGGAAAGGAAAATCATTGGGATTTCTTTCTTCTAACTGAGCTCTTTAAACTTGGAAACATACTGATCAGTCTGAGGCAAGACCCTGGAAAACAGTGAAAGGCACCAAAGGTGCCAAAGGTATCGAAACAACATATCAAAGCAAGAGATCTAACTAAAAAATGTCACGAAGCTGCAAAGGATCAAAGATGGCTCATACTCTGTGGCATGAAGCTGAGAATCTGGCTAGACCTAACAAAAATCTTCTCCTTAGTACATATGGGCTGTGAGAATTTGTAAATTGTAAGTTTGGAGGGATTATTTTCTTTAAAAAAACCCCATCTGCAGTCAAAAAAAGACACCATCAGAAATCTTTCACAGCACAGAAAATGAGATTATGTGTTTAGTGCAGATAGCTGCAGGAAATTCTGCTCCAGCTATAATAACCTGAATGTTTTCTCAAATTAAACTACTAAGAAAGTTAAACAAGGTTTGTATTCTTCATGGTTCATTGTGAGCTTAGATACCTTTCAATTCCTCAGGGCAAAGCCAGTATCATCTTTGAGAAACATGGCATGTTCTAGATTTATCTGCATATACAAGAAGAGTATTTTGCAGCACAGTTTGATAAGCAGTTTTTAAATAACAAATATTACTGATAAAGGAAAAAATGAAGAGCATGTTGTGATTTTGAAGAGAGATACTTTCTTTAGGGATGACTGAAGGAAGAATGTGTAGAAAGTCTTGTACTTCCTAAAGCAATCCCTGCAGGCTGGGGACAGAGGGGCTGGAGAGCAGCCAGGAAGAAAGGGACCTGGGGGTGCTGGTAGAGAGTAGGCTGAAGGTGAGCCAGCAGTGTGCCCAGGTGGCCAAGAGAGCCAATGGCATACTGGCCTGCATCAGGAACAGTGTGGCCAGTAGGACAAGGGAGGTTATTCTGCCCCTGTGCTCAGCACTGGTCAGACCACACCTTGAGTGCTGTGTCCAGTTCTGGGCTCCTCAATTCAAGAGAGATGTTGATGTGCTGGAAGGTGTCCAGAGAAGGGCAACAAAGCTGGTGAGGGGCCTGGAACACAAACCCTCTGAGGAGAGGCTGAGGGAGCTGGGGGTGTGCAGCCTGCAGAAGAGGAGGCTCAGGGCAGAGCTCATTGCTGTCTACAGCTATCTGAAGGGAGGCTGTAGCCAGGTGGGGGTTGGCCTCTTCTCCCAGACAACCAGCAACAGAACAAGTCTCAAGCTGTGTCAGAGGAGGTGTAGGCTGGATGTTAGGAGGAAGTTGTTGGCAGAGAGAGTGATTGGCATTGGAATGGGCTACCCAGGGAGGTGGTGGAGTCACCATCCCTGGAGATGTTCAAGAAAAGCCTGGATGAGGCACTTAGTGCCATGGTCTGGTTGACTGGCTAGGGCTGGGTGCTAGGTTGGACTGGCTGATCTTGGAGGTCTCTTCCAACCTGGGTGATTCTATGATTCTCTGATTCTATGATTCTATTCAGGAACTCTGTGCTTTTATTATCATAATGAAGCAATAGCCCTGTAAATGCTTTTTTTCCTTCACAATAAGCCTTAAATGTGTATATTTTTCACCTGACAATTTTTTGTTTTGCAAATGTACAGAAATAAGATATTCTGAGTGTAAAAGCATGCCTTTATGGGAATAAACAGGGAACTGAGTTTAGTAATGTTAGAACTTGGCCCACATGTTGTGCAAGCAGTATCAAATGTGGGAGCTCTTGGCCTGCCTTTAGAGAAGCTGTGTATCACATTCAAAATGTCAGGGAAAACAGGCTGATAAAAGGCACCTGGGAGCAGACTCATATTTTTGTACTTTTGCACATACCCTGTGTACTTTTGCAAAAGGTCTAGCTACCAGCAGGGAGTCTAATGTGATGAGAAAACATTGCCCTAAAAATGAAATGTATTATCTGAAATAATATCATGCCTTTAAGTGAAACATAAAATACAGGCAAAAATTAAAACATAGATATAATAGTCATGGGCACTGGGACTCAAATCACAGAGTCATAGAATCATAGAATCAGCCAGGTTGGAAGAGACCTCCAAGATCAGCCAGTCCAACCTATCCCCCAGCCCTAGCCACTCAACCAGACCATGGCACTAAGTGCCTCAGCCAGGCTTTGCTTGAACACCTGCAGGGACGGTGACTCCACCACCTCCCTGGGCAGCCCATTCATCAGAGACTCTAGTGCCCTAAGTCCAGAATTCAAAGACAGTGGTGGAAGGACTGCTGGCACCTGTGGATCATGAACAAGCCCACCTAACAGCCATTCCATTCATGATTAGACAGGCACTCTGATTGTCTTTTTCTTGATTTCATAGATGACAGCAAGTTGCTAAAAGCTTTGAGGCTTAACAGAACAGAGGATTTTTTGGGTAAGAGATAGGAATCACACTGGGTAAAACACAGAAAGTTGGGTGGGTCTCAGCTGGCTAGCACTGGCCAGCACAGTGAGTCACACACAGTGAGGGCTGTGCTCAAACACTGCTCAGATTTTAGCATCCCTCCTTCCTTATGGCTTGATGGAACTGATACTGTCTTTCTTAAAAGATGCACTTTGATCACAAGTTAGAAGGAGGTGTAGCTCCAGCAACATGTGGAGGGTAACCACTTTAAAATGTTTGCTCTGCTCTTTTCTGTCATCCAGACTATGTGTCCTAATTTATGGAAAATCTTCTTACATCAGCTGTTGCCATCAGCTGTTGCACAGACATCAAGCAGAAGCATGTGAGATGCTCATGGCAAACTGATCCTTGTTGGGCATAGCCTAGACTCTTACCAAGCAGGCCCAGACCAAAGTCTGTGATCTGAGTATGAGACAGTAAGGTTTAAAATGCCATACTGGCTGCCTTGATACCACCGTGGGGGAAACAGAGGTGACTCCACTCCCTGTTTCTTAACCTAGATATGTTATTTGGGACAAATTATCAGTTTTCACAACTCCATATCTTCTAGGCCAAGAAGCTTATCAGGAGACTCCTGGCCAGTTTCATTCACAGTGTCAAGTCCTGTTCACAAGCACTTAAGTCAGACTAGAAAATGCTCACATGAGTTTTAGCAGACTTAGCAAGACTTAACTAAGGAGACAAAGGTGACAGAGGAAATGCTCTGATGCCACTTACCAGCTGTCATCCTGATTTTCAGGGAAAGGGACTTCAGTGACATCTTTGTTTCTGTTGATGAGGGAAGCACTTACGTTTGACTTACCAACACTGATTTCTGCAGCAATAGATAGCTTCACACTGACTGCTCCTTCTGTTTCCTGCCAAAACTCAACCAGACCACCAGAAATATGAGCCACGCTTTTCTGTTTCACTAAAGCAAGAGTTAACTTCATTTCCCAGTGTCCTAAACTGGTCAGTAATACATGAATAAATCCCTTAATGTCCCTACAGAAGTCAGTAAACTTCATTTATCTCCATTTGTGCTCCACTGTGCTGCTGAATACAAACCCTTTCCTGTCTCAGTGCCCCACATTGCCCTGGAGGGCTGTGTCATTCACTACGGATTCAGCTCACTCTCTGTCAGTGATCAGAACTATCTTTTTGTCTCTTGCTATTTCAAGAGAGATGTTGAGGTGGTGGAGTGTGTCCAGAGAAGGGCAACAAAGTTGGTGAGGGGCCTGGAACACAAAGCCTATGAGGAGAAGCTGAGGGAGCTGAGGGTGTGCAGCCTGGAGAAGAGGAGGCTCAGGGGGGGACCTCATTGCTGTCTACAACTACCTGAAGGGAGGTTGTAGCCAGGTGGGGGTTGGTCTCTTCTCCCAGGCAACCAGCAACAGAACAAGGGGACACAGTCTCAAGTTGTGCTGGGGAAAGTCTAGGCTGGATGTTAGGAGGAAGTTGTTGGCAGAGAGAGTGATTGGCATTGGAATGGGCTGCCCAGGGAGGTGGTGGAGTCACCGTCCCTGGAGGTGTTCAAGCAAAGCCTGGATGAGGCACTTAGTGCCATGGTCTGGTTGACTGGCTAGGGCTGGGTGCTAGGTTGGACTGGATGATCTTGGAGGTCTCTTCCAACCTGGTTGATTCTATGATTCTTTGGGGAAGGTCTTTTCTCCTGTGACATGTGTTGAGCAGGTGCTGGGTGAACATTTTCCCTTCTAACATAAGTCGCATTCCGGGTATGGCTGCATCAGCAGCATCTGACGGTATGGGAGCAAGGAAGTAAACACATAACACATCTGAAACCCACTGACATTCAGGCAGCTCAAGGACACAACTTAGAAACTTCTCAGAAAATGCTTCAAGGGGCAGACAGTCACTTAACCCCACCTGGAGCACGTAGGGAGCTATTTGCCTTCGTCTGCTCCTTTGGCCAGTTCTGGTGATGACAGCAGCAGATGCTGTTTTTGTGAGGGTTATCACGTGGTGAGCACCTGCATGAGTAATGCTCTCAGTACACAGCTTTTTGTCTGTTTCCAGGCTGAGCTGTCCAGTTTTTCCCTTTAAAAAAGCTGGTATTTTCTAACAAAGTCTGCATGGCAGGTAAAAAACAGCTAAAAATAATAATACTAATAAAAACCTCTGCTGGGAGCAAATGGATCCTTGCAAAATGTCAGGGGGAAATAACTCTGTTCCTGACAAATTAACAATATTGTCCTTCTGCAATGGCAAAGGCATGAGAAGGAATGGAAAACAAAGCTGTGATGAGCATAGAAAGCGTTTGCTGTTTGCCATGGCAGAGGTTAAAACAGGCTAGCCAGTTGTCAGATACACAAGGATGATAACTGTGCCACAGGCACAGATTTGCATCAGGAACAGTGTGGCCAGTAGGACGAGGGAGGTTATTCTTCCCCTGTACTCAGCACTGGTCAGGCCACACCTTGAGTGCTGTGTCCAGTTCTGGGCTCCTCAATTCAAGAAAGATGTTGAGGTGCTGGAAGATGTCCAGAGAAGGGCAACAAAGCTGGTGAGGGGCCTGGAGCACAAATCCTATGAGGAGAGGTTGAGGGAGCTGGGGGTGTTTAGCCTGGAGAAGAGGAGGCTCAGGGCTGATCTTATTACTGTCTACAACTACCTGAAGAGGCATTGTAGCCAGGTGGGGGTTGGCCTCTTCTCCCAGGCAACCAGCAATAGAACAAGGGGACACAGTCTCAAGTTGTGCCAGGGTAGGTATAGGTTGGATATTAGGAAGAAATTCTTCACAGAGTGATTTGCCATTGGAATGGGCTGCCCAGGGAGGTGGTGGAGGCACCGTCCCTGGGGGTCTTCAAGCAAAGCCTGGATGAGGCACTTAGTGCCATGGTCTGGTTGATTGGTTAGGGCTGGGTGCTAGGTTGGACTGGCTGATCTTGGAGGTCTCTTCCAACCTGGTTGATTCTATGATTCTATGACTCTATGATTCTATGATTGATGGATTATAAAATGATGTGAAAAGTGGAGGTCACATAGATGGCATACTGCAAATGAGATGCTTAAGCAGGTGGCATGGGTATTCACTGGCCCACCTGGTCTGAAGGGGGAATTTTCCAATGCTGGACAAGGATGTCAATGAGTCAAAAAAACCCCCAAAATGACAAACAAAAAAGCAAATCCCAAACGCTGAAATTTCAGGCAAGTGAGCTAAACTGTTCTAATTACTTCCACATTTCCACATTTCTAATCTCAGTCATTTTTCACTTGTAAGAGTTTAATTTTCTGTAACATAACCACTGCCTAGTCACAGCCAATACAACGTATCATAAGCACCAGGGGAAAAGGTTTGAGTGAAAATTTGTGCTAGATTGAAACTAGTTAGGATGTTTAGGTGGGAAGAACTAGATTACAGGCAGTGAAAGAGAAACAAGGGTGATGTCTAATTCACACATAGGCTTGCTGAGATGTATAAAAACAGGAGTAAAACCTTAGATAAGGCATTCAGGCACAGCCTGGGCTTTGGGCTGCATTTCTCTCTAACCTCTCCCTCCATCTCTCTGATTAATCCACTTTGCTTCCTACCTCCCCTGGCCAAACCTCCATTCTTCCTTGGGGCAGAAGGCAATGTCTGGGGTAAGGTGGAGGGGTTGGAGAAGGTGGAAGGGCAGTTGGGAGTCCCTCCTGGGGACTCAGGTTTCTGGGAGGGCTGTTGTGTTTCTATATTACCTTTTCCCCTGTCTATTTCTGTCTATAACTGTATCTACTGTAAATATCTGCTTGTGTATTGAGCTCAGCTGTAAATATAAGCTTCATTCAATTTCCAGAGCTGGCTGAGTCTAGTCTGGGTGATTTCCAAAGTGGTGGTGGTGGTGGGGCAGGTAACACCCAAGCCATTACAAAATTCATGTCAATTGAATATTTTAACTACCTTTGAATTTTTTCCTTTGAGAGAGGGAAAGTCATTAGAGGAAAGGAAATTTAGAGAGTAACTCTTGTACCTTCTCACTGACACAACTGGCAGGGAGAGGGACACAGAAAAGTGAAGAGGAAGTGGAAAATAAGCCCTGTGAGAAGGCCATAATGAGCAAAAGACAAAGCAATGAGATAGAAAATATAGCTCTAACTGAAAGTTCTCCCAAAACTCCCCCTGTGGGGACACGGTGCAGTTGGTTTAGCACAAGGGCAGCACCATGCACGCTGTCTGAAAAGTGAAATAAATGTAATTTTGGTTCTGAGGCAGAGAGAGGAAATTTCTGGCATCTGACCCTCTCAGTAGCCCACATTTAGGACACCTTGTCTGTGTCACTATGACTCTGTAATTGAAGAGAAAGCCATCTTCCTTTCACTGTCAGTTCTTGAAATAGAGGTGCTTGTAAGGGAGAGGGAGGTGTCATCAGCATCCCTAAGCAAGGGCCAATAGCATTTCTGGGATTTGATTCATTAGCTCTATCATTAAATGCAAAGAGCCACGCTTGAGACAGGGCAGATGCATAGCTTGATGTGGGTGCTTTGTGTAGTCTTCTGTTCCATGGTTTGGCTTGGTTTATTTTGTCATTGATGGGTTTTTGCCTTTTCTTCCCGTGTCAGACTGAGGTCCCGAGAAGAAGTAAATGCTGAAGAGAAATGCTCCAGTGTCAGAGGGCTATTCTTGCCACCAAGCAACACAGAGTCTCTTTCTCTGTTTCTGATAGTGGAAAGGTCAGAATAATTAGGCAGAAGTACTCAGCTTCCCATTCAGTGCTGAGAGAAAAGAACTCTGAGAGGCTGGCTTTGTGCTGAGAGGATACTTTGCTATGTGCTCTTGTTCAGTGCAGTTTAAAATAAATCTCAGCTACAGAAGCACGTACCATGGCCTCAGAATATCTTTTCTTTGTTGAAAGAGTATGCAGCTACGTTCAGAGATGAAGGCTTTACCTAGAAATTGAGGAGTCCTGCTGCACAAAGGACATGGCAGTCCACAGGAGTTCATGGCAGAGCTGTTTTCTACAGCTCACTTCTGCTCAAAAAAGAAGCATCACTGCAATGCTTTTAATTTCCCCCCTTGACCTAGTGTTACTTCAAGAAGTATTCCCAGCACAGCACACAAGATGACAATGGCCATGGTTTGAGAAGCACTAACTTTCACAAGAAAATTGGTTTTGTGGATCATGTTGAATACAGAAGGAAGTCAAAACCTCAATATTTTGCATTTTTGTTCCCTAAAGCTTTCATGCAAAATACATTGATAGTCATGAACTTAATTGACTAACTGGAGAGGGTCCAGCAGAGGGCTATGAGGATGATTAGGGGACAGGAGGGCATGGCTTATGAGGAGAGGCTGAGGGACCTGGGGCTGCTTAGTCTGGAGAAAAGAAGGCTTAGAGGGGAGTTGATAAATGTTTATAAGTATCTGAAGGCTGCCAGGAGCAGGGGGACAGGCTCTGCTCACTGCTCCCTGGGATAGGACAAGGAGCAATGGGTGTAAGTTGCAGCAAAAGAGGTTCCACATCAACACAAGGGGGAACTTCTTGACTGTAAGGGTCACAGAGTACTGGAACAGGCTGCCCAGGGAGGTAGTGGAGTCTCTTTCTCTGGAGCCTTTCAAGGCCTGTCTGGATGTGTTCCTCTGTGATCTGTGCTAGTTATTATTGTCCTGCTCTGGCAGGGGGGTTAAACTCAATGATCTCTTTGGGTCCCTTCCAACCCCTAACATCCTATGGTCCTATGATGCTATGAACTGCATGCCAGCTAGTACAGTGACCTTGTTTCTAGTTAGCCATCTGACTGACAGTGCAACAGTCCTACCTTCACATGGATGGGATTCACATGGGTCTGGGATGTTCATTGTTAGCTATTAGGGTAAAATTTGTTCTCTACCTCCCCATTGTGATGGAATATTAGAATAAAAAAAGCCAAAGGGTTTCTGGTCTTAGGGCAGGCTAAAAGCTCAGTTAGTCCAGCCATAACAGGGACCAACAGTGGATCTCCTGGGGAGAACAGAGAGCAAGGGTCAGGCAATATTTTCCCAGATCTCTCTTCAGCTCCAAGCAGCTTATGTGCTGGGTGCCCTGAAGCAGGGGCAGTGTCCTTATGTTTCGTGTTGCTTGCTGAGTGCTCTGCCATAGTGCAGCACCACGTGAGGGAATGGGGATAAACTGCCTCTTTGGCACCAGAGTGTTTGCAGGCAAGGTAAATGGGAGAAGGCAGGAGCAGTGGAAACATATCCCCTGAGTTACACAGACTGCAGGAAGTGAAACCTTTGCTGCCAGCCCCATGATCAAAACCTGCATGCTCTCACCTTTTCCAAAGGCAAGGGGTTTCATGGAGCCTCCCCATGCAGCAAAGGCAAAATCTTCCTGTCATCCCTAGAGGATGATTGTTGGGTTGAGTGGGCCCAGAAGGGTGTGAGAAGGCATGGCCATGCATGGCTGGCTGCTGCACACATGGCTCCTGGTGCATGCCCTTGCCCTGAAGCTCTGCAACTCAACCCTGCATCCCACAGGGTCCTGTGCCCATCAGATACTGTGGAGCCTTTTTTTTTCAGTTAAAAAAACTACATCAAATGTGCCTTTTGAGCTTTGTGCTTATTTTCAAAAGCAGTATCTGCCACCAAGTGGAAAATGTTATCAGTTCACCAATACTTATAGATTATTATCAATAATCTCATCCTTAGTCTTGCTTCCAGAGTAACAAAAGAGTTCAAAACAACCAGACACGAACAAATGTGATGCTGAAACATAGCATCAGTTGTCTTGCTCGTTCCTTTTCAGTGCAGATTAGAGACCTTGCTGAGGCACAACCTGCTGTGTGCTTAAACATGGAAAAATGACAGAGTGGCTGTGGCATAGAGACAGCTCTTTTGTTCTTAGGCTCTGTAGCTGGGTGTCTTGACACCAAAGGCAGTTCTGCTGAAGTACAGAAAATACAGCAATTCATACACAGAGGTGAAACTTCTGGAGCCCTGGCTTCTATTTCTTGTGCCAAACCTGATCTGTTGCTTTGACTGAAGCCATTTTCCTTTAACCCTATCTACAGTGACAATTAAAGGGTTTAGTTGCAGAAATCTTAGCAGTGTCCTGATGTATAATGGTGGATGAGTACAAGAAAGTGGTTTTTTTCTTTTTTCATCTATTGTACTTTCTGTAAGAGCTTCAACAGTGCCCAATGCTCTGAGAAAGCACAGGGAAGTTAATACCCTGGCATGTGGATCTGGTGTCAGCTGTTTCTGGGTGCTCATTTAACCTCAAATGTCTCAAAGTCAGCTTTTACACTCCTGGTTCTATTCCAGGCTCTTAACATACTTCCAAACACAACAGATAAGGGAAGGAAACATGACATACACAGAATCACACGGAAACATCCAGGTTGAAAAGACCCTCAGGATCATCAAGTCCAACCTATATAACCCTACTTAACAAGATTCACCTTAAACCATATCCCTAAGCAGCACATCCCAATGATCCTTAAACATATCCAGGATCAGTAACTCCACCACCTCCCTGGGCAGCTCATTCCAGCACCTGACCACTCTCTTCATGAAAAACTTTTTCCTAATTTCCAGTCTAAACCTCCCCAGTCTCATCTTGAGGCCATTCCCCTTGTTCTGTCTCCAATTACCTGTGAGAAGAGACCAGCAGCAACCTCTCCACAACATCCCTTCAGGTAGTTTTAGGCAGCAATGAGGTCTCCCCTCAGCCTCTTCTTCCTCAAACTAAACAGCCCCAGCTCCTTCAGCTGTTTTTGAAACCCAGCCTAGCAAACTCTAATCTTGCCAGGAAAACTGTATCTAAACAGCAGGGTGATTTATTTATCACTGTTATACACAGGCAATTGGGTCACCTGGAGACCGTTTCAGGCTGGCTGAAGACAACTAAAACAGTAGCTTCCAGTTTGTAATACAGGGATGTGCTAGTTTGAAGCTAGCTAGAATGTTTTGGTGAGAAGAACTAGATTATAGGCTGTGAGAGGGAAACAATGGTGATGTCTACTTCACTCATAGGCTTGCTGAGAGATATAAGAACAGGAATCTGTACACAGATAAGGCACTACTTCTTCTTCTGCTGGGGAGCTCTGAGCTGCATTTCTCTCTAGCTTCTCTGCCATCTCCCTGATTAATCCACTTTGCTTCCTAACCCCCTGAGTGAACCTCCATTCTTCCTTGGGTCTGGGGTAAGGTTGAGATGGGTGGGAGAAGGTGGAAGGGCAATTGGGAGCCCCTTCTGGGGACTCAGGTTTCTGGGAGGGCTGTTGTGTTTCTGTATTACCTTTTCCCTTGTCTATTTCTGTCTATAACTGTATCTACTGTAAATATCTGCTTGTATATTGTGCTAAGCTGTAAATATAAGCTTCATCCAATTTCCAGAGCCGGCTGAGTCTAGTCTGGGTGATTTCCAAAGTGTGTGTGGGGGCAGGGAACACCCAAACCATCACAAGGGATAAGAAATTTTCCTTACACTGCCACAAAATACTTCCTGATTTTGTCTTCAGAAAAAGGAATCCAAGAACTTGTGTTGTACTGTGGTGATCAAAATGCCACTCTAAATATAGATAAAGGTCACAATGAATTGGTTGTCCTTGGCTTTATAAAAATCAGTAGTAATAAAATGAAATGGTAGAATAAGATGATAAATAAGTTTTGCTTTTGCTTTACTGGTGATTGATTTTAGTCTTGCTGCCTTCTTCCTGCAATTAGTTGATGTCTGAGTTTTGTGTATCATTTCAAATGCCAAATCCATGCACGACAGGGGTAGACTGAATTCACGGCACAGATTTTGATAGCATCTTTGTGTTCCTGCAGTGTGAAGTCAGACCAGTGTGCAGTATAGCAATCATTCAGTTGGTGTGTCACTGTACTTCAGAAAAAGAACCATTTAGATATACTTTTATTGCACTGAGCTAATGCCAGCTGAAGAATACTTTCTTAGGAGAAAGACTTGTAGGCAATAAGTGGAAGAATATTCCTTATATCACATACACAATATTTCTATTTACACACCACAGTATAATATCTGCCTTTTTGCAACGATGCAAGGTGAGTGACTGATTGTCAGTTGTTGATTCATTTATCAAATTCAGAGATCCTTTTCTGCAGATTCACTGCCAAGTCAGTATCATACATGGGGGTTTTTTTTGCAGTTTTCTAAGGTCTTTTAAAGTTCTAACCTTGTTTTCTAATTTTCTGAGTCGCATGGAAATACAACAACCTGCACTTGAGGCCGTACATAGAAATCATAGAATCAACCAGGTTGGAAGAGACCTTCAAGATCATCTAGTCCATATGTACTTACTGATGCTAGGGGGGGAAATAAGGGAGGCAGGTTCTTTTGCCTAAAGTGACAGTGGGACATGAAAGAGGGAAAATAGGGCAAGCAGCTGGAGTCAAATGTCATATTTGTTAAGCAGGAAATCAATAATCTATGATCATAGAATCATAGAATCAAACAGGTTGGAAGAGACCTCCAAGATCAGCCAGGCCAATCTAGCACCCAGCCCTAGCCAGTCAACCAGACCATGGCACTAAGTGCCTCATCCAGGTTTTGCTTGAACACCTCCAGGGATGGTGCCTCCACCACCTCCCTGGGCAGCCCATTCCAACCCCCCTGCCGGAGCAGGACAATACAATCTAACACAGACCTCAGAGGAACACGTCCAGACAGGTCTTGAAAGTCTCCAGAGAAGGAGACTCCATGGCCTCCCTGGGGAGCCTGTTCCAGTGTTTGGAGGCACTGTCCCTTGAGGTCTTCAAGAAAAGCCTGGCTGAGGCACTCGGTGCCATGGTCTGGTTGACTGGATAGGGCTGGGTGCTAGGTTGGACTGGATGATCTTGGAGGTCTCTTCCAACCTGGCTGATTCTATGACTCTATGTTTCTTACAGTAAAGAAGTCACCAAGCTGCTTTCTTGGTACCTTTCATGCTATCTTACAGATGGCAATATTATATGGCTTTGCTTTTATTATCTTCTTAGAGGACAAAATTTCTGAACTCCTTTTCCCTGATTACTCTTGAATTTCATTTATTAGCTCTTTGAAAGCCTCATTCCAGTCCAGTATCTTGTTTTTGCTTTTTCCCACTTGTGGAGAATCTTGAACTCTAATTTCTCTCATCTCAGTCCTATTTTTACCTCACGCTTTAACACTTTCAAATAACTCTTCCCTACAGGCTAGAGTAAAATTCAGACCTACTTCTCTTCTGGTTGTTTTCACAATTTTCTGCATCAGAAAAAGTGCCAGACTTCCTTTCTGGGAAGACTCTGGAGAGTCTACTCTGTTGTTCTCCCAAAAGACACTTGGAACTTTCAAGCTTCCTATTACTGTGAAGCCTTATATCTTGGGGGGCTTTCTGCTCATTTCTCATGACAGCATCTTTGGCTTGGGTCTCCTAGTGTGATGGCTGACATTTGCCACAATAACACCTTTGCCTTTTTGTCTTGTTATTATGAGGATGCTTTTATAGATCTCTGTTTTTTAAAGGTCTGCCACTCTGCAGCACTTCTGCCCTCCTTTTCCTTGGCTGAATAAATCAAGTTCCAGCCACGTAAATATTGTCACCAGGCCTCTATTATAGTTAACTCATAATTTTGGTTGTTTAAGGACTCCCAGCTCTGACAGATAGCATCTCATACTTTTTGTACTACTACACAATCAACTGACATGCTTAGAAGTGGAGTCTGTTCTCTCCCTTCTCGTTCTTCCTATGATGTTGTTCTCCTCTCTTCTGTTACTCTTGTCCCTCATCCAAGTCTGCATTGCTCACATTTTCTTTTCTCACTTGTTCCCAGCTATGAAGCATTTGTCCCAAGATGCTGCTTTTCTTTTTGTTTTGTGAGACAGATTGTTTTTCTTCTCAGGAATTCTTCAGAGATGCTCTTGACAAAATTAGTGATGCATGAAACTCTTCTGAGGATGTGTCTGTCCACAGAGCTATTAAAAAATAAAGAAAATGTTATTAACCTTTCAGTATAAAATGGATGCTGAAAGTATGCTTTTGTATTGCATCACTTCCCACTGCTGCTTACAGTTCCTTTTGTATTGTTTCAGATATTTCCTGGGAATGTTTTAGTATCTTGGAATGAAGACTTGGTCTGCTTCCATATCTGTGAGACTGAGATAACTAATAACAACTGTTTCATTCATTCACCTTCCCACAGAGCTGTTTTCCCTAGGCTTATTTTGCTATAACACATAATGATTTTATTCTCTACATTCATTTTCTTCTCTTCACAGAGCTTCTAACTCCCACCTTGTGCCTGGAATTTTTTCCATGACAGCTTTGCTATCTGCTATTTCATATCTACCTTAAAAAGTTAAATGCTTTCTTTGCTGGAATTTGGTATCATGTAGAGTCATAGGGAAGCATCCCCTGTATTTTGTAGCATGACATGCAATTTTACTCCACATTTGTCTGTTCTCTCTCATGGTCTTGCTATCTGTACCTAGCATAAGTGACTTGTATCATACTTTGATGCAATAAACATATTCTCAAATAACTAATTTTATTGTATGAAGTGCTGTTGGATTAGGGCACTTGATAACTTTCCTGACACCATTATGTTTTATAATTGCTACTATTACGATTATTACTATTACTATTGTGTTTTATTATTGCTACTATTACTATTACTATTGTGTTTTATTATTGCTACTATTACTATTATTACTATTACTATTACTATTACTATTGTGTTTTATAATTGCTACTATTACTATTATTACTATTACTATTACTATTGTGTTTTATTATTGCTACTATTACTATTATTACTATTACTATTACTATTGTGTTTTATTATTGCTACTATTACTACTGATATATAATATCGATTTATGCAACCTGAATCTTTTTAGGTGATCTGAAAACTCAATTCTACATAAAGTTTTAATGACAATGTTTGTTTGTTTATTTTCTTTTAAAGCAAACAGCTCTCTGTAAAGCTGAGAATCATAGAATCATACAGTCAGCTCCACGAGAATCAACTACCTGAAGGGAGGTTGTAGCCAGGTGGGGTTGGCCTCTTCTGCCAGGCAACCAGCAATAGAACAAGGGGACACAGTCTCAAGTTGTGCTGGGGGAAGTCTAGGCTGGATGTTAGGAGGAAGTTGTTGGCAGAGAGAGTGATTGGCATTGGAATGGGCTGCCCAGGGAGGTGGTGGAGGCACCGACCCTGGAGGTGTTGAAGCAAAGCCTGGATGAGGCACTTAGTGCCATGGTCTGGTTGACTGGCTAGGGCTGGGTGCTAGGTTGGACTGGATGGTCTTGGAGGTCTCTTCCAGCCTGGTTGATACTATGTTTCTATGAACTACATGGCTTTTGCTATATATATTTTGGGGACCACAGATACTGAGACTTCCAATTAGTGAGTATTTGAACTCTCTTGATTCAAGTTGCTAGGGAATTTTACCAGCAGCACTTTATGCCACAAGACTCTCTGACCTGGACATTTCTAAACCTCTGCCAAGTTGCTTAATTTGGCTGTAAATAGACATCCTGTAAAACAGTTTCACCAACGGCATACAAAGAATTTGTGTGGGTTAGCTGCACATAATTTTGGGGAAAATCCTCTTTGTATATATAATAAATCATTCAATAACCTTCAAATCGGCCTCATATCTCACCCCAAAAGCAGACTCAAACCTCTCTATAACACGCTGTCAGCCTATGATATTGCTGTGACAACCCAGTTCGAGTGCTAAGAAATTAGAGAGCATTTTAAGCCCAGGGTCTGGGCTGATGAGTGAGTTAATACAAGTGCACCTAAAACGTATGCCTCATACCCAAACAGATCGGAAGTGTGCATCTTATGTTTTGCAGATGGGAGTACATCCTGGAATGTGTTATTCCACTTAGGACAGCTGCTTGATAAAAAGGAAAGGAAAAAGAAAAGGCAGAAAGTGTTCTCAATGTCAGTATGTCGAATTTAGGAGTTAGGAATCCACCAAGAATGTCAAAATAAATGAGTGTTTGATATGTGTTGAGAGTACATGCATAGCAGATACAGAAACAAAGGACAGGGAGGAAAAGGAAACAGGACAGGTTTACTGTAGTTCTACTATTTCATTAGTGTGCTTTTGCCCTTAATTGCTGTGAACTCACTGAAGCTGCTCTTCTTTAATCTGTCATCAGCATCACAGTTTACCCTTTCAGCAGCAGCTTTGCTAAGCAAGGTCTACTCCAGGTCCTGCGAGTTGCTTCGGAAAGGCAGAAGCCTGTTGGCTTTGCTAGTTTGAGTCATTGCTTCCCTGCTCATGAGGAAGTTCTGAATGTGAAGGCCTCCTGTGTCTGCCCTTTTCCTTTCTCTTTCTTATAGCCTCTCTTGCCTCCCCTCCCCCCCTTTTTTCCCCAACCTCATTCTGTCCTAGAACAGGGAGTTAGCAAGATTTGGGAGAAAGATCCTCACAGCTGCTTCTCCAATCTTCTTTTAACAGGAAAAAGACAAAGTTTCAGGGAAAGAGAGGTTGGTGTTA
Organism: Pogoniulus pusillus; assembly: GCF_015220805.1. Taxonomy (NCBI): domain Eukaryota; kingdom Metazoa; phylum Chordata; class Aves; order Piciformes; family Lybiidae; genus Pogoniulus; species Pogoniulus pusillus. Next base: position 21,711,054 of record NC_087281.1, on the reverse strand, counting down.
GCTCCATTCAGTGCTGATCATCAGAGAATCAATAGGCTTCAAAGAACAAGACTGCAGGCAGTTCTTGCATTAGCAGCCTTTGGAGGAAACTGACTCTCAGCTGAATTGGCAAAGCTGGCTCAATTTTGTGCAAGGTCTCTTCAGATAAGAGATCAGCTGAGCAGTGTGACTAGCAGCATTTAAAAGGCCAAGCTGATACCATGAGCTTCAGTATCTGTTGTACCCATGGGAGAAAGAGTCAGCTGAGAAGTAGAGGACAAATAAAAATGTACCTGTGCAGTGCTCTTCATTCAGGCTTTAAGAAAAACATATTCAGTAAGAAATTAATTTATGAACAGAACTCTGAGTGTGTCCATGTTATTATGTATATATATTTTCATACCTTATTTTCCCTTCCCTATATACCTCTTTGTAACTTCTCTACCTTAAATTTATTACTGTCTACAACTACCCGAAGGGACATTGTAGCCAGGTGGGGGGTGGCCTCTTCTCCCAGGCAACCAGCAATAGAACAAGGGGACACAGTCTCAAGTTGTGCCAGGGTAGGTATAGGCTGGATGTTAGGAAGAAGTTCTTCACAGAGAGAGTGATTTCCCATTGGAATGGGCTGCCCAGGGAGGTGGTGGAGGCACCGTCCCTGGGGGTCTTCAAGCAAAGCCTGGATGAGGCACTTAGTGCCATGGTCTAGTTGATTGGTTAGGGCTGGGGGATAGGTTGGCCTGGATGATCTTGGAGTTCTCTTCCAACCTGGTTGATTCTATACCAGAAATACCTTTTATTAATTGTTAAAGCTTTATTCTTTTAATTTCCAAATTTATTTTAATTTCCAAATTTCTTTTAATTGCCAAATTAAAGCAAGCCTATTTTATTTGGGTGCTTTACCTTTTCCCTCTCTACATTTAATTCTTTTCTTTCCAAAAAAGGAGAGGAAGAGGGTTGTAGCCAGGTGGGGGTTGGTCTCTTCTCCCAGGCAACCAACAAGAGAAGAAGGGGACACAATCTCAAGTTGTGCTGGGGGAAGTCTCTAGGCTGGATGTTAGGAGGAAGTTGTTGGCAGAGAGAGTGACTGGCATTGGAATGGGCTGCCCAGGGAGGTGGTGGAGTCACCGTCCCTTGAAGTCTTCAACACAATCCTGGCTGAGGCACTTAGTGCCATGGTCTGGCTGACTGGCTAGGGCTGGGTGCTAGGTTGGCCTGGCTGATCTTGGAGGTCTCTTCCAACCTGGTTGATTCTATGCTGTGTTGAGAGGCATCTGTATCCGGATGCTATGAATATGAAGCAGAAAGGGAAAAAGAGATGCAGCCACATTTCACATTTAGAGGAGAAAGACAAAAGTCTCTTCAAATCCTATTTCCCATAGTCACAATGCATGGTTGAACAGATGCATTATTTTCCTCACTTCTGAGACTTCAGAGACATCAGACACTGTCTGTTGCTAGACGCAAGATTCTGGGCTAGGTATGGCAAATCTTGTGTTCCCAGGGGATTGCACTGCTGGAGATATCACTGTTGGTCTGCATTCAAATAGGGATTTGAGTTGGACTGATAAGGAAAGAAAACTAGCATAAAATGTACAGTGACTCATTCCTTTGAGGATTTGGCATGGTATTCAAGGGAAACCAATTATGATTTCTGTCAATACAGCACAGATAATTACCTATTGATTGACTGCCAGGTCCTTGGTATGAGTGAGGCCCAATGCCAGTCATTCCCAGGCACCATCAGAACCGTGTTTCTATTTCAGATGTCCTTCAACAGGCTTCTGTCAAAAATTTGTGAGTGAGGTTCATAAATTCTCTTGAAATATGCAATTTCAGACAAATGTAAGCTTTGATGTCAGTAGGTTTGGGGTTTTTTTTTTGTTTGTTTGTTTTTAAATACATGCTCTTCTCTAGATATTTGGCTACAGGTCTGGCAGAAGTGAGTTTTGCATTCATTACTTAAAATGAACAAACAAAAAACAATCAAAGGAGCTGCAATTTTTGCTAAGCATTCCTCTTAGGAGATTAATACATACCCAGATTCAGAGCAGTTTTCAGAGAAAAATCACTCATATGTTCAAGCCTGAGGTTACCTGAAAGTAAATGTTATGTTTTGAGGACTAACCTGTGTGGGGACAATCATCTGCTCTTACATGGGCAAGTCACTTACAAGCTTTGTACTGCTTCAGCCCTGACCAGTGCTGGTCTTTGATGGTCGCCATGCAGTACATATCCATTGTGCAAGAGACAGAGACTTGGATTTCCGTGCCCTAAGGATAAGGAAACGGAGGTTGGCCGTGGCTGAACCACTTGTGATGTGGGATGGAGAGGAATCTGGGGGGAGAGCTGCTGAATCTCCCTTTCCAGAGGCATGTGTGGGGTGAAAGCAGCAACTTCTTCTGGAGGAGACATACCTCTTGCCCCAGGTGAGAGTTTACCATTTGAACACCTGGCTTCTCCCTTGAAATACCTGCAGCTATTAGTTTTCTGCTCCCTGGCATAAACAATAAAGCCATAAGCACCTGGTGTAAGCAGTGCAGCCCTCAACTGCTTGTAGTAGCCTTCTGTTTTAGGGTACCACCTGTGCTGCCTGTGCCCAGCCACACATTTCCATGAATGCTGCATATCTAATTATCTAGAAAGCTCTGCAAACTTGAAGTTATTGCCTTCCAGAGCAGAAAATCCTAGAAAGCCTCTCTAATGACATCCTCCACCTCACCTTCAGAAAGAAAAGCAAACCCATTTCTCCCTCTCACTCTGTGGGTTTGAATGGGAGAAGAAGGCACAAAAACTGCTCCCCTCCCCACGCTGTGCAGGCTTGAAGGGGAGCAGCAAAAGCTGCCTTTCTGCACGTGGACTGGTGCTGTGGAAGCCTGCACTGGAATCAGGCTGGTGGTTGGCTGGGTTTTCACACCCAGTATAAATGGTAAAAGGACACTTTGTGTAGAAAAGGGTAAATAGAGAAAAGGTTCCCACCTTGAGAGTTCCTGTCTGGAGAGTCTCCTGCCACTGCAAAGGAGAGGTTCCTGCTGTAACTGGACCATCCCCACTTTTGGACGGCTCCTACCTTTTGTACTGCTCTTGGTTTTATCCCATCCCTGTTTTGGATGGTTCTCCCCACTTTTGCACCCTATTGTGCAAACTCGGTGGCTTGGCAAGCCTGGGGTCCTTTGAGAGAGAGAGAGAGACAGCGGCATCTGGACCACCCTCTCTCAGACCATATCAGCAGTCAGCTTTCTGGCTGCCTCCTGGAGACTGAGGGATGCTAGCAGTTTTAGCTCTCTCCTGCTGTTGCGAAGGCAGCATCAGTCCATAACCATCCCACTTGGGAAGAAGTGCTTGAGATATTCCCTAGTTTGGCAGCTCTGCACTCGCCTAAGTGCTTCTGCTGCAAGGATCTCTATTATTGGATATTGCCTGCAGCGTCAGAAGGCTTCTCCTGCAGAGGAATCCAGCAAGGAATCATCGCTGAATGCCTATCTCACCTCCAAGAGCAAGGCTCACTGTTCCCTTAATCTTCTGCTTAGCCTGATTCATAGCAGGGTAAAGCTGTGTTTATAGCTTAGCCTTTTCCATCTCCTGACTTCCTAAACATCTAAATTTATCTATAATATCCTTTTGGAAGAAATTCCCCATTGAACTGAATCTGTTAATGAATCATAGAATCATAGAATCATAGAATCAGCCAGGTTGGAAGAGACCTCCAAGATCATCCAGTCCAACCTAGCACCCAGCCCTATCCAGTCAACCAGACCATGGCACTAAGTGCCTCATCCAGTCTTTTCTTGAAGACCCCCAGGGACGGCGCCTCCACCACCTCCCTGGGCAGAAACTAAACTATTTTTTGTATATAGTTTGGGGACAGGGTTCCAGGAAAAGAAAATAATTCTATTTTTATACTTCCTGACTCTGCCACATTAATTCCCTGCCTCAATGACAAACGGATAAGAAACAAACTGTACACATGGTGAGGAAGGGGAAAGGAAAGATATCAGCTTTTAAAGGAGAAAGGAAAAAGATACTGGCTGGGAGAGATAGGTAGGGACAAAATAAATCTCAACTGGCCTGGCATTTGTTAGGAGATACATAAAGTGAACCATCTATAGGGAAGGTAATATGCATGTGAAACGTTTTACACTGTGCATGTAAAGTCTTAGTGCTTGTTCTGCTGGCTGCATGCCTTTCTGTTAATAAATATTGCTTTTCTTTCAATGGAAGAATTTTCTTGAGTGCACTTAAATCAAAAGTAGTTTCCCAAGTGCAATGGTCACAATATCCGTGCTTAATTATGTGTGGAAAAGCAGAGGAGCTTTGGACTCAGACCTTACTTAAAACTAAGTGAGTTACAGAGTATTTTTCTGGGAGAGTAGGATCTTGAAAAAGCTCCACTTTGAGTGCTACATAAAAACGTTGTGACTGTCAGGGGGGTGTCGTGGTTAGGGTGGATCCCTCCCTGGGTAGAGTAAACTCACTAAAGCACAGATTTTTTGTTTGAAAGTTAGGAAAAAAGAAGCTATATTTTTTATAGTTTAAACTAAAGATAAGAGTATAAGAAGAATAAACCACTATAGAAATATAATAACCTGAAGGAAGATGAGGACGAGGTCAGGGGGCACCACAGCAGCAAAAGCAGCAGCAGCCAAAACAGCAGCGGGGGGAAGATAGCAGCGAGCACAGCAGAAGCAGCAGGAGCAGCAAAGGGGGAGGTACAAGTTGTGCTTCCAGACATAAAGCTCTTGATGCTCCAATGAAATTATGCTACCTGGTTCATTGTTGCCATTATATGGCCTATCCCTAGAGTGTTCACCTCTCCATTCAGAGCTTCCACTTCTAAGTTTCTCTGTTATGATTTTTTTTGGTCAATGTCTGAGTGTGATGGTTTGGGTGTCCCCCGCCCCCCACACACTTTAGAAACACCCAGACTAGGCTCAGTTGACTCTGGAAATATGAATGAAGCTATTTATTTACAGCTGGCACAATAGACAAGCAGATATTTACAGTAGATACAGTTATAGACAGAAATAGACAAGGGAAAAGGTAATACAGAAACACAACAGCCCTCCCAGAAACCTGAGTCCCCAGGAGGGGCTCCCAATTGCCCTTCCACCTTCCCCCTACCCCTCTCAGCCTTACCCCAGTCCTAAAGAAGAATAGAGGTTCAGCCAAGAAGTTATGAAGCAAGGTGGGTTAGGCCAAATGGAAGGTGAGGTTAGGGAGCAAGATGTTGCTCAGTCATCAGCCCAAGCCAGAGAGAGTGAAAAATGGCGAGAGTGTTATCTAATGTTTTCATTTCTTCTTCCCAAACTCCTGAGCGAGACTTCTGAGGGAAGCAGCCATCACCACTGTTTCCCTTTCCCAGCCTGTAATCTAGTTCTTCTCACCAAAACATTCTAGCTAGCTTCAAACTAGCACACTGAGCTAGAAATTGAACTCCAACAGCCACAGGAGTAAACAGGAAGATACATACACCACAGCCCATCCCTCTTCGTCTTTCTTTGCACACACAAAGTTTGAAGTTAAATGAGTTCCATAGGTGTCTCAGCTCCCAAACAGAATTTTATATGATACTTACCCCAGCTATCCTTCCTGCTGACCCTAGAAGTAAGGGTGAGAATGGGTTTTGTTAACGGCAAGAACAAGGCTTAGTCCTAAGGCAGCTTTAATGTTTTTCAGTCTTTTAGCCATTAACAGCCTGAAACCTCTGGAAACGGCTCTGTGCTTCAGCTGCTCCAGTGTGAGCCTGCAAATTACTCACAATTCTTAGGGATGGCAATTTCTTCCTTGCTATTTAAAGTGGTGAAGAAGGGTCAGAGAGAGTAAGAAATGGGGTATAATTCACTCTCTTCTGTGCACAAAGGTATCTGATGGATCACCCTTCATTACCCTGGTAGCAGCCTGTAGGTGTTCATTGTCATTCAAACAAACACATGAGGTGCTTCCTTGAAATGGTAATTTTTCTGGTTAGAATTGAGCCATGCTGATTTTTTTTTTTTGCTTTATTGAAGTTCCCAGAGAGGTTATGACATGTAATGTTCAGCTCTAGCTGTGTTTTACTACGTAGGGTACAACCCAAACATGGCTGGCAAAACAGGCTCTCTTTACAGCAACTCAGGAAAATGTAAACAACGCTACTCAAAAGTGTCCAAGCATGAATAGTTTGAAAGAAAAAGAAGAAATTGAGTTCCACAAGGCTAATTCCTACACGTGGACTGTAGCAGTTCTCTAGAATAAGAAATATTCCCCCCTGTTCCCTAATCCCATCAAGCAATCCTATGAGAACACTCTGAGCAGGATGAAAAGCTTTATTTCATGCCTTGCAGGCCAACACATTTGGTTTCTTCTGGCGTGAGAGGCAGGCTGTCTTCATTTGATGAATGGTCTTTGCAGGAGGACTTGCTTTCAATGAGTCACCCATCCTTCAAAAATCGAAGTCTATCCCATTTGTTGTTACAGTCCATGAGGAGGGAGGAGGTTTCTGAAGTACCCCAAACTTGTCCCATAAATGGCTTTAGCTTAAGCACAGTGTGTTGAGCATGGTAACCAATGTGTGCTGTTACAGATGCTCTTTGCCTAGCATATACCTGATGAGCAGAGGGCAGAGGCAGAACAAAGTGAATGTAATTTATGTGCTCAAATGCAGCTTGACAGCATACAGCACTACGGAACCTGGAGTAGAAGATGCTGAGATACTTACAGGTAAAGAGAAGTCACAGCTGGTTAGGAGAGAGGTTCCCTTCAGAGAGATGCTTCTACACAAGGGGAAACTCACTGATTCCACATCCTCACCTTGACAATTTTACTGCAAAGCCATGTCTGAGCACCCTGCATTTGTACAAGATCTGTTAAAGGTTGCAAGGCATCAGAAGAAGACAGAGCTTCCTGGACATGGTTCTAACTCTGGATGTAGTATGTTTGGCTCAAAAATTCAGAAAACCAGAGCCAATTACACAGCATCTCTCCTCTCCCTCTTGTGTACAAGCTCACAGAGAGAGTGATTGGCATTGGAATGGACTGCCCAGGGAGGTGGTGGAATCACTGTTCCTGGAGGTGCTGAAGAAAAAGCCTGGATGGGGCACTTAGTGCCATGGTCTGGTTGACTGGCTAGGGCTGGGTGCTAGGTTGGCCTGGCTGATCTTGGAGGTCTCTTCCAACCTGCTTGATTCTATGATTCTATGATTCAATTACCTCAAAGGACTTGTGGAATTTGTTGTTAAAAAGCAGTGGACATATACCTGCTTTCCATTTTTCAATTGTATGGAGTTCATATAGAAATATTTCTGTTTTGATCTTCTTAAGCAATGCATGTTTAGCAACAGCCTCATTTTATTCAAGTGTACTGCCCAGGTGCTCTGGGACTGCTTTGGCAGCCTAGTTTGAAAACCAAGCAGGTTGTGTGAAGGCCAGTTTTCTCCCATTGCAGCAGAGTGAACATCTAGCACAGTTTCCCCTTGCCAGTTCATACAGGAAGAATTACAATTCACTAAATGGATGAATAATCAGCTTACTACGAAGCAGTTATTCCACATTGTTGTTCAGATTGACAGCAAAATCCATTCAAGAGATCCAGGTGGTGGCATTGCTGTATGAGTGCATTGTACTACCACAAACTCTTTGTTTGAATTAGTTACAGGAGTATTTGAAAGGCAAGCTATTGAATTTCTGTAGTCTTTTTGGAAAATCATCCAGACAACATTTCAATATCTTGAATCTAGATCCATTCACAGGCCCTGCAGCATCAAAGTCATAGAAAATTCTACTGTCTGAGCAGTACTGTCCATAACTCCGTGACCTTTCTGTCCATAACTCTATGACCTTACATTATTCATTGCAGCTTCATGTCATTTATTTTAAGTAAGATAATTTTGCATTCTCTGCATTCCTAAAAAACATTGAATAAACCAGTACCTTAAATCATTGTCTAGCACATCACATGTTAGGTCAGGTGTATATGCATCAATATAAAATGCCTCTGTCACTTAGCAATTTGCTCTGATTTCCAGGATGCAGTGGATGTTTGATAATGTTAGAGGACACAGCCTCAGGCTGCGCCAGGGGAGATTTAGGCTTGAGGTGAGGAGAAAGTTCTTCACTGAGAGAGTCATTGGGCACTGGAATGGGCTGCCCGGGGAGGTGGTGGAGTCGCCGTCCCTGGGGCACTTCAAGGCAAGGTTGGACATGGCACTTGGTGCCATGGTCTGGCCTTGAGCTCTGTGGTAAAGGGTTGGACTTGATGATCTGTGAGGTCTCTTCCAACCCTGATGATACTGTGATACTGTGTGATACTGTGATAATCCTACTTGTTCTCTTTCACTTACAATTTTTTTCTTCTATATTTGAGAACCAAAATGTTTCTGCACTCATGGACAACAAACAAACCTCTGCTTCCATATTTTTGTAGCATCTTAGTTGCTACAGAACCCATGCTACATCTCTGTTCTTGTTGTTACCCATTTACTCATCTCACCTTAATTAACAGCTGATTTCAAGGATTCACCCCCTTGTCTAAACAAGTAGTTCACCCTGGTGCTTCAGCTCTTTGTCTTTTCTGGGGTCTTAATTGCCCAGAGGATATTCTTCATTACAGTACGTACTGTTGAGCATAGTAGTGTGAGCATCCTCCACATTGCTCATATTCTTTGAGTGTTGTCATTGTTATTCATCACTGATAGCTGGTGATCACGACCCTTGAGGAGTTTTGGTTTTATTAATACTTGGGTAGTTTTAAATGCCAAACATTGCTTCTAAAATGGGAAAAAAACATGAGCAAGCTAGGAAAAATAAAAATGTCTAATGAAGAAGGATGAGCCCCATGAGCACTGTTTTAGGGATGTTTTTCCAGAACTGAGAAACTGTAGAAGAACCCAAACAAGGGAAAATAAACTTCTTCTTCATGAACATCTTTGTTCACAGGGGATTCAAATTTGATTACAAGCATATGTGCACACACACACACATGAGTAATCCACCCGTGGGTGTGGAGCACTGGGCTGTCCTGGAGCTAATCATTGCCCAAGTCCCTACATGGGCATTGCAACAAGCAGAAAGGAATAAGCAGACTTCCTCCCAGATCAGGCCCACTGGAAAAGCACTCTAGAAGTTATTCAGTTCTTCAGCAGTCTGTATATTGCCCTGAAAGATAGACCTGATGTTAAGCACATGCTTGGAGAGTCTGGCTTTTTCTGTGTTAGAAGCTGAGCTCTCAAGCTTGGCATCTAGGTCATAGAATCAGAGAATGCCTTAGGTTAGAAGGGACTTCAGAGATCATCTACTCCAACCTTTGTGCCATGGGCAGGGATGCCTCTCAACTAACTTTGGCTGCTCAAAGCATCATCCAACCTGGCTTTGAACACCCCCAAGGAGGACTCATCTGCAACCTCCCTGGGAAGCCTATTCCAGAGTCCCACCACTCTTGTACTAAAGAATTTCCTAAGATCCAGCCTAAAGCTACTCTGCCTCAGCTTAAACTGATTCCCTCTTGTCCTATAGCCAGACACCCTTATGAAAAGTCTCTCTCCACATTTCCTGTGGGATCCCTTCAGCTATTGGAAGGCAGCTGTAAGGTTTCCCTGGAGTCTTTTCTTCTCTAGGCCAATCAACCCCAGCTCCCTCAGACTATCCTCATAGCAGAGGTGTTACAGCCCTTGGATCATCTTTGTGGCCCTTCTCTGGGTATGCCACAACTCTGTGTCCTTATGACAGAGACACTAGAACTGGACACAGAATTTGAAGTGGGGTCTCACAAGAGCAGAGTAAAGGGGTCAAATCACCTCTCTTGACCTGCTGGCCACATTTCTCTTGATGCAGCCTCGGATACAATTTGCCTTCTGGACTGCATGAGTGCACTGCCAGCTCATATTGCTTCTCATCAGTCAATTCACCCAACCCTCTTCAGAGCCACTCTCAACCCACTCTGCACACAACCTGTATTTGTGCCTGGGACTGGCCCAACTCAGACGCAGGACCTTGCACTTCAACATGTTGAACCCCATGCAATTGTCACTGACCCACTTCTCAGCTTGCCAAGATCATTCTGGGTGGCATCTCTTCCCTCAAGTGAGTCCACAGCACACAGCCTGCTGTAGTCATCAGGCTTGCCGAGGGTTCACTTGATGCCACTATCTGTGTTGCTGACAAAGATGTTAAGCAGCACTGGACCCAGTGCAGATCCCTGAAAACCTCCACTTGTCAATAGTCTTCACCTGGATATTGAGACATTGATCACAACTCTTTGAGTCCATCCATCTAGCCTGTCCCTTATCCATCAGAGGGTCCACCTATCAAGTCCTTGTCTCTCCATCTCAGCGACAAGGAGTCAGTTGCTCTTCCCATACCTACCAGAGCTGTTACTGTGTCATCAAAGGCCACCAGATTCATCAGGCACAGTCTGCCCTTTCTGAAGCTGTGTTGACTGTCACTGATCACTTTGTTATTTTCCATGCACCTGAGTGCAGTTACCAGGATGAGTCAGACTGACTGGTCTGTAGTTGCCTGGGCTTTCTTTGTTCCCCTTCTTAAAAACTGGGGGTTATGTTTCTGCTTTTGCAGTCTTTGGGAACTTCACCAGACTGCCATGACTTCTCAGATGTGACTGCTAGTGGCCTAATGTAATGGCCCCACACTTACAAGTTTCTCTTGTAAACCTGCTTAGAATTCACAGTATCACAGTATCACAGTATCATCAGTCTGCTAAAACTTCTCAGAAACAGCTCTCTATCCAAATGTGTCAAGGCAACAATAACTTCATTTCATTCTCTGTGAGTCCATAACATTTTGCATGCTGTTGGAAAGGCAGATACTTGCTTTTGCATCACTGGCAGAGGATGTGCTGAATGCAAGGACTTTCCACAGATGTGGGGATGTCATGATAAAGGTGGCATGCCATGGGCTACAATGCCACAGGCATCAGAAGAGACAGGGAGATGCTTGGTGCAAGCCAATCCACTTATTGCATTCCAAATGTGTTTCTGTGTCTTTCATCAGAAGGCTACAAATTGTATTAAACTGTAATTGGTTACATGCACTTGCATTAGAAATTACCTACTAATTGGTGTAGAGCTCTGTGGTAAAGGGTTGGACTGGATGATCTGTGAGGTCTCTTCCAACCCTGATGATACTGTGATACTGTGATCATGTTCTCTCAACAACACCTACACTGTGTCTAAGCAGTCTAAGTCAGCAGAGATAGGTGAAACCCACAGGCTCCAGCCTAACATTTCTTCATATTTGTTACACCATTCTCTAAGCTCATTCCAACCTTCTATTTTATCTTAACTCAGTAGTTCTGAGCTCATGCACTCTTGCCTGTCCATGGCTCATGCTCCAGCATTTCAAGTTCCAATAGTTGTACCATTCCAACAGTGGCAGTTGTCTACATACACAGTATTTCCTCCAAACTACAAAACCCCAGAAACAAGTGCAAGCAACCAGCAAATCCATACCATCAGAATATTTTGCAAGCTTCTCTTTAGCCATAGTCTTGCACCAGTTACATTTGCATAGGATTTGATGTAAGACTTCTGCTTCCTTGTAGGCTGGAGAGAAAAGGTAAGAAAGGGAGCTCTGCTGAGCAAAAAGTCTCAAATGCCTCTTTTAATTCATTCTTTGCTTAGCCAAAAGTTTTTCATTTAAAGCAGCAGTTACTGCTTATGGAAAAGCCTCCCTTTGCATAAAGTTTGAGAAGCAGATACTCTGAAATAATTGCTACAGTGCAGAGTAGATCTTTTTCTGCTCCCTGACTACACAAACTGCTAATGGGTAATTGGGATGCAGGCTAAGTGCTAAAGTCTGGTGCCATTACATTGAATGACACTCCATAAAATAACAACTGTTTATGTGGAAAACAGGCTTAATTCCCAGTCTGCTGCCAATCTATAATGAAAACACTACACTGTAAGCTCTGAACATATAAAAAACCAAACCCAAAGAGGAATGGAGTTCAAATAGATGGCTTTTATGACAGATTTCAGGTAGAAGAGAGCAGGTTTATTACCTCCCTGTAGTTTATAATGCAGTTTTATTTTCTGATGCGCATTTGTGCATCTGTCTTTCTATTCCTTTACCATTCTTAGCATGTCTACAACAAATATATATATATATATGTATGTATATATATATATTCTTATAGTCCATGAGATATCATAGAATCATGTGGGTTGGAATGGACCTCAAAGGTCATCTAGTCCAATCCCCCCTCCAATAAGCACAGATATTCTCAACTAGATCAGGTCACCCAGAACCCCATTGAGCCTCTTCTCCCAGACAACCAGCAACAGAACAAGGGGACACAGTCTCAAGTTGTGCCGGGGGAAGTCTAGGCTGGATGTTAGGAGGAAGTTGTTGGCAGAGAGAGTGATTGGCATTGGAATGGGCTGCCCAGGGAGGTGGTGGAGTCACCATCCCTGGAGGTGTTGAAGCAAAGCCTGGATGAGGCACTTAGTGCCATGGTCTAGATGACTGGCTAGGGCTGGGTGCTAGGTTGGCCTGGATGATCCTGGAGGTCTCTTCCAACCTGCTTGATTTTATGATTCTATGATTTGCTACCAAAAAAATCTCTAAATCACATAAAATTAAAGGAGGAGATAAAAGTGAACACCTTGCATAAATTTAGAATAGATTGCAAAAGCAAGCACAGGGGCAGCTTGAACAGAAGGAAAGGCTCCTGATGCTTCATCTAAGACAAAGTTTTGTGACAAATCCCATATCACAACAGATACCACTTCTGTTTCCAGTGTGCTTCAAACTCCTTTTCACCCCTCAGATAGCTTACAGAGTGAAGAATCCTGTTCATGGAAAAGGAGGACTTACTAACAGCATTGCCTGGAGCTCCTTTAAGCTGCTTCCTGGGAATGAAGGGGATATTTGAAGCATAGTGCTGCTGCAACTGGTCAGCACTGCCATTAAAAATAAGATCTCCCAGCAGAGACTGAAAGGGAGTTTGAGCATAACAATTCTAAGTCGTTCAATGTGTCCCATCCTGAGAGCTATGTGCTGAGAACAGGCTTGTTTCCTTCAGAGGAGAAGCACAGATTTGCCTACAATCTCTATAATCTCAGTAGAAGAAATTCTATTTCCTTTCAACGCATACTCCACCAAGAGTAACACCTAACACACTTTTATTTCCCCTCTTATGGCTTGCAAAAGCAAAGCAAACTGACTTTGTACCCTGCTACTTGGCAGATGTTGCACCGGGGCTGGCACATGAAAAATGGAGAGAGGAACTTATCAGGAATTTATTGAAGTATAAAGTGCTTTATAACATTGTGTAGGATGAGAAAGAATTCAGGAACTTTACTAATGGTTCTTCAAGAGTTAGGATGACTTAGGAAGACTTGATACAGAAGAGACCTTGAGAATACAATGCAACCCATCATACGGATATATGGAATCTTGTTTTTCAGCTTTCAGAGTGAGATTAAAGGGATAGAGTGTCAGTGAAAAGCAGAAACTGTCATTAAAGGAAATGTAAGAGTATCACCTTGCTGCCATGGTACTGTTTCACAGGCATTTAGGCATCCACTGACCTGCACAGACAAGGACAATCACTCATGGCTGGCCCCCAATGAAACTGATCTTATAGAAGGACTACTCTAGTAAAATATGAAATTAACATCTCAGGTTGGCTACTTCTGCCTGAATGACACAGTTCCTGAGAGCTATGGAGGGCTTCTCTGTGAGCCTGGAATATCCATTTCATAGAATCATAGAATCATAGAATCAACCAGGTTGGAAGAGACCTCCAAGATCATCCAGTCCAACCTAGCACCCTGCCCTATCCAGTCAACCAGACCATGGCACTAAGTGCCTCATCCAGTCCTTTCTTGAAGATCCCCAGGGACGGTGCCTCCACCACCACCTTCAAGGGGTGACTGTTTAAAAACACCTTATGATCACTCTAGGAAACACAGTTCATGGGTACTTAAAAGTTGGACAGGGGAAAAATAGCTACAATGAGGAACTAAACTGCTAAGTAGGCTTGACTTTGCATTTATACAGTCAGAGTGAGATCTTCAGATCTAGTTCTTCAGACATTCACAGCAAATTTCCATGACATTAACCAGGTTCACCTGGGCAGTGTCTGTAGATTTTTACTGTTCTAAATGTTTGGGGTTTTTTTGGTACGCAACCTAAAGCCCCTTGAAATAAGAAATCAACTTAAGGAAATCCCATATCTTAGAAGAGCAGGTGCTGGGGTTTGTAGTCTGTTAAGCAGTCTGCTTTCATTGGTGCTTTTATGAGCCAGCAGTGTGCCAAGGCAGCAAGAAGAGCCACTGGCATCTTGGCCTGCATCAGGAGCAGTGTGGCCAGTAGGACAAGGGAGGTTATTCTGCCCCTGTACTCAGCACTGGTCAGGCCACACCTTGAGTGCTGTGTCCAGTTCTGGGCTCCTCAATTCAAGAGAGATGTTGAGGTGCTGGAAGGTGTCCAGAGAAGGGCAACAAAGCTGGTGAGGGGCCTGGAGCACAGCCCTGTGAGGAGAGGCTGAGGGAGCTGGGGGTGTGCAGCCTGGAGAAGAGGAGGCTCATGGCTGGCCTCATTGCTGTCTACAACTACCTGAAGGGAGGTTGTAGCCAGGTGGGGTTGGTCTCTTCTGCCAGGCAACCAGCAACAGAACAAGGGGACAGAGTCTCAAGTTGTGCTGGGGGAAGTCTAGGCTGGATGTTAGGAGGAAGCTGTTGGCAGAGAGAGTGATTGGCATTGGAATGGGCTGCCCAGGGAGGTGGTGGAGTCACCATCCCTGGAGTGTATGCAGGAAAAAAATAATAAGATAACTTATTTGTTATCACAAATATTTTCTTCAGTATCTGCAGTTTCCCATTTATGTTTATTTCCTCACTATTTCTTACTTAGTTTTGCTTTCATTAGTAGCTTGACTTTCAGTATTACTTTCTCAGAAATTACCATTTGATTCCACTTTTTAACTCTTCCTTCTTGAAGATTCATACCGTGTTTGGATTTGATGATAGCTTGTACATGCTGAAGTTAAAACCAAATCTCTGAAGCAGCAGAAATGTAACATTTATTCTTGACACTGCTGCTTAATATACTTTTATTCTTCCATCATTGCCTGCTACTCAAACTTATAGAAATTCTCAGTTCACTTAATCATTTCACAGTTCAATTATTTTTAAATACAGTTGGTAGCCTATCAATCTACTGCACTATAATTGATTCACTCTCTGCATCATTTTCAATCCTGGTCTACATGGATTGCCAGCAGACCATAAATCAGAAGTAAATAGCAGAGCAGGGAGTGAGGTGAGTGTATGTGTGCGAGGGCACTGTGTCTAGTGGATGTGGCAGGACTCCAGATAATGGACAGACCATTCAGTATATCACTTTGTGACCTGATAAGGAAAGCAAAGGAGGTAGGACAGGAAAGGCAGATAACTCTTGTGACTCCCACTGCTTCCTTTCCTATGTTTTAGTAAATATGGATCACCCATTTCTAGCAATTTAGGTCTCAGGCTAATAAACTACCATTAACTTATCATTACTAAATGAACTACTGTAGCTTTAGAGTGCCTCTAAGTGCTCTGCAGGAGGCTGATATGATATGATATGATATGATGTCCTAGGCCCATGTTATCTGTGAATAGTGAATGGCTGCTTAAGTGGCAATAATGAGGTAGTAGAAGGTGCAATTGCAGAAGATGCTGAGTGACCTGGTGCACCACCACATATTCCCAACTCTTGGTCCTGGGTTAGCATTGCATGCAGCAGACAACACCAGCAGCCATCAGCAAGATCAGTAAGTGCACTCAGCACCTAAGCTAGACAAAAGGGCACTCAGGAGGTAGCAGTGTGAAAGTTATGGCACTAGTCCTGTAACGCCAAAAGTTCTGCCTACACCAAAGCAGTGCAGTGTACACAATTGCAGTGCAGTGTACACAATTGCAGTGCAGTGTACACTATTGCAGTGCAGTGTACACAATCGCAGTGCAGTGTACACAATTGCAGTGCAGTGTACACAATTGCAGTGCAGTGTACACAATCGCAGTGCAGTGTACACTATTGCAGTGCAGTGTGCTACCAGTTGCTGTTCAGAGCTGGTTTTGTTTTCTTTCATCCAAAATATTTCCATTGTTATGCTTGCAGCAGCCAAGAGGAGATCACACAAGCACCTGTCTTATGGACCACTTGATACTCTAATAGACCTAGGTGCATTTTGTGGCTCTCCTGATGATGTTCTTAGGAAGTAATTTCACAGAGCCTCGCTGTATCTTTCCCAGCCATCACAGATTGCTGCAGACTAACCCAAATTATCATTGTGACCTACCCAGTCAAACAAGATGAATCTTGTGTCACTCTACATTGGCATGCCATTTTTTTCTGTGAGAACCTTAGTAAGAGGAAGGTATGGAGAGGTCAAAACACAAATTACAGAGCATCCTGTAAGTCTTAGGAGTCTGAGTGGGTAAGCTATGATTGATTAGCTCATTGCTCTGTTGTCTTTTGCTGTAACAATGAAAGAAAAAAGGTGGACTACATCCACTAGTTTTTGAAAGATACAAATTTCCACATGCATTCCTAAAGTTTGTGTCACATGATTTCACCTGTCACTAAAAAGTCAAGAAGGTGAGATCCCTTTGGTTAAATATATAATAATTATACTTGTTTCAACTAGTTTACCTGCCAGCTACTCTCTTCCCCAGAAACATCACTGAACAGTTTCAAATGGATGCCTGTTTTTCCTGTTTGCTGCACTCTAAACTGTCACACATTGGTTTGCCTTCCTGAGCAAACACCTATATTTCTCCATTAAGGTAAGGTAGATCTAGTGTCAGAAGATCAAGAGAGAGTCCTGAAACACTGTCAGGTTCCTTACATGAAAGAGTTGAATAGTCTACAGATCTACAGAAATGAAA
This sequence comes from Pogoniulus pusillus, assembly GCF_015220805.1. NCBI lineage: Eukaryota > Metazoa > Chordata > Aves > Piciformes > Lybiidae > Pogoniulus > Pogoniulus pusillus. The sequence continues at coordinate 21,694,207 of NC_087281.1, read as the reverse complement.
CCAGGCAGTTGGTGTGATAGAAAGGGGATAATTCTCCTGGGCAGCCAGCAGCAGAACAAGGGGACACAGCCTCAAGCTGTGCCAGGGGAAGTCTAGGCTGGATGTTAGGAGGAAGCTGTTGGCAGAGAGAGTGATTGGCACTGGAATGGGCTGCCCAGGGAGGTGGTGGAGGCACCGTCCATGGAGGTGTTCAAGCAAAGCCTGGATGAGGCACTTAGTGCCATGGTCTGGTTGACTGGCTAGGGCTGGGTGCTAGGTTGGGCTGGCTGAGCTTGGAGGTCTCTTCCAACCTGCTTGATTCTATGAGTCTATGATTCTATGCTCCAAAATCTCTGCCCCTTGCATGCCAGTGATATTGATCAGCAACATTCAAGAGCTCACTTAAGGATGAATCAGGCTCTTGGGAGCCTGCATAATAAAACTTTCTAAATTCACATCAGGCAGGGAGAAAAACAACACAACCTCCTCAGCCTAACTTCCACAGAATAGCAGGCCTACAAGCATGAGAAATAAACACATGTCCATTATCTTCCTCAGCATGTTCCCAAAGGAACAAAATATTTCCAAAACAAAGCAAATGTTACCAAGAAGCCACATGACCAGCACAGAATCCTGTATCTTAAGCAGGCTTACAGCAAAACTGCAGCTATGTTATATTTTCCCAGGTTTTGGCACCAGTAAGGACTGAGGTTGTTTGACCTCAGCTGGGGGCCAAATGCCCACCAAAGCTGCTCTGTCACTCAGCTTCCTAGATGGAGAGTTGGAGAGGAAAATATAGTAGAAGCCAGATATAAGGGGAAAGTAATTTAATAATAATGATAAGCAAAGCAATAGAACACACAGAAGTGAAAGCAGAGGAAGGTGTTAGTCTCTGCTTGCCATTCAGACTGGATGTGAGGAGCAAGTTTTTCACCATGGGAGTGGTGAGAGCCTGGAATGGGTTGCCCTGGGAGGTGGTTGAGGCTCCATCCCTGGAGGTGTTTAAGGCCAGGCTGGATGAGGCTCCGGCCAGCCTGATTTAAGGTGGAGCATCCCTGGGCAAGGCAGGGGGGTTAGAACTAGATGATCCTTGTGGTCCTTTCCAATCCTGACTTATTCTATCATCAGCAAGAGCATGGTTGAGCTCAGGAAGCAGGACTCTCTACATACAATGGTTCCCCTGGAGGACAGACACCATGAGTGACTCTCCCCAGAACTTCCTTCTTCCACTTCATTCTTATATCTGAGCTGATGTCACATGGCATGGAATGCCCCCTTGGCCAGTTTGGGTCAGCTGGCTCAGCTGAGTCCCATCAGATTCTCAGGGTGGGGAAATGTTGGAAAAGCACAGCTTGGGTGCTTGGCTGAGCAGCAGCTGAAACACTGTTGTGTTATCAGCACTCAGCTACAAGCACTGCAAAGCACAGCTCTAGAAAGATGTTTTGAGGAGAATTAACTCCAGCTCAGCCAAACTAAATACATCCATAATTGATGCTTTAAATAGCAATAAAACCAAGTGACTTTTCCCCCCTATGAATTAAGAATGTTAATATTAACACTACAGTAAACCCCAAACGTTTTAGATCTCATTATGTAGTTAGTCTTTAGCACAGTAGTTCAGGAAGATTGTCCTTCCTAAATGGAACTGACATATGAATGGGGATGTAGAATGTAGGCAGGGGTTTCTGAGGACTGCTGTACCTGAAATGTTTACACAGCTTAATTTACAAGCAGAAGTCTTTTCAGTGTAGTTAACTTACATCTACCTTCTTCGTATAGGATGTTACAGCAAAAGGTGAACTTTAAGCAAGATTCATTATAGGAAAACAGAGGGAAAGATGTTTTTCTTCCTTTATAGAAGAAAATAACATTTCAATCATGCTTTCCACCTTACAATTCATTTCAAGAAGTCATATTCAGATGAAATTCGGATTGATCATTGGTGAAAAAGAACAAATTCAGTTCTGTCTAACAAAGACTCTTTTCAGACTTACATCTTGGCAAAATCATCTTTAATCCTTGATAGAGCTTGCAGCTTTGTGTTTAAATGAATGTAGAAACCAATCTACTTTAGAAGCAAAAAGATCATGAGTCTGCCTTGTCTGACCTTTAGCTCCAGCACTAGCTCTCTGTCTGTCTCTGCTCATGGTCAACTTTCTGTTAGTGCTGTAAGTGAAATCTGTGCTATGGATGCAGAGTTGTGGGGGTTGTTTCCCCTTCAGAAAGCCTATGGAGAAGAAGAGGCTCAGGGCTGACCTCATTGCTGTCCACAACTGCCTGAAGGGAGGTTGTAGCCAGGTGGGGGTTGGTCTCTTCTCCCAGGCAACCAGCAACAGCCATGGTCTAGTTGATTGGTTAGGGCTGGGTGCTAGGTTGGACTGGATGATCTTGGAGGTCTCTTCCAACCTGGTTGATTCTATGATTCTATGATTCTAAGGGGACACAGTCTCAAGTTGTGCTGGGGGAAGTAAATTTATTTGGGGTGTGTGTGGGTTTTTTTCCCTCTAAAAAGTGAGATCCCCATGAAATGTAACACCACATTTGTAGTTTTAAGTTGGATAAAAGCAATTTTTCCAGGGAAGTGGAGTTTCCTCCTAATATAATGACATACTACAAGCTGATTCATCACTCGCTTTTGTGGTTCCAGTGACAAAAGACTTTTCTGAATAGTTTTGTCCTTTTTATAGACTTTTGGGGCTTTTTAAATACATATATAATCATTATTCCTGCTGCTTAGGTGTGATTTCCTACATTGCAATTTTAAAGTGCATAATTTTCAGCATGAAACTTAACACCTCCTAAGTATTTTGAGTTCACCTCTGCATTTTATTTCAGATTTCACTTTCTTCTTATTATTCTTCTTACTGCAGTTTTTATTAACACTGAAAGTGTGTGGGATGCTCAGCAATCAAGAATGAAAAAAAGGTTAAATATCTTGCTGCCTGAAGAACAGGTTTCCCAAGCTTTAAGCTCTTGGGATGATGTGTTTTCAAAATCAGTGTAATATTTTGCTGATCCTTTGCAGGTAAACATCAGCTGTCCATGCTCATTCTCTGGGCCAGCTGGATACTTCTCAGCTGTGAAGGGATAGGCATGTATTTGTGGTGAGCACAGCTCTTGACCTGAGATAAATCACCAGTCTGCTGAGAGGGGGAATAGGAACCTTGCACAGGAGATAGTTTTAGGTGTGCACACAATTATGGGCGATGCTCAATATGAAAGCTTTGCTTACCTCCCTGCCAGTGGCTATATGAATGCACTCACAGTCAGCCTGTATTTAGCCCTGGCATAATAGGCTCAATTCTGCTTAATTGAAAACTATGGGTTTCCAGCTGGTTTTAGACGGCAAAACTCCAAAGGCAAATCATAGAATCATAGAAGCAGCCAGGTTGGAAGAGACCTCCAAGATCATCCAGGCCAACCTAGCACCCAGCCCTAGCCAGTCAACTACACCATGGCACTAAGTGCCTCATCCAGGCTTTGCTTGAACACCTCCAGGGATGGTGACTCCACCACCTCCCTGGGCAGCCCATTCCAATGCCAATCACTCTCTCTGACAACAACTTCCTCATAACATCCAGCCTGTACTTCCCCCAGCACAACTTGAGACTGTGTCCCCTTGTTCTATTGCTGGTTGCCTGGGAGAAGAGACCAACCCCCACCTGGCTACAACCTCCCTTCAGGTAGTTGTAGACAGCAATGAGGTTCCCCCTGAGCCTCTTCTTCTGCAGGCTGCACACCCCCAGCTCCCTCAGCCTCTCCTCATAGGGTTTGTGTTCCAGGCCCCTCACCAGCTTTGTTGCCCTTCTCTGGACACCTTCCAGCACCTCAACATCTCTCTTGAAATGAGGACCCCAGAACAGGGCACAGGACTCAAGTTGACAGGCCAGGTCTCTCTGGCTTCAGGAAGCATGTGGAGTGACAAGTGATGCACAATTCTTCACTGTGTGGAGTCCAAACCTCCATCATATTCTGCATGGCTGTTAGTGCAATGCTTGGGAGTATGAAATGGAAAAATGTGCTCCTCTCTTAGTGAACTGTCCTGCCTCAAGTTTTCCTTGCAATTTAAGCATGATTCATTGAATAAACAAATGAGAACCTGTCATCTGGAGTTTCTTTGCTTTCTCTGTTTGTCAAATTATGCCAGAGACTGTTGTATTCCCAGCAAGGCAATTGCCTTAAGGCCATGAGCTTTATTTACAGAAGAAAAGCAATTTCTTAAAGCACTGAAAAATACTCTGAGTTTTGGTTCTTTTAAGATAACTACAAATTAAGCAGACATCCAGCTTGCATTTGATTTCAACTGTCTCGATGGGTTTCTACAATGAACAGCTTGCACTAATATATCTGGGAAGGGGAAGATGCTTCCTTAAAGCTCTTTAAAATGTCTAACCTAGCATAATTTGTCTCTGATGCTTCACTTAGTTACAATCCATTCAGAATAAAAGATGATGAATTTTTCCCCTTGAGAAAAGCCAGGAGAAATTCAAACCTATCTGCTCTCTATAAAGATATTTTTGCACTCTGCCAAAGTGAGTATCTTGTGCTAAACTACTTCATTGTTCATTAGCGTACAATTAGGCTTGCATGCAGTGATATGCACTGCCTGCTTTGAGCCACTGGGGATGCAAAGGAGCTGTAAACTTGATTTAACAGCCTGTTTAAACCAGGTTTACAGCTGTTTTGTGTGGCTGGTGAGGAGTGAGGTATCTGGGGTGCACTGGTTAATCTGGCCTGTCAAAAGAGAAAGAACTTGTGCTTTTATTTGAGCGCTTCTCAAACTGCTTCTGTCATAAAGCAGCCTTTGATAGTTTTCATTTTGTAAGGCATGGTTCTTGACTTTTTTGGATGGTGTTGTGGCATTTTCTAATTGCAACAGGGGAAAAATAGAAAACCAGAGTTTAGATAAGCAATACAGTAGAGAAATATATGGTAGTAGAGAGCATGATGTAGAAATTATTCATAATTATGGCAGAGAGGCAGATTTATGGTGGAGGGATTATATTATGGCATAGGAATAAAAAGACACCATTCATAGAATCATAGAATCAAGCAGGTTGGAAGAGACCTCCAAGATCAGCCAGGCCAACCTAGCACCCAGCCCTAGCCAGTCAACCAGAGCATGGCACTAAGTGCCTCATCCAGGCTTCTCTTGAACACCTCCAGGGATGGTGACTCCAGCACCTCCCTGGGCAGCCCATTCCAATGCCAATCACTCTCTCTGTGAAGAACTTCCTCTTAACGTCCACCTAGACTTCCCCCAGCACAACTTGAGACTGTGTCCCCTTGTTCTGTTGCTGTTTGCCTGGGAGAAGAGACCAACACCTACCTGGCTACAACCTCCCAAATTTTCCCAGGTTTGCCTCAATCTCCTTGTCTGAGATTCACTGAGAGCCTCTACTTCACTGACACCATTCTTCAAGGCAGATACCAAGTTCTTAGGATGGTGCACATGCCATCAGAGTAACCAGATGGCCATGTTTGTACCTTCTTAGTGAAGTCACCCCTTCTCATTACACCTCTTCTGCCAGGAAGGGTCATATGTGTGGCTCCTGCAAGAGATGTTGCCTTTCTGTCCAAGGTCCCTTTTTTGCATGTACACATCTTATTCTTCATATCGGTCTTTTGTTCATGCCTCCTTTATCTTAACAGACAAATATTTCTAAGAAAAATCCATATCCACAAATCCAAAATTGATTAATAAAAAGAAAAATTAAAATATAGGAATTTTTGAACTTAAACAACTTAAAAATCAAAGATAACTCTCAATATCAGTGCCTCTAGCTCAGCTTCATCTTGGTATCAAAATGTCCAGACTTCTCCAATGCCACTTTGCAATGTGGTTCTGGGTTTCCCTGTTCTTCTGTTCCCATTTCTGACAAGCCATCAACAATGGGAAAATCTGGTGCATCAGGGAGGTCAAACAAAAACCTAGGCTCAAAGGGGACAAGAAGCAAGAGTATCCTCTGGCTGCAGTCAGGCACGATGATGTAGAGATTAATGTAAATGTGAACTAAAATATTTATATTAGAATGATGGGAAAATTCCACCAAAATTGGTCTTCCCCTTGAGATGTATTGATTTGCATAACCTCAATTTTCCCAACAGAAAATGCTTTTCTATAAATTGTTTCCATTAGCCCTTTTCATGCCTTTTTCCATAAGCAAACAGCTTTAAAATGCAAAAGTCTTTTATTACTGATTAAATAAAAGAGTGAACCAAACCGTGAAAATAGTCAATGCTGTCTCTCACCTGCTATTGCTTTCTGTCCAAGCTTACATAGCAGTGATGTGCATTGGGTCAAAATCTGTGGAAATCCATGTGTTACTGATGCCTGCCCATTCTAGTGGAAAGGATATTTCCAGTAGGTTATCCTTAGAGAGGGTGTGCTGTAAAAACAGATTAGACTGAAACTGAGCTCTCCTTCTGCTTCTCAGTGTGCAAACAGATGGAGAGGAAGACAGCCCCTGCTTCTATAAGTGATCTGTCTGCATATGCCAGCAAGCAAATAGCAATAAGTAAGTGCAGCAGGCATTTAGGAAAGAAGAGTTTTGCTCCCAGCAGATCAGACAACAGTTGACATCTGGTAAGAGATGGGACACCATCCACCCAAATACCCAGTGGCTGCTCATCACCAGTGGCTCACTCGACTTGCATTTCTTGGCTGTGCTATGATCCCATCACAGCCAGGGACTGCAGCCATCTAAAGGTGTTAGAGGTGAAAAGGGAGGAAACAGAGTTTTGTTTTGTTTTTCCCCCTACTTCCAGAGTTAAAAAAGAAAATGAATGTTTTTTATGCCTGCTATCTTTTCCAGAGCCTGTGGTTCTCAGGAACCAAATGAACCATACTGTAGAACAGTATCCTGGAAAGTGCATCCCCACTATAACTGGCAGTACCATGGCTGCCAGGGAGGTAATTTGACAGTGCCTCATGCTTTTATTCCTCATCTGCCTTTTGTGATACACCAGCTGCAGTAATATTTCCATGTCATTCTTCAGGCAAATAAAATCATAACCATTTTAATTTTCAGTAACTACATTGCCATCAACTTTGCTTCCAGTGCTTTTTAACCTTGATGAACCTTATTTTTTGGTAGCAAATGGTCAATTATCTCTCTCTCTGTACCTCTACCAAATGTGTGACTACTTCTATTGCTTTCCCTGTCCTATATTTTCTCCAATTTCTTTTTTTATTCAATAAGGTACTGTCAGACCCCTCAGATCCAGGCACAGAAGACTGTGAAATAAAGAAAATCTTCCCTCAATCCATATGTAGTTGTCTTTGACAAGTAAGTACTTGGACCAAAAGAGAAGTAATAGAAATTCAATTTGATATAAAAGCATCATGCATTTCTCCTCCACCTTGAAGAACCACATTGCTGGTGGCTCTTCGGGGTGGTCAGTTCTTGTCTTCCACTACAATGCAAAGTATGCATTCCTGGTTGAAAATGTTGTAAAAGAAAAGGAATCCAAACAATGCTTTTACACAATATCACAAGTATTTGCCTCTTACATCTAATTGGCCTGTGACAGACAAATCAGTCACTCACTGAGAAGCAGAGAGGAATTCTCCCTGCAGCCACTCCAAGCTGAGACACATATATCAGAAGAAAATAACACCTTGTTTCCCTTTTCATCTGAATACTCTGTAAAACCCTTCTTTGGCTCTCTTCCACTGAACAAGAGAAAAGTATCTACCTACCTGTCTGTTTATGGAGGACCACATTCTCCTTCATCTTCATTTTACTTTGGTGCATCTTTAGGTCTGTTTTGAGATGATAATAGAGAAAGACTTAAGTGTGTCTATCAGACAACTGAATGAACTGTTTCCCCAGGACTGATTGAAAGAAGGAAGTCATATTTGCCCCAGTGCTTTTGATAGTAGAACCCTGGTGCTTAACCACAACAACTTTTCACCTGGAGTCGAAAACATGATCAACTCTGGCAGCATGGCATTGTGCCAATCATTAAATAGGTACACAATTTAACTAGTAATGTCACACATGGTGCAATACAGTTGTACAATAGGCATCCTACTGTCTTTCTGTCCTGGTTAGAATTACTTGAGGGGCAGCATAACTGTATGTGTTTGGCACAGCTCTTCAGGCATTGGTGCCATTCTCCCTTTGCTTTCTGACATCCACAAAGGAGTGATTCTTTTCTAGGTTTCTTCATGAAGACACCTTCTCTCACGAAGAATTTTTCATGAAGATGTCACATCTTGTTCCTCCTTCCTCTGTCTAACTCCAGCTACTTTCTCCAGCACTACTCCCTCTATATTTTGCTCCAAATCTCATCTAGCTGGTTGCAACCCACTTCCACGGCTGGCGAGCAGGACTGTGTCGTCCCAGTGATGCTGACAGGCAGAGCACTGTGTTCGTACAGAAGCACTGCAAACCATTTGGTTTCCTCCAGGCAAGTATTTAACAGGAGTGATGACAGGCCCAGGAAAAATATTTCTGTGATGAGAAGGTAAACATTACATGCTCCCCAGGCAGCTCCTTCTCCCCCCTCGGCACATGCCGAAGCCTGTTACAACATGACAGCCCTTAAGAATTTTTACCCTCTTTTTTTGCTGCACATTTCAGCCATTTCATAGGCTGATGTGTACTTGGGATCTTCACAGAGCCCAGAAGTAACCAAGGACTTTTCTCTGTCACGCTGCAGTTGAAGCAGAGAGAATTGTCTGGTCTGTATCTTCAATCTCAGGTAGAAGTTTTATCACCTGCTGAAGGAAGGGATGAGAAATGCCTCTGAAAAGTGAAGGGTGGTATGTAGAGGTGTTTAAGGGTTAGCAGTCAAATATGGTTGACAAGATTAGAAAACATTTATATGCTAATCTATAAGAATAAAGTCCCCTTAGTACTGATCTGTCTCTACTCTGCTTTAAAAAGTCATAGAATCAAGCAGGTTAGAAGAGACCTCCAAGATCATCCAGTCCAACCTATCCCCCAGCCCTATCCAGTCAACTAGATTTAAATCTTAGTGGGGGAAATGACTTCCAAAATAATGATTACAAACAATGAGATCATCATAATTAATTGTCTGGAGTTTTAGAGGCTCCCTAAGGCCTGGACATCACAATGTGAAGTACCAAAGAGTGGACAGGATGGGAAGAATGAAAATCACATTGCAGTCAACAAATGAGTGGTTGGTGGCACTGGAATCACAGTTCCCTCCAACACAGCATACTATGTTCTGGAGAAGGATGAAAAGCACTTTTTAACTTCTTTTTTTTAGGGGCTTTTCATCTGGTTTTTTTTTCTTTTCTTTTCTTTCCAGAATTTCCCATAACTATAGAGAAATTCACATTTTCTCCAAATTAAAGTTAATACCCAAAGAAAAGAGGTAGCTCGAGTTTCTCAGGGAGGAGTTCCCAATTTGCCCATAGCATTAGATTTCACCTCAAAGTTTATTCTATTTTTGTGTTTTGGTTTGGTTTGCTTTATTTTTCCATCTAATCCTTCCTTATATTATTAAGAAAAATTGCATTAGACAATTTTGGCATTTACACCCTTTTAATGTCTAATTTGGCATCACTCTCTCCTACAGCAATAACCCAGCCAACCTCTAGATGTTAATTGACTACTAGCCCCCAGTCATATTTGTCATTCTCCTTACATTTCATTTTTAATTATCTTTATCTTATGATATTAAGAAGCAGAAATATGTTTGCAGATTTCTTTGTGGAATCATAATGAGCAGACTCTGTCTTTACCTCCCAGATAGCATCTGTAGCTTTACACAAAGTCCTTGTCAGTTTGCCATTACCATACACTTACACCTTGCTTGGAGTCTGGCCCAAGTCCTGCTGGTATCAGTAGGAATCTTTCTAATTAGCTGATGATGACCTGTGGTATGACTCAAGAATTAGTGGCAGGGCATGTAAAATCCCTATAGCAATTAAATGTTACCTCACATATCATTACACACTCAGATCTTTGCCCTGTATGGGGCTGCCATTTCTTCCTGCAGGATAAGACAGTCTTTCCTTAATGAAAGTTTGCAGGTGCCCTGAAGTCCTGAGTAGATTAAACTTTACTGCCTCCCAACTTGCACACACTGATAAAGGTCTCCTGGCATCATTTCCACCCAGACATCTTCCTCTCTTTGAGGAGCTGATTTCAATTCTTGTCACCCTCTCCAGCTCACCTGATTAATTAGCTTGCATTTTCACTTGGTTAAATCTGATGTGGGCTCTTTGATAATTTTCTGCTGTCGTTTCCAATAATGGTTGGGGAATGCTTTTCTTCACACTCATGGGAATCCAGGCATTAAGAGTAGCAGTCGTAACCCCTCGTAATGAATTTGACCAGCATGCATCCTACAGGGGAGTAATGAAAGGAAAACATGTGAAATGTACTCCTAACTTTCATCTACATACAGTAAAAATATGACTGTGTCATAGCCAATATTTAAAACAGTAAAATATCTTAGTGATCTGGAAAATTGTCAGGCTAAAGTGAATGAATGAGACACTATTTTTGCAGTAGAGGGTTATATATCTATTATCTTAATGAGAGGAGATAAAGTTCAGGTAAAAAGGAAAGGACAATGTTATTGCCAGAGATAACTAAATCAGATGCTAAAATCTTTGTTACAGCTCATTTTGGGGAATAATTTGTACTATTAAGGTGTACAATTGTGGTGGCTGATGTGAGACTTCAAAACTGAATGTGTTAATTTTTGCATTAAGATAATCTCACCACATTACCTATTTTTAATCAGGTTCTTTGCTCAGTCATGAAAAACATTACACAGATGAAAACAGAGGATCTAGAACACTTAAGAAATAACTGGGAATAATGTAACAAACATTCAACTCTCAGAACTGGGAGAGGCTCTTGTGGTTGACTATACCACTCACCTACTAGAGGGACTCGAGAAGCTCCTTTCTGCTTAAGGCAGAGGGCACTTGGATTCAGTTAGAGAGAGGCTTTTTTACTCACAAAATGTTATCTCAGGATTCCCAAGGCTAACTACAGTTTCCAGACAGTACCCAAACACTTTAAGGGAATTCTGTCAGTGCCTTGACAACCTTCTAGATCTTCCCAGGCTCTAACAGGGTGCTATGAGAGAGGCAGATGATTGCTGACCTGATCCTGGTTCATCTTGGGCTCCAGACTTGGCACAGAGGTTTGCAGAGGTGCAGGCAGGATGTCTTGCAGGACTATTGCAGGATGGCTAAGCAGGAATATTGCATGAGGCACTTAATGCCTATTCCCCAGCAAACTTGAGGCATGGCAAGTTTCCAGATAGACAAACCCACAGAATCAGGGCTTGCTATTATGTGACAGGTAGAGCATGGTAGGATGCATGGCACTTAGTGCCATGGTCTAGTTGACTGGCTAGGGCTGGGTGCTAGGTTGGACTGGATGATCTTTGAGGTCTCTTCCACCCTGGTTGATTCTATGATTCTATGCAATGACAAAGAGCAACGAGGCAGAAGCATGACAAGGCAGAGGCAATGACAGAAGCACATTTAGCTTACCTGCTCAGTTCTTTTCATTAATGCAGCCTGACACTAATGGCTCCTTGGCTACAGATTAGCAAATCAGAATGACAGTTTGCCAAACTTGACCACATTAGGTAAAGTCAGGGCTTACTTTTACCCTTTTAGGACAAAACAAAAACAAGGGTATAAACACATGCAGGTACCCTGCTTACAACTTGGAAGAGACATGGTAGCCCCAGGCCTTTGTCTTCCTCTCTTGCAGTTGCTTCTCCCAAAAGCAGAAGGGAGAGAGAGCAGAAAACATGTCTGGACAAGCTAAAATATGCTTAGGCCAATTCTAGCCTTCCATGACAGCAACATTTGGTGGAGTCCGTTAGATGACATAGTTCAGTGATGTGGTTGTTTGTTTTTTTTCCTCTCTACAGAAAGATGTGGGTTTGGTTTTTTTTCTCTACAGGCCACAGATTTTGCCACAGGTACAGCTGATTCCTTGAGACTGTGTAGGAACAGTAACTGCAGTGGCCATCAATAGAGTTCTCACCTGGACTGCGTGTCACTGCAGTGGTCCTTCTGCAATCTGGGCAACAAAAATGTTAGGAGATGGCATAGAGAGAGCAGACAAATATTTCTGTTATTCTCCTAAGAGTGCAAAGTGTACATCTCATCACACACAGCCTGCCTGTGTCTCTTAGTAGTTCATAAGTTGTTTGTCCATAAATTCACTTAAATGTGTGAGGTAGCATTAGCCTTTACCATAGCGCTCCGTGAGCACAGAACCGATGTGTCACCTGAGAGGTCACTTTGTCTCATGCCAAACACCTGAAGAGCAAGTTCTCCCATTTTTGTTTCGTGTGTGTTGCCTTCCTACAAAAGCAGTCAAAAAGACAGAAGAGGAAAACAATGCCTTTGATGTTGAGACTGTTAGATAGAGTTACAAACACCAAGAGCTAGACTGCGGCCATCCTGTTCAGCTGTTGAAGCTCTACATAGAGCCCCAGTGTCAGTGAGAATTGTTTCAATGATGCCAGTGCAGCCTGGATCAGAGAAAGGGGATGAATATGTGGCTTACACCATTTTAATGTGAGAGTTTCATTTTGTCACCAGGTGCTGTGTATAAAACAAAGCAACCAACCCACCCTTCAGCCCTGGAAGTCTGCAGCTGAACTACGTTCACAGACTATGCAGAATAAATATTGCATTTGTGTCACAGCAAGAGATACTTGGGATAAGAAAAAGTGGAGCAGGTATGGGAATGAAAGTGCACATCCACATGAAAACTACCTAAGGATATAAACAGCTTCTGATGCAGGAACAGTACAGTGTCAAAGCTTACTTGTTTAATGAACCCCCATAAAATGAGTAATAATTTCACCAATAATTGTTTCCTACATTTTGACTCAGAACTCCAAATTGTAATTCACAATCTAGCACCTGCAGTTTTAATCACTTGTATATGCAGGCACCTGATTGCATCTGTAAAGCATATAGTTAGAAGGTTAAGTAACTTCATCTGTTCCTGAAAAAAAATGCAGATGTGAAAACACAGCCTTTACTGAGGGTATGCCTCTGTAACGTAATGCAAGGAAGGGTTTAATTGGAAGGAGAGCAGATTTATGTTAGATGTAAGAACCATAGAGTCATAGAATCATAGAATCAAGCAGGTTGGAAGAGACCTCCAAGATCATCCAGTCCAACCTAGCACCCAGCCCTAGCCAGTCAACCAGACCATGGCACTAAGTGCCTCATCCAGGCTTTGCTTCAACACCTCCAGGGATGATGACTCCACCACCTCCCTGGGCAGCTCATTCCAATGCCAATCACTCTCTCTGGCAGCAACTTCCTCCTAACATCCAGCCTAGACTTCCCCTGGCACAACTTGAGACTGTGTCCCCTTGTTCTCTTGCTGGTTGTCTGGGAGAAGAGGCCAACCCCACCTGGCTACAACCTCCCTTCAGGTAGTTGCAGACAGCAATGAGGTCCCCCCCTGAGCCTCCTCTTCTCCAGGCTGCACACCCCCAGCTCCCTCAGCCTCTCCTCATAGGGTTTGTGTTCCAGGCCCCTCACCAGCTTTGTTGCCCTTCTCTGGACACCTTCCAACACCTCAACATCTCTCTTGAATTGAGGAGTCCAGAACTGGACACAGCACTCAAGGTGTGGCCTGAGCAGTGCTGAGTACAGTAGTTAGTAACACGCTCATCATTCCTTCGAGGTGATTGTAGAGCAACATTTTAACTGACTCAAATTTTCAGGTTCTTGCTTTTGCTTCATTACAAAAGTGATACATTAACATCACATATGATTTTAAAATGCTGTTATTTATTTAGTTAGTTTTAATTCTAGTGGAAAATATCAACAAAACTTTCAACATAAAAAACAAAACAACAGGTACAAAAAAGAAGTAATCCCTGAGAGTGCTGCTGCTTCAGCTTTCTTGGAGCCCACAAACCCAACAGAACAGAATGAGAACCAGAGCCTGTGATAGCAAGGCTGCTGTCATCTGCCTGTAGAAGGCCTCATCAATACCTCTGTCCTCATTAGGTGGCCTGTAATAATAATTTGCACCCACAAGCTCTCAACTCTCCCCTTATCCAGCTCTGGACAGAACTCAGTATGTTCTAGCTGCTCCCTCACATGAAGAGCAACTCTGCCACCTTGCTTTGGTGGCCTGTCTTTCCTAAAAAGAACATGACCATCCATGACCACCTTCCAGTCATATCAGCTGTCCCATCACATCTCTGTAACTGCCACCAGATCATAACTCCCTTGGATGGATTTCTAACTGCTCCTGTTTCTTCCTCATGCTGCATATGTTGATGTACAGACATTGCAGGGAGTGAGCTTGAGACTTTGTGCTGCTGTGTCCCTAGTATGCTGCAGGGCAACAGGCTGAAGACCCTTACTAGGTGCCCATCCCTCCAACCCTGGTGTGTCCTCCCTTGGTTGGTCACATGAGGGCCTGATGATATTATCCCCCTTCCCCTTTGCATCTACTTGATGATTCTCAGGTTCTAGCTCATCGATAGCCCTCGTGTCTTCCCCAATGCTAGGCTCGCTGTCCTCTACCTCTCCTGAGATGGCCATGGACCCAGCACACTGCCACCCCACCATCTCAGGCTTGCTTCCAGCGTGCCTGTTTTTAACCCTTTCCCACTTTGAATCTGATTTAAAGCTTGATGAATGAGCCCAGCCAACTCTTGTGATAAGAGCCTGCTCTCCCGTTGGGAGAGATGTACCCCATCTGCAGCCAGCAGACCTGGCATCATGTAAGTTGACCCACACTCAGAAAACCCAAAGTCCTGCTGATGGCAAGGGCATTTTGTATGTGCTCTTCACATCTGACATTGGGATCTGATAGTCAGGTAACATTCATCCATCAGTGGCTAAGATCTCTAAGTAAAATGCTACCACCATTGCTACTACATAGTAAACTTCAACTGCTTGTAGCAGAATGAGAGTTTCTCTCTTACCAATCTTTGACAGAAATCGAAAGATAATTTTTGATAAAGTCTAGAAAAGGCAATAGTTTGTCCTAAAGGAAAAAGAATATCTGTTTTTTAAAGGAAACAATTGTGTCATAGGGCTTTCTTTTTTTTTTGAGGAGAGAAACCCAAAGAAATGGAAGAACACAAAAAAAGACAAGCAGAAATAATAACTAGAAACTTTGGAGAAGTAAAATGACAAAACCAGTTCTATCACAATATGATACAATTGATAAAACTAACTGCTGGAACACTTGTGCCTCCAAGAGGAAGTCTAGAGTTGAGAGATTTTGAGAGGTTAAGAATCACCTTCTGCTTCTAAGCTGCTTGTAGAAGACCAAAGAATTCTTCATATACCTCCAGATAAAAACATGCTGCTGATCAACGCAGTTGGCTACAGTCAAGGTTAGTTCAACATCCTTTTCAGCCAAAAGATCAAAGTTTCTGACCTAGAGGCTACCCAAAAGAAATAAAAGAGAGGTTAGATAGAAGGGCTGTGCCGTTAAGAGTTCTCCTCACCCATACAAAGGCAGAAATAGCTTTTTTGGACAGGAAGTCTGTTTAGTGCTCCACAGACAAAAGGGAAAGCTCTAAGTCCACGCTGTGGATAGGAAAGCTGCAGTGCACTGCATATTTGCTTTATTCATCAAGAGGGAATATGGACCTGATTTGGAGTGGCAGTTCCCAGTGATTTTTCTGTGCACCATTTATTTGCCTTCCTCAAGAGGTAGTCACTATCATGATCATTCCAGATCTGCTGTGTTACAGTAGTTGCACCCCTGGCCACAGGTAAAACGTGCTGATGGGTGCATGAGCACAGCAAAAGGCATTTGGAATCTGCATAATCACAAATTTCCCAGATTCTCCATTCTCTTGTGATGTTGGATAACTGGGCTGAGTTGTTGTCAAGTCTTCATTATACACCTGCTGGAACATTTTCACATTTTCTCATCACTGTGTGGAGCCTTTTTTGGCTTTTTTTGGGGGGTGGGGGGGGAAAGCACCTGCTGTCTCCCCTCCCCTCCTTGCTTCCATGATTGCTTCCATGGATGTGGTCATTGTCAGTCATGTTTAATGGTGCTCCCTGGTGCAAGCAGTGGCTTCCCAGAAAAATGGAAAACGTGGGTGACTTAAAGCAGCTATCTTGGTGCTGGCTCTAATCCTCACAGGGCAGACAAACAGTGGCAAAGGACCAGACATCTGTAGATGCTGGAGGAGCAGAGATCCCAGGCTAAGTCATTTTCATTCCAAACTTCTGTGGTTTGGAGGATGAGTGTTCTGTGGTACCAAGGGGAGACATTCTAATATGATTAGAAACTTAGCAATCATTTGCTGGCAGTTTTGAGATTTGCAATTCCTTCATCTTACTGTTTTGCCTCTTGTTTGGACTTATTTCTGGAAAAAAAAAAGTAAAAGCACACTAAAAATGTGCAAAAATGTGGAGGGTTGTTTATTATTTATGTTGCTTCTCTTATTTGGTCATTCATTATTAGTCATGAATTTTTCTTACAAAACATAGAATCATAGAATCAAGCAGGTTGGAAGAGACCTCCAAGATCAGCCAGTCCGACCTAGCACCCAGCCCTAGCCAGTCAACCAGACCATGGCACTAAGTGCCTCATCCAGGCTTTGCTTCAACACCTCCACAGTGACTCCACCACCTCCCTGGGCAGCCCATTCCAATGCCAATCACTCTCTCTGGCAGGAACTCCCTTGTAACATCCAGCCTAGACTTCCCCCAGCACAATTTGAGACTGTGTCCCCTTGTTCTGTTGCTGGTTGCCTGGCAGGAGAGACAACCCCCACCTGGCTACAACCTCCCTTCAGGTAGTTGTAGACAGCAATGAGGTCCCCCCTGAGCCTCCTCTTCTCCAGGCTGCACACCCCCAGTTCCCTCAGCCTCTCCTCATAGGGTTTGTGTTCCAGGTCTCTCACCAGCTTCATTGCCCTTCTCTGGACACTTTCCATCACCTCAACATCTCTCTTGAATTGAGGGGCCCAGAACTGGACACAGCACTCAAGGTGTGGCCTGACCAGTGCTGAGTACAGGGGAAGAATAACCTCCCTCATCCTACTGGCCACACTGTTCCTGATGCAGGCCAGGATGCCATTGGCTCTCTTGGCCACCTGGGCACAGCAAGTCTCCACCATATGAGGAACCTGACAATTATCAGCACTCAGTTACAGACTCAGGCCACACTTGCCAGACACACTTGGCTACTGTTGTAATCATTACATCAGACTAATTTGAAGTCTGCTGTTTGTGGTGTACCATAGAGGTCAAAGATCCTGTTGCAACTTTTAGTTAGTTGTATACATTTAAAAGGCTCAGAGTTTGAAGTTCCATGTGTTCACTTTGGGCTGAAGGTTACTTTTAATTCTGATGTATGATTGGCAAGCAAGGTCACCAGCAGTTGTCCACCACATAGTGAAGCCATTGTATGGCCAATGGCTGTTACCAACTTGACTCATCTTCAGAACTTCACGTGAGGAGTATTATGGGGCACCAGATCACCCACTGGTGCTGCATTTAATTTAGACAATGCTTTTTAGAGTGATTTATATAGGCATTTGTGGAGAATCAGTAATTTAGTTTTTCACTGACCTGTTTTAAACTAGACCTAGCAAGTCTAGTTGGTATGGGTTGAACTGCTAAAGACAAATATATGGAGTTAGTCAGAGGTAGAATAAGTCACCCACTGGTGTTTTCTTTTAGGCAGTGGCTTAGAAGGCAGAGAGAAGATATAAAACCAGAATACATGCAGTTTAATAAAGGGCTTAAGGTGCTGGGAACTGCAAGAGATGCTCTGTAGCCCATGGAAGAGGTCTCAAGTATGTTGGCAGAAGAGAGTGAGTAATGCCAGTTGGTCTGGCCTGTGTTGATGCTGTGGGTTTCCCTTCTGCTTCAGAGTTCTTACGCCTTACGTTGCCTTATGTCACCAGGCAAATATGAACAGGTCTGTTCTGAAAATGTCTGCTCTTTGTCAGTGAAAACATACAAGCCCTGTCAGTAGACTGGCTTCTAAATTTGGAAAGTCTCCAGAAGAAGGCTTATGACTTCTTGGAACCATTTGAAAGAATTATGGTCAGAAATGAAGGTGTGGAAGCAAGTGATAATCTTGGAGCTGTGGGTTGTGCTGCTGGAAAAATGTTGTGTGACTACTATCAGCAGCAGCTCAGTATTACATAGTCACTCTCCCAGAGTAAGCACATAAATATTGAAAGCATTGCATGGCCTGTGGATCTATGATGATTCTGTGATGTTTAACAGGAAGATATCTGGGTTTATACTATACAGAATATCTAATTTTTCAAAGAAGAGATATTGTATGTAATAAGATTTTAAATGATGCAGCAGTTTGGCAACTGGCTGCTAAAGCCACCTGGTGATGAAAACAGAGCTTTTAATATTTTTTTGTGAACAATATGTAGGAGGACAGGATTGGCTATCTCCAAATCTGTTATTGGGCAACTGGATGTTGATTGTGTATGACAGATGACAAAACCAAGTATGTCAAGCCAGATATAATTCAGTTGCCTGCTGGAATTCTGTCATTTGCTATATGCTGGTGTTTAAAAGTTGTAATGGCATAAGGTTGCATTTATTGGCATTATAATGGAGACACTTAGGGCAGAATCCAGAAGAAACTCTCACAACCAACATACTGGAGTTTAAAGTTATGCAAAAAAATAGCTCTGGAGGCTTCAGGGAATACAGCTGAGATCATGTAGAAATGTAAATTATACACCCTACACAAATAGCTTGGGGCCACATGATAATTAATAACTACTGTATTTAAGTAGTTGGGAACTTGGTTTCATTTATTATTAATTATAGCTTTGTTTAGTGAATGTTCTCTATGGCAATTGCCTGTTTATTTTGTCTATGTGTGATCTTAGCAGATAGCTTGGCTGAACAAACCGATTAGTGGGAGTCTTAATTGTATTGTGCCAGTTGTCCCTGTTCTAGCAGGTAATAGAAAAGAAAGCTGTAAAGCAGATAACAAAAGGTGAGTTGCACATTTCCAGCATGGGTACACATCACTGGGTTGTTCACTAGAGCATTAGGATCACAATGATTGAGTGAGTAAAAGAAAAGGGAAGGCTTAGAATAACCTAGTTCTTAAAACCCCTAAACCAACCAAGCAAGCAAAAAAACAAACCTCACCAACCACCACCAAAAACCCCAATCTACAAACAAGCAAAAAACCCAAACCAAACAAGCAAAGCCTGGATGAGGCACTTAGTGCCATGGTCTAGTTGACTGGCTAGGGCTGGGTGCTAGGTTGGACTGGCTGATCTTGGAGGTCTCTTCCAACCTGCTTGCTTCTATTCTATGAAAAAAACCCTCAACTCCAACCCCACCAACAGAGAAATGCAACCCACAAAATAGCCAATGATTAGGAAGTGATGCAGTACTGGATTTTTTTGTCATGTAGTCCCAGCAGTAATTTGTGATCCCACTATAAACCCAGAGAGGAATTATTTGAAAGAGAACAAAGGAAAGAAAGCACTTTGGCAAGCAATTATTTTCTGGTTGGCCATCACTGCAACTACTACATCTGCACTCATAGATAAACTACTTTCCTTCCACAATGGCAATAACAAAAACTGAGTGTATAAGCAAGTAGAAGAAATACATTACAACTGTTTTACAACTACTGTGGAAAAATAAGATGGTTTTTATAATCAGCTATCCAGCATTCGTTGCTTGGTGTAGGCTTAAAACAGCGATAAAGAGCTGCAAGAGGGTTTGAATAGTAATTAGTTGTGATGGTTCGGGTGTTCCTCCCCCCACCTTAGAAATCACCCAGACCAGACTCAGCCAGCTCTGGAAATATGAATGAAGCTTATTATTTACAGCTAGCACAATATACAAGCAGATATTTACAGTAGATACAGTTACAGACAGAAATAGACAAGGGAAAAGGTAATACAGAAACACAACAGCCCTCCCAGAAACCTGAGTCCCCAGGAGGGGCTCCCAACCACCCCTTCACCTTCCCCCTACCCCTCTCAACCTGACCCCAGTCCCAAGGAAGAATGGAGGTTTGGCCAGGGGGTTAGGAAGCAAAGTGGATTAGTCGAAGAGGCTACAGAGAGCCTCAAGTTGTGCCAGGGGAAGTCTAGGCTGGATGTTAGGAAGAAGTTGTTGGCAGAGAGAGTGATTGGCATTGGAATGGGCTGCCCAGGGAGGTGGTGGAGTCACCATCCCTGGAGGTGTTCAAGCAAAGCTTGGATGAGGCACTTAGTGCCATGGTCTGGTTGACTAGAACCATGAATTGAGCTGTTGGCTCTTCCCACATGCTCCCTCATCCATCACTGATGTTAGAGGGGTAGAGGAGAACACAGCTTGCACTCCTGATCCCTTTAGCAGCCGCCCTAAGGTCCTGAAGTCTCTTCTAATTGATTGTGGGCCTCTTATTGTTGCATCGTGGCTACCCACTTGAGAGACCAGAAGTGGGTAGTGGTCTGAAGGACTCACTAGGTTGGGAATTTTACCTACAATGTCTCTTACCTGGGCACCAGGGAGGCAGCAGAGCTCTCTATGAAGTGGGTTGGGTCTGCATATCGGGCCCTCTGCTCCCTTCAGTAGGGAGTTCCCTATAACAATAACCCTTTGAGGTTTCTTTTTAGGATTGGCTTTGATGGGTGGCCTGAGGCAAACTGTCTTTGGTGCAGCTTCTGGGCTTTGAGTCCTCATCCTTGCTGACAACCTGCTCCTCCTGCAGAGCCTCATACCTATTCTGCAAGTGCACTGTAGGTAGCATGCTTCCTGAAGTACCACACTTGCTCCATTTGCAAGGTGTTGCTGGCTTTGAAAGAGATCAGCTTTTACATCTGTAAAATGGAATCAGAACTCCTAGTGGGTGTGTCCTGATGTGGAATATCTACAGGGTCAGAAGTAAGAACAAAAGCTAAGAGGCCAGGAAGAATAAGGTGTTTAAACAGGCATCATTTACTACATACTAGCAGTGTAATATTAGCACTAATGAGACACAATTTGGCTGAAGATCTATGTTACAGTATCACAGTATCACAGTATCACCAAGGTTGGAAGAGACCTCACAGATCATCAAGTCCAACCCTTTACCACAGAGCTCAAGGCTAGACCATGGCACCAAGTGCCATGTCCAATCCTGCCTTGAACAGCTCCAGGGACGACGACTCCACCACCTCCCCGGGCAGCCCATTCCAGTGTCCAATGACTCTCTCAGGGAAGAACTTTCTCCTCACCTCCAGCCTAAATTTGCCCTGGCGTAGCTTGAGGCTGTGTCCTCTCGTTCTGGTGCTGGCCACTTGAGAGAAGAGAGCAACCTCCTCCTGGCTACAACCACCCCTCAGGTAGTTGTAGACATCAATAAGGTCTCCCCTGAGCCTCCTCTTCTCCAGGCTAAACAATCCCAGCTCCCTCAGCCTCTCCTCGTCCCTATGTTGTAAGGACTAGGAGAATCTACTTTACTACACAAAACAGATCTTAGAAGCTTGAAAATTTCATAGATCTTGAATAATGGCAGACATAAATAAGTGATAGCCCTTAATATTATCACTTTACACTTTACTGTTGTTGCTTTACAGCTGATTGTTACTCATGGAGGTAGTGCAGTGATATAACCATACAGGAGCTGAATTTACTGGCCTTCTAACTGCAGTTTTTAAAGAAAGGTAGTAAGTATGGAAAAAAAAGTGAATGTTTTAAGCAACATTATACCAGCTTTTTTCAGAAATCATATTTACAATTTGAATGTTTATTACACCATAAAATTACAGTACTTGGAAAACGATGCTTCAGTTCCTGAAATAAAGTTTCACTGAGGCAGGCTTTGGGCAAAATATCTGATTCCAGTAATCAAATTCTTCCTGCACTGCTGTTGTTAGTGCATTGTAAACAGTATTTGGGAAAAGCTTATGTGCCAGGATTTTGTACTTTTACAATTGGAAAGTTAGGTTTTAACCACACACAAAAGGTTTATATTTGTAACTCTGAATGGTATGGCAGTTTTCATTTGTTTCAATTCAGATCCTCAAAATGCACTTTTATGGGCTGAAATCCTCATCCACTTTTTATATATCTGATCTGCTGGGCACACAGTTTCTAGCAGCAATCATTATGAAAATCATTGTCCTCTAATTCAATGTAAAAGCAAAAAACCCCAACATTGTCATATAGAATCATAGAATTAACCAGGTTGGAAGAGACCTCTATGATACAGTGCTTCACAAAGCATGGAAGACACAGCTGAATATTCTGAGTGTGCAACCTGCATCCTTTTCTTTGCTGTGGTTTGCTAGTATAGGAATGCTCAGAGCTCACAGCACTGAAGTGTTCAGCACTTCATAGTCCTGCCATAATGTCTAGAAAGCATAGATAGATCACAGTGGATTTTACTGAGATGGTGTTTATTGCACTGGAGATATTGATACTGTGTGATTTACTTTCCCAGAACCAGACTTGCCAATGTGCTTCTGTTGTCTTGGGTACAGTGATTTCCCTCCTGAAGTGGGCTCTTCTGTAAGGCATTTGTTTAAATTATGGCAGCAAAAGGCAGGATAATGGGCAGGTTGTCTCTGCTCATCAGTTCCTAGGATGCCATTGGTGTATGACACTGAAGATTAGGAGGCTCAATAACTCAATGTCATTTCACAAATATGAATAAGTAGCTTTAAAATGAATGACAAAGCCAATCTTTGCAAAATTATATCTTCCTTTTTTTTTTGATCAACTGCACCTGCAAAGGCAAACCCTCTTGTCCACTCTGTGCAGAAGCATAGCTACTTGTAGAGGTATGCACAGAACAGATAAAGGTAGTCATCTCTCTTCAAATAAACAGATATAAAGAAACTGAAATTGTGTGTTGAACTTTCTGTTTTCAGGATGTAAAAATATATTGTATGATAAAACCAAATGAGGTACTTTCATGCTGTCTTATAAAATGTTTTCTCTATTTGATTGCAAGATGATTCCTGGAGAGCCAGGATAGTTAAGACTCATTAGAGTGAAATCAATAGTTGAATGATATGAGTAGCTGTATAACTGTTAGATTGTATTATGGCCTCATGTATTTGGACTTAAGTAAACTACTGGTTAAAAAAAAAGGAAATGGTTTCAGTTATTCTGAGACTTGGTCATGTAAGACAACCCAGTGCATTTAGTAGGCTTAAGGGGCATTTATGATTTGCCAGCTAGAGATGGACACAATATCAACTGCTTGCTGATAGAAATCTCAAGTTCCATTTCATAGAATCATAGAACCAGGTTGGAAGAGACCTCCAAGATCAGCCAGGCCAACCTAGCACCCAGCCCTAGCCAGTCAACCAGACCATGGCACTAAGTGCCTCAGCCAGGCTTTGCTTGAACACCTCCAGGGATGGTGACTCCACCACCTCCCTGGGCAGCCCATTCCAATGCCAATCACTCTCTCTGTGAAGAACTTCCTCCTAACAACCAGCCTAGACCTCCCCTGGCACAACTTGAGACTGTGTCTCTTTGTTCTATTGCTGTAACATTCAGGACTGGCTTCTGGTTGTGGTAAATCCCAATGCATTAAGTTTAGTATTCCAAATACTGCTATACCTGAAGGAGTAAGAATGTACAGCAGTAAAAGTTAACTCTTGCTTGACATTTTTGCCACATAAGTAGTATACACACTTTCAAAGCCTGTATGTCTTGTTTCTGTCACCTCATTCAGCAAAGCATGCAAGTACTTGAATGTTTTTAGAACCTACTGGCATATTACACCCCAAATCCATCAAAACAGTGTGATTAAAGATAGATAAGATTGTGCTTAAGTGACTTTCTGAATACATGATGAGAAGGCAATTGACATGATGAGTGCCATCAGAGTTAAACATGCTGAACTGAAGCCATGAGTATCTAAGGTTTTCACTCAGCTCTTTCAAGAGGAAGTTTACATGAGCTGAAAGTTGGATTTTTTGTTTCAGAGACAATACAGATGGAGAGAATGGTGTACTATTTCTCAGATGACATCTGTCTCTGTAGTACATGTCTGCTGAGTGGAAGCACTATTTCCTATTGGAAATAATAAGAACTTAAACCACTAAAAAGACTAAAAAGCATTGTGATGGATGGTCCACTGATGGAAACAATTAAAATGTTCTTAAACTCCATTAATGGACTTCCTGAAGAAGAAGTTTCAAGTGCGTTCTTGGCATTATACATGATCTCATGTCAAGAAAGGTGCCATGGTCTAGTTGACTGGATAGGGCTGGGTGGTAGGTTGGACTGGATGATCTTGGAGGTCTCTTCCAACCTGGTTGATTCTATGATTCTATGAAAGACAACAAAAAGACATTGGGCTTTGTCTAAGCAAGAAGTGGAAATATCACCTGCAGCCCATGGTGACACAGCAGCTTGTCTCCTTGCAGATTGTGGAGATTATGCTTCTTGTAAGGGATCCAGGCTGGAGCAGTCCATGAAGAAGTTTATGGGAAGGACTCACATTGGAGACGTTCTCTTGTGGCACGGACCCTGCACTGGAGCAGGGGAAGAATGTGATGGAAAGCATCCCTGTGGAAAAGCACTTAAGAGTTCTGGAGGATGAGAAGCTGGACATGAGCAGACTGTGTGCTTGCAGCCCCTAAGGCCATCACATTCTAGGCTGTGTCAAAAGAAGAGTGGCCAGCAGATCCAGTTCCAGAGAGGGTGCCATGAAAATGACCAGGGGGCTGGAACACCTCTCATGTGAGGACAGGCTGCAGTGCTGGGGTTGTTCACCCTGGGGAATAGTAGACTCTGGGGAGACCTGGTAGAAGCCTTCCAGTACCTAAAAGAGGCCTACAAGAATGCTGGAAAGGTTCTGTTTACGATGGCCTGTAGTGGTAGGACAAGAGACAATGGTTTTAAAGAAGGGAAGAGTAGATTTAGCTTGGATGTTAGGAGGAAGTTCTTTGCCATGAGCATAGTGGAACACTAGAACAGGTTGGCCATGGAAGTAGTTCGGGTGCTATGCTTGGAGATGTTAAAAGTCAGGCTGGATGGAGATATGGGGAACCTGATCTAACGGAAGATGTCCCTGTTCACGACAAGGGGCTTGGACTAGATGACCTTTGGAGGTCCCTTCCAACCCAAACCATGCCAAGATTCAATGGTTCTTCATCTGAAAAGCAGCGGAAACAACATACAACAAACTGATTACAGCTCCCATTCCCCATCCCCTTCTGCCCCTGACACAGGAGTTAGAGAAAGGGGAAGTAAAGTTGAGCCCAGGAAGAAAGGAGGGGAAGGAGGGAAGTGTTTTGGTTGTGTTTCTCATTATCCTACTCTGATTTGATTGGTAACAAAATAAACTGATTCTTTTTTCTGCAAGTAGAGCCTGTTTTGCCAATGACCATAATTGGAGACTGACCCCTCCCTGTTATATTGCTCTGCCTAAACCAGGCTCAGATCATAATTGTTTCTGAGACCTTTACCTGAGAGGAATACTTTGCCTTATGTTTTATCAGGCTTTTTTCCTTGAGATGGATAAAATATTACAAGCCAAAGAGCAGCAATCTGGAGCATGACAGAGTAATTCTCATTTATGAGCTGTTTCATATTCCTTTCCAGACTTTTCCATTAGATGTGGGACAGTTTGGCTCCATCATAGGAAGCAGAAAAAGTTATGTTGAATGAGAGGTGCCTAATTTTTTTGCTTGTTTGTTTTGTTTGCTTAGTGAATTAGTAAAAGTACTATGATATGCTAAGATGAGGAGTCTGGTCACAAGCCTCCAAATACTGTGTGAAGATGGAAATAAAATAACATGACATGCAGCCCTGGAATTACAGATGTAGCTTTCAGTGGAAGGAACTTGAATGCAGAACAGCTTGGACCAGAATTGCTCTAATTCAGATAGAAAAAGGTGCCCTGTTGTGATGCTTTGAGTGTTACCTGCCCCCCCACACTTAAGTAAAATCACCCAGACTAGATTCAGCTGCTGGAAATTGAATGAAGCTTTATATTTACAGCTTAGCACAGCATACAAGCAGATATTTACAGTATATACAGAAATATACAAGCTAAAAAGGCAATACAGAAACACAACAGCCCTCCCAGAAACCAGAGTCCCCAGGAGAGGCTCTCAACCATCCTTCCACCTTTTTCCCACTCCTCTACCTTACCCCAGACTTTGCCTCACATTCGAGGTGAGTTTGGATGGTCAGCCAGGGGGCTTAGGAAGCAGAAGGATTGGTCAGGCAGCAAGTTAGAGAGAACATGCAGCCCAAAGTGAGACTCTGTTATATGTTTGTGTTCTTGTTCTTATACATTCCAGCAAGCCTATGAGTGAAGTAGACATCACTTTTTCGCAGCCTGTAATCTAATTCTTCTCACCAAAACATCTCAGCTAGGCTCAAACTAGCACACCTGTGATATGTCAAAGCTTCAGAAACCTGTTTCTTCCAAACTGGCAGATAATGGAAAAACTCTTCAACTTTCCTCCTTCTGGTTATTGCTTCTTGTCACTGTATGTACACCATTTTCCTGTACTTAAGGTTTGACTACTGTAGAAATAATTTCATACTTCATGAGATAGCATAATTATAACAGTAAGGAGCTAATGGACAAATTCCCTGGTTTATGAACTGCTAAGCATCTTCTTTAATTTAAGTGTAAACAGCAGCAGAAGGTGGAGTTTGTTTATACATGAAGGGAAATCACACAAGCATTGTGTTTCCCAGAGTGTATGCACAAAAGGATCACCACTCTGTTTGCAGGTTTTGCCTACAAGTTATTTTCTGAAGATGTAGGAATCAGGACCAGATGTCCATCTTGATGTCTTTTTTTTTTCTCCCTTTTCCTGTTTCCTGTCACTAATTATGGTTTCTTGTGGCTATTAAGCATCCTTGGAGAGCACTGGCATTGTAGACCAATTTTGTGCATGTAGATGTCCTACTTTCTGGAATTGATGATCTGGATGAGGGGCTTGAGTCCAGCATCAGTAGGTTTGCAGATGACACCAAGCTAGGAGCAGGTGTTGATCTGTTGGAAGGTAGGAGAGCCCTGGACCTGGACAGGCTGCATGGGTGGGCAGAAGCCAATGGGATGAGACTGAACAAGGCCAAGTGCAGGGTTCTGCACTTTGGCCACAACAACCCCAAGCAGCACTAGAGGCTGGGGACAGAGTGGCTGGAAAGCAGCCAGGAGGAAAGGGACCTGGGGGTACTGATAGATAGTAGGCTAAAGATGAGGCAGCAGTGTGCCCAGGTGGGCAAGAGAGCCAATGGCATCCTGGAACAGTGTGGCCAGTAGGATGAGGGAGGTTATTCTGCCCCTGTACTCAGCACTGGTCAGGCCACACCTTGAGTGCTGTGTCCAGTTCTGGGCCCCTCAATTCAAGAGAGTGACAGAGACCAATCACTATTATTCTATAGCATTAATATTGCCAGTGGATGGCAGGACTGGATTCCAAGGGATCATAGGTTTGCAATGAGTCTGCTCCTTGCTGAAACAATCAGATGGCCAAAACATGTGTCATGAGGAATTTTGATTAAATATAGAGCAAATCAATACAGACTACACAAAAGCCTTAAGAAGCTGAGAAATACTGCATAGGAGAAAATGTTTAATCCCAAAGTCAATGGATTGCAAAATCCAATGTTATAGCTCCTGGATTTTCAAAAAACACTCAATTACTTGGTAAAGGCAGAGAAATTAATCTCTGTCCTCTTTTCCTAGTGTGCATTATTCTCAGGGGGAGTAACCTCAGAGAATCTGCAGCAATAAAAATTCTCATCTTGAATTCTTATCTTGAAAGTATGTTTTATCCCTCATGGTTCAATATCTAGACTTTCATGGGATGGAAAAGTTCTACATCAGTGTTAGTTTTCCAGTGCTGTTGCCTAAGACACTAAACCAATTTTAGAACTTATTTTCTCTTGAGCAAAGTAGATCAGAGGAAAAAAAAAAACCAACAAAAAATCCCACAACATAATTTTCTTTGGAAATATTTCTTTTTGAAGACAACAATATCTTCAGATTTTACGTGGGTGGTCACAACTACTCAGAAAAATTACTGTCAGCTGCATTAACAGAGGAGAATAGGCACTCATTAAGTGCAAAGGAAATGGTTTGTCTCACAGGAACACTGCAAAATATTAATTGTCCAAACCCCTACTTGGATGTATTAACGAGGTCTCTTCCAACCTTGTTGATTCTATGATTCTATGATTCTATGATAATGGCAGAACTGTTTTACTTTGAGAATCTTGCTGTGGATAGTTGAAATTTCCCATTGGAATGGGCTGCCCAGGGAGGTGGTGGAGTCACCGTCCCTGGAGGTGTTCAAGAAAAGCCTGGCTGAGGCACTTGATGCCATGGTCTAGTTGACTGGCTAGGGCTGGGTGCTAGGTTGGCCTGGCTGATCTTGAAGGTCTCTTCCAACCTGGTTGATTCTATGATTAACAAGGTCATATTACCACTGTCTGGGCTGATCATCTTTTCTGCCAGGCTGAAGGCAGTACTTTACTCTCAGAATATATATTAAAGCAAGTGAAACAGGGGCAAAGATGAAGAGTCTGTGACTTCTACTGAGGCTTGGGTTAATAAATATTAACTTTTAATTGAATCTTGAGGCTGGAAATCCCAGGGAACTCTTTAGAGCTTTGTTGAACAAATCTCCTATTTCTCCTCTATACTGATTATTGATTCATAATCCTGTAAACCTGAATGATCGAAGCACTCTTTTTCGTCATGAAATTAAAGGATATATCAAAATCACACTTCATTTTGTATCAAACTCTATATTCCCTCTAAGAAGGGAATTCACAAGATACCTTTGTTCTAATTTTATTAATACTTCAGTAACAATGAAAAAGATTTTCCACATCAAACCCAGCTGCTTAGAATATTTTAAAAGGTGATACAAGAATAAAGATATTCAAAGTTGGCATTAAAACTAATGGCTTTGGTAACTGAAACACGAAGGCAAAATGTTCTCTGCAAAGGACAGAGAATGAAGGTGAAGAGGGTAAGGGAAAGTTTGTGGAAATGAGAATAACTAGATTTAGTAAGAGGCATAGGGTAGGATTGCATAGTTGGATGAAAAGCAGTCAAAGGTAATGCATGTCGAGAAGGATTCGAAGGGCATCTGGGAGAGCAACGTTGAATTTTTCCTCTAAGTTCAGCACAAATGCAAAAATAAAGTGACACACAAAGTGAAAGAGACACATGATCAAGGACTGTTGGAGCAAGAAAGTGTAAGAGATAAAGGACAATGAAAAGCAAAGAGAAAAAATCAAGTGAAAAGCTAAGAGAAAAAAATCAAATGAAAAGCAGAGAGTTGTAAAGAGAAAGAAAAAGTATTGCAACCTTGGACACTGAAGAAACAGTTAGGAGAGTCAGGACCCCTAATCCATAGTTCTTGGAATTGCCATCTGTTGTGGAAGTGAGCAGGAGAGATCAAAGTACAAGAAAATAAGCTCAGATATTTATATATTATTCAGAGTAAATAAAGAAAAAGAAGGTAAAAGTGGTAAAATTGAGAAACAACAAAATAATGTGAAGGGAAAATATCCAAGACAGAGAAAGAGGTTTTCCTTAGATAATTTCTATGTAATTTCTGAGAATAGAAACATTCCCAAGATGATAGAATCATCAGTATAAAAGAGATGAGTCTCCTTCTCTGGGGACTTTCAAGGCCAGTCTGGAGGTGTTCCTCTGTGATCTGTGTCAGATAGTACTTTCCTGCTCCAGCAAGGCGGTTGGACTCAATGATCTCTTTGGGTCCCTTCCAGCCCCTAACATCCTATCATCCTATGAGAAAATACACACTTTCTCAACAGGAGCACAAAGAGGAAGGACTTATTCACTTTTTACTTCAGTTGAAGAGCATAACAGGTCAAATTGAAGAAGTGAGATGCCACCAGCCTGTATGGCCTTGGGCAGGTTGTGGTTTGCCCACGTAGGTATTCCCCAGCAGCTAGACTACTGGACCACCACACACTGATGGTCATCCCTTTACTGATGCTGTCTGCTTTGGATCAGAAGCCAGATGTGGATGTGGGAATCCACAGTTACATCTAGTTACATCCACTGCTGCATCTAGTCTTGACCCAATGGAGGGGCCCAACTCAGTCACAATTTCCCACCTCCTCCCATGAAACCTCTCTTCTTAGTTCACCACTTCTATAGCATTTCTCAGACACGAGCAAACAGCCACCTTTGGCTTTCACTCACAGTGGCCTTTTCTCTTTGGGTTTGAAACCACATTTTGACTCATGCACAGTCACCTATTTCTCTGTAATTTTCTGTTTTCTCTGTAGCTTTCTGTTTTTAAACCTCTTGTGTGCTGGATCATTAGCTCAAGGTGAGATTTGCCTTACAGCCATTTCCTCTAACCTCACTGCAGTACAATGGTCTCCCAGGTAACAGTGCTCATGGATCCCTAGTTTCAGAGCATATTGTGTGCTCTCTGTCTGTGCACTGGCACAACACAAAATGCACATGGTTTTAAATTAAACTTGATGTAAATAAGAACATGTTAATGAATAAGTAACTTTTTTTTGGTCAAGCATATTGTTTCTTTGTTAACAAACTCAGCAGTAGGCAATGTCATTAGCAATCTCTCTTTGACTGGAGAGAAGTGGGGGAAACATGACAGGCAAAATACTGAAAACAAACTTTAAAAGCCTGAACAAAACCAGGCAGCAGCAGACATGGATGGGCCTATCCCTTGGAATATTCAAGGTCAAGTTGAGCAGGGCTCTGAGCAACCTGATCTAGTAGAAGGTGTAGCTGCTTGCTACAGGGGGATTGGGCTAGATGGCATTTAAAGGTGCTTTCCAACTCAAAGTATTCTATAATTCCATGATTAGATGAAGAGGGCTTGTAATTGTTGATATCTGCTTTTGGAGTCGGGACACTAACAGCACTTCCATCAGATGTTCTCTCACACTTGCAGAAGTTATATCAGAAATGTGAACTGCAAGAGTTCCCAAGGTATGCCTGTAAAGAGAGCATGTATTAAAGTGAGCTGAGAGGCACCTTTAGGGAAGTTAACTTTTCACTTTAGTTCAAGTGTGCTAGTTTGAAGCTAGCCAGAATGTTCTAGTGAGAAGAACTAGATTACAGGCTGTGAAGGGAAGACAATGGTGATGTCTACTTCGCCCATAGGCTTGCTGAGATGTATAAGAAGAGGAAATAAAAACATAGATAACCACTCTCACTTCTGCTGGGGATCTGGCTGAGCTGTAGCTCTCTGTAGCCTCTTCGACTAATCCACTTTGCTTCCTAACCCCCTGGCCAAACCTCCATTCTTCCTTGGGACTGGGGTAAAGTTAAGAGGGGTAGGGGGAAGGTGCAGGGGTGGTTGAGAGCCCCTCCTGGGGACTCAGGTTTCTGGGAGGGCTGTTGTGTTTCTGTATTACCTTTTACCTTGTATATTTCTGTCTGTAACTGTATCTGCTGTAAATATCTGCTTGTATATTCTGCTAAGCTGTAAATATAAGCTTCATTCAATTTCCAGAGCCCTCTGAGTCTAGTCTGGGTGATTTCCAAAGTGTGTGGGGGGGCAGGGAACACACAAACCATCACATCAAGGAACAACATACAGATTAAGCAACTTGGTTAAGAGAAATTTCCAGCTGATATCAAACTGAGATTATCCATGCTGGTCTTTAAGTGCACTGCACACACAAACAAATACATGAAAGCTTGTATTTGGTGAATGGCTTAGCTGGTACCTGGCACTCAGCTACATGTTTGCTTACATACATAGAGGCCTGGCTCCAGCAGGGGCAAAAAGAGACACTCCCCTCCAGAGTTGTATTTCCTAGGGTATCACATTATGCCTTTCATGTGATAATGTCCAGCAGCAGCAGCGGAAGGGATTCTTACTTCCCCTGCTGCCACCGAGATCAGGGCTGCCTTCCATCCATGACCAAACTCCCCAGACCTATCCAACTTTGAAGTGGAAATTTCACAGCTTTGTTGGGTTTTATTGTACCAAATGTGCAGATGAATTCTTTTGTAGAGATTAGAGGCCAGTATCTGAGTCAGGATAAAACTGGCTCATTGACTTAATAGAGCTGAGCTGATTGATGCAGTCTTTGGGACTCCCCTGTTTGGTCAAACCTCATTCTGGTCATTTCATCTAAATGAATGCAGACTGAAGGGAAGGGATGGGAAGCATTTTAAGTGCAGACACAGTGAAATAGTTCTGTGTAAGATTCTCTGTGGATCAGCACACCACAGACTGTTTGCAGCTTCCAAAATCTGTGGCTTTCCAGGGAAATATCTTAATGCAATTTGCAAGTAAATTGACAGGAGGAGTTTCCTGAAAGTAGAAAAGCTAGGACTGATGCATGTCTAGTCTTTTTAAACAGTAAAATACCAATTACACATTTTTTACAGTAGCAATTATTTTTTTAATGAAATGATTCTCACAAGGCTCAGTGATAACTGATCTCCCACTGTGAGAGATGTCAATTACCACATCCCACTACAAAAAATGGAGGGATAACTGTAGAAGAGGATGTAAATCATTGAATAAGCACACTAAGGGGTTGTTATCCATAGAAATATCAACTGAAGCCTAATAAATACAGCTAAGATATGAATTGCATGGGTTGGACTTGATGATCTATGAGGTCTCTTCAAACCTTGGTGATACTGTGATACATGTTGAGACTAAGGGAAAAGCTCTTTTGGAGTTCTATTTTGGGCTGTTTTCTGACTCAGGAAAAGTACAGAATATTTTTACACTCAGTTAATGAAGAAGTGTTGGTTTCATGGTAAAAGGAAAAGCAGTACAAAGACTCAAAAATGTATATGTGTAGAGCTCTACTGACACTCAAGATGCTTCAATAATTGAGAAGAGTGGGAAATCCTTTCTAAATGAATTCATGTGTCCTAAATTGAAACCAAGCAATGTCTTTGGAAGCATCTGCTGTATCACCATGGTTAATCCTGGCTCCCCTGTTAGTTAATCTATTTGCACTTTATGAGGAGTCTCTAACCCTGTTGCAGTGGTTGGCAGTTTTAAAAGCTGCTTTATTTCCCCTTTGTCATTAAAAATTGAGAAGATCACAAAAGGTAAAGCTGAAGTGATGTTTTAAAGCAATTATAGTCACACTGGTATCCAGGAGGGTCTGGTGTGTTGCAAAACTCAGATGATCCTGTGATAACACAAGCAGTTTCTGTAGTAAGTGTTCTGGTATATTATGTATATATATTAGGATACTATGGAACATTAAATAAAATAGCTTTTAACTATAAAATTAAACTATTCCTTATAAGTGTTTTGAGGTTTGGCTTTTGTTGTTTTGGTTATTTGTTTCCTTTATAAGGACCTGACATTTTTTTCCCCCTGAGTTTTGAGTTGTTATGATACACATAATTATCATGTACAGAGTTTTGTTATTGTCTAATTTCTGTTCTGTGCATCTTCCCTTGTATTTACTTCTAATAATTGCAGAGCAGAAGTAGTACACACTTTAATTACTCATTAAAAGGGGTCATTTTTGTCTCTAATTTTACTTATCATGACTGAATACAATCTCTCTTAGCGAATTTTTTGGCCAGAGGAGTACTATTTGGTTACAAAACCACTGCATTTTTAAGAGTAATAACTCTATCTGGTGTACTATGAAAGATTTCTAGCATTATAAGAAAAAGCTGCCTCTGAAAATAACAAAAATAGCTCTATCCCTAATTTTCTCTAAATATCCACTGAAAAAGAACAGAAATCCACTAAGCTATCAATATTTTATAGAATTTGGTGAGGAAAACATCTTTTCATAGCATTTTATTGCCTCAGGTGGGTTTTTTTTTCTGCTGTTACAGAAAAGCTATTAGCATTATTCTTTATGACAGAATCACCTGCTTGGAGAAGACCTTAATATCATTGAGTCCAGTCTGGATAGAGAAGGAATTTCTGACATTAAAAAACATCTATTGCAGTTTGCTGAGTTGTAGGAAAAAAAAATCAGATTCTAAGACAGCAAAGTAATATTAACTGCTCCAAATCTTAATAAACAAATAACTAAATTAAAAAATCTGAATTTGTCTTCTGGTTTCCTAACATTGTTTCTGTAAGTGGTCACAGGATAGAATAGAATAGAATCAACCAGGTTGGAAGAGACCTCCAAGATCATCCAGTCCAACCTAGCACCCAGCCCTAGCCAGTCATCTAGACCATGACACCAAGTGCCTCATCCAGGCTTTACTTGAGCACCTCCAGGGATGGTGACTCCACCACCTCCCTGGGCAGCCCATTCCAATGCCAATCACTCTCTCTGCCAACAACTTCCTCCTAACATCCAGCCTAGACTTCCCCCAGCACAACTTGAGACTGTGTCCCCTTGTTCTGTTGCTGGTTGCCTGGGAGAAGAGACCAACCCCACCTGGCTACAACCTCCCTTCAGGGAGTTGTAGACAGCAATGAGGTCCCCCCTGAGCCTCCTCTTCTCCAGGCTGCACACCCCCAGCTCCCTCAGCATCTCCTCATAGGGTTTGTGTTCCAGGCCCCTCACCAGCCTTGTTGCCCTTCTCTGGACATGCTCCAGCACCTCAACATCACACAGGATCACAGGATGTCAGGGGTCGGAAGGGACACAAAGAGATCATCGAGTCCAACCTTCCTGCCAGAGCAGGACGATACAATCTAGCTCAGGTCACAGAGGAACACATCTGCATGGTGGAATAAAATATTGTATCCCTTTTGTAATTGTGTTCCCAGCCAGGGTGGGATGTAGTTGTGGTGAAAGAGGGAAGCTGTGGGCTCCTCCCCAGCTAGGTGGAAGCACTGTGACCTTCAGGAGAGTTGCATCCAATGTGCCCTTTTCCACTAACATTTCCAGGTTTCTACATTCACATATTTTATTAACAAACATTGAGCAGAGTGTGGCAGGCTAGACTGTGACTTGCATTTTACACCCCTGCAAAGAAAAGGGAAGAACTAAAGATTCTTACTGTGCCCCTGGGACTGATGTTGACATGAGCTGATGTAAATAAATGCTGTGAACCTGCTTATTTGTCCTCCCTCAGTGCACAGGAATAGGAATAGGAAGACAAGGGCAGATCAATACATTAAGTAGAGCAGCTGAGTTAGGCATGAAATATTGATATTTGCTGTTGGTTTGGGCCTGCAACAAATAGCCATCCCTTTCCTTGAAGCCTGAAAATGTAGGGAGGGACTCAGCCAGTGGAGGCATGTTGTCTCTTGAGATTTCTGAAGCAATGGGATAGGTTCCATATTCTTAAAGGTTAGAGTCTCATGAAACTTTTTGCTCATGTTGACTAACACAGTCCTTTACAAGCTGCTGTAAGGATTACTCTGCAGGCACTCTCCTGAAGGAAGTCTATTTCTTGGAAAACGTTTGGAGGAATTGCATGGAGAAGCTCTTCACCCTCTCAGTGTGGATGAGGATTTACAGATTCCCTTAGTGCAGGGCTCCTCTCCCTACAAGAGCTTCTCATAGAGCTCATTCCTTAAAGTGAGAAATGACAGACCTGAGAATGGAAATCTTTAGGCACAGCTGAAACCAATAACAATCTTAGGGGGAAAAAAACCAAAAGATAGGATATTGTTTAAGAGGATAGGTAATTTAGACACCTCTGTGTCTAGAGGAACAATAAGAAGGTTTTATATAACACCCTCTCTGGACTTCACTTTGCAGTTAACCTTCAAAGGATTGGTCTGGAGAAAGGGGAGCAGGCAAACTTTCCCTTCCTACTGATTGCAATTGCTCCTAAAAATAAGCATAATGGTTCCAGTTGTTTTCACTCTATTCACAAACATTTCTGTGCAGTCAGTGAAAGTATAGGAAGGGGAGCCTGAAAGTAAATGGAATAATGTATGAGTAGCAGCAATAGATGTGTTGTAAACATCTAAATCTTTGGAGGCTTATGTGGCCAAACTTTCCCTGCTTTTAGAGGTTAATCCATAATTTCTATGAATGTTAAAGTGAATTAAGCATGATCTAAATCCTGCTCCCATGAAGTCAGCAGGAGTTTTGCCACCAGTTTTAGTGGGAACAGGACTCTGCTGTATAACTGTTATTTAATGCCACTGCCTATAGGAAAACTGAACATATTTATTTTGATTGGAAATAACATTAGATAATAATTCTCCAAAAATAATGAGGTTAGTTAGCTGGTAAAGAATATAGTTCTTGGGGAAAAAAGTTGTTCCAACAGCTGTCATTTGCAATATATCACAATGTGAATGTTAATTCTAGTTAAAGGAAACTGTCTAAAATAGTTTAAGATGCAAAGAATTGCACTTAATGGAAGGGAACTTAAACATAGTATTATGATATATGAACAGGTTTAGGACAATTGGCTTGCCAGGGAATTGCTCACATTAAGCTAAACCTGAGGGTAATGCTCAAAATGAGGACCGTGGCAGGAGTACCTGAAACACTGATCCTCAAGGAGGAGCTTGTCCCCAGTGAACACAGCAGGAAGAGGAAGTAATTTGTGACACCTCATTTCTGTGGTAAAGCATCATTTCCTCCTGCAACACACAGGCTTTCATTCAGTTCACAGATTTATGAGGGTGGTGGACTAGGGTCTACTTGTTCTTCTGCCAGGCAACCAGCAATAGAACAAGGGGACACAGTCTCAAGTTGTGCCAGGGGAAGTCTAGGCTGGATGTTAGGAGGAAGTTGTTGGCAGAGAGAGTGATTGGCATTGGAATGGGCTGCCCAGGGAGGTGGTGGAGGAACCATCCCTGGAGGTGTTGAAGCAAAGCCTGGCTGAGGCACTTAGTGCCATGGTCTAGTTGAGTGGCTAGGGCTGGGTGCTAGGTTGGACTGGCTGATCTTGGAGGTCTCTTCCAACCTGCTTGATTCTATGATTCTATGATTCACACACTCTCACTGTGCTACTCCAAAGGGAGACATTGCTAATGTGCTGGAACAGGCTCTGTGGCCTCCCCCCAACAGCTGAATGGGTTTTTATTCATCTTAATCTCCAATATAAATGCAAAATGAAAAACATGTCCTTCAGAGCACATTTTTACATGTAATATATTGTGCTATTTTGAAGCAGGCTAAAATGTTTTGGTGAGAAAAAGTAGATAATTGGCTGTGAAAAGAAAACAATGGTTATGTCTACTCCCCTCACAGTCTCGCTGAGAGGTATGGGAACAAGAAAGTAAACATTAGATAACACTTTTCACCATCTTCTCACTCTGCTTCTGGCTTCAGACAGAGCTACATCTCCCTAACCTCACTGCCACTAACCTTGCTCCTTAACCTCTTGGCTGAACCTCTTTTCTTCCTAGGACTGGGGTAAGGTTGAGAGGGGCAGGGGGAAGGTTCAGGGGTGGTTGAGAGCCCCTCCTGGGGACTCAGGTTTCTGGGAGGGCTGTTGTGTTTCTGTATTACTTTTACTTTGTATATTTCTGTATATAACTGTATCTACTGTAAATATCTGCTTGTATATTGTGCTGCTGTAAATAAATAGCTTCATTTATATTCCCAGAGTCTGGCTGAGTTAGGTGGGGTTCTTTCTAAAGTGGGGGGGGGAGGGTAACAGCCAAACCACCACATATATTCTCAGGCCAAGTACACAGCCTTATCCTCAATATGTCAAAATAGTTCACAAAGTGTAACAGGAGAGCACTCCAAAATGGGCTTGCAGAAGGTACCTGTTATAAAGCAGTATGCACTGTTATAAAGCAGTATGCACCACATCTTCAGCCAAAGGTGAAATAATTTATTTAAAGCTGAGACAACTGTGCACTGGGACAATTGTGGAATTTCTCTTTCTGTCCACAGATATGTATTTGACAGAAAGCTATCAAATTTTCAAGAGTGCTCTGTCATAGGCATAATAATACTGTGCTTACTCCTGTGATGAAAATTGGTGTTGGGAGTCAGGTAAATCTCATAGATGTTATTCAGGGTAATAACCCTGACCAGAGAATTTGTTTCTGAAGTGCTGCATTCATATTTAAATGGTGTATATTCACTGTATCATTGAACTGTATTCCTTCACATACTGAGAAATAAAATTACAGCCTGTTCAAATAATATTTATCTCCTAACAGCTTCATGGACAATGATCTGCCTTATGAAATTTGGCTTATGAACAGCCTACATACATGCTAGACTTCTTAAAACTGGTTCAGGGAGGAGCTTCATTGCAGTTTAGGCTGGATGCATTCTTAAAACCAGGCACATAAAGCAGAAAGATGGTGCATTTCTATTTAATAATTTATGTATTTCAACCTTATTTTTCTCTTCATATATACATGTATCTATTTTGCCATTCAGCACCAACTCTTCCATATAGCAGTGCTGATTATAAATAAGATATGCTCTGCCAGATGCAAAAAAAGGCCCCCCACAAATCCCCCTGAACTCAGCAGAGGAAAACTGACCTAGTGCAAACTTCTATTTGAGACAGGCTGAGGTAGCCATGAAGTTCTGCTGGATTTCCTTTGATTGGGAAACAGCTGGATTTTGTTTGTCATCTGCACAATCTCTAGCCAAAGTAAATCTACTACTGTGAGGTCTAAAGCCTGATTATCTCCCTTTGATATTTTCAACAGCCAAGATGGACCACCTTTAAGAACTTATTAACTTACTAGGGTTGCTGAAGAATGATTTTCTCCCCAGAAAGAAGATAGCATGAATACATATATGTAAGATAGCAATTAATCCATACATGTTTCCATTGTATTCCAGTAGATATTATGCAGTGTGTTAGTACCTTTAGGGGTCTTAAAAATGCCAGATGGACTGAGTTGCAATTACACATTCTGAAATGTTTTTACAGAGACTAGACATCTTTTAGTAACTGCCTCCTTAAATCTTGTCAACAATCCTTACTATAACACCCCAAATGTTTTTCACCTTGTTCACGCTGACAAAATCTTCTAAAATGCCATACTAAACCTAGTGAAATATGAAAGCATTTTCTTATCTTCTACTGAAGAAGAAACAGGCAGTTTCTTGCATGAGGCATATTCAATATATCAATGATACAGATAAAGAGAGACAATGGATGTTATTACTATAGTGTTGAGGAGATAGATACCTTAATTCCATCACCAACCCTACTGTGTTATTCTCCCATTTGGCATATCATCCTTCCAGCTCCTGCCCTATCAGTAACCTCTTTATCTACTGTCTTCCACTTTACCAAGTTGAGAAAAGATTAGAACAGCTTCAGCAGAACATCACAGGCTGACCTTCGCTTCTGTTTTCACTGAGTGCTACTGTAGAGTCTGCATGAGGAAAGGTTGCTGATACAGAAGTACAGTTCCTACTGCTGCAGCTGCTATGTCTACAGTAATGAAAGGTTTAACAATTATAGTTTCTTTATTTCACTTTAGTAGAGTTTGCATAGCATACAAGTAAACTTGTCTGCCCCTTAAACAAAAAGTTAAAGTCCATCTTGTATCATCACTTATTTTTTAGGAATTGAGCCAAAACTATTTTGGTAGGATGGTTCTCCAAGAATGAATACAAGCATAAAGGGCTGACTTTACACTTGTGGCCATTAAGTCTCTATGCTTATTTTTGGCTATGCCTGTTTTTTTATTGTAGGAGGTTGATCCTATCAAGCTTAGCTACCAGACACTGTTCTGTAGTAACTTGTATTTTCATGTCCCTTTTATAATATATAGGCTATAAAATTGCTTTGTGGAAAATGGAAACAAAATTGAGTAGAATGCAAGCAGAAAGGGCAATGCTATTATCCAGGGGTTCCTATAAACTTTTGAAACTCATTTTGGGATGTGCAATGCCTCCAAACACTTCTGTATTTATATAGCTAGTAGGAAACTATGATCTTAAACTTCCTCTACCCTTGTATGCAGAAAAACTGTTGTGAAGAAAGCAAGTACTTATATACACAGTTGAGGATTTTAATACACATCTATAATTTCAGAGGTGAATTAAGCTACTTGGTTAAACCAACTACTGCTGAAAGCAGCAGTATTATGCAATGTTTAGCTTTCAAATTTGTGTTGGAAAGAGGCCTTCATGAGAGCTATCTTCCTTTTCCCTACTCTGAATTAGAGGACACAGCCTCAAGCTGCGCCAGGAGAAATTTAGGCTGGAGGTGAGGAGAAAGTTCTTCACTGAGAGAGTCATTGGACACTGGAATGGGCTGCCCGGGGAGGTGGTGGAGTCGCCGTCCCTGGAGCTGTTCAAGGCAGGATTGGACGTGGCACTTGGTGCCATGGTCTGGCCTTGAGCTCTGTGTTAAAGGGTTGGACTTGGTGATCTATGAGGTCTCTTCTAACCTTGGTGATACTGTGATTTATTCTAAGATTGGTATCTCTAGAATTAGTTGCAAATAGGTCCTTGGCAGCTGCATGGCAAAAAGTTGCCTCTGCAACCTATGTCCTATGAGTTGCTGAGTGCTGCTGGGAAGACACCAAACACCTTCCATTTCTACTGCCTTCAGCAGAAATTGGCAATAATGTGTTACCTGTTGCATAGCTCACTGGCTTGAAGGATTGGGCTTATAATTAATTCACAGAGTTTTCTCCAGATCATCTACAAGAAAATCAGATTAAAACTTGGTGAGATGAAAGAAAAAAAATGATAGCAATACCACAGCCCAAATCCTGAGCTTCTGTGAGTCAACGCAGCACAGCTGATACCTGGGATGCTGTACCAGTCTTAGTACCCTGCTAAGGTTCTGCTTTGAAAATTGTAATGGCTCTCAAGTCAGGTGAAATACTTTGGATATATTGCTAAATAATGGCTTAGATGCCACAGTGAGAAACAATATCATGTCACTTATTATTTAATTTAAAAATAATATACAGGAAGTGTGAGAAATTAAATCTATCACCCAGGGAAAGAGGTCAGGCTGGCAAAATGGCAATAATAATGAAATTCAGTTTTCTATTTTCTCTGTTATCCATGGTAAATGCCCCAAAATATTAAAGGAAATTGAAGAGAAGATTACCTTATAAAGTGTTTTCATAATATAATTAATGTTTTAATTAAAGAAAAATCTGTACAATTCTGAAGAAAAGCAGCTTAAAGTCATAAGAAAAGCAGTTTTCAGACTAAGATTAACTGCCATTGATCACGACTCTTGCTGCTGTGATGAGAGCCACATGCTTCCTTCTATACATTTTCCACATGCTGAGCTTTGCTGTGGCAGTAGTCTGGAGACTGAAGGCAGAAATGAGACTGATGCTGAGCTTTTGGCAGCTCTGGAGAAGAAGGAAGTCAGCAAACAAGTACCTTTAGACTCTTTTGCTCTAAGCAGCCTCATTCAGCTCTGCCTCATTTCTCTGGCAGAGCTGGTTCATCCTTGCTATGTAAATGTCAGGGTTCCTAAGGTGCCAAAAACTCATTGAAGGCCCAGTATCCCTTGGACCAGGCAGGAGCTGGCCTTCACTATTTTTGTGTGACTTTTCCAGCTGTGCAGAATGGAGCTTAGAGACTCCTCTTGGCCCAATTTCATCATACCATGAGCAGTGGAATAATTAATCATGTATCTTATACTGTGAGATACCGTTTCATACCGCAGCTTCAAAGTGAGCCTTAGTCACACAGACCTGAATGAACCTCAAGGCGTTTGCAAAGGGGCAAGTGGGGCTCAATATAAGATACAGAATGGGCAATCAGCTGGGATTTAGACTTCTTCGTAGATTTAGCTCTAAATCAATGTGCAAATATTCTGTAAGTAAAAGCTGAGGACTCATTTATTCTGCAAAGAAAATAGAATTCCTCAAGGCAAACATTTTTCAAAGTGACTGATGGTGCCAGACATTTGTGTTATGGAAGAATTGATATTTTTTTTTGCCAGGTCACATTTATACAAGAGGCAAAAAGGACAAGTGAATCAAAAGAAAAAATACAATGAAAATGAAGTGATTATATGTTGGTGCTCTCAAAGAGTGCTTCATTAAGTGGAATGAAACAGACTGGCATAAATTTATGTTTATGTACAAAAACCCCTCCTAAATCAACCACAAGATTTTCTGTTACCTTATGAGATTCATAGTAGGAACACATTGGAAATGATGGCGTAGGTGCATAGACTTTTAGGGTGCATTGTGAGTAGTATGTGCAGTCTATTTGGTGGAGAGGTAGTGTTGGGTGTCTTCCTGCTCTCACTAGTCTGATCTTCGGGCATAACCTCAGCTGGAGGGTACAGAGCAACATAGACAAAGGCCAAGTAGTTCATGTCTGAAGCTGGTTTGTCCTAGCACTATGGACTGCAGAGCACTTGACCTCTAAGTGATCCTGTGCTGAGAACTGCGGTGCTTGGGAAGACTCTTTCTCATACTTGAGCTAAATTGTTTACAGCTTGCTTACTAATTTCTCTGCTCTTCTGAAGCCTGTAGCATAGAAATATCCTGATTATTAATTAACTGCTTGTCACCATCAAGAGGTCTTGGTGGTACTTGGAATAAATGGATAGTGTTCAAGGAACCTGAATTCTCATCAATACTAAGTGTGAATTACAGGGAGAATCTGTAGCATGAAATGAAGCCAGATGTATCATCCCTTATCCATCCTGGACAAGCAAGCCCTAGTAGCAGTAGAAGTCTAGCCATAGCACAGTGTCTTAGCTAACTAACTTTTTAGACCAGTTATGCTGATAAGTCTGAGCATAACTGACAAGGGTGGTTTCAGGTTCACACGCAGTATTACTGAGCTCTGCCACATAGTTCTGTGAAGATGTATTGTTTGCCCAGGGCTAGCCTGGGGGAATTCACATGAGACTTCACTGCACTAGGCAAGTATTTCCTCTTTCTCTCTTTGCAGAAGTTGCTGAACTTCTCTATATCCCAATCACTTCGTGAATGAGATGAAGCCTCTTGGGAAAGGGTTTATTTTTATCTTCCCTTGGCTATTCCTCTAGGAAGAGTTTGTATTTTCCCATTACCTGGCCACATGGGAACTGCAAGCACAAGTGCCATTCAAGGCTCAGTTTGAGTGGTCAGTCAGGATAAGGAAACTTACATGCTGATAATATGGCTACAAAGAAATAATTATACAGATAGATCATGGCTTCAAGGCATAGACTTGTATTTAGAAGAGTTTTCTGTAATGAATTTGAAATACTCTGATACTTGGCATGCACAGCGACATGGAAACTGCTACAAAGTGTGCTGCATCATGCCTCTGGCTGAACCCTCTCTCCTTGGACTACTCTGGCTTCCCAGCAGAGCAATTAGGGTGCAGTACTCATATTCCCCCAAGCACCTGGGATATGAGTCTGTCCAATTCATGTGCTGCAGAGGAAAGCTCATTATTCCTTTCCCTTTTGCTGTGACCAAGCTGTGACATGCAGTGACCATGTAGACAAGCCAGGGCAGAATTAGTCCTGTGTAATCAGTAAACCATTGGTGCTACACCAAGAAGGTCTATTGTTAATTTTTAAAATTAATTAACGATTAAAAGTTAATTAAATACAATTTAAATATTTAAGTGATTAATTTCCTTTCCAAAATGAAATGCAAATTCAAGATCTTACTCCTATGTATTGCATTATGTAAGTAAAGCTGCTGGGTTGCAGCTCCCTGGTCTAAACCCTCATAGCAATGAATGTTTTAAGAAGTTAAATGGAAAAAAACCCCAACCTTCAAGAACTGAACTAAGTAGATCTAAGGTAAAAATCTCCTAGCTGAGAAAATGTGGTGCTCACAGTACAGTACATGGGCTTTTAGAATGGCTATTTTAAATGTCCCTTTTTTTGTTTACATTTTGAAAAACAATAGCTGCAAGGCTCTTTGAAGATGTTTTAGCAAGGTGGAAGAACCTGATCTTTGTAAAGCAAGTCAGAAGCACTGAAGATTGGGTTCTATTTTCTTAATATAAAGTTAGCTCAGCCTTAAGTCTCCAGCTCCAAGTGAATGAACAATGG
The DNA here is from genome assembly GCF_015220805.1 of Pogoniulus pusillus. Classification (NCBI taxonomy): domain Eukaryota; kingdom Metazoa; phylum Chordata; class Aves; order Piciformes; family Lybiidae; genus Pogoniulus; species Pogoniulus pusillus. The sequence continues at coordinate 21,650,504 of NC_087281.1, read as the reverse complement.
TGAAAGATAGTTGATTAATGGGCCAAGAATGGACCAGAGAATAGCCTCAGCTACCATAAAGGAACAGAGATGGAGAAATACATTAATTAGAACTTAAAAAATACCTAAGTTCATATTTCAGTTTATATTTCAAAGCTGAGTTTCATGCAAGAGTTTCATTACTTTCATTTTGGGGCTTTTCTTATGACCTTGAAAGGTCCTTGAAGTTAGTCAAGTTTAAGTTAGATTTAAAAACCTTTCCATTTCATAAATCCTTCAGCATGACACATTTAAGTGATATTTAGCATTGAAGATATTCTTCATAGTTCTATCAGATTTATCTGGTTTTGGTCATGCTTTATCTAAGGTTTCCTGGATGTAATTACATTTTTTAGGTGCCTGCTCCTTAGTTACTGCTGTGAGGTGCTGTTTGATTTGTTTGTAAGAACATTTTCATGTAGATTTTACCCATCTAGTTTTCCGAGATGTAACTGACGACTACCAGGACTTTGCTGTGTGCGTCATGCAGTCAGACTTCTTTAACCATATAGTTAGTGGAGATCTTCCAGTCCATGAATTGATTTTGGGTTTTGCTGTTTTAGTATTAAAATTACTGGTTTATTCTGACCCTATAATAATACATACAACTGCAGCATTCTATATTGTTATTGTCTATTTAATTATTATTGTAGTTAGCTACTGATGGAAACACAAGTGATTCAGGAATTGAATAGCTCCCACCAGGAAGGAATTATTCAATCAAATTCCAGAAATCTCAACATATGAAAGACATAGGGACAAAAAAAAAACAGAGAATGTGGAAATTGATAAAGAATAATTGCAGGGAAGACGGCATGTTCAAAAACCTTTATGATATATAGGTGGAATAACAGGTTTTGAAGGCTAAGACCAGGGAAAATGAATCTAAAGTGGTGGACAGACATGATCAAGAGCATGATTTTGGGAGTGGAAAAAGACAACATTAGTCCTCTATGAAACCTTTTCTCGCAATCAACCCAAAGTCATAGAATCATAGAATCATAGAATCAACCAGGTTGGAAGAGACCTCCAAGATCATCGAGTCCAACCTATCACCCAGCCCTAGCCAGTCAACTAGACCATGGCACTAAGTGCCTCATCCAGTCTTTTCTTGAAGACCCCCAGGGACGGTGCCTCCACCACCTCCCTGGGCAGCCCATTCCAATGGGAAATCACTCTCTCTGTGAAAAACTTCTTCCTAACATCCAGCCTATACCTACCCTGGCACAACTTGAGACTGTGTCCCCTTGTTCTATTGCTGGTTACCTGGGAGAAGAGGCCAACCCCCACCTGGCTACAATGCCCCTTCAGGTAGTTGTAGACAGTAATAAGATCACCCCTGAGCCTCCTCTTCTCCAGGCTAAGTCTCCTGCTAATGTAACATTTATAAGTTTTGTTGCTTAAATATTCTCTCAGTTTTCAAAGGCAAGGCTAACACTAAAATTCCTATCAATCAATGGTTTGCAAGACATAGAGTGGAGGGGGAAAAAAAGAAATAAAAAAGAAAAAAGGAAGAGATAGGAGTTAAATGGGCAAACAAATCTGCCATCTGTAACTCCAGCAGATCTTCTACCCTATGGCTTGTCATTGAGCAAAACTGTTCATGCAGAGCAAGTGCAACTAGGGCTTTACTGATATTCATTAAAGATAGATCTGTTTTGTGCTTTGTAAGCAGATAGGGACTTCCAAGTGAAATGACTTGTCAAAGTTGAATTTATATTATAGATTCATTCTAAATGAGGCAACATTTTACCACAAAAACACACTTGCAAGCAGAAATAGTTCATTAGTGTACACTGGTTTTGTTTTAAGTTACTATTTTTTGATTTACCTTGGGAAGCAGTAGGTGAAATAATCCCTAAGTAATGTATTCCTTTAATCTTGCTGATCTTTTGTCTGCTGCCCATGAATCACCACAAATAAAGGAAATCTAAAAAGCATTCATGATTTGAAACTGTTTGCCAATTTCCAATGATTATTTTACATAAATAATCCTTGCTCTTTCTATCAGCAAGAATAAAAATGGCTCTATGAATTACAACTGGCATCTGTAAACAGGAGTTAATTAAAATGTATCACGTTACTTTTTTGTTTGAACACTTGCATGTTTTTTCATAGTGAGTATTTATAGCTTGATTTATCTATAGTGAAAGTTATTAAATGCAATCTGTGTTATAATTATAGAATCAGCCAGGTTGGATGACACCTCCAAGCTCATCCAGTCCAACCAGGCACCCAGCCCTATCTAGTCAACCAGACCATGGCACTAAGTGCCTCTCCCAGTCTTTGCTTGAACACCTCCAGGAATGGTGACTCCACCACCTCCCTGGGCAGCCCATTCCAATCTGTTTAACTTAAAAGTAGCTCAAGTATTGCTCCAATGGTATGATTATCATGGATCAAATGCCAACACGGCCAACAGCCCAAACATCCACAGAGGAGTCTAGGCAGGATTTCTGAGCTTTATTACCTTGCTCTTAGCAGTCAGGCTAGCCAAGGAAAGGCTAGTTCAGACAAGGAAAAAAGTATACTATTCCATGTGCACCAGTTTGCATAAAGTCACTCTAAGCTAGGTTTCAGCCCAAGAAACAAAGAGGAAAAGCTCTGAATTACTCTGTCCCAGAAGTAGCCCTGTGTTAAACTGGCAAACCAGCTGGAAACTAGATCGACCCTGCTTTTTTTGTGCTAGGTTTGTCTCTTGGTCACATGGAAAGCTCTATTGAATATGATAGATTTTCTCAGAAAGAAAGAAAGAAATGCAGATCATATTTTTACTTTTTAGACTGCTACTTACTTTTGCACAGACTGACAAAACCTGGGTACACAGCATTTGGGAGCATCCCTGAGAAAAGAGCTCTGATGAGCCACCTCCTTTGACATGCTTTCTATTCCTCTTGTGTAACTGCTTCACATGCTCATTTTCCAGTCATCACAGACACATTAGTCAATAAATTAAAACACTGGAAACATGGAAGCCTTTTATCAGACTTGTACAGACAGCCATTAGCATATTTAACATGGCCAAATTGTTCCACTTGATTTATTTTTAAATCAGAAAGTTTCAGCAAAAATGTCAGTATTCAGCTCAACAAAATGCTTTCTTTTCTCTTCAGCCAAAAATCAAATTTATAATATTCTGAATAATACATTAGCTATATCCATCCATCCATCCATTCACTCAGGACTCAATTCTCACAGGCTAGGCAATGTTTTAGGTTTGCATTTCTCCAAAGTTTAAAACATTTTTATGAACCACTGTCAGTCAAAAGGGCCTATTTTTTCCAGCACTGTAAAGGGAATTCTCATTCCCTTAAGTAGGGAAATTTGTATATATTAATTTACCACTTCAGTCTGTGTCCCTTAAGCTCTTCTTGTGGTTACTTCAGGACCTATTTCAGTATTAATCTTACTGTCTATATTTAGCCTGCTAGGCCTTTTACTGCTTTGCTTTCACAACACTTTCTATTTTTCATATTGGCATTAGGAATTTCTACTGTAGTGTATTCAAGACTTTGGGTTACATTTCACTAGTTGACCCTTTTGTCATAGAATCAACCAGGTTGGAAGAGACCTCCAAGATCATCCAGTACAAACTAGCACCCAGCCCTAGCCAGTCAACTAGACCATGGCACTAAATGCCTCATCCAGTCTTCTATGAGAAGGGGATATCACTCAACTTTTAGGTTTGTCTACTATGAGGAGATATGCTCACCTATTTTTTCACCTATATAAGTATATACAATGAGAAGGATTTATTTTTTTCTTTTTTTCTTTTTTGCCTTTTTTAAATGAATATTTTACTGGACTTTCGGGTCTCTCATTTCTTCAGAGATCACACTTCATGACTTAAAAGCAATTGCAGCAATCTGTGTAGCAGTTATATAAACTGGCAAGTGAAAGTAGCAATCTGCTGAGGTACCTATGCCTGCAGCATATGTAAGAGGCAAATCTGAGCAAAAGAACAAGGGGACACAGTCTCAAGTTGTGCTGGGGGAAGTCTAGGCTGGATGTTAGGAGGAAGTTGTTGGCAGAGAGAGTGATTGGCATTGGAATGGGCTGCCCAGGGAGGTGGTGGAGTCACCATCCCTGGAGGTGTTGAAGAAAAGCCTGGATGAGGCACTTAGTGCCATGGTCTAGTTGACTGGCTAGGGCTGGGTGCTAGGTTGGACTGGCTGATCCTGGAGGTCTCTTCCAACCTGGTTGATTCTATGATTCTATGATTCTAACTCTCTTACTATTGGATTATCCTTCTCTTTTGAAAGCGAAGGTGCACCGGGATCTGAGACTCAGGGAGGAAGAGAGAGAAAGCATTCAGAAAGTTTACAGAGACTTGAAATATACATCAACGTATATGAATCATAGAATCATAGAATCAACCAGGTTGGAAGAGACCTCCAAGATCAGCCAGTCCAACCTAGCACCCAGCCCTAGCCAGTCAACCAGACCATGGCACTAAGTGCCTCATCCAGGCTTTTCTTGAACACCTCCAGGGATGGTGACTCCACCACCTCCCTGGGCAGCCCATTCCAATGCATAGACATATATTTCAGAAATTACAGAGGTAAGTATAAATTCCTATCTTATAAGAATGTTAAGTATGCATTAGTAAGTGAATACAGTTTTCATGTGACTGCAGTCCTGATGAGGAACTCTGCCATGTTGTTGTAGTTTATTTCTACAACAAATTATATGACCAAATTTTCCATCTTTGTTTTTTTTCCCAAGACTTTAGAGTTCTTTAAATCTCTGGAAACATTGCACCTGTAGCTAGTAATGTGTAAAATATATCTACATTTACCAACAAAGCTTTAGAAAGCCTTGTTTTTTCATCTTTAAACAATACAAATCTGGTCATTTATAGAAATTCATGAGAATGTAGCTCTTGTAGATTCTGTGAGTCATGCTCCTGAGATGCTTATGAATTACATTGCCACTCTCTCATAGCCGTACTAAAATCCTTTACTGTCTTTTCTAACTGTGCTCTGCTCTGTGAAGTGTAGCCCATATCAAATTTTATAGGCATACATTTTTACATTTAGTGCTAGCTTTTATTGTTGTGTTTAATTTATTGTAGTGTTTATTTTATTGTTACTCTCTATTACTGTACTTACATTTCAAATGCTGTTGAAGGTCGTCAACACTATCTCATTCACTTATTCATTTGATAAGGGATTCCTCTTGTTAGTGGTCAGACAGACAGCGAGATGTCAGTCTCCACTAATCCATGATGCAGTCTTTTTTGGCTCTGTAAAGGGTGAAAAAGTATCTACCCAATGCAGGATGGAACAGGGAAATTCTACAGTTTGAGATTAAAAAACCAACCACAATCAAATTCAAGTCCCTTCCCCCAAACCTGAAAGATATTCTACATTATAATGACCCCAAAAGCCTTATGAACTTACACCATAACATCTTCATCAATTAGACTCTTTGTACTGCTGATGGCAATTGTGGAGGTAGTTTGAAAATTGCTGGAATTTCTAGGAAATTTCCAAAGCAGTCTCCTGCCATTTTTTTATTAAAACAAAAGAAAAAAAGGAATGGCAACATTTCCCAGGCAACCAGCAATAGAACAAGGGGACACAGTCTCAAGCTGTGCCAGAGGAAGTCTAGGCTGGATGTTAGGAGGAAGTTGTTGGCAGAGAGAGTGATTGGCATTGGAATGGGCTGCCCAGGGAGGTGGTGGAGTCACCATCCAGGAGGTGTTCAAGCAAAGCCTGGCTGAGGCACTTAGTGCCATGGTCTAGTTGACTGGCTAGGACTGGGTGCTAGGTTGGACTGGCTGATCTTGGAGGTCTCTTCCAACCTGGTTAGGGATTGTTGCATGTCTTCGTAGCAAGCTTTTTAGGCATCAAACATAGGAAGATTCATGTAAATGTGAGAAGGATTTTTTTCACTCTGAGGGTGACAGAACACTGGAACAGGCTGCCCAGGGAGACTGTGGACTCTCTGGAGATATTCCAAACCTGCCTGGATGTGTTCCTGTGTGCTCTAGTGCAGGCAGGAGTGTATGGACTCCACACAATTCAATGTGAATTGAGACGATTGTTGTTGGCTTTGCCTCTGTGTATACAGCCTTGAGCATAGAGCAGACACTCACACATTAGCATCATCTAGGTGAGGACAGCCCAGTCTTTCACATGCATCACACCTTGCTTTTCCCCTTAGCCAGATGTCCCACTATCTTTTCTCCCCCGTGGGAGGCACCCTGAAGCTGTGGGAGTGAAGGTCAAATGCTTATACACTGCTTGCTGTTAATCTGCCTTACATTGAATTCCCACAATCTGGTATAGGTGATTCTGCTGTGGCAGGGGGTTGGACTAGATGATCTTTTGAGGTTTCAAGCCCCTGACCTTTTGTGATTCTGTGAAGCTGGGCACAGGAAAACTAAGAAACACAAAATGCAGGGCCATTCCCCTGTTGAGCACTTCTGCTGCCTATTCTTTTCCTCTCTCTCACCAGAAAACCTGTATGGACGAGTGAATGTCTGATGCTACTGTCTCATTCCACTTCTGCTCTCAGCTCCTCAGCAGCACTTGCCAGCATCCCTACAGGTGTCTCTGGCTGTCTTGATGTGATTAACCAGCACGTCTGGGAAACTGCTTCCAGGTATGCGGTATCTGACAGCTAATTCTCATCAATTCCATTACTAATCTACTACCTGATCTATTTATTTGTCCATTTGTTGGCTCATCTCTCTCTCCATTTGTTGTGGAAGGCTTGTCCAGACATGTTTTCTGCTCTCTATCCATCTGCTGTTGGGGGAAGCAGCTAGGGAAAAGGAAGACGGAAGGCCTGAAGCCTTTGAGTCTCCTCCACGTTCCCTTCCAAACTTGTAAACAGGATACTCTTACATGTTTATGCACTTGTTTGTGTTTTGCCCTAAAAGGGTAAAAGTAAGCCCTGACTTTACCTAATATGGTCAGTTTTGGCAAAGTGCCATTCTGATCATCTGATCTGTGGCCAAAGAACCATTAGTCTTGGGCTGTACTGATAAAAAGAGATGAGCAGGTAAGCACAACATGCTCTGCCTTATTGTGCTCTACCTCATTGTACTTCTGCCTCGCTGCCATTGCATCCTGCCATGCTTTGCCTTATCATGATCTGCTTTAATGTGCTTCTGCCATTGCTCTGCCTCAGTGAGTTTCTGCTTCACTGCCTCTGCCATTTCATCCTGCCATATTCTGCAGCACTCTGTCTGTAACATAATAAAAATCCCTGATACTTTGGGTTTGTACACCTGAAAACTGCCTTGTCTCAGTTTTCCAGATGATTGGCATTAGGTGCCTTCACACAATAGGCTCACTTAGCCAGTGTGACATTATCATAGAATCATATCATAGAATCATATCATAGAATCAACCAGGTTGAAAGAGACCTCCAAGCTCATCCAGTCCAACCTAGCACCCAGCCCTAGCCAATCAACTAGACCATAGCACTAAGTGCCTCATCCAGGCTTTTCTTGAAGACCTCCAGGGACGGTGCCTTCACCACCTCCATTGTGCCCATCTGTACATCTGCAAGATATTCTGCCTCCATCTCTGCAAACCTTTGTGCCAAGACTGCGCACCTCCAAGTCTGCCAAGAACAGGTTGCCCAGGGAAGTAACTGAGCAGCCATCCCTGGAGATATTCAAGGTGAGACTCTACACGGCTCTGGGCAACCTGATCTAGTTGAGGATGCCCCTGCTTACTGCAGAGGCAGTTGGACTAGGTGACCTTTGGAGGTACCTTCCAAACCAAACCAAACCATTCTGTGATTTTATGAACACAGCTTGGACTGAATGATCTTGGAGGTCTCTTCCAACCTGGTTGATTCTATGACTTAGTTTCTATGGCTTATATTAAACATGCATTGGAACAGCATTTGCAAGAAGCAGAAGCAGAACATATTTTTTATCACTTAACATTCTTTGTATATCTAAAATTTGCAATTTTCTCTAGTTTCTGAAAATGTGAAGCAGAAAAAAAAGATACTATTTATGTTTGATTTGATTATTCAGTGAATGTATCAATGTGGCATTGATGTGGTGGGACTGTTAAACTGCTCACTGCCTTTTGGAATTCTGTCTCTTCCTACTGTCAGGCCAACTGACAATTCCAACTTATTGTCCTAATAATTCTTCTGGATGTTCCAGCTACAAACACTTTGAGGAAAAAATGGTCTGGTTTTTCTTACTACAGATTCTCAAGGCTGATATAAGTCACTAAAACCTAAGAGAAGGTGAAGTTCAAGGGAACCAAATCAATAGCTTTTTAACAGAGCATTAATATTGCTCAGTCATTGATAACATACTGGCAAAGACCAACATTTAAAAACACCTCATTCTGTCACTCTTTTGTTGTGGCTTTTTTTGGCATTCTTTAGAATGGCCATCTTTAAGCAAAGAAGAAAATAAGGAAATGATAAAGGAAAACATTTTCATTTATTCCCCACTCAATTTCAGAATGCCTAATGGCTTGGGCAAACACAGGAATGTCTGGCTTGTTGCTGATTTTATGTGTGAAAATGGAAGAAAAGCTGATTGAGTGTGAAGACATCCAGCAGAGAAGCCTTAATGCAGATAAAAAAGTTATTACTGCACAAGGAAAATCAAAGAAATGTGTGATTAAAATGTAAATGACAACATCTGAGTGCTAATTAAGGAGATAGAATTAATTGTCACGATGCATTTTTGTATATATGCCAAGATGCCTGGCCTGAAGACACTAAATCCTGATTCACTTATATTACATCCATATTAACTAATACAATGGATTTTGAAACAGCTCCTCCTGACTTGCATATGGTGGCTCAGAGCAGAAAAGGTGCCTGTGGGTTGCGTAGAGAATAGACTGGGACTTAAAGTAGAAAAGTCAGAATTATTGCAATAATGAGACCATTACTGTCTGTAGTATGCTGTATACCCTATGGAGGATACACTTTGGAAAACAAGTTAGCAACTGGAAACATATTCACAAGTAGTTTTCTGTTTCTGGAAGATGTGTCTTCCAGGTGGATGGTAAAGAAGTTCTACACATTTAGCTTCGTATAGAGAAAATGAAGTGAGAGATTTGATCTCATTCCCTCACATCCTTAAATTAAGATAGGGTACCTTCTGCAGAAAGGGACTTCTCTTGTTCAGCCAAAGATCTCAGTGGAAGAACTACTTCAGGAAATGTTGTAGCCATGTTATAAACATCAGATGGAAGAGGTAAAAATAGAAAGGAACAAACACAACCCTGAGGTTTGTACCCTTTACTAGCATCAAGTGTTGTGTGTATATGTATTATTGGCAAAGTAGCTCTGCAACACTCCTGCATTCCTGAAATCTTGTTGGTTTAGTGTATTATCTCTTTTCTACCTTTTTATGATTCACCTTCCCTAATGTTTTCCACTGACTTATGGAAAATGAGATCTCACAACATGCAGAGTGTTATCAGGAAAGATATTTTTAATCAATGCTGGTTGACAAGGAGAGGTCATCCTCCAAAGCCCTTGCACACCTTCACCTTGTCCAGGTAAAATATTTATGCTACAAAGTCATACATATTCAGTACAGGGGTAGAGTTATTACAATCAGTTCTGGGAATAGGTGGAGTTATTATAATCAGTTCCTGGAACTCATTTCCATAATGTCCCACTTCTTTACACATGCTCATTGCCACCTGGTGGTCACCTTTTGAGGTCTTTGGGAGGAAGGCCAACATCTTCCTCAGTCTGACCTCTCTACCTTTCGTCCACCTGGCATCAGTTGTGGGTCACATTCATGGATGGAGTCTCTGATGTTCTCATCTTTGAATACTGTGTTATTCTTCTCCATGAGAGTGTTTCAAGACCCTCTCAAGCTTAACTCACCTTCATCATCAACCCTGTGTTTCAAGACCCTCTCAAGCTTAACTCACCTTCATCATCAACCCCTGATTGATGATACTTTATATCAGTGCTCACACAGTTAATGATTTAACTAGGTTCCTACACCTTATGCTCTCTATCCCTTTTCCCATATTACCATCATTTCTGTACCAACAGCGTATCTATGAACATGCAGATGAGAAATGGGGATCCTACAACATCCACAAATGAGGCTGTTGAGGAGGCCCTGATTCTGGGAGGCTACTTTGTGATTCTCTTGATGTTAAAAGTAATTTCAATTTCAAGCTACCAAGCTTGGAATCATAACAGCATCCTAAACACTGAGTTTCAAGTTACTGTACAGTAATGCCCCTCTGTACCTGCAACCAAGGCAAACTTTTTGGTTTATGTTGCTTAAGTCAATGTTAAAGAGGTAGACTTTCAAGCTGACCAACAATTATTCCCTTTATTTCCTTCCCACTGGGAGTAGAGAAAAGCAGGAAAAATATCTACATACATGGACACTCTTCTTTCCTCTAACATCATTGGTATGTCCAACATGCTTCCTCTGACATATTATCAATTATGCAAAATTAGTAATTGATATTAATTTTGATATCCAAGCAAAGATTGCTAATAACTATGAAAAAGGTTGAACATTAAATCTCACAAAAAAAACTTATTTACAAGGTTTGAAATGCATGGATTGGATATTTTTACACATAGGAAACAGGTAAAACTAGAATACTTTAAGAAATAACTAGCAAATGCAAACTTTATCCTGGGAAGAGGTTTTTAGTTTCAATTACACCTCTTGTCCATCAGGGGACTTGAGAGGCTACTAAGGCAGAAAGGCACAATAGAATCTAGTTACAGAATTTCTTAGAGAGGCTTTGAATATTTACTCACAAAATTAGCCCTTGACTGGCAGAGCTAGCTACAGCTTCAAACAGTACCCAAACACTTGCAGAGGGCTCTGTCAATGTCTTGTGAGCCTCTGAGGCTTCTGATTCTTCCCAGATTTCACAGGGTACCAGGAAAAGGAGGCAGGTGATCTCTGACCTCATCCTGACTCCTCTGGATTATCTGTGTACCTCCAGATAGAAGACTTTCAGGTGTAGGCAGGATGTCTGGCAATGTGCAGCTTTGTCACAGATGTCATGCTGGCTATGCAGGCTGATCACATGGAGGCTTTCAGAGCCTGTTCTCAGTAAACTCAAGGCAGGCAGTTTCCAGGCAGTTCAGGATGCAATAAGGCAGTGAGCATAATGCTGCCAGAAGCAGAGAGCAATGACATCAGCAGCAAGCAGCAAGCAAGCACAAATACAACAGCAGAGCACACTGTGTTGCCTGCTCATCTCTTTTTACCAACACAGCCTGAGACTAATGGGGCTTTGGACACAGAATAGCCAATCAGAATGGCAGTTAGCTGAGCTTGACCATATTAGACGAAGACATAGGCTTGCTTTACCCAAATCTGGGGAAAATATAGGCCTTGCATGAGGCAAGCACAATCCAAGTGTATGTACCTTGTTCACCACAGGATGTAAACAGGACCAAAACAAGGCTGGGCAAGCCAGGCTCCTTAGAGTCAGTGGCTCCAGGTTCTTTGTCCTCTTTCTTGTGGTTGCTTCTCCCCATAGCAGAAGGAGGGAGAGTAGAAAAATATGAGGGAGAGCAGAAAAACATGAGGGAGAGCAGAAAAACACGCCTGGGCAACCCAGGACATGTATAAGCCTGGTTTAGCCTATTTAGGCCTAGCACAACATGACAGATGGGTTGTTTCAGGATTTCAGTTTATGTTTGTTGCTGCAGATAACCTCTTCTTTGGCTCACAGGGCAAATGGCCTGCCACAGCTCCTATCTAAAATATCTTCTCTTCTAAAATACTCAGAAAGATTTCAATCATGCAACCCATTGTGAATAGTCCCACCACATGCAACTCTCTTAATGCTTCTTCAGTGCTGCCTGGAGGACTGGAAGGAGCCAGCTTGCTGGGAGCACATGAGCAACTGTGCAATATAAATAATCAGGTTTTAATATTGCAGCCTAAGCCTTGGTGCCCACTGAGCTTAGACATGCCTAGAAGCTTTTTCCTGGCTGTTGTTACTAAGAGAAAAAAGTAAAGGCTCGTTATGATCTGGTTTGTATCTTCAAAGCAGGAAGCAAATGAGTTCTTTCATCACAAACAGGTGTCTGAAGGACTGCACTAAACAAATAAATAGAAGGGCATCTCTTGTCTACAGTTTTCTGAGCCTGAGCTTTATGCTATGCCCACATCTGAGTTCATTGAAAGCTGTCCATGTTCACTAGATGTAAAAGCACCAGTTATCCAGCTGTACAGAGAGACAATCAAAACCTGAAAGAAAATAAGACTTCTTTATTCCCCAATCCCATGGGCTCATCAGAAACAAATCTGTCATAGGCTTTCATTCACAGCTTCTCATTTGTCTCTGCAGCAAACTACAGTTATATCAAACTTCTGGGGCTACATGGGTTTGGTGTATTGCAGCTGCCTTTCCTTTATAGCCCCTCCAGTTTAAAAGGGACGTTGAGATGCTTGAGCGTGTCCAGAGAAGGGCAACGAGGCTGGGGAGAGGCCTTGAGCACAGCCCTATGAGGAGAGGCTGAGGGAGCTGGGATTGGGTAGCCTGGAGAAGAGGAGGCTCAGGGGTGACCTTATTGCTGTCTACAACTACCTGAGGGGAGGTTGTGGCCAGGAGGAGGTTGCTCTCTTCTCTCAGGTGGCCAGCACCAGAATGAGAGGACACAGCCTCAGGCTGCACCAGGGGAGATTTAGGCTTGAGGTGAGGAGAAAGTTCTTCCCTGAGAGAGTCATTGGACACTGGAATGGGCTGCCCGGGGAGGTGGTGGAGTCGCCGTCCCTGGAGCTGTTCAAGGCAGGATTGGACGTGGCACTTGGTGCCATGGTCTAGCCTTGAGCTCTGTGGTAAAGGGTTGGACTTGATGATCTGTGAGGTCTCTTCCAACCCTGATGATACTGGGATACTGTGATACTGAGATCTTCATGCGTCTTCAGAATCAGCTTGACATCATCATTGATTTTTGCCCCTGAATAAGAAATGTCTCCAGTCCTGGTGTGACTGCAGTGTGATAAATCCTGCAGTGATGTGGGTCTGATGACAGTTTCACATCATTTTCTTCAGGACATGTTTTAGTTCCCTTGAGTATCTTGGAGTGTGATTTGCCAGGGATGTGAGTAGTAGATGCATGCAGGCTTGCTCAGGGCCTCAGCTCTTCTCCTAGGCTAGAATAATATGGACAGTCAGAGAAGTAATGTCAGGGATGCCTGTGGCTGAGCTGTAATAGCTACTATCAATGATATTTCAAAATCTTCTGATGAGAAATACTGCAGAAAAGCTAAAGATTACTGCTAGTTTTAGCTCTGTGAAGAAATGTGCACTGTCAAACTGTGATGGTGTGATTGTAGCCATTCTGTATTTTAAACACTGTCTGAAATTAGCCCATGCACCCTCCAAATGCTTCTGTTTCCTTCTTTCTACATTTTTTTTTGGTGTGTGGGTATGTTGTGGTGTAACAAAATGGACATGTTGTTCTCTAAGTACTGTAAATTCTCCACACAGAGATCAGGAAAAATAAGAACTATTTATCTCTTGTTACTGGTTTTGAGAGTATTTTCCTAGCAAAAGTACTCTAATCTCTGAACACAGGCTTCACATTTCCCCTCGTAGTCATTACTGGAAACAGTTCATGGGTCTATTGTATAAAAATGGTGTCTCAGTTCTAATTTAGATTTCCAGAGACTCAGATAAATTTGATAGAACCAATAACAGGTTTATAATGTGTCCTTCCCTCTTCTTTCCCAAAAGAAAGGAATTAGATGTGTTAAGAGGAAAGGTAAGCACGCTCAAATAAATGAATCTCACTTGATTTGGAAGTTAAAAAGAAAAGTTTAACAATAACTTTAAAAGGTATCTGAGGTAGGGAAGTTACAAAAGGTTAGGGAAGGGAAAAAAATGTAGCAAATACGGAATGTATAAATACAACCTGAACGTGAAGGGGATGGCTCTGTCTGCCTCGTAGGTGATGGCCATGTGGTGAAACAAAGAGAAACCAGGAACTGATGGTTATGTTGGTAATCATGGAGGCAGTGGGTGCAGAGAGATGCAGAGAGAGAGAGAAACAGGAGGTTCCCCTGCTTTTATGGGACAGGAAGGGGGAGTGGGCTAACCATCACCTGGTGGTGTTCAGACCCACTCCTGGGGAGTGGTCAAGACTGCCTAGGGTCAGGTTCAGGGTTACTCCCCCTGGAGTATTAACCCTATGCAAATGGATAATTTACCTTTTGATTTTCTGTAGTTTGATTAGGAAAAGTCTTCCTTGTTTTCCTCAGCTCTTTTCTACCTTAAGAGTCTTGTCCTCAGTGTTGCAGTTGTTGGAAGGATACATTCTCTTGTACACCAAAAGAAAAGCTTCAGGACATGATTTCCCCCCCCCCCCCCCAAAAAAAAAAAAATGTATGGCATTTACTTAAGCCTGCTTGTTAAGGAGGGGATGAGGCTTGAACCTGGGTTTGGGGTGAAATGCAATGAGGCCGATGTAGAAGTTATTAAATAATTTATTAATACATACAGAGAAAACTTCCCCAAACTTGTTTACAACTAACCCACACAAACTCTGTGCTGAGGTTGATAGAACTATTTTTGCAGCATGTCTATATACAATCAAATTAGGCCATCTCTCTCTAACATCACTCTGCATTTCTCAGACTAATCCACTTTGCTTCCTAACCCCCTGGCCGAACCTCCATTCTTCCTTGGGACTGGGGTAAGGTTGAGAGGGGTGGGAGAAGGTAGAAGGCCAGTTGGGAGCCCCTCCTGGGGACTCAGGTTTCTGGGAGGGCTGTTGTGTTTCTGTATTACCTTTTCCCTTGTATATTTCTGTCTATAACTGTATCTACTGTAAATATCTGCTTGTATATTGTGCTAGCTGTCAATATAAGCTTCATTCAAATTTCCAGAGCTGGATGAGTCTGGTCTGGGTGATTTCCAAAGTGTGGAGGGGGCAGGGAACACCCAAACCACTACAGATGCTCTGAGCATACTCAAAGACAAATATGCTGGCTATTTACAGCATTGAACTGCAAGACCCTGATCCTCATGGCCCTGCTGTTTATTTGGCCTGTACAGGAAGATTTGTCAGGAGAGGAGTACAGAAGAGAAACCTTTAAAAAAAAAGATATGCAGGAAAGCTTACATGGCAGGAACTTGACATTTTTAGTGCATTTCTTTACCCTCTAAAAATCATACTGGGAGTTCATGATTCTCAGTCCATGTTTAGTTTTAAGTTACAGGATCAGGACGTGGATGGGAAAACCTTAGACAAGGTTGAGGTGACTCACAGAATCTCTATCACTCACGTGAAGGCAAACTTTAATTATACAACATGATTTTTTCTGGATTTTTGGGAGTCAGATGGTTTAATGAGATACCTAAGGAGAAATCCCAGTTTTCTGCTTGACCTAACTCATGATCAAAATAGAAAGTTCCAATCACACAGAACTATGTACAGATGCCACAGAAGAATAAGACTTTAAGAAATGCAATGGATTTTATCTGCCTTCTTTGTTCAGTGGGCAGCCACTTTTGATCTGCTTTTCATCCAAGGGTTAACTGACTGCTGCAGAACATGCTACAGTGGCCCAGAAAAGAAATTTCCTTGTGCAAATTCATTTCTCCAGAACTGTGGCCATGAGGCTGTGAGAGTACTGCCCTTAAGATTGCAGCAAAAGATCTTCCTTCCTGAGGCCTTTCCTGGGAAAAAGGCCAGAGGAATTTTAGGATGAACTACAGTTAAAAGGGAATCAAGTTTTTGTCACTAGGTGACATGTCTAGTCAACAGGGACTAGATTCTTTGTTTCTCCCAAGCTGAGGAAAACAGAGCAGATTGAGGTGGAGACAAGTAGAATGTATGGTCTTTTAATATCCTTGTTGGGTCATAGCTTGGCTGCTCTGTGGGACTGTGGTGTCCTTCAGCACTGGAGAGAACATGGACATGAGCAGGTTCTCCTGGAGTTGTTGTCTGCCTGGGAGGGCAAACAAGGCACTACAGTGTCTTGGGATAGACCTTCAATACTTCTCAAATACCTCTGTAGACATAACATGTGATTTTTTGACTCCATTAACACAGTATGAAAGAATCTTCACATTAGTGTAACATTTACTGCAATCCTAAATTTCATAATGGTGATATCAGGTCTTCTTCTAGAACACTGCCCTTGGACTAGACAATAAAATGACAGCTATTGAGTGTTTGATAATCTTGTGAGCAGTCCTGTGATCCCATCCAATGCAAGAGTTATTCTCAGCAAGGTAGAGGCGAAAGACAGGAAACAGCACTGCATTGATTTCTAGTAACTTGAGAAGTCATTTAGTGAAACAAGTTTAGGAGGGACATTGAGATGCTTGAGCGTGTCCAGAGAAGGGCAACGAGGCTGGGGAGAGGCCTTGAGCACAGCCCTACGAGGAGAGGCTGAGGGAGCTGGGATTGGGTAGCCTGGAGAAGAGGAGGCTCAGGGGAGACCTTATTCATAGAATCATAGAATCATAGAATCATAGAATCATAGAATCATAGAATCAACCAGGTTGGAAGAGACCTCAAAGATCATCCAGTCCAACCTATCACCCAGCCCTAGCCAGTCAACTAGACCATGGCACTGAGTGCCTCATCCAGTCTTTTCTTGAAGACCCCCAGGGACGGTGCCTCCACCACCTCCCTGGGCAGCCCATTCCAATGGGAAATCACTCTCTCTGTGAAAAACTTCTTCCTAACGTCCAGCCTTATTGCTGTCTACAACTACCTGAAGGGTGGTTGTAGCCAGGAGGAGGTTGCTCTCTTCTCTCAGGTGGCCAGCACCAGAACGAGAGGACACAGCCTCAGGCTGTGCCAGGGGAAATTTAGGCTTGAGGTGAGGAGAAAGTTCTTCACTGAGAGAGTCATTGGACACTGGAATGGGCTGCCCGGGGAGGTGGTGGAGTCGCCGTCCCTGGAGCTGTTCAAGGCAAGATTGGACATGGCACTTGGTGCCATGGTCTGGCCTTGAGCTCTGTGGTAAAGGGTTGGACTTGATGATCTGTGAGGTCTCTTCCAAGCCTGATGATACTGTGATACTGTGATAGAAACAATAAGGCAAAAGGCAATGACTACAGATTGCAGCTTAGAAGACAAATACCAAGTATGGCTTTGGGCCAGATCATCAGGTACCTTTCACCATAAAATCTGGAATCTGCAAATGTAGTCTAAGTATTGTTCTTATTACTCCATGTTTCCAGATTCCCCAAAATATTCAGCTGCCTATGGCCCATCTTTTCTCTCTCTCTCCATCTGTAATTTATTGAAGAATCAGGCAGCATTCAGAAAAGAAATGGAAAGCATCATGTCACCTTTCCCTTTAAACAGCTTTGAATTACTTTCCTGTAATCATTGCAGATTATGCCATCAAAAAGCAGTTCTGCAGCAGATAAAATGAACAGCCCCTGATAAATTTATCATTGCAGCAAATCGCAGGAAATAGGATTTCTTTCCTCAGCTGGCAGAAATAATTTTTTTCCTTTACATTTTGAAAGTTTGCCTACCACCAGACAAGGACAAGATGAAAGTCAGCATGAAAAGTCCTGAAGACAAGCTACTCTAGTCACGCTGGGAGAAACATAAGAAAATACATTTGCCTACAGTTTTGTGGAAGTACTGCATCATTGCATGGAAAAGGAACTCCTCGTGAGTATCATCAGGGTTGGAAGAGACCTCACAGATCATCAAGTCCAACCCTTTACCACAGAGCTCAAGGCTAGACCATGGCACCAAGTGCCATGTCCAACTTTGCCTTGAAGTGCCCCAGGGACGGCGACTCCACCACCTCCCCGGGCAGCCCATTCCAGTGTCCAATGACTCTCTCAGTGAAGAACTTTCTCCTCACCTCAAGCCTAAATCTCCCCTGGCGCAGCCTGAGGCTGTGTCCTCTTGTTCTGGAGCTGGCCACCTGAGAGAAGAGAGCAACCTCCTGCTGGCCACAATCACCCTTCAGGTAGTTGTAGACAGCAATAAGGTCACCCCTGAGCCTCCTCTTCTCCAGGCTTAACCTCCTTTGGAGCCTCCTCTTCTCCAGGTTTAACCTCCTTTGGAGCAAACCTGAGTGCCTAAATGACAATATGTTTGGCAGCAAATATCAGTAGGGAATTTTGTATAGTTTTCTGGGTTTGTTTTGCTTTATTCTGTTATCAACACCTGCATTAAGTAGGATTTAGTAGGTTTTCTGATTACACTGTGTGAAAAGAGAAAGACACAATAAGGGTCACCAGGTTTCTCTGTGGAGCAAAATCTGCTGCTCTGTCTTTTATCTTTCACTCATTTGTTTAACCATTAAACATTAATGACTATTGAGTGATGCAAAAGAAGGGCAGGGGCCAATTCTGTAAGAAGTACTGTATTGATGAGTGCAGTACCAGCATCTGAGCAGCATAAAAGATGCTAAGTTGCATACCTATTTTTATTTCTCCTTATATACAAAAAAATAAGGAAAAAAAAGAATATTCATATTGAACAAAGGACAAAGAGTGATCATTTAGGGCAAGGTAAAAGCACAATTCAATCAATAGAATTGCATTACTAAATGCTGTGGTTCTAGTGTGTAAATTCTGTAAAGTGAAAAGGAAGGTGCTCTGGAGATGTGGCATAGACAGTTGGTCTGTGAGGTGGATCGAAAACTGGCTCCATGACAGAGTTCAGAGGGTTGTCATCAGTGGCACATAGTCAACTAGGAGGCCTGTAACCAGTGGTGTTCTCCAAGCATCAGTACTGGGTCCACTTTTGTTCAATATGTTTATCAAGACTTGGGTAAGGGCATTGAGTGTACCCTCAACAAGTCTGCTGAAGATACAAAACTGACACTCTGTCAGGTTTTGCTGCCATCCAATGAGATCTGGACAAGCTGGAGATCTGGGTGAAGGGAAACCTCAGGAAGTCCAATAAGGACAAGTGCAGAGTCCTGCACATGGAGAGGAATAACAATAGGAATAAGTACAGGTTGGGGGTTGCCCTTCTGGAAACCAGCTCTGTGGAGACAGACCTTGGAGTCCTGGTGGACAGCAAGTTCTGCATGGGCCAACTATGTGCTCTTGTGGCCAAGACAGCCAGTGGTATCCTGGGGTGCAACAGGAAAAGTGTGTCCAAGAGATCTAGGGAGGTTCTTCTCTCCCTCTACTCTGCCCTGGTGAGATTGCACCTGGAATACTGTGTCAAATTTTGGGATTCCCAGCTTAAGAGAGACAGGACCCTGCTGGAGAGAGCCCAATGGAGAATCATGAGGATGATCAGGGGACTTAAACATCTCCTCTATGAAAAAAGACTGAGAGACCTGGGGCTGTTTAGTCTGGAGAAGACTGAGAGGATATCTGATCAGTGTGTATAAATATGTGAGGGGTGGGTGTCAAGTGGATGGGGCTAATCTCTTTTTGGAGGTGCACAGCAATAAGAAAAGGAGCAATGGATACAAATGGGAACATAGATGGTTTCATGTCAACATGAGGAGAAACTTCTTTACAGTGAGGGTGCTGGAGCACTGGAACAGGCTGCCCAGAGAGGTTGTGGAGTCTCCTTCTCTGGAGACATTCAAAACCTCCCTGGATGCCTTCCTGTGTGAACTACCCTAAGGGATCCTGCTTTGGCAGGATTTGATGATTGATGATTTCTGGAAGTCCCTTCCAACCTTTGAGGTTCTGTGATTCTGCATTGTAAGACTGAAAGCTTAACTGCAAAAAGAGCACCTGAAGCAATTATTGTGCCTGCTTCTTTACAGTCTCAGTTACATGATATGTTGGCAACTGTGAAGAAGTTGATCTGAACCTGAAGGCACCTCCAGCAGCCCATATAATTGTTTCTTTAAAATCATTAGGTCCAACCATTATCTAATTCTATTCACTCTGGTGCTAAACTATGTCCTTTAGCATCACATCTGTGCATCTTTCAAACACCTTCAGGGATGACTATTCAACCCGATCCCTGGGCAGCCTATTTCAGTGTTTGATAACCCTCAGTGAAGAAGTTTCTTCTAATAATATCCAATCTAATCTTCCCCTGGGGCAGCTTTCCTCCTATCACCTCTTACTAGGGAGAACAGACCTACAGCCACCTCATTGCCACCTCCTTTCTGATATCTGTAAAGAGCCTCAGCCTCCTTTTCTCCAGACTAAACAATCCCAGTTCCCTCAGCTGCTTCTCATAAGACCTTTTCTCCAGACCCTTCACCATCCATTGCCCTTCTCTGGACCTCTGGTCCAGGACCTTTTTCTTGTAGTGAGGGCACCAAAAGCAAACACAGTACTCAAGGAGTGTCTTCACTAGTGAGTAGTGGAGGTGGACAATCACTGCCCTAGTCCTGCTTGTCATAGTATTCCTGATACAGTCAAGGATGCTGTTGGCTCCCTGAGCACACTGCTGGTTCATATTCAAATGGCTCTTGATCAACACCTACAGGCCTTTCTTTGCTTTGCTTTCACTGCTAAAGGGCAGTTTTTGTTGATTCAACTTTCCCACTAGAAACACACAGCAGGAACCCTTGGCTGTGATCTCACTGTGTTCCAACCTCTCTCTTCATGACTTGTTTCCCTTTTTCCTTATTTTTCCTTTTATTTCTGATAAGGTAAGCAAACATATAGCACACAGCAAAAATCAATTATGGCTGCTGAGTGATGAAATTATTATTACAACACATGTACAGAGTCTTATGCTGTATAGTATTATTAAAGAAGCAGTACTTAAGCAACATTTAGTATCCTACTATAGCATTAGAACTCTACATTTTCATTCTAAACTTTTTTCAGTTAAGTATAACTCAGATTATTTTACTTCAGATCTGATACTGGATCCATTTTCTCCCTGTTTATGATATAGTTGAATCAGATTGTTCTATGCAAAATATCTCAGCCATTTCCCTTCCTCCCTCAAACATGGTTAATCAAAGCTTGCTTCATTTGTTTCAGAGAAATAATCAAATAACTTCAAACCTTGTGATTACACCAATCAAATTCCCTTTGTAGTCAGCAGGCATATTGTCTTCAAAGACTGAATGTCATTTTTATGTGCTAGAAGATAGTTCAGTTGTCAGGAGCTGATGCTCATGTGCATTGTTGTTGCTACACTTCTGTCTTCAGGAGAGGCCCTGGGATACAATGGCACTGAAGAAAGGGTCTTGGTATTATAAGTCTCTTCCTCAGAAAGCTGTATATATCTTTTTTTAGTGTGTTGTTGTGAAACTCCAGATAAGTTTAGGTCATATTTTTTGGTTCTATCAGACTTTTTCTTAGCAGCCTGAGAAAGCCACAGCAGTGTAAGTGCAATGACACATCGCCCCTTTCATGATTACACATTGAATAACATAAGACATAGTAGTCTGAGAGCTAAGAAATGCAAACAGAAGAAGGACAAAGATGGAAGGAGACCTTACGTGGGTTGCTTCCTACAAGAGACAGAGGTGTGATGTAAAGTGTTAAGAATAGGGTCTTGGGTTCCCAGGAACTCTTTTGCAGAAGTTTCTGTGGAAATGAAATAAAGAGATCCTGAATGATCTTTAGCATACAGGGCTTCCTGCAAAAGATGTTTTATAGAGCACTGTTTAGGCATCTGCTTCTAAATGTCAGGACAGGACAGCTGTTGTATTTCATGTGTGTCCTCAGAGTGTGTATGGATTAGTCACTACCAGAACCTGCCATTTCAAGTGTGGCAGCAACTAGCTTCAGGACTGATTTGTGAGGGGTTCTTATACTATCTTTTTAGAATCATAGAATCATAGAATCAAGCATGTTGGAAGAGACCTCCAAGATCAGCCAGTCCAACCTAGCACCCAGACCTAGCCACTCAACCAGACCATGGCACTAAGTGCCTCATCCAGTCTCTTCTTGAAGACCTCCAGGGACGGTGCCTCCACCACCTCCCTGGGCAGCCCATTGCAATGCCAATCACTCTCTCTGGCAACAACTTCCTCCTAACATCCAGCCTATACCTACCCCGGCACAACTTGAGACTGTGCCCTCTTGTTCTGTTGCTGGTTGTCTGGGAGAAGAGACCAACCCCCACCTGGCTACAGCCTCCCTTCAGGTAGTTGTAGACAGCAATGAGGTCCCCCCTGAGCCTCCTCTTCTCCAGGCTAAACAACCCCAGCTCACTCAGCCTCTCCTCATAGCTACTGCCTTAATGATGGACTTGGTTCAGAAAAGCATAATGCAATGGTGTACTTCTTTGCAAGTCCAATATGAATCATAAAGCAATAATGCAATTGTTCTTCCTCCATCCACCGACAGGTCACTGACAAGTTGTCTCAAAATTGGGCTGAGTCTCAGCTGAATTTTGTGGTCGTTTATCATGCATGCATTTGCTTCATCTCCCATTTCTAAAGGTGTTTTTCTTCTCTCCACATTTGTCTTAGGCAGAAGTTAGAAATACTGCCATTTCCTATTCTTAAGGTAGAGTATAAAAGAAAGAGTTATTTTCCCACTGAATTGGTTTCCAGAGTGGAGAAGGCGGCAGAAGGAGGCACAGAGAAACGCTTGTTTAATTGAAGCAGTGAAATTTGCCTTCTGATTACATGTTCCAAACTATTTCACACCACTTGTCCACTCAGATGTGGATGGCTGTGTACAGTTCAAAGGGCAGCAGTACATGGTGGGAGGGAGGGGAAGAGGACCAGCCAGATCCCTTTGCACTTTAGAGTCCCCAAGCTGAGTGGCATTGCACTATTTTAAACTGAGATGCAGCATGTGTTTCCCAGTGCTCATGATTCAGTTTGAGTACAGATTAGTTTGCTCCCATTTCTTTGTTTTTTATTCTTTTTTCCCCTGTCAAGCTTGTTGTTTACAAATGGCACTGAATGCCAGCAAAAACTGAGGTCTATTCCTAGACAGCTTTTTCTGTGGCCTTATGCAAATGACTGAATATATACCATTATTGTTCCCTCTTGTTATGGCACAGTGGATACTGGTGCTTGCAAGGTGTCTTGATCTGCTTCTGCTGAAGAGATAGTTCTCTTATGAATCTACTGAGAGAAACAAAGAAGGAGCTGAGTAGTTGGTTGACTTTTACTTTGCTTACATGTGAAGGGGGGGAATGCTTGAAATACAAAATGGAAGAAAAAAGCAAAACATAGCAAAAGCAGAGAGAGTTACCACTGAAGATCAAGTGATGTCTTGCTGATTCTGAAGGCTTCAATAGTGGAGGAGCTTCAAATTTCCCTGTTCCCTTCAAGTTTTATACCATCTTCAATCTTGTACTTGGTCACAGTTCCTCATTCAGCTGCTATGGTTGTAGCACTTTGGATTGGTGTCAGTACTGGCCTCATGGTTAGTTATGTGTGTCAGCCCCAGTCCCAGGGTCAGTTGTGTGCTCTTTTGTGTCAGTCATCTTTGAGGATCTTCTCCATCAAAAAAACTCATGACACTGCCACAGTGAGCCTCAGCTTGCATTGCAACTGAAACTAACCATGAGACCAGTACTGACACCAGTCAAAAAAAGGAGGGGAAAGGCTGTGAGGTCCAGTGAGGACTGCAAGTGCCTCGATATAATCAAAAAGATGCAGCAATAATATATGAAGGGCTTGTACAGAGTGACTAAGTTATAACTGTGTTTACGTCCCTGTAGCTCCATCAAAACGGCTCCTGTGTTAGAAAGTCTGCCAGGAGTCCTGGGGATCGCTCTGGAAAATCCACAAGCTGTGCCTGGTCAGGGAGGAAGGGAGGAAGATATATGGGGTCATTCTCCAGATGGTGCCATCCACTGCTCTCTGTTGCAGTCCCTTCTGCACAACCAACACTGCAACAGACCCTTTTCTGGAGCTGGGGAAGGGGTGGCAGTGGCCTCTGCCTGCTCTCCTGAAAGAAAATCTCTTTGCTCTCAGCTTCTCTTAGGTGAATGATGCAGCACTATTTGCCCAGTAAGAATAAATATTTTGCTAGCAAGGCACAAAGTCACTCCTCCAGTGTTTACAGCTTCTTTCTGCAGGAGCAGTATAGTCATAGGGAACCTTACTGTGCACAAACAGGCTGTGCATACTGACATGAATCATGCCATGAGGTGCACTTGTGGGTAGGCTAGAAAGCACTAATTTTGTTAACAACAAATAGTCATTGTACCAGCAAACTTACTTGGCTAGAAATTATTTGGACACAGAACCCAATTTGTCTCCAATTATTATGATTCAGTCCTCCAATCTGGAAGCAGAAATAATGCCATGCCATTTAGGTAACTAATTAGCCATCTTTAATTGTGAATAGCAAATAGACACAGCGTCCACTTTAGCAACAAATCACAGCCTAAAATTTGTCTTCATGATGAAAAGAAGAAACAAAAAGATATAGGAGAAAATTATTACACAAGATTCATAGGCAAAAAAAAGAAGCTTAACTCAAGGCAGTAGTGTTTTTACAATATAAAACATGAGTTGCAATTCACTCTGGTATGTGGTGGACTCGAATTTATTTGGCATTATGATCTTCTGTCAAAGATGAGAAAGGAAAGGAGACACAAGCAACTGACCTTGTCTTTTACTGATTGGCTGAAAACAGTTTTTTCTTATTAGCTTGTTAGGACACTGAGGCTCAGCTAATGGTTTTATAGTTAAATAGAGCAAGTGTAGTATATTAATATCCCACTTATCCACACCAAATTAATGGCTTGGAGACTGTGAAAGCTTTATGATGGATCTGGGCTGCACAGTGCAATTTAAAGCTCCCTCCTCTTTGATCTTTAGCGTGGGTGCCTTGGCTTTCAGAGTGACTGAGGATCCCAGAACACATAAATCCCTGAGTGAAGATGATTTATTGTGGTTACATAACATGTATATGCTGAAAAGTGTAACCCTGAAATAAAGGGAGAAGAGGCAAAAAGAGTGATATTAAAGGCAATTTTCCCTGGGAGATAAATGCAAGTTCCCCAGTCCTGCAATTGCTGAAATGAACTGTTCCACTACATCTGCAAAAACCCACATTTCAAACCCAAATCAATCGTGCTTGAGTTCATTCATGTTCTGCTGCCAGTCAATTACATCACTATGGGGTGTGTTTTGGTTTGGGTTTTAATATGTGCACTTCAAATAAGAATAGGAATGTTTAAAAGTGAGAATATGATCATTTGAATGTGAAGGTGGGACTTACTAAAATGAAATTAAACTGTCTTCATATGTTTTTTAATATGCTTTTGCTTTCCATCATCTTTTTCCTATAGTGCTGTGAACGTTTAAACTTTCAGAGTAGCTATCACACCACTATGCACCACTGTGCTATCTACTGACCACCTGAATCCTGGTCTTTTGTATGAACAAGACAGGTTAAGTGAGGATGATGTCATCCTAGTAGCCAAAGTCATACCATTAATTGGTAAAATAACTCAGCCATGAATTTTGGCCCAGCTCCACCAGCCATCATCTATTCACACTCACTTCAAGACAGTTTACATCGGGGGTGATTTGTGTCCCTCAGTACAAAATGCAATTACATGTTATTTTAACTTAGTAAGCCTGATTGGAAACCCTAATGGAAATACCATCCTACTAAATAAGAGGCATGCAGACATCCATGTCGTCTGAATGTGACACCACAAAGAGATTTATTGGCTATAAATGTAAACTCCTTTGCTATACTTCTTCCTTTTTCTTATAATTTTTCTCCTGCTTGAAATTTTCTGGTTACTTCATGGTTTTGTGGATGGTAAGGCAGGTGTAGATGCATATAGAAGCAGATTTTAAAAGTAGGAAGTAACATCACTGCCTTGACCTTCAGCTGGGCATGTTCTGGATTTATTTTTCACTTTGATTTTTTTCTCATTTACTTATTGCAAATTCTTACTGGTTATTTTTTTTTTAGGAAAGAGCAATGAAACAAAGCTACCATGGAGAGATCCCCTGTCCACATGGGACAGATGTGTCCTCATATGCTGCCATCCTTGTTTCTCTTCATGGGACAGATGTGTCCTCATATGCTGCCATCCTTGTTTCTCTTTCCACAAACATGCTCTAGAGTGATGGAAGAAACGAGGGTGGAATTGCTCTATAGATGTAAATAACAGCCTCTTCCTGTTATCAGTGTTTAACTGTTCCTTAGATATTAGCCACCTTAAAAGAAATCTCTCTTTTTGGTGTCTTTCTTGAGAGACAGCTATAAATACACTACTGCATACTTTCCAGTATTTCCCCCTTATTTGTTCCTAATGAGATTCATGACCTTACTCACCCTTTTTGTGATGTTGTTGCTTACTAAACCAAAATAATTCCCTCTGTTGCTAAAGTTTAGGCTGCACGCACATGCCTGTACACACACACAGATACTAACAACTATGTATCAGTACAGCTCTTTATATATCAGTGCCGTAAATGTATTGAATGAAATAGTTTCTCATAGAAAATACAAGCTCTTGGTTTGCATCATGCTATAACTATCATATATGTCACCACTTATGATAATTTCAGATGTCTCTGAACTGGAATTTTGGGGTTTTTTGCAGTACTTTGGAGTAGAGTTTGGTGTCCTGAGAAGCCTTTTATTTCACTACCAATTTTAATCCATGGAATCATAGAATCAAGCAGGTTGGAAGAGACCTTCAAGATCAGCCAGCCCACCCTAGCACCCAGCCCTAGCCACTCAACCAGACCATGGCACTAAGTGCCTCATTCAGGCTTTTCTTGAACACCTCCAGGGATGGTGACTCCACCACCTCCCTGGGCAGCCCATTCCAATGCAAATCACTCTCTCTGACAACAACTTCCTCCTAACATCCAGCCTACACTTCCCCCAGCACAACTTGAGACTGTGTCCCCTTGTTCTCTTGCTGGTTGCCTGGCAGAAGAGACCAACCCCCACCTGGCTACAGCCTCCCTTCAGGTAGTTGTAGACATCAATGAGGTCTGCCCTGAGCCTCCTCTTCTCCAGGCCAAACACCCCCAGCTCCCTCAGCCTCTCCTCATAGGCTTTGTGTTCCAGGCCCTTCACCAGCCTTGCTGCCCTTCTCTGGACATGTTCCAGCACCTCAATGTCTCTCATAGCACTTATAATGAAATTAGATTTGTGTGATTGCCATTTTGACATTATAGAATATATATATACAGTACATAGATACAAAATGTAGCAAATTTGAAGTTGCAAATTATAACACACTGACATTTATTGAGGAAAATCTCTTTCAATGAGGCTGTGATTCCATAGTGCTGTGTATTAACTCATCATCTGTTTATGTGGAGTTAGGAATTTTGCAGTTCTGCTGGCCAAAAAATGTATAAAGAAATAAAGTAAAACTGATCACATAAGGATTTTTTTTTTCTGGGACTCAAAATGCTCTGCACACATTTTGATGCTGGTTAATGGTTGTTTTTTTGTGTTCTTTTGTATCAGCATTCTTCTGCATGCAAAGAACACATTTTTGATGTGATTATGCAAAGTGTCACTCCTGGAAAGATCCTGAATTCACAGAATCCCAGAATGACAGAATTAACCAGGTTGGAAAAGACCTCTGAGATCATTAAGTCCAACCCATCACCTAACCCTTCTAATTAACTAAACCATGGCACTAAGTGCCTCATCCAGCCTCTTCTTAAACACCTCCAGGATGGAGACTCTACCACCTCCCTGGGCAGCCCATTCCAATGCCAATCACTCTTTCCATGAAGAACTTCTTCCTAACATCCAGCCTAAGCGTTCCCTGGCACAGCTTGAGACTATGTCCTCTTGTTTTGTCACTGGTTGCCTGGGTGAATAGACCAACCCCACCTGGCTGCAACCTCCCTTCAGGTAGTTGTAGATAGCAATGAGGTCTCACCCCTGAGCCTCCTCTTCTCCAGGCTGAATTTATATTATGATAGTATATTATATATAATATAATGTAATGTATAATATTATAACTTTTTTTTCTGTAAAATTAAAATTAGACATGTTGCCCATATGCCTTAGAGGCAGAGAAACATGTTCTTGTTTGAAAATATTAGATGGAAAAATATTTTCCAGAAAGGAAATTTCAGCTATGTCCTTGGTTATCCTTTCTGTGACTTACTTTTGGGAGGGCCATTTATTTATTTACAGTACATATAACATCCATGTATGCACACAGAATGTGTGCATCTCTAGTGAAACACACAACAATATTTCAGCATTGTATTTAATAACAGCATTATATTTAATAACTGACAAGTTATTTAAGTACAACTCCAGGATTGATTGTCAATCCTATAGTGTTCTTTCTATGTCATTTCACAGAATTCAGATAGGATGAGATTGTTTGAGCAAGCAAACTGTTTGGATATACAATATATTGCCCACATCTTCCTTGCTTTTTTAATTGTTACTTCTTTATTTGCCATGTCCTTACTCGCTTTTAAACACCACTCACCTGATCTAATTTTCTGTTTCATTATGGAGGTGATATTCATATACCCTGCAGCAGGAAACTTGGAATGATGCTTTAAAGAAATTGGATTTTGAAAACTGTACTAATATTTTTTTTTTCTATTTCCACCACAGAAAGACATTTAACAGCCTGATGACTTCTCTGCAAAGCTCTATACTATCTCTGGGCGTTCACACAGAACTATGGCTCCTATTTATCTAAGAGTTACATCTTAAAAGACACTTTTCAAACTATTTGGATTCATAATGCAGGCTTAAAATAAAGAATGAAAACATATGAGACTAGGTCATTGAATCACTACAAGACATGACATAGCATTTATGTGGGGATTGTCTGAGAAAGCAATAGAAAGATGAAAAATCTTCTTTTCAAATATGGTTAAATTGGAGACCATGGTAGAGTCACTGGAGACCATGGTAGAGTCACTGTGCTCTGTTTAAATGCACAAGTAAACTCAGAAACTAGAGTGCTCTGCTCAGATTTAAGTAGTAGTCTAATATGAACAAGATTCATAAAACTAGAATGATTTGGTCTCAGTTATACATGAGCTTGTCTATGACAATGTAGATTCTGGAATAGCTGTCAGTTTCCTATGAGTATTCAAATCCTACCAAGGAAATCAGTCCTCTGACAGCATTTGGGAGTTGGGCTCTGTGTTTCTATGAGGATATTATCCAGATATTAATAGCCATGGAGACATTGCCCTATGTAAATTAAATTGGCTTAATGTGTAAAATATGGAAAAATTCAGTTTGGCAGCCAAGCACTTCAGAAATATGTGACCACAATAACCTCAAAAATGCAGCATTGCTTTCCCTGAAACAGGGAATGGTAGTTCAACCTCTAAGTGTGTTCTTAGAAAGTTAAATATGTGTGAGTGAAATCATCTTTCACATTTGGAAAATCTTGCTCGGAAAGATCACTCTCATGTAAACAGCTGGGTCCATGGAAGTGCCTATCAATTGCCACAGGCTATGCAAAGCTGAAGTTCTCATAAGAAAGAATTCATAGAATCATAGAATCAAGCAGGTTGGAAGAGAACTCCAAGATCATCCGGTCCAACCTAGCACCCAGCCCTAGCCAGTCAACCAGACCATGGCACTAAGTGCCTCAGCCAGGCTTTTCTTGAACACCTCCAGGGATGGTGACTCCACCACCTCCCTGGGCAGCCCATTCCAATGGGAAATCACTCTGAGGTATTGTCATTTATAAGGGCCA
Organism: Pogoniulus pusillus; assembly: GCF_015220805.1. Classification (NCBI taxonomy): domain Eukaryota; kingdom Metazoa; phylum Chordata; class Aves; order Piciformes; family Lybiidae; genus Pogoniulus; species Pogoniulus pusillus. The sequence continues at coordinate 21,621,017 of NC_087281.1, read as the reverse complement.
GGACAAGAACAGAGATAATTTTCTTTCCCAAACAGAGTACAGAGAAATTGCACCATTTCCCTGCAGTGGTTCTGTGACAAAGAGCTGCATGACCACTACAGGAAAGTACCACTGTACACTTGCTCTGCTTTTATACTCTTCACTATACCAACATTTCTGATCTCTGTTGGAGATGAGCTAACGGGCCAAGGGGACCAGCTTGCATTTTCATTTCTAGTGCTCTCAAACAAATTCACAATCCAGGCAGAAGCACTTTGATGCTCAAACTTATGGAGAATGCAGATGGGTTGTATTGATAGCACAGAAGCATAAGCCGTAAACATCAGACTACCATTAGTCTATATCTGAGGTGTCGTCCAGACTCGGGTCTGACAACACTGCCTGATTGGCACTGTTTGTTATGTTCATTGTCATTCAGAGTTGTTGTCAGTATAATCATAGAATCATAGAATCAAGCAGGTTGGAAGAGACCTCCAAGATCATCCTGTCCAACCCAGCACCCAGCCTAGCCAGTCAACCAGACCATGGCACTAAGTGCCTCAGCCAGGCTTTTCTTGAACACCTCCAGGGATGGTGACTCCACCACCTCCCTGGGCAGCCCATTCCAATGCCAATCACTCTCTCTGGGAAGAACTTACATAAATTCTTCCTGCAATAGTGCCCATCAAGATAGATTTTGTGGCTGACTGCAATGCTTTCTCTCTCTGTGCCTTAAAATGCTCAGAATGAGTCTTCATTCATCTTTATGGCAAATGATTGATCCAGTAATTTTATGTTCAAACTTCACTGCCTTTCTGTCTAAACTTTCAGAAACTGGGCATGAGTATTTGAAATGTGTCAAAAGCAAGGCAAATTCAGACTGCAAAATAGGTAAGCCCTTCCACAAGGCAAGTAAGTTCTTAAGACAGGGCTCTGCAGCTGGATCTGGTGAATCTTAGGTTGTACCTAAGGTACAGGGAAGGTTTAGGCTGGATGTTAGGAGGAAGTTCTTGACAGTTGTCCTAGGGAATAAACACCCTTTTGTCTGTTTTTCCTGTACTGAGTTTCAATGCCTGTACAATTGAATATTTTGCTGACTATAATGCTGGTATAAAACAAATATACATTTCCTTGTCTTTGGATTAACTAGATTCCCTTGCTGCATATGTGTTTGTATCCAACAGCACACATCTTGCAGTTAACAAATGTGTGCTGACTGTCCTAGATTCAGACTGCACTGTGTTAAGTGAAACTTCAGTCTCTTAGCCAACAGCTACCAAATGCAGCAGTACTAATCCCTAAGAGTCTGTGACTCGACAGGGAAAAATTCAATGAAAAAAAAAATATGCTGTGAAGTACTTGTTTCTTCTTCCACCATGTTAGTTATGAGCTCAAAACCCCCAAAACCCTCCCTACAGAATAACTTTCCTTTTCCTGCTGTTTAAAAACTATTCAGTATTTATGACAGATCGATTTTCTGTCACCATAGCAGTCACCAATTCAATGGTATTTAACAAATCAGGAAAGAGATTCATCATGTAACAGTTTATCTGCAAACCATGGATACACAGAGAAAGGGCATTTAGATATTTTATTCTGCTTTTCTCCAAGCCAAACAATCCCAGGGCTCTCAGCCTTTCATACAATCACAGAATCAGCCAGGTTGGAAGAGACCTCCAAGATCATCCAGTCCAACCTAGCTGGATACATTAAGAGAATTGACAAAGTGGCTCGTATAGGAAATAACAATCAGAACAAAAATAATGGGATTATAGGCATCATGGTAAATTCTAGGCTTAAAAATAACTAGGAAAACATGGGCTACATTGTGAGTACCATGTAATGGTTTCTCTGGATTGCATCCAATTACTTCAAGAAAAAAAAATCGAGAGATAGCAATTTCCAAGGGAAGTTGTGGACTGTCTGACATTGTCTAATACTATTTAAAATGAAAGCACTTCTGATTTTTAATCAGGATTTACTCTGGTGAGATCCCTGAGTGCTTGCATAATGAAAAAACTTCAGAAAACCCATAAAGATGTGTGAGAGTCCTTTGCATTCTTTCCCTTTTGGAATCGTTTCAATAAAGCCTTTTACATTGTAAGCCACATAATTAAATAGGAGCTAACTAACCCAAAATGTCTGTCTTTCATCCCAAAAGGCATTTTATGACTGAAGAACAAAAAGCTTAATTCTGTACAGTGTCAGCATATTACAAGCAGCATTCTTCTTTCATCATTCACAACTGCACGGGACTCCTTGGCAGCCCTGCTTTATAGTCCTTTCTGACTGGAATTGCATCTATGAATTAATTGCATTGGAGGTGCCAATTAAGCTTTCTTGTATCACAAATGCTAAACAGAGTGGTATAAATAAAGAATGCTTTATACACATTAAAAAATGGTCATTAGAGCAATGAAATACATTGTTGGAACAGATTTGCCACAAGGGAGATGCAGAGGAAGTGTAATAGGGGCTTTAGCCTTTCCATTAGCACGGCCCTGTGTAAGCTGTGTACCATGGGGCACTCAGTGGAGTGAGAGCTGGGTGAATACTGAACCTCTTTCATTTTTCCCCTCTCTTACCATCTCATGCTATGATTGATTCCATCCCTCCATTTCTTCTAGGGTTCTTACCACTGTAAAGACTATGAAGGGCAGGAATTGGGGCAGACTTAGCCTTCGTTGTCAGAAGATAAGCCTTGAGAGAGTGATTGGCATTGGAATGGGCTGCCCAGGGAGGTGGTGGAGTCACCATCCCTGGAGGTGTTCAAGAAAAGCCTGGATGGCCAGGTGGGAGTTGGTCTCTTCTCCCAGGCAACCAGCAACAGAACAAGGGGACACAGTCTCAAGTTGTGCCGGGGAAAGTCTAGGCTGGATGTTAGGAGGAAGTTGTTGGCAGAGAGAGTGATTGGCATTGGAATGGGCTGCCCAGGGAGGTAGTGGAGTCACCGTCCCTGGAGGTGTTGAAGCAAAGCCTGGATGAGGCACTTAGTGCCATGGTCTGGTTGACTGGCTAGGGCTAGGTGCTAGGTTGGAGTGGATGATCTTGGAGGTCTCTTCCAACCTGGTTGATTCTATGATTCTATGATTCTATGGTCTGGTTGACTGGCTAGGGTTGGGTGCTAGGTTGGCCTGGGTGATCTTGGAGGTCTCTTCCAACCTGCTTGATTCTATGATTCTTTCTCTCAGAGAGTCTGTTTGGAAAACTGAAGAAGAAGTTAGCATGATAAAATATTAAATTTAAAAGTCTAAAAAATTCATAGAGGTAGGTACTGCCTTTAATCATTTATTAGATTGCCTCAAACGTACAGCAAGGTTTTCATGGCAGAATGCCTCTTGCCAAATCGATCTGGGGAAGGCTGGAAAGCATAATATAGTTGTGCTAGTTTGAGCCTAGCTAGAATGTTTTGGTGAGAAGAACTAGATTACAGGCTGTGAAAGGAAAACAATGGTGATGTCTACTTCACTCATAGGCTTGCGGAGATGTATAAGAATAAGAATCAAAACATAGATTAAGCACTTCTGCTGGGGAGCTCTGAGCTGCATCTCTCTCTCTAACTTCTTTGACTAATCCACTTTGCTTCCTAACCCCCTGCATTCTTCCTTGGGACTGGGGTAAGGTTGAGAGGGGTAGGGGGAAGGTGAAGGGGTGATTGTGAGCCCCTCCTGGGGACTCAGGTTTCTGGGAGGGCTGCTGTGTTTCTGTATTACCTTTTCCCTTGTCTATTTCTGTCTATAACTGTATCTACTGTAAATATCTGCTTGTCTGTTGTGCTAAGCTGTAAATATAAGCTTCATTCAATTTCCAGAGCTGGCTGAGTCCAGTCTGGGTGATTTCCAAAGTGTGGGGGGGCAGGGAACACCCAAACCATCACAATAGTTCTTTATATAGCATTGATTACTTTATTTTAAAGTTATTGTATAACAGGTTTGCATTCATTTCTTATGTGATAGCACAACCACTTTTATTTCATTCCTATATGGAACTACATTACTTTGCCTATTTTCTGTGTTTTTTAAACTTATCTTACTTTTCTCATAGTCTTTTGAAGGCCTCCTGGTGACTCCTTGCTGCATGCTTTTTTTTTCCCTGGCAGTGTGTGTTTATCACAGTATCACAGTATCACAGTATCATCAGGGTTGGAAGAGACCTCACAGATCATCAAGTCCAACTCTTTACCACAGAGCTCAAGGCTAGACCATGGCACCAAGTGCCACGTCCAACCTTGCCTTGAACAGCTCCCTGGGCAGCCCATTCCAGTGTCCAATGACTCTCTCAGGGAAGAACTTTCTCCTCACCTCAAGCCTAAATTTCCCCTGGCGTAGCTTGAGGCTGTGTCCTCTCGTTCTGGTGCTGGCCACCTGAGAGAAGAGAGCAACCTCCTCCTGGCCACAACCACCCCTCAGGTAGTTGTAGGCAGCAATAAGGTCACCCCTGAATCTTATATTTTAAAATCTGTAATGCTAAAGAATACCAAACTACACTCAGTCCTGAAACTGAAAGTGTAAGTAGAAGGAAAGTTAGTAATTTCCTTGGAAACAAGGTATAAAATTAAGACAGGCAAAAAATAAGTAAAACAAAAAGTAAATTATAGTTAGGCAAAGTTCTATGACTTCTAGTTGGCATCTGGGAAGATTTATGAATAGACCAATCAGAGTTTGAAAACTGGACTTTAAAGCCAGATTCATAAGTTACTACACTTTTTCCCCTCTTTGGAAATATCTCCCAGAAAAGAAAATATCTTTCATCTTCTTTATATTTCCTTAAGGAAAATTTGACTTGTTTAGGGAGAAAAAAATACAGCTTTAGAACTAGATGTTAGTTCTCAGCAGGCTAGCAAGCCAGGCTCTCTATGAAATCTGCCTGGAGAAGTATAAACTTGCATGGTTCAGAGTACTCCTCTGCTCCTTCCCTTCTCAAGATCAATTGTAGTTCACTGCTGACCACTGCCCAAAGTCAGCCAGGATACTTCCCTCACCATCAGTTACCTCAGTATTAGCTACCCCTGCATGCCAGAAGTGAAGGGCTTTGGACTTTTGAGTGTGCAGCCTTGCCAAATCCTGCCTCTATGCACCTTGGGACTGGGCAATATTGCCCATGGCTTTGGGAGCATGGAAGCATGTTCAGTGCTTGGCAGAGGTTCTTCCCCTTTCTTTCTCTGCTGGATAAAGCACTGGCTGGACAAAAGGGCCCAAAAGGTGGTGGTCAATGGAGTTAAATCCAGTTGGCATCTGGTCACAAGGGCTCAGTGTTGGGACCACTTCTTTTTAACATCTTTATTGATGACCTTGATGGAGTCATAGAGTGTGATGGAGACACAGAGTGTGTCATCAGTAAGTTCAAAGATGACACCAAGTTAGGTGGGAGTGTTGATCTTCATAAGGGTAGGGAGGCTCTACAGAGGGGCTTGGACAGATTAGATCAATGGACCAATGTAATGGGATGAGCTTTAACAAGGCCAAATGCCATGTCCTGCACCTGGGTCACAACAACCCCAAGTAACACTACAGGCCTGGGGAAGTGTGACTGGAAAACTGCCTAGCTGAAAGGGCCCTGGGGGCTGTAAGAGACAAGCAACTCAATATGAACAATAAGTGTGCTCAGGTGGCAAAGAATGCCCACTGGCTAAGTAGAAATGTCATGTCCAGCAGGAGTAGGGAGCTAATTGTCCCCTTGTACTCTGCTCTGGTGAGACCACACTTCAAGTGTTATGTTCAGTTTTGGGCACTCCATTACAAGAGGGATGTGGAGGTGCTGGAATGAGTGCAGGGAGGGCAATGAAGCTGGTGAAAAGCCTGGAGAGTAAATCTTATGGAGAGTGACTGAAGTAGCTGGGGCTGGTTGGTTTGAAAAAGAGAAGGCTTCATTACTGTCTACAGCTACCTGAAAGGACATTGTGGAGAGGTTGGTGCTGGTCTCTTCTCACAGGTAATTAGTGATAGAAGAAGAGGGAATGGCCTCAATCTGTGACTGGGTGGGTTTAGACTAGACATTGGGAAACATTTTTCCACAGAAAGAGTGATCAGGCATTGGAATGAGCTGCCCAGGGAGGTGGTTGAGTCACCAACTCTGGATGTGTTTAAAAGTTGTTTGGATGTGGTGCTTGGGGATATGGTTTAGGGTGAACCTTGTAGAGTAGGGATATCAGTTGGACTTAGTGATCCTGAGAGTCTTTTCCAACCTGAATGTTTCTGTGCTTCTGTGGCTCTTCTTAGTTTTAGCCCCACTTTCTAGTCACAAGGAGGACTTCAGTAATAGAGACAGAGATAGCAGGAAAGAAAAGCTTCACAGGGAAAGCAAAGTCATATAAAGTAAGGCAAAGAGCAGGTTTGGTGAGAGTCTAACAAAAAGTACAGCTTCCACTAAACACCAGAAGGAAAGCAAAAGCACCTTTAAGTGTGCTGCAGTTAGAAAACATGAGAGCAATTTAGCGGAACAAATCAAGCCCTAGCAACTACTTACCCACCTGTAAAAGCCATAATAGAATCAGCAGCACCTGAAGGATTGCCTTTATTGTCTGAGAAATGTGGCATCTCTTGCTAAGGAGCACACAGACACCAGGAACATACTACAAAGAAATTGTCAGGACAAATATCAGAGGAAAAACAAATATTCCTTTGCCTGCAAAAAAAGACAACTTTAGTCATTTCTAGCCATTAAAAATACTTCTGTGAAAGTGAATTTCATGGCATCTGTGAACAATGTAACTGGGATCTTGAGCATACAATGGCTTTATGGGTGTAACATCTGAGTTGGAAGGGTTGTGCACAGAACTATGCAATTACTGAGAGTGGTAAATGACTTTTAGAAAGCATAGGCTTTATTCTCTACCAGAAGAATGTACACAATGTGAGCTAAAACAAGGAAATAAAGAGGATCAACATATGGGTCTAATGGTTGTGCTGTTGCAGTCTTGAATACAGAATTAAAATGAAGCAGCTTCTGTAGAATTAAATTCTGGGGTTTTTTTACCCCATAAACCTTTTCCATTAAAGTTCCTTTGATGTAACACTTTTAATGTCAAGACATAGACCAAAGGTAAATGTTTTTGAGGAAAAAAACCTAGGCCACAGGAGGTTTCACCTCGACACAAGGAGATACTTCTCTATGGTGAGGGTGACAGAGCTGCCCAGAGAGGTTTCAAATCTCCTTCTCTGGAAACTATCAAAACCTTCCTAGATGTGTTCCTGTGTGACCTGGCCTAGGTGGTGCTGCTTTGGCAGAGAGGTTGGACTTGATCTCTGGAGATCTCTTCCTACTGCTAGCATCCTGTGCTTCTGGGAAAACCAGCCAGCCTACTTGAGCTGTGAAGCCCCAAGCTCATTTGCATTTGTGGCCCAGGTTTGCTTTCCCAGAACAAAAACACAACTCATTTTAACACTTCAAAGTCGTTGCACAGTGAATCTTCAGTGAAGATGAGTACATGTGACATGTTTGGGAAGATCCACTCTAGCAATGAGAATGTGAGGCATGTATAAGTTAGTTAACCTTTTAAGCTGCATCAGTTGACAGCAATGGATATTTTAAGATGTGCCAAGCATTCTTGAAGATTATACTACTTGCCAGATACAGCTGTATTCTTTGTGCTTATCAGTCCATCTACTGATCTCTACATCAAGTTTTATCTGCAGGCTACAGAGATCTTGCAATTTATCATGCTATTTAAATATCTCCTGCAGGAAAGCCTGAACTGGAATTTTTAATCACACTGAAATTTGCTCTGTCTGACATTAGAAATGTGTAAACTCATGCTGGGATAAATATGAGTCACAGAAAAAGCAGCTCTATGGAGAAAGAACTTGGAGTCCTAGTGGGCAGCAAGTTATCTGTGGAACAGCACTGTGCCTTTTGGCCAAGATGGCCAAAGGCATCCTGGGGTGCCTTTAAGAAAAGTATGCCCAGCAGGTCTGAGGAGATTCTCCTTCCTCTCTGCTCTGCTGAGATCACACCTGGAATACTGTGTCCAGTTTGGGGCTCCCCAGTTCAAGAGAGACAGGGATCTGCTGGAGAGAATCCAATGGAGACCTATGTGGATCACTGTGGGACAAAGCACAGTCAAGAGAACTGCATCTGTTTAGCCTTGAGAAGAGAAGGCTGAGAAGGGATCTTAGCAATGTCCATAAATACCTGAGGGGTGGGTGTAAAGATGAAGATGGTAGACTCTTTTCAGTGCTGTCCAGTGATAGGACAAGGAATGGCAGGTACAAGCTAGAGTACAGGAGGTTCCACTTCAACATGAGACACTTGTTTACAGTGAGGGTGACAGAGCACTGGAACAAGCTGCCTAGAGAGGTTGCAGAGTCTGCTTCTCTGGAGACATTCAAAAATTGCCTGTGTGTGCTCCCCTGCAGCCTGCTTTTATACAGGGGTTGGACTTCAACATCTTTATTGATGATCTGGACCAGGGGATTGAGTCCAGCATCAGTAAGTTTGCAGATGACACCAAGCTAGGAGCAGGTGTGGAGCTGCTGGAAGGTAGCAGAGCCCTGCAGAGGGATCTGGCCAGGCTGGATGGGTGGGCAGAGGCCAATGGGAGGAGATTTAACAAGGCCAAGTGCAGGGTTCTGCACTTTGGCCACAACAACCCCAAGCAGTGCTACAGGCTGAGGACAGAGTGGCTGAGAAGAAAAGGACCTGGGGGTAGTGGTAGATAGTAGGCTGAAGATGAGGCAGCAGTGTGCCCAGGTGGCCAAGAGAGCCAATGGCATCCTGGCCTGCATCAGGAACAGTGTGGCCAGCAGGACAAGGGAGGTTATTCTGCCCCTGTACTCAGCACTGGTCAGGCCACACCTTGAGTGCTGTGTCCAGTTCTGGGCCCCTCAATTCAAGAGAGATGTTGAGGTGCTGGAAGGTGTCCAGAGAAGGGCAACAAAGCTGGTGAGGGGCCTGGAAGACAAACCCTATGAGGAGAGGCTGAGGGAGCTGGGGGTGTTTTAGCCTGGAGAAGAGGAGGCTCAGGGGGGACCTCATTACTGTCTACAACTACCTGAAGGGAGGTTGTAGCCAGGTGGGGGTTGGTCTCTTCTCCCAGGGAACCAGCAATAGAACAAGGGGACACAGTCTCAAGTTGTGCTGGGGGAAGTCTAGGCTGGATGTTAGGAGGAAGTTGTTGGCAGAGAGAGTGATTGGCATTGGAATGGGCTGCCCAGGGAGGTGGTGGAGTCACCATCCCTGGAGGTGTTCAAGCAAAGCCTGGATGAGGCACTTAGTGCCATGGTCTGGTTGACTGGCTAGGGCTGGGTGCTAGGTTGGCCTGGCTGATCTTGGAGGTCTCTTCCAACCTGGTTGATTCTATGATTCTATGACTGGGTTACCTCTGGAGAACTCTTCCAACCCCTTACTTTCTGTGACTCTGTCTGCTTCAGAACAAAGGTTGTCTTAGCCTCAGAAAGATGTGATTTGGGGTATTTAGCAGGCGCCTTAGGAATTTTCTAGTTATGCTTCTTTGTCTGAAAATGTTGATTCACTGATATCAAATTAGTTGATATGTAAAAAATATTATTTCACTTAACTTTGCCTCTTAAAATAGGAATTTATATTGTCTATTTTCAAGTTTCAAACATTGATGGGCACATAACTTTTAAAGAAGTTTAAGATAACTATGAACATCAAACCCCAATCCTCAAAGATTTTTGTGTCTAACTGACTTTCTGAGGCTTGGGTTTAGCCTGATGTTGGATGGAAACAGCTTTCTAAACATCTGTTACTTTTCTTTTCCCTTTGTGGGAAACCAATATTTTAGTTCATCTGTAATTAGCAGATTTTGTTCTTAGTTAGATCTGACATGACAAAGAATTTATCAACTATTGGGTTCCTGGAGTGCAACAGAAGAATTGTTGATCAAATCATACAGATTTTTGTAGATATCTGTAACTGATTTTCTAACTATTTCAATTTGGAATCCAGACCCTGAGAACTGAATTTTAGCACTGAGCCTCACCTTAAGGAATTAAAAGAGGTATTCCTGTTTATTTTGAAAGGAGGAGATCTCTAGGGGAAAAAACCTAAAGACAAGCAATTTATGCTCTTTAAAAAGCAATTCTTTTCTTATACTAGCCCATTTCTATTATTCAGAATGCTTTGATGCTTTTTTCTGAAGGTATAAAAGAGAGAAAGATATTCATCTCTCTGATATGGCTGCCAGCCTCTCTACCAGCTGTGGCTCCCTGTGGATTTCTCTCCTCTAAAAGTACTTTCAGTGCTTTAAGTGCATTTTTGCCCAGCTCTGTCCCAGTTTCCAAAGCTCTTCAGCTCACATAGCTCCACACTTGATCACAATATGCCCATATTCTTCTCAAAGAATTCTCATCCATGTTAGAGATCTTAGCCCCAGCATGCTCAGCTCTTTCTGTCTTCTACCTTCCAGCCAGTGCTGAGAGGCACAGAATGTGGCTGGCCCCATGCAATGATGGGAGCAGCTCATAGAATCGTAGAATCATAGAATCAGCCAGGTTGGAAGAGACCTCCAAGATCAGCCAGGCCAACCTAGCACCCAGCCCTAGCCAGTCAACCAGACCATGGCACTGAGTGCGTCATCCAGGCTTTGCTTGAACACCTCCAGGCATGGTGCCTCCACCACCTCCCTGGGCAGCCCATTCCAATGCCAATCACTCTCTCTGCCAACAACTTCCTCCTAACATCCAGCCTAGACTTCCACTGGCACAACTTGAGACTGTGTCCCCTTATTCTATTGCTGGTTGCCTGGGAGAAGAGACCAACCCCACCTGGCTACAGCCTCCCTTCAGGTAGTTGTAGAGAGCAATGAGGTCTGCCCTGAGCCTCCTCTTCTCCAGGCTGCACACCCCCAGCTCCCTCTGCCTCTCCTCATAGTCTTTGTGTTCCAGGCCCCTCACCAGCTTTGTCGCCCTTCTCTGGACACCTTCCAGCACCTCAACATCTCTCTTGAATTGAGAGGCCCAGAACTGGACACAGTACAGTGTGTGAGCTGTACCTGTGTTCCTTTGACTTTGGACAATAGTGGTGTGACCTGTCTAGGTGTTATTACGTCTGCCAAGTCTTGCCAAAATGGCCTGAGTCTTACTGGGGAAAGGCAAAGGTGGTTGGCTGAATGTGCCTCAGCAGTGAGATTACCTGTTGTTCCCTTCATTTGGCTAAGTGCACCAAAGCATGTCTTCTCATTCAGCAGCCAGGGACATCCACTTCACACATACTTCTCTGAGACGAGAAGAGAGAGCATGAGCCACTTAAGCAGGACTTTGCTGTTCCCTTAGACATCCTATGTTTCTTTGCTGTGCTCACACACTGTTTGTGGCTGCACTGCTGGGAGATCATGCCAACATTCACCTTCCCTGTAGCTACTTCCTATTATTTCACTGCTTCTGGGCAACAATGTGCTCAGAGCTGTTGTGTGCACCCCAGGGAAATCTATCCTTCTCCCTCACTCCATAGTGTGGAAAGGGCCTGTGACTGAGGTATCTGACGAGCCCTGGCTTGCATGTCTGCCTTGCAGCATTCCTCGGTCAAAGGAAGACTTACACAAGTTATCTGTGTACAGCTGTTGGAAAAATCTGAATCTGCAAGTCTTTGTCTGCAAGGATAGGGAGTTGCAGGCGTCCCATCGCTTTTGATCATCCAGGCAGAGTTGTTTATTCATTCCCTTCTTACAGGTTGTGTTTATGTGGTACTTTTCAGGTGGATATGAGCTATGCTTGCTCACTTCCAAAACTGCCTTCCATCATGCAGATGTGGTTGGTAGCCTTTCTAGCTCATATGAGAAGGTGGTCACCATGAAGACTTTTGGCTCCTCACTGGAACTCTCCATGTGACCCTCAGCACCCTTTTCTTGTCTTTATGCTTTGGCTGAGTCATGGCCAGGGACCACCTTCTTGGCCTTCATGTTGCCCTCCTGGTTGGCTATGTTTCCACAGAGCAGAGCAGTGGTACCCTGCAGCATGGGCAAGCAAGATAGCTGGAATGCAGCTCCAGACAGAACTTAGTCTGACTGCAATCTTTACAGGCAGGGGTTCTGCATCCATGGAAATGTTTTGAAATGACCCACATCTGTGTGCAGTTATGGGTGAATACCAGTGTCCAGTGTGATCATGATGGCTTTAAGAAGCCTCAAGTGCCTGGTTTAACTTTATAATCATAGTCTGGTCCTTTCAGAGGACCTCAGCTTATAATTTGAGTCTGAGTCATGTTCAAACTTCTTCAAAGTGTAATCGATTTCTCTTCACACTAATGTGGCTCCATGGACATATATAATTTCTTTAGGCATCTCAGTGTTCTTTTAAAAACTAACTGTGATGGTTTGGGTGTTCCCTGCCCCCTCCACACTTTGGAAATCACCCAGTCTAGACTCAGCCAGCTCTGGAAATATGAATGAAGCTTATATTTACAGCTAGCAGAATATACAAGCAGATATTTACAGTATATACAGTTATAGGCAGAAATATACAAGGGAAAAAAGGTAATACAGAAACACAACAGCCCTCCCAGGGAGTCCCCAGGAGAGGCTCTCAACCACCCCTTCACCTTCCCCCTACCCCTCTCAACCTTACCCCAGTCCCAATGAAGAATGGAGTTTGGCCAGGGGGGTTAGTAAGCAAAGTGGATCACCCAAAGAAACAGAAGATGAGGTTAGAGAGTAAGATGCAGCTCAGCCAGCAGCAAAGGAGAAGTGGTTATCTATGTTTTTATTTCTTGTTCCTATACATCTCAGCAAGACTATGAGCAAAGCAGACATCAGCCTTGTTTTCCTTGCACAGCCTGTAATCTAGTCCTTCTCACCAAGACATTCTAGCCTGCTTCAAACCAGCACACTAACAAATCTGCAAAGACCATATGCTGAATAATGCCTTTTTGAAATGGTATGCTACTGGGATGTTTAAACTTGTCTCAAATAGTTTAAATCTTTGATGTGTTGTGTTAGCATAGAAAGAGAAGGAAACTGGCAGATATTCATGATTTAGTTTAATCCTCTTATCTATGAAGGTTTTTTTTCCTACATCTAACAATTGGATAGCACAGTTTAGAAAAATCTTTACTAAAATGTTCACTCTTTTTTAAATCACTCTCCTGTTTCAAGTCACAAAACTCCTGCAAGGGGCAATAAATTCTGATTCCTCATAGCAAGTGTCATATTTACAGTGCAGTGTCAGAAAGTGCAAAATAAGTGAATACTTAGCCAGCTAATAATGAAGAAACTTTGGCTTTAAAAGCTACAGGCTACCACAATCCTCTGTTCTTTAAAATGTTCCCTCCCCTGTTGTTTAACCACCAGCAATATTCTCATACCCTAAGAGCCTGGAATATCTTTTCCCTCTTTAATATTCCATGAAGAGTGTATTGTAAAGGTCAGAAAATATTATTTTAATGATAAGAAAATCCACCCTCTACCTGATTCCAGAGTGCTGTCCTAGCTACATAAGAAAATACCTTCATCTGGGCTTTGTAGTTATTACTCACCTATGCCTTTTGAATGTAGTCTCAGGGAAAATAACAGGTATATCCTTTTGTGAAAATCTCTCTGCCACCCCATGAGAAGAGTTTTATCTGCTTTTGTTTGATAGAACAAGTCTCACAACAGCAATATCTGAGGGCTTCAATTGCTCAGTGATCCGTTTACTTCATTTCTGACCTGCTTAGAGCTGTTAAAGGAGAGGCAGGAAATTCTGAGGCAAATTTCAGAAATTTTGGAAACTTAGCATGGGAAATACAAACCATATAGTTTCTAAGATCATTGAGGGCCCAGCTCACTTCAAGTCTAAAATGCTTATTAATTTTTTGTGGGCACACCTGAGAGTGGCAGAAGAGGCTGCCTCAGATCCAGAGGGAGCTGTGCTTGGGATGTGCTGCCTAAAGCCCAGATGGAAATAGATTTGGTGTTTGATTCAAAGGGAATCCCTGCTGCCTTCATCCCATCATCAATATCATGAAGTCTTTGGGAATGACAAATACTGTTTCTTTCATAGTTCATAGAATCCACCAGGTTGAAAGAGACTTCCAAGATCATCCAGTCCAAGAAATCAAACATTCAAATCAGAGACTGTAGTTTCTTGCAGGTCTTTAAGGACTCCTTTATTCTTTTGAATCATAGAATCATAGAATCAACCAGGTTGGAAGAGAACTCCAAGATCAGCCAGGCCAACCTAGCACCCAGCCCTAGCCAGGCAAATAGACCTTGACACTAAATGCCTCATCCAGGCTTTTCTTGAACACCTCCAGGGATGGTGACTCCACCACCTCCCTGGGCAGCCCATTCCAATGCCAATCACTCTCTCTGCCAACAACTTCCTCCTAACATCCAGCCTATACCTGCCCAGGCACAACTTGAGACTGTGTCCCCTTGTTCTGTTGCTGTTTGCCTGGCAAGAGAGACCAATCCCACCTGGCTACAACCTCTCTTCAGGCAGTTGTAGACAGCAATCTTTTCACCTGCCTCTGGCCTGTAACTTTACCAGGAGAAAAAACTGCACACCCATTTTTCTGGCATCAGAGCATAACAGATAAAAAATTATTCTAGAATCTAATCACAATCTATTTGTTGACTGAAGTATGTATCTTAACTCTAACTCTTTGTTCAGATATCCTCTGGTTGCTACATAATCTTAGTGATGGAAATGCATTTTAACTCTGTTTTGTTTTTTTTCTGTACTATGACACAGTCATTGCTTCCTTATAAAGCACTAGAAGTACCTGGGACCCAGGGCTGCCCTATCAGAGGAAGAAGCTGCAAAGATATGAATAGGATGGAATGGGCTGCCCAGGAAGGTGGTGGAGTCACCATGCCTGGAGGTGTTCAAGCAAAGCCTGGATGAGGCACTTAGTGCCATGGTCTGGTTGACTGGCTAGGGCTGGGTGCTAGGTTGGACTGGCTGATCTTGGAGGTCTCTTCCAACCTGATTGATTCTATGATTCTATGAACCCCACTACTCTGTTTTCCTTCCAGATACTGATACTTAGTGACCACAGCTTCCAGAAATACCAAGTTCACATTGCTGTGTGATTCTCAAACATTTCCCTTTTCATCTGAGGAGAACTATAAGGCTAAACTAAGCAAGTTACATTTCTATAAAAAAAAAACAACAACCCCAACAACAACATTTTTGTACCTTTAAAACGTTGCCAGGTTGGCAAACTCTCTGATCAGTGGGACAAATGTACGCCTTGAAAGGAATAAACATTCTTTTTAAGAAGCAGCATGGTAACTGCAGCTTCTCTACAGTGTGTTTCATAGCACAATCACTCACTTCATCTTTCTGCAGGATTTCCAGGGATTTAAAAGCAAATTTAATTTTAGTTTGGCACCAAGGAGTTCCACTACCAGGCATCATACAAGCAGTGAGCATGAAAACAAATGAAGCTCTATGGCTAATTGGTGACTGAGTACTAAATTTAGGAGACAGAAATTTGTCCAGGCTTTTGTACGTATTCATTTCCTTGGGTAGTTGCCCAAGATACGTTAATAGGTGATTGTTAAAATCAGGGAGTCTGGAAACTCTGATCTCCAAAATAAAAACAACAACATCCATCAGAAAACAAACCAAAAGGAAGGAAAAAAAGAAGGTAATTCATACACTGAGGGAGGAAAAGGGATAAGCAGTGCATTGTCTGTGAATTTCCAGTTCACATAGGACAGCCTTTCTGTTTCTTGCAGCCCTCGCTTCTCCCTTTCATTCCTGAGTGACTTGAAAGGCTTGGTTACGACCACCGCATTGATTCCCCTCCCTCTGACTCACTGCAGTCTGGCTTCAGTCCTCCCCATTCAGACTAATTCACCAAGGTCTCAGATGACCTCTTTCTGGCTAGCATGGGAATCTCTGTGTCCTCTTTGACCTTCCCGTCTGATGTGATACCCTCGGTCGCTCTGTTCCTCTTGGCTTTTGCGGCAGTACCCCCTTGTGGCTCTCTGCCTGCTTTTATTGTTTTCAAGCAGGACCTTCTTTCTCCACTGGACTCTCTCAAAGCCACGAAAAGTTTCTGTTTTCAAATCGTACACTTTCCCCCCCCTGTTTTCTGCTGTTATTCCCAGGATGAAAATGTTCACCTCTCTGTCCTGCCTGGTTCTGTTCCGTTCCGTGAGCGGAGTTGACAGTTTGGTGAGTTTGAGCTGATTTCTTGTCACCTGAAGCCAAAAAGATGACAGGTAATTCTTTCATTTGAATCTGCCACTCTTTCTCCTCTGTCCATTGCTGTTGACAGCTTCACTATTCCACTTCAGCTCTCAAACTCAGGGTCAGCTTCACATTCCTTGGCACGTCCCCATGTGCTTAGATAATCATGTCAGGCGTTCTGCAAGGCCAGCAGGAATTAGGGAGATCTTTCTTGAACAGTCACAAATGTTCAGACAAAGCTCTAAACAGTAGATTTCCCTCCCCCCACCTTTTAAAAACTCCACCCTGCATTTCCTCTCCAAGATATATATACCTTGGCCACCTAGGTGAGAGTTTTTCTTTCCTCTCTGGACAATGCTCTTCAAGTATCTAATACTTCTTAAGAGCATCTCTCTAATGTTCCCTTACTAGTTCTCCCCTTCAGGATTGCTCAGGGTTATGATCTGCCAAGTGATGGACCAGTTGTTCAATCTCTTTAGCACCATCTGCTCAATCATTCAAATCAGTTAAAATCAATTTATCAGATTTCAAAGAATGGCAAGAACCAGATTACACTTTTTGGTGCCCCTTCTCTGTCAGAAGTGATGGGCTGGGTGCCCTGTCAGTGTTCTTCACAGCTTGGCCTAGCATCCTGGAATGCCAGGTTTTGTGCTCCCTTTCACACAGAAACTCCTCAAACCCCTGCTTCTCTGATCAGACAGTTTCAGAGTGGACACAAGTCTCAAAAGGAGTCTTCCTCTGAGAAATTCACTGCATGGATGAGCAAGGAGCTTCTGAAGGAAATCTCATGGAAGAAAGAAATTTGCAGTTCATGGAGAACGGGACGTGTAACTTGGGAGAACTACAGATAGGTTGTCAGGGTATATAGGAAGGCAACAAGAAAGGCCAAAGCCCTCTTAAAAATAAAACTGCCTCCCCAGTTCAAGAGGGACAGGGATCTACTTGAGAGAGTCCCATGGAGTGCCACAAGCATTAGTAAGGGACTAGAGCATGTACCTTATGAAGAAAGGATAAGTGACTTGAGGCTTTTTAGTCTGGAGAAGAGAAGACTGATAGAAGACCTCCTAAATGCATATAAATGTCTGAGGGCTGGGTGTTGGAAAGGAAGAGACAGCCTTTTATCACTTGTGCCCTGCGACAGGACAAGGGGCAATGGATGCGAACTACAGCACAGGCAGTTCCGCCTCAACGTGAGGAAGAACTTCTTTACTGTATGAGTCTCAGAGCACTGGAACAGGCTCCCCAGAAACGTTGTGGAGTCTCCTTCTCTGGAGGCTTTCAAGACCTGTCTGGATGAGTTCTTGTGTGACCTGTCCTAGATTCTATGCTCCTACTCTGGCCGGGCAGTTGGACTCAAAGACCTCCAGAGGTCCCTGGGTGCTGATTGATACCTGCCTGAACATGAGCCAGCAGTGTGCCCAGGTGGCCAAGAGAGCCAGTGGCATCCTGGCCTGCATCAAGAATGGTGTAGTCAGCAGGAGCAGGGAGGTCATTCTGCCCCTGTACTCTGCACTGGTTAGACCACACCTTGAGTGCTGTGTTCAGTTCTGGGCCCCCCAGTTTAGGAGGGACACTGAGATGCTTGAGCGTGTCCAGAGAAGGGTGATGAGGCTGGGGAGAGGCCTTGAGCACAGCCCTACAAGGAGAGGCTGAGGGAGCTGGGATTGGTTAGCCTGGAGAAGAGGAGGCTCAGGGGTGACCTTATTGCTGTCTACAACTACCTGAGGGGAGGTTGTGGCCAGGAGGAGGTTGCTCTCTTCTCTCAGGTGGCCAGCACCAGAACAAGAGGACACAGCCTCAGGCTGCGCCAGGGGAGATTTAGGCTGGAGGTGAGGAGAAAGTTCTTCACTGAGAGAGTCATTGGACACTGGAATGGGCTGCCCGGGGAGGTGGTGGAGTCGCCGTCCCTGGAGCTGTTCAAGGCAGGACTGGACGTGGCACTTGGTGCCATGGTCTAGCCTTGAGCTCTGTGGTAAAGGGTTGGACTTGATGATCTGTGAGGTCTCTTCCAACCCTGATGATACTGTGATACTGTGATACTGTGAACCCCTAACATCCTGTGATCCTGCAAGAAGCCTTTTGGGCCAGAAAACTGTATGTAGTCCATAATCATACAGACTAGGCATGGCTCTGAGCTCTGCACTTCAGGTTTTAATCTAGCTGGAGACCACAATGATACTTGACTTCAGAGCTGGTTTTAATGCAGTGAGTTGTTATGTATTTAAGATTGTAGCTCCTGTCCCAAAGTGGGATAGGTATTTATTATCCTTTCAATACATGCCCATGCTTTTGATTCAAATGAATACCATATCTGAAAATCTTAGCACGTCCCAGAAGTAAAAAGTATATCTTTCAGGAATGCCCATGTTGTGGGTTTTGTGTCCAATTTTTGAGGAAATTAAAGATTACACACTAATTTGACTTTGAAATGCCTGAAGGAGACTTCCCAGACAAATGCTCCTCAGAGGCTTTTGGCTAGCACTTACAGCACTGTAAGGCAAAGTGAAGAGTCTTCCTTCTAAGAACTGGGTACAAGAAAAGCACTGGATATTTCAAATATTAGCCCTCAAGGATCAATATAATTAGTACCTTTTTGTAATGGAATTCACTCCATGGTGACTTTCCTTCTTGTAGAAATACCTTCATGCTTTGCCTGTGGTTACCCACATTTTAGCAGTTTTTGTTTCCAAAAGGTGCCCTCTGAATTCCCGTGGAGAAACTTCATTGGCTGAACTATGATCTCATTTCCCTTGGCATGCCACGGCACCAGACATGTCACTTTTTCCTTGCTGCAACCTAATTCCCCAAAGTACAGCAGCTGGGGAGATGCTGCCAGGAAAAATGTGACAACCATATAATAATTTATGAAGGGCCAGTAGAAGAGGAACTCATTTTTATATGAATGGCATTAATTTGGTTGGTTGGGGTTTTTTTTTGTTGGATTTTTTTTTCCCAGTTATAATTTACCTTAAAGTTTAGTGAACTTTGATAGCTTCCAGAACCAACTCTGAATATGTAAGAGGCAAATAAAAGAACTCAATGCTCACAGATCCTGTGCTATGTTCTCCTAGGTTTTTCCCAAGATGGAGACATAATTGTGTTAAAGACTTCAGTGCTATACATCAAATGACCCAATATATCCTAAAAAGTGCTTTGTTCAAACTAGAAATGAGATACTGTTTTGTGTTTGAGTTCGTAAAATCAGTGATTAACTGATAATAATAATAATTATTAATTCAATTCATAAGAGGAAAACCAGTAACAATTCCATATTATTCTTCCCCTGTGCTCAGCACTGGTCAGGCCACACTTTGAGTGCTGTGTCCAGTTCTGGGCCCCTCCATTCAAGAGAGATGTTGAGGTGCTGGAAGGTGTCCACAGAAGGGCAACAAAGCTGGTGAGGGGCCTGGAACACAAACCCTATGAGGAGAGGCTGAGGGAGCTGGGGGTGTTTAGCCTGGAGAAGAGGAGGCTCAGGGGGGACCTCATTGCTGTCTACAACTACCTGAAGGGAGGTTGTAGCCAGGTGGGGCTTGGTCTCTTCTCCCAGACAACTTGTCTATCTTGCTCCTGAATCTTCACCTTCCACACAGAAAGAGGGTAAAGGCTTAAGCCTATATGAGATCTTAAAGTGAGAGCTGTTGTAAATACAGAAATAAGGAAGAGGAGTGTGAAAACAGTTTTTCTCTACTTGTACCTTTTGAACTTCTCTGTGAGCAGCAGCTGAATAATGGTTATCATGGAGCAGCCTTGTGTAATGCTACACAGCAGCAGCGGCAATGGCGTCATGATACAATCACCATTATTATTCATAGAGCTGTCATGAAGACTGCTTAGTCTGTGCAATTCACTGAAGAAATACTGGTTGGTCATAGGCTGAACCATGCATTTTAAAACAGCAAAGTGTCATTCAATGCCCTGCCCTTTCAACCATGCTGTACGTACATGCATAGCAGGGAACTCTCAAATTATACTGTTTGGAAAGGCAGTTAAGGGAGGGAGAGAGACCAAAGGCATAGCAATTTTTGCAAGACTGTAGTTTTTCCCACACTGAAAAACATCACTATGTGTGTTTGTGTCCACTGAGCATGCAATCATTGCTCTGGAATCACTTTTTGATATTCAGCCTCATTAGAAGGAGAGAGGAATTTCCTGACAACCCATTTTTCATTACAAAAATGCAGATTCATTGAAGCTCTTTGCGAGAATCAGCCAAGTCCAATGGATCTTTCAGTAGGAAAGATGTGACCATGGCAGGGTTGTGCAACAAGGATCTGCCTCAGAGGATGGCCTAATCCATTTTGGGGAGACTGCTAGACCCCTGCTGAAATTACAGCAGACTAACATCCACAACCTCTGTCCCAGCTGATAGGCCACTCGATGGAGATTATTGCTATTCAATTCCTTGGGGGTCTTCAAGAAAAGACTGGATGAAGCACTTAGTGCCATGGTCTAGTTGATTGGTTAGGGCTGGGTGATAGGTTGGACTGGCTGATCTTGGAGGTCTCTTCCAACCTGGTTGATTCTATGATAGCTGAGGAAAGATCTGAGTGAGATGGCATACCTATTCTAATTCTCCTTTTGTTCCTAAATGGATTATACTACCTCAGTAGTTAGGGACTCCCTGAACCATGCAAATGAGGGTTGGGTTTGTGTTGTACATTATTCTGTGGATCAGAAACTCAGTATGTTTGAAGTGACTGATCATACTATAACTTTTATTGGAAACTGGATTGGCTCACAGTAAATAAATGGGTACTTCACACAAGAGAATTAAGGAAATATCAAGGTAAAAGCAATGGAAAACTTTTTACATTGGGTAATTCGGTTCAGTATTAGTAGTACACATAGTCAGAAACACAACACACAATTCTTTACATAAAAAAAACCCCAAAGGTGTTGTTCACAGGCTGTCCTCTACATGTTAGTCCCATGCAACCTGAAAACAACCATCTGTTTGCATAGCTCCAATCAACCAGTAGAGACCAAAGAATAACTAAATTACCCCAAGAGCAAGAAATTCGTGCAATGCTCGAGAAGGCTGCTGAGCTAGTAGCTACCAAAAAAACCATTCCCATCAATGGGAAAAAGATGTGCAGTGAGAAAGAAATTCTTTTCAGTGAAAAAGAATTGGATAGCTGGAGACCCGTTGGAGAAAAGCACATGGCACCACCCCACCACGATTTTTGCCTCAGCATACCAAGCCAGGCAGAAGCTGGAGTTTGGAGCCAGTAGCACAGTTGTTCTTGGAGGAGAAACTTAGTGGCAGAAGCAGAGCCTTTCTGCAGCAAAAGCTGTTCATTTCCAGGTGGGGTACGTGCACAGCACATTCCTTTAGGAACACAGAGATGAAGAGTTAGGCTGCCTTATTTCCTGTGGAGAACAGCTGTCCTGAATATTTCTCTCCTTGATTTAGATTCTTAGTTTGTCTATTTTATATACA
The DNA here is from genome assembly GCF_015220805.1 of Pogoniulus pusillus. Classification (NCBI taxonomy): domain Eukaryota; kingdom Metazoa; phylum Chordata; class Aves; order Piciformes; family Lybiidae; genus Pogoniulus; species Pogoniulus pusillus. Next base: position 21,599,516 of record NC_087281.1, on the reverse strand, counting down.
AACCCTCTGCTTTCTCTTATGTACAGCAAAGTCATGTCAGTTCGACACTCAGGAATTCACTCTTTTATTGTACAAGCATTTCTCATATACATAATATACTCTTTTTCATGTGTTTTCAAGTTAACCATCATAATGCTGCTCTCATCATTGATCATACTAGTTGCTGTACACTATTTACCCATAGACAAATACATGATTTCTTTTTGTTTCTTCCCCACATCGTTGTAAGATGATATATTCACTTGGTAGATAGTCACAGCCACAAAGAGTATAGCTCCACACCTATTTAAACAGAAATTCAAATTGCTCAGAGCTAGCTGTGTCTGTACTGCCTCTAAGTATCAAGTTGGACTATGAGCTACCACTTCTGTTTTTATCCTTGGGAAAAACAACTGATTCTCTCCAACCTAGTCAGAACATGAGTCATCTGAATACATACAACTGACTGAGGATTCTGGAATCATATGTGGAGCTACAATCATGTTAGTATGGATTTGGGGGGACAGAGTGGCTGGAGAGCAGCCAGGAAGAAAAGGACCTGAGGGTGCTGATAGATTGTAGGCTGAAGATGAGGCAGCAGTGTGCCCAGGTGGCCAAGAGAGCCAATGGCATCCTGGCCTGCATCAGGAACAGTGTGGCCAGCAGGACAAGGGAGGTTATTCTGCCCCTGTACTCAGCACTGGTCAGGCCACACCTTGAGTGCTGTGTCCAGTTCTGGGCCCCTCAATTCAAGAGAGATGTTGAGGTGCTGGAAGGTGTCCAGAGAAGGGCAACAAAGCTGGTGAGGGGCCTGGAACACAAACCCTATGAGGAGAGGCTGAGGGAGCTGGGGGTGTTTAGCCTGGAGAAGAGGAGGCTCAGGGGGGACCTCGTTGCTGTCTACAACTACCTGAAGGGAGGTTGTAGCCAGGTGGGGCTTGGTCTCTTCTCCCAGACAACCAGCAACAGAACAAGGGGACACAGTCTCAAGTTGTAGGGTAGGTATGGGCTGGATGTTAGGAGGAAGTTCCTGCCAGAGAGAGTGATTGGCATTGGAATGGGCTGCCCAGGGAGGTGGTGGAGTCACCATCCCTGGAGGTGTTCAAGCAAAGCCTGGCTGAGGCACTTAGTGCCATGGTCTGGTTGAGTGGCGAGGGCTGGGTGCTAGGTTGGACTGGATGATCTTGGAGGTCTCTTCCAACCTGCTTGATTCTATGATTCTATGATTCCATGGTTGGAGGCCAACTAGCTTGCAGACCATTCTTCAATTGCAAAGCTCAAAGATATTTTGAGTCTATATTCAGTACACATATGCATGGACTTGTAATGAAGAGATCACCCTCACTCAGACTTAATTCACATATAAACTACACCAGGCTACTTTCTTAATTGTTGATGAATTTAGAAACTATGTGGACTGTGCTAATATGTTGAAACCCTTCCCTCTGAACTTTCATAAACTATACTTTCTGAATCATATCAGTGATGCTTTGCAGTAAATATTTGTATTGCTACACACAGGGGACATATACTAGTGCAGTGCTGAAAAAAACAGAACCAAACAAAACCAACACATGAACAACAGTAGCTGAGAAAGTGGAGAGGAGGGAATATGATAGATACTGAGGCTTATTATTAGTACTTTAAACTGGCAATGACTGGGTCTCACAATGCAACTGTCCTGTAAACAGTGGAGCTAATTGTGGTTTATTTCCAGAGGTCTTTCTCAAGGAGCTGAGTGTCCTTGAAACATATGCAGAAAGAAATTAAATACATGGCTGAGCACAAAAAGAAAGCTGGCAGCAAACATGCCATGAAGTTGTTGTTGACAGGACAGATTTCAGCTGTGCAATTGCTACAAAAGCTGTGGTAAAAATATTACTGCTTTGTACCCATCTGAGAGGAAGATGTTAAGGCACACTTTGCTGGGCAGTGGGGAGCTAGGGTCTGAGGAGGACCTGGTGAATGGTGCAACCTGTCTGCCCTCCACCTGGAATGCAACAAGCAATAAGGAAGGACAGTGGACCTGCCTGCCTCCCTCATCTGCAGAAGGCAGGAGTAAATGAAAAAGCATCTTCTTTTCATGCATGAAAAAGCAGGGGTGGATCTTGTTATCATGTTTTAAATATCCTGCAGCTAAAACTACGGAGTCTTTCTCAGCAGCTGTCCTTTCATTTTGCTCCTCCTCCCAACAAGCTGATACTTAAAGCTGTTTACATATGCTACTTAGTACTTAAATACCCAAACCTCTTCTGTGTTTTCCATTCTTCAGCTAAAAAAAAAAAGGCAATGGTAATGTTTTTTGTCAGCTTCTACCTATCTTGTCCATACAGACTCAAACACTTTGAAAAGATCCTGCCTCTTATCAGGGGTTTAGAGAGAAAATAATATGATGGATTCTCAGTCTTGTCTAGGAACTTGTGGTGGGTTGAAACTACCCTCAGAATAAATCACCAGACTAGCTCAGAGGGTTTGGAAGGAAAATGAAGCTGTATTTACAAGCAAGTTAAAATCTAGAAGCATAAAAACACAATGAATGTGCACAAAAGACATTTGCATATATTTGCAATTATTTACAATTCAGAAACAACGCAACACAATTTGACCCCCTCAGATTGCTTCCCACATCCCTCTGAACAAAGGGAAAAGGGAATAGCTCTCCCCCTAGGGGGAAAACAGAGAGAGAAAGGCCCAATGTGGTACTTAGTTACAACAAGAGGCTCTGTCAAGGTCAGTATAGCAGCAGCAGCAGCAGCACCAGCCAGAGTGAAGAGGAAAAAAGGAAACAAAATCAGTTTGTGCAGCACACTTTATTCTAATCTGCAAGTGAATAGGATGATATAGACTTAGCTGGAGTTTTTTTTTACATCCAATCTTCTATTTTATTTACCTCTTACTATTTTTTTTTCTATTCAATGTCTCTGGAATTTTCCTATTCTGTGTTTATAATTCAGAACCAGGCTAGAAGGTTGGTTTTAAACCACCACAGAACTACAGACACTGTTGTGACAGCAGTTATGACAAAGCTATGGGGAAGGAAAATAGGACACTTCCAAGACTACAGTTTCACTAGAAGGAAGAAATGTTATGAGCCTGAGTGGAGTGGACACTGTTCCCTGTATATGCTGGTGCAGCTGATAAAGGGATAGAGAAAGATGTAAGCTAACACAGAAGCAGAGAGTCACAGAATATTAGAGGTTGGAAGGGACCTCCAGAGATCACAGAATATTAGAGGTTGGAAGGGACTTCCAGAGATCATTGAGTACAACCCTCCTGCCAAAAGCAGGATCACACAGAGTAGTCCAAACAGGAATACATCCAGGCAGCTTTTGAAGGTCTCCACAGAAGGAGACTGCAAACCCCCGCAGGGTATCCTGTTCCAGTGCTACACCACCCTCATTGTAAAGACGTTTCTCCTCATGCTGAGGACAAACCTTCTGCGTTCAAGTTTGCATTCTCTGTTCCTTGTCTTATTGCTGCGCAACACCACAAAGAGATTGGCCCCTTCCTCTTAATACCCACCGCTCAGATATTCATAGATATTGATCAGATCCTCTCTCATTCTCCTCCTCTCAGGACTAAACAGGCTTGGGTCTCTCAGACTCAATTCACAGGGGAGATGCTCAAGTCACCTAATCATCCTCATGGCTCTTCACTGGACTCTCTTCATGTGGTCCCTGTCTCTCTTGAATTGGCGTCTGCAAAATTGGATGCAATACTCCAGATGTGCTCTCACCAGGGCAGAGTAGAAGGAGAGAACCTCTCTAGACCTTCTGGGCACACCTCAGGATACCATTGGTCCTCTTGGTTGGAAGGGCACATTGCTGCCCATGGAGATATTGCTGCCCACCAGGACTCCAAGATCTTTCTCCATGGAGATGCTTTCCAGCAGGGCAACCCTTAACCTGTACTGGTGCCTGCCATTATTCCTCCCCAGATGCAAGACCCTGAATTTGTCCTTATTGAACTTCACAAGCTTTGCCTTCACTCAGCTCTCCAGCCTGTCCAGATCTCACTGGATGGCAGCACAGACTAACAGGGTGTCAGCCACCCCCTTAGTTTTGTATCATCAGCAAACTTGCTGAGAGTACACTCAATCCCCTTAATCAGGTGGTTGATAAAGGTGTTGAACACTGAGCCCAGAGAAACACCACTGACCACAGGCCTCCAAGTTGAGTCCATGCCAGCAATCACAACCCTCCAAACAACAAATTGTTTACCCACTCCAAGTCTTTTGAAGAGACTATTTTGCTTTCAGAATTAATGCACAAGAAGCAACTTGTGAAGAGATGCACATTCAGCAGATAGTGTTTTTTATTTTATTCACTATTTGGTCAGTTGCAGGTCTCAAGGCAACAAATTCCACTCATGCAGAGTTCAACAGTGATAAATAGTTTGGAAAACACTGAACCCCTGGTTCTGCTTGAGACATTTGCATGTAGGTGTTGCAAATTTCTATCGCTGCTCTGTGCTGAAAAGAGACTGACAACAACATGAAGGGATTCTTTATGAAAGTGAAAGCAGTTTCCCTGAGGAGAGAGTGATTGGCATTGGAATGGGCTGCCCAGGGTGGTGGTGGAGTCACCATCCCTGGAGGTGTTCAAGAAAAGCCTGGATGAGGCACTTAGTGCCATGGTCTAGTTGACTGGCTAGGGCTGGGTGCTAGGTTGGGCTGGCTGATCTTGGAGGTCTCTTCCAACCTGGTTGATTCTATGGTTCTATTTTTTTTTCATTTCACCTTTTATAGTGAAACAAAAAAAAAAAACTTCAAACAAATATATTATTTAAGGACTCCTGCAGTGTTTAAAGAAGTGGGAAGGTTTCAAATATTTCATCAAGAGCTGGATCAGGATGAGAAAAGCCATTTATCAAGTAAAAAGGAAACAAAAAATAGGAAGATGGGACTATCATCATCTAATTAAACGCTACATCATTATGGCTGGGAAAGCTGTTGGTGAGGCAATCTTATTGCTGGCATTTCTTACTTTTTTAACTGCTTGTCTTGGCATCCTTAACAGCAGTCTTTTAGCATCATTTTTAATGAACTCTATCCATGCTTCTGGGCATGATAGTAGGCAGCAGTTCTATGCAGTAGAAAATGATTTTATCCACGCAGCTACTGGCAGAGAACAGCATATTAAAAGCGTAATTCACTTGCTGAAAATGCCTCTTGTTCTTTCTTTATTTCTTTATTTATTTTTGCCACAACTGATCTCAGAATTATCTCCTCCACTCTGAGGCTCATGGAAAGTCTAATCTAGTGGGAAACACTTAAAGCTTGTCATGGCCCCTGCTGAATATCATCTTAGAATCATAGAATCAATCAGGTTGAAGAGACCTCCAAGATCATCCAGTCCAACCTAGCACCCATCCTTCTTTTAGGCTGCCTTTAAGTACTAAAAGGATGCAATAATGCATCCCCAGATCTGTCTTGGCATCATGGATGTCCAAACTGCTAGTTTGTGGTCAGCTAAGCCCTGATGTTCTTGGAGGGTGAGATTTACATTACTGCTCTAATTTCCATGTGTCATCAGCTGTTTACCACCTCATTCCTCATCCTTTCTATTTCTCTTTTTCAATATATCTATTATTTTTTTTACTAGCTAACCAAACCAGCAGACTTCAGCTTAATGGCCATAAGCATTTGATAGCCCAGAGTAATGTTAAAACAAGCCCACAGTGGTACACTTTTCTGCATACTAGTATCAACTCTAGGATCATGAACTGTGAAAGTCACTCTTAGGTGGGGACATAACAGGTTGAAACATCAAGCAGAAGCTTTGTTTTCAATCTTTCACTTGCTTTTTGTGTATTTTCACTTACTTATTGTGTATTTTGAAGGAATCTGCTTCAGACCTTTACAGCCACAGACCCTCAGCTACTATATTTTTTTTTTCTCATAAAGATGACTTATTAAGATCCTTAATGTAATTTTAAAGGAATGCCAGACAGAGTTTTCTCTTGTTCAAGGGAAAAGATGGAGGGATACATTTAAGATGAAGTTTTCCCTTGCCACTTTGTGTTGAGGTAAGAAGGGCTAAAATGTTTAAAGGGCTTTGCAATGGTGACTAGGACATTGTTCTGAGCAGGCTGTATCTCTCCATAATAAAGACCTATCAGGGTCTGCTCTTCTGTGTTAGGTGGGTCGTACTAGCAGTTTTGCCTCTGTGAAGGCATTTGCCATAACAAACAGCAAAACATTAAAAGCCAAAGCAAAAACTCAACCCTGCCAAAGAGAAAATCTGTAGAATCTTGCAAAGATGCTGCTGGATTGGCCTTTTTAGAAAATGCTCTGACTGTTCTCTTAACAGGCCCCAAGAAGAAATGTTTCTGCATTTGGAAACTTTAAGATCAAAGAAATTTATGTTTGAGAGCTGGGAGCACTGGGAGCTGGGCAGTGCAGGTGGGAGGGACAAATCACTTCTAATAATATTATGGCAAAGTAGACCTGTAAGCTGAAGTACAAACTACAATCCTACATCTGCCATTTGCTCCAAGAGGATTTGGCATCACATCATTATTTACTTCTTATTTTTTGTAAGGGATAAGATTGGTAAAGTCTGTGTTTTGCTGAAGCTATTGGAATGGGCTGCCCAGGGAGGTGGTGGAGTCACTGTCCCTGGAGGTGTTGAAGCAAAGCCTGGCTGAGGCACTTAGTGCCATGGTCTGGTTGACTGGCTAGGGCTGGGTGCTAGGTTGGACTGGATGACCTCAGAGGTCTCTTCCAACCTGGTTGATTCTATGATACTAAGGGACATATTCAATGTGGGAAGGACTGCCTGTTCCCTGAAAATTTGAGCATGCCTTCTAGCTAATATTTTCCTGCAGTTTGCCTTACCTGAGAAGAATGACTTGGAAAATATCTGCTGTGGGATGTAATTAGAGCATGAATCTGTGTGAAACTACGAAGCTGCTGAGACCTCTACCAATAGCAGGAGACGCCCAGTTCCTTTGCATGCCTGCAGAGATTTGAGTTTCAAAACTGTTCTCTGTGACTCACATTCTGCAGGTGATTATCTGCAGCAGGGCTGCAAATCATTTACCAAAAAAGTGGGTGGCAACCTGATGAACACACACTGAGTAGGTAGGGAGATATAAATTACTTCAGACCTCTTTTCTCTCTGACTCATATATGCTTGGAGCTACCACTGCACCAAGGTCGAACATGATCAAACAAAAGTTCCATTGTAATGGCTTTGTGAAAATGGTTTCAAACTGCTTAAATAGTTTCTGAGAGAGAATAACAAAAATTCTCTATTTGGCTACCTGCAGACGTGAAAATAAATTATTTAATACAGTTTAATTCACCAGTTGTTACCCAACCTACACAGTTTAAGTTTAAGTGCAAAGAGAAAAATAATTTGGTTTTATCATAGACTTGAATTACCATTTGATTAAGGCAGGTCTGAAGCCTCATAAGCAGTAAACCTGAACTTTTGGTTATCACTAAAGACATCAGTCCTGGAACTGAGTTGCTTTCCTCCAAAATAACAGCTTAGTAAACCCAAGAGTAATTTTTTTTATAGACTAAAGAAGAAGAGGGAGCCCTTAGGTATCTGTGGTGAAAAATTTGAGCTATGTTTCAGTAATGAACATAAAGTAACTTGTTCATAGAATCATAGGAGTCACAGAATCCACCAGGTTGGAAGAGACCTCCAAGATCATCCAGTCCAACCTAGCACCCAGCCCTAGCCAGTCAACCAGACCATGGCACTAAGTGCCTCAGCCAGGCTACATACTATATATATCTCCAGGACCTATATGCTATAAAGCTGCATTCAGTGCTCCATTGTAAAGTACCAAATAAATGTTTGAGTTTTCTAAATGAGCTGGTTTGTTTTAATCACCCATGGGAAAATGAGGTTGAATTGGACATTTTCTCTGTGTTCTGGAGCAGCTCTCTCTTTCACACCCTCGTTTCTAATTAAATGCAGGTGCAAGCTCAGATGTTTCTCCATCTTTTATATATTGCAGTGAATTCTAGCTGACAGAAATGACAGCAACACAGTGAACTCTTGGTGTTTTATTTAACCCCTGGGTAACTGACAAAGATAACAAACGTTTAAACTCCCAGTCAGTGCAAAACACACCTAACACCTCTTTTTCCTGGTAAACACACAGTCAGTTAGTTTCCCTTCTTCACAAACCAAGGTATTTCCTTCCTTTCCTCTCACTCTTTTTCAGTCTTAGCCTGATCTCACACTTTGGGAAAAGGTTTAAATTAGGATGAATCGTTCACAACAACAAAAGGCCAAATCCTCTGCTGCCCTAAATCAGCATAACTCCATTGAGGTTATCCTGGTTGCAGTGCAGATGCACAGCTTCACTCTTCTATCCGACAGAGACTTCAGGCAGCACTCAGCATCTAGCAGAATAACTCTAAGGTCTAAAATAAAGCAAGGCCTTCCCAACCTGGTCTCTCCCCCACTCTGAAAGTCCTTCTATATGTGGTTTTTCAGATATGACAGACTGAAAATCATTTAAGTGTTTTCTAATTGCTTGACCACTTGAAACCACAGATGCAAGAGCTCTTCTACTTCGATGTTATTCCTGTCTTCTCATCCTATCTCTGCCTGACACCTGCTTAACAGAAGACAAAGTATCACTTTTTATTCCTTTGCTTTCGGGATTTTTCTCATCTATATCTTGTCTTTATGTTCCAAGTATATTCCTATTGGGGCCTTCAATCCTGAAATGAAATCTGATTGTGAGAGTGTGTTTCTAAAAGAAGTTATCTCATCATTTCCCTCTGGTTTGAAAAGCAATGTAAAACTAAAACAAAACACTTCCTATCAAATGGCTTGTTCATGCTAATGCTTTTTTGTCTTTTGCTCTACTCTGCAGGTGAATCAAGGAAATTTTCCAGCAAATTAGATGTTGTTTTACTCAGGAGATACAAACATTTTACAGCTTGTCATTAGGAACCCTTATTATGATGCTGGAAATAACTCCAGCTGGTGTGTCACAAACAATCCCACGACTACATTAGCAGACAAATGAAACTTTCCCTCACTTCTTCATTCCTTCCAAATTCCTTTCTATCTTCCTTCCTTTCCTCCAAATTCATTCCTTCATTTCAAATTCTGAATTCATTCCTTCCTTCTAAATTCCTTCCTTCTGAATTCCTTCTTTCTTTTCGAATTCCTTCTTTTCTTTCTTCCTCCCTCTGCAGCAAAAGAGGTTCTGCCTCAACACAAGTGGGAACTTCTTTACTGTGAGGGTCACAGAGCACTGGAACAGGCTCCCCAGGGAGGTCATGGAGTCTCCTTCTCTGGAGGCTTTCAAGGCCTGTCTGGATGTGTTCCTCTGTGCTCTGTGTTAGATAGGATTGTCCTGCTCCATCAGGGGGGTTGGACTCGATGATCTCTTTGGGTCCCTTCCAACCCCTAACATCCTGTGATCCTTTGATCCTCTGAATTCCTTCCCTCCTTAGTTTCTTTCATCACAGCTTTCAAAATACCTTTAAGCATTAAAAAAAATGTTTAATTGAAAAAAAAAAAGAATCAGATGTCCAGATGTCCATGCAGTGTACAAGAACAAAACAGGCTGGATGTTAGGAGGAAGTTATTGGCAGAGAGAGTGATTGGCATTGGAATGGGCTGCCCAGGGAGGTGGTGGAGTCATCATCCATGCCTGGATGAGGCACTTAGTGCCATGGTCTGGTTGACTGGCTAGGGCTGGGTGCTAGGTTGCCTGGATGATCCTGGAGGTCTCTTCCAACCTGCTTGATTCTATGATTCTGTGATTCTTTTTTTTTAAATATCTCAAAGGATTTCAGACAGTGGTACATTGTGTTTCCAACAGCAGAAAAAGAGTAAGTTAGTATGCACATTAGCAGGATCTGAATCGGGGAGAGAAAGAACAAAACAAACCAAAGCCATCAGAAGAGTAATTCAGAACAGCAAACAAACTTCCTCCTTTGAAGGAGCAGTGGGAAATGAAAACAAACTTTCATTTTCCTACCTCTGGGGGAAGACTCTCAAAATAGTTCTAGGCACAATGTCCAAAACTTACATTTAAAGCAGAAGTATACAAGCTGCTATATTCAAAGAGCATTAAACATCTGCCTTAAATTCAGAACTAAGCCTGTAACTCCATACTTAACTCACACCTTTGTAGCAAGCCCATATGGAATGACATCCTGCATCTGGGTCAGGGCAATCCCAAGCACAAATCCAGGCTGGGCAGTGAGTGGCTGGAGAGCAGCCCTGAGGAGAGGGACTTGGGGGTGCTGGTGGACGAGAAGCTCAACAGGAGCCAGCAGTGTGCACTTGCAGCCCAGAGGGCCAGCCAGATCCTGGGCTGCAGCAGCAGAAGTGTGCCCAGAAGGTCAAGGGAGGTGATTCTCCCCCTCTACTCCTCTCTGGTGAGATCCCACTTGGAGTACTGCATCCAGTTCTGGATCCCCCATTACAAGTGGCATGTGGACATAGTGGAGCGTGTCCAGAGAAGAGCCATGAGGATGCTCAGAGGGCTGGAGCAGCTCTGCTATAAGGACGGACTGAAAGAGTTGGGACTGTTCAGTCTGGAGAAGAGGAGGCTCTGAGGTGACCTTCTTGTGGCCTTCCAGCATCTGAAGGGGGCTACGAAATAGCTGGGGAAGGACTAGGGGGGATGGAGCGAAGCTGGAGATGGGTAGGTTCAGACTGGATGTGAGGAGGAAGCTCTTCCCCATGGGAATGGCATGACCCTGGGCTAGGTTGCCCAGGGAGGTGGCTGAGGCTCTGTCCCTGGAGGTGCTTAAGGCCAGGCTGGATGAGGCTCTGGTGAAGCCTAGGGTAGGGTGTCCCTGCCCATAGCAGGGGGGTTGGAACTGGCTGATCCTTGTGGTCCCTTCCAACCCTGACCAATTCTGTGATTCTGTGACAGATCGTCCACTGTTAAGAGACCTTACAAACTGCAATCCCAGCTTTGATGTTGAATGTCTTTGCTCTTTAAATGCTGAACTGCATCTGGAATGTTGACCTGTGTGCTAATTTCTTTTGCTTTCTTTTTAATTTATATACATAAAAATAAATGTGAATAAAAGCAACTAACCTGCATGAAGGCTCTGTTCAAAAATACTTTTTCTTGTCGTTTTTGTAGTCTGTTTTTTCCAATGATCAGATTTAAGAAAAACTAATTATAGGTGGGAAAAAAAAAACACATGGTGGGTTTTTTTTTTTTAACTATGATCTTATGCCAAGTTTATGTCCAGAGCAAAATCTGACAGTTGTGTGAACCCCTAAAAAGAGAAGTTTATAATGGAAGCATTGACAAACTTTTAAAGTGCAGCAGGGCAAGTAGGTGTCTCTATAATATTGCTGAATAAGAAGTTTGTAAGTGCAGCTCTTAGTAGAAGGAGGGAGGAGAGGGGGAATGAAAGATTTTCCTCTATGTGATATTTCTGGCATAATTTGTGCTGAACAGTTTCCAAAGTCTTCTGAGCCATAACCACAGCCCACCTCTTCAGTAACAAAATATTAAAGATACAACTGTTTTTCACTAGAGTTGTAGGGGAAAAAAAATGTTCTTTTCTTACCAAAACTATGATTTATTTCTTAATCTCCAATTATAGTTGAGAAAATGATTTAAAAACTTCTCTGATTTGCCCTTCTCTTGTGAGAAGGAAATGTGACATTTCAGCAACATCACACTTCATTCCAAGGAAATGCATTTTGGGGGGGGGGGGTTTATTATGTGAGTTAGAAATAGCCAATGTCAAGTCCTTTGAAAGTACTTTATCAAAGTTTGAACAGGTGCAAAAACTTTTCAGTGATTCATTCAGCCAGGGCACTCAGATGTGGCTTCATCTTTAAAAGTTTATGCCTATGATAGTCCATCTGTAATGCTTTCCATCCTTTCCACACTGCATTAAAGACCACCCTTGTCTGCTAGGATATATTGCTTTTTCTCCAGAGAAGGGCCACGAGGATGATCAGAGGGCTGGAGCACCTCTCCTATGAGGAGGGACTGAGGGAGTTGGGGCTGTTCAGTCTGGAGAGGAGAAGGCTCTGAGGTGACCTTATTCATAGAATCATAGAATCAAGCAGCTTGGAAGAGACCTCCAAGATCATCCAAGCCAACCTAGCACCCAGCCCTAGCCAGTCAACTACACCATGGCACTAAGTGCCCCATCCAGGTTTCTCTTGAACACCTCCAGGGATGGTGACTCCACCACCTCCCTGGGCAGCCCATTCCAATGCCAATCACTCTCTCTGGCAGGAACTCCCTCCTAACACCCAGCCTAGACTTCCCCCAGCACAACTTGAGACTGTGTCCCCTTGTTCTATTGCTGGTTGCCTGGGAGAAGAGACCAACCCCCACCTGGCTACAACCTCCCTTCAGGTAATTGTAGACAGCAAGGACCATTCTGATTAGCTTCACCTCAGAAGTAATGTCAATTAGGTTTAAAATGTCACAGGGAGAAGATGAAGCAATAGCAAACTAAAGCACCTCATGAAAATAATAACATAAGAAATAAACCTAGGAATCAGTAGAACTTCCAAGGATTAACTTCCCTCTTTCTGGCAGGGGAAGAAGGGAGGATTATTTGCAATTCCTGCTAAAATTTTTATATAAAAAGAGCAATAAGGCATGCTAAATTTAGATGAGCCTTGAATTTAATAAACTGGAAGAGATGGATGCTCAGTGCCAAGATCCACAGCAATTTAAGCTAAGGAAAACACTTCATTCCATAAAACAGCAGTCAAATAAATGAACAGCTGATAATGGAGAGAGGATGAAGTGTAAGAGAGTTCAGTGGAACAGCAGAGAAGAAAAATAACTTACACGACACTCCTCTTTCTACAGGAGGAGAAAAAAGCTCCTTAACTCACCACAGCACTCTGTTGGCTGCCACATTAATTGTTAGAGCAGGAAACACCACACAGAAAAGTGAAGAGCCAGAAGCAGCAGAGACATTGTTGAAAAACCTGGAAAGTTAATTGCATTACAAGTTGGACTGCAATGAAGATGAACTCAGTGAACTCGAAGAAATACCTCAAGACTGCTACCTACTAATGGAAAAAGCTAATTGGAAAAAGATTTAGAGGAGTAAGGAATCTCTGGAGGAAAAAAGGAGGAAGTAAAAAGACAAAAAGTAGCAAAATGTAAGTATTCCAGATGATAGAGTTTCCACAGTCAGTGTAACTCATGGTGTTATTACTACTATAGTGATATATTGCATCCTTGAAATAGTTGTTCTTCTCAGGCAACTCTAAAAGGTTTCCAGTCAGCTGCCTTGGAGTAGGCTTATTTTCATAGAATCATAGAATCAAGCAGGTTGGAAGAGACCTCCAAGATCAGCCAGTCCAACCTAGCACCCAGCCCTAGCCAGTCAACTAGACCATGGCACTAAGTGCCTCATCCAGTCTCTTCTTGAATACCTCCAGGGATGGTGACTCCACCACCTCCCTGGGCAGCCCATTCCAATGCCAATCACTCTCTCTGCCAACAACTTCCTCCGAACATCCAGCCCAGACTTCCATAACCAGAATCTTAGCCCAGTTTGTGGATGCCCCTGTTCTTTCTCCTGTTCTGAATAGAAACACCACCCTGCAGGTGATCAAAAGACTGTCCAGATAATTTTCTGTTAAATTTATGTCCAAAATTGTACAACCTCTCCAAAACCTAAGGGGAAAGACTATGTCCCCACAACAGCAGAAAACTTAATTGGAAAATCTGTTCTTAAACCTCAAATGACATTTCTAAGCCAATTGACAGAAAGATATTGGGAGGGCTTGGGTGTTCCCCACCCCCCCACACTTTGGAAATCACCCAGACTAGACTCAGCCAGCTCTGGGAATTGAATGAAGCTTATATTTACAGCTAGCACAATAGACAAGCAGATATTTACAGTAGATACAGTTATAGACAGAAATAGACAAGGGAAAAGGTAATACAGAAACACAACAGCCCTCCCAGAAACCTGAGTCCCTTCCACCACCCTTCCACCTTCCTTCTACCCTTCTCAACATTTCCCCAGTCCCAAGGAAGAATGGAGGTGCAGCCAGGGGGTTAGGAAGCAAAGTGGATTAGTCAGAGAAACAGAGGGTGAGGTTAGAGAGAGAGATGCAGCTCGGAGCTTCCCAGCAGGAGTAGTGTCTTATCTATGTTTGGATTCTTGTTTTTGTACATCTCAGCAAGCCTATGAGTGAAGTAGACATCACCACTGTTTTCCTTTCACAGCCTGTAATCTAGTTCTTCTCACCAAAACATTCTGGCTAGCTTCAAATTAGCACAAGTAGTTACACAGAGGGGAGGGAAAAAGTGTTCTGAGCCTTTAACCAACATGAAATATGATATGGTATACAAGCAAAGTCACACAGAACCACAGAAACATTTGGGTTGGAGAAGATCCTTAGGATCACCAAGTCTAACCAATAACCCTACTCTACAAGGCTCACCCTAGACTGGGTGTCCAGGGAACTGCTGGTTCCAGTTGCTAAAGACTGAGGTACAGTAGGCCTTGAGTGCTTCAGCAGTCTCCTCATCCTTAGTCACTATGTTTTCCTCTGCATCCAATAAAGGATGGGGATGTCCCCAGGCCTCCTTTTCAGAAAACCTATATAAAAAACATAGAAAAATATTTTATTATCCTTAATGGCTGTAGCTTGGTTGAGCTCTAGCTGTGCTTTAGTTCTCCTTCTTTTTTCCCTGCATAGCTTTGCTACATCTCTGTAGCCCTCATGAGGGCCTGTCCCCTCTCCCCAAGGCCATAGACTCTCCTTTTGTTCTTGAGGTCCAGCCAAAGGTCCCTATTCAGCCAGGCCAGACAGCTTCTCTGCTGACTCATTTTTCCAGCACACAGGGACAGCCTGCAGCTGTGTTGTTTAGCCTGGAGAAGAGGAGGCTCAGGGGGGACCTCATTGCTGTCTACAACTACCTGAAGGGAGATTGTAGCCAGGTGGGGGTTGGTCTCTTCTCCCAGGCAACCAGCAACAGAACAAGGGGACACAGTCTCAAATAGTGCTGGGATAAGTCTAGGCTGGATGTTAGGAGGAAGTTGTTGGCAGAGAGAGTGATTGGCATTGGAATGGGCTGCCCAGGGAGGTGGTGGAGTCACCGTCCCTGGGAATGTTCAAGCAAAGCCTGGATGAGGCACTTACTGCCATGGTGTAGTTGAGTGGCTAGGGCTGGGTGCTAGGTTGGCCTGGCTGATCTTGGAGGTCTCTTCCAACCTGGTTGATTCTATGATTCTATGATATTTTGGTTGCTGCAGAATGCTAGCTATTTTGCAGCACCCATGATGTTGATCTATGAGCATTTTCTTTTAAGAAAACGAGCCAAAGCCCATGCTGTAATTTGGTGCACATATTGTGTGCCAATACAGTTCACTTGACACTGTCCCTGGTGGGTGTGATTCTCTTTCACCCTGTTCTCAGCTCTACAAGCACTACTGTGGCAAATTATACTGCCCCATAATATCTCATATGGACCTTTGATAGATGATTTCATTGTTGGACACACCTAATGTATTTCACTCTCCAAAACTGGGACAGCCTACTGGAGTGTCCCTACAGTGATCAGCCTTTTTCAGTGGCATTGCCTCTAGAAAAAATATGCTACATGCACCTTAAGGGATGAATAAAGAGCTGGAGGAAGGAAAGAGAAGGCAAAAATAGAAAGAGAAACAAAGATAGAGACATGGTAAAGTCATTACAGAAACAGCTGAGGAAGTGAATGGAAGGGTAAAGAGGTTCCCTGGAAGGCATGGTGGTAAAGCAGCCCATGTAAACCTCTCCTGTTCAATTTGTGTTTAATTTGTGCTTTCCACTTGACATGTTTGATACTTTCTACCGTTCACAGTTGTGTGTTTAATCCCTTTCTACTGTCCACAGCACACTCAGTTATTAAAAATTCATTGAGAATGTCTTTTCATTCAGGGATTCCAGGCTTGAGCACTTCATTAGAATGCCCATCTTCACTTCACTAGCTCATTAAACAACTCACCAAACTTGCAGCCACTTTATTTTGATCTCCAGATGTGAACAGTGTTAAAATTCCCATGCACACTACAGTAAAATCTCCACATGAAGCACAATACAAACTTTACAACATTGTGCCTGCCCCTTAATACACATGAATCACAGTAAAATCTTGTATGGTAAGTTGTGCAATTGTTCACAAGTGGCCTTCAAACTTTAGAGGAGGAGTGGAACACATTCCTCATTTTATTCCTACCATTAAATGTAGCATCTCAGAGTGAACTCTTCTCTGAGTCACCAGTCCAGTCATCTGCATACTCCCTTCCTCAGTTTTACAAAAGCTGCACAATTCTCTGCAAAGGGCTGCTGGAAGAGCTTGGATTCCCTTAACAGCCTCTTGCTTTCCACTTCATATATCCTTACTTCCTATGCTCTGAACTTAGTGCATCACCAAAAACCTTTTTAGCATCCAACACTGCAAAACTGCTCACCAGGGTTTCTTATGCACTGCTTAAAAACTGCCAGTAGAACAGATGGAATGGAACATGAGATAAACACACTTTGGCTTCCAGCTGTCTGAATTGTTTTGTCCTCAGGTCAGCCCCCCAGAATATGTAATATGCAAAAGACCAAGATGCAAATGGGACATGTGTACAGCACAATAGCAGAGCAGTGGGATTTGGAAGGCTTGATCAGAAAAGGGAGGTCTGATTTCAAAACATCCCAGTGTTGGGTGGATATAAACAAATCCAAGCTAAAGAGTGTTAGCTGCAGCAAAGTGTGGTATGCACCATTCATAGAACTCTCTTTGTGAGTCACTTCAGGGAGGTTTGGAAAAGCTGGACAATGTTTGAGTTATAAACATGTGTTAAGCAAGGAGATGTCTCTTCCAGATGAGTGGCAAGATAATTTACAGCTACACTCTCAGTAATGCCTTAAATAAATATTAGTTTCTGCAAACATAGAGATTGGAAACCATCTGGTCAACTCTAATTCCTTTTTGCTTAGCAGTGATTGTCTTGTTGCATAGAAGTTCTTATGGAGGGCAGGGCCTCTTACTGTAAGAAGCACTGGTGAGAGGCATGAAAGCTTGGTTTTAAATAGATGTTTCTACTTTCATCATTGTTATCTACCAAAACACAATATAAAGACTTCAAAATATCAAGCCACACGATATGATGGCCAAAATATTTGGTGCATAAAGTTTATTTTTAAGGAATAAAAAAGGAGTGCATTCATCAGTTTAAAATAAAAATTAAAAAGAAAAGAAAGTTAAAACCATCTTTGGTCTAAGAAATGATCAGAGTAAATACTGATCCACAGTGTGAGCAGATACACCTGCTTGGAGGCAAAATAACAGCTCCACATCTTGGAGGAAAAAGTATCTTCCATGGTGTTAAAGCCACATGAGGCACAGAAATAAAGAATATCTTCAGATACAGAGCAGAAGACCAGGACACAAAAGGTAAAGAATCCAAATTGGTATTTTTATTTAAAAACAGTGCACATTTATATGCCTGCTTTTCAAATTCATATCCAGTGACTTTGACAGCTGGGGAAAAAATTCATGAAGTGGTTAATGACCTTTATTGTAATGCATAACTGATGAAGCTGGTGAAAGGCCTGGAACACAAACCCTAGAAGAGGCTGGGGGAGCTGGGGTTGTTTAGCCTGGAGAAGAGGAGGCTCAGGGCAGACCTCATTGCTGCCTACAACTCCCTGAAGGGAGGTTGTAGCCAGGTGGGGGTTGGGCTCTTATCCAGACAACCAGCAAAAGAACAAGGGGACACAGTCTCAAGTTGTGCTGGGGGAAGTCTAGGCTGGATGTTAGGAGGAAGTTGTTGGCAGAGAGAGTGATTTGCATTGGAATGGGCTGCCAGGGAGGTGATGGAGTCACCCTCCCTGGGGGTGTTGAAGAAAAGCCTGGATGAGGCACTTAGTGCCATGGGTTAGCAGATTGGAGAGGGCTCAGTGACAGTTTGGACTTGTTAAAGCTGTATCTCTTTTAATGTAGAACACACATCCACTATGCAACAAGCAGGAATTTAGTTCACAAGTCACAAAGATGCACTGTGCAGTCAGAGTTTTTATGCACTATCTGGACATTTAAAGCTCTCAGAATGGAAAGTTGATTCTGGGTGTTTTTTCACTGATAAAAGGAACCAAACACAATGCTCAGACCTTCAGACTTGCAATTGCTTATCTTGATGATTTTGCTTTTTGCTGTGATGATTTTGTGTGCCACACAATTGCATTCAGGTCAAAAGATGGCTCTGGAAGCACAAGCCTAAGATTGGACTAAATATTTGTGTAGGGCACAGACTAAAAAGGTTGGGAGGTGCAAATAGGGGAGGATAGAGATGCGGCAGGAAGGGGATGCCAAAAGTAAGGAATGACAAAGGAAGAGCAGCAGGAGGAGTTGCATGCTGGAGCTGGCAGCATCTCTGAACAGCCCCATGAGGAGGTGCTGTGCTAGAGCAGGGGGAACAAGAAAGAAGGCAGAGAAGAAGGCAGCAAGAAACAAGATAGGTAGAAAGAATCTTCTACACACTGAGCTCCAGCTCCTGAACCTCCTTTTACCTTTACACCAAGGGGCCTGAGTGCAAACAGCAGCTGAGCACTCAGGCAATCTCTTCATCGACAGCCGCAGGTTGGAATGCTGAGAGGAAGAGGAAATCATCTTTGATTAACAAGTGGCTCAGAGGCTAAGACTCCAAGCAAGGGAACCCAGCCAGCACCTGTGAGGCAGGTTGGAGTAGTCATCAAAGCCCTACCCTAGCTAGCCGGGGGGCCACACAGGCCCCCCGGCCTTTAGATCACCTCCACCAGTCACCCAGTGTGCGCCAGGGGCACTCACCAGTCTCAAGGGAAGGAGGATCCCTCTGCCCAGTTGGGCAAGCTTAGGGCTTCTGCCCTCCCTGGGGCCCATTAAATAGGGGAGGGGGAGAGCGAGGGCAAAGTGGTGACACCTGGGCTGGGAGGAGCCTCTAACAGGACCCAGGTTAAAAAGGGGAGTGGGCAGGGAGGGGTCCTCAGAACTAACTCAGGATAGATCTTGACAACAAGTCCTTTGGCTTAGGACCTTTTCCTTTCTATCCTTTTTTCTCTGTAGGAAACTACAGCACTTAATACTGGTTCCTTCTCATCTGCAGCCTCTAATTTCTTTGTCAGTCGCTGGAGCTCTCCTGAAGTGTGTAATGAGATGGGGGAAAAGTTCTCATGCTTGTGACTGCAGTCTTGAGAGAAGAGCTTTGCTCAAGCCCAGGTAAGGGAACTTGAATGCAGTTCTGTGTGCATATGAATTGTTTTGGTAGGGCTGGGTGGTAGGTTGGACTGGATGATCTCTGAGGTCTCTTCCAATCTGCTTGTTTCTATGAGAGGGTAGCTTTGATCCTCTTCTGTGCAGTTTCTTTGCCCAGGAGGGAGTTTGGGTTTCTCTATTATTTCTAACTTGTGTGTTACTGTAAATACTGGTGCATATAGTGTGTGTGCATGCTTGGAAGTTTTGCCATGCTGCAAATGCAGCTTTATCTTGCTGCCAAGCCACTGAGCTGCTCTGGTAAATTTCAGTAGTGGTGGAGGTGAAAGCTCCTAACTCACCTCACCATCCCTGGAAGTGTTCAACAAAGAGGTGTGGACATGGCTCAGATGGCTTGGGGGTAAGATAAAGCTATATTTTACAGCAAGCTGCATTTGCAAGCACATGTATGTACCTTATTTACTTGTGTTTAAAAATTATTGTCCACTTAGAAATAATGCAGCAATCCAATCCTCCCTCTCTGGACAAAGAGAGCCCAGAAGGGGCCAGCACTACCTTCTTCTTCCTGCTCCCCCTGCCAGACAGAAACCCATCAAGATCTCACATGCTGTCAGTGATGTCAAGGTTAGGATTCAGCTGGAAGGCAGAAGGCAAAGGGAACAAAGAGTGGGACTTATATATTGACTTTTAATACCAATTACAAACCAATGAATGATACAGACTTTGTCAGTGTTTTCCTTCTGCAACCAGAGTCCTGCTCATTCACTCTACCTTCAGAGCAGTGTCCAGAAAGTTCCTCTCCTCTCTAATTTAGAGCCAAAATGGAGCATTATCTCTTTAACTGCTACACACTCAATAAGCTTAGGGGTCTTTTCCAAGCAGAACCATTATGACTCTTTAAAGATAATCTTGTTGAATCCTCCTGCAATGGACAGAGACATCTACTCTAGGACTGCCTAGCACTACCTTTTAACAAGCACTATCCCTTTGGAGAGCACTGTGATGGTTTGGCAGTTACCCACATGCACTATAATGTCACCCAGACTAGGCTGAGCCAGCTGGAAGGTAAGGAATGAAGCTATATTTACAGCTTAGCACAATTTACAAGCAGCTATCTATGTAGGCAATATACACAACTATTTACAGTTGTATACAAGTTAAAAGTAATGCAGAAACACAAAACACCTCCTAAAACCTGGCTGCCAGGAGGCTCCCAACCCAAACCTCCTTCCTCCTCTTTCCCTTTGTTCAGAAATAACCAGATCAATACCTGTATATATCATGTAATAAATCTGGAGAGATCTGAGGTGAGATGTCAAAGATGACAAGAAGGCTAGGGGAAATAAGGTTAGGTCAGATTAGAGTTAAGGCAGATGCAAGCACACACAGACCACTAGAGAAGAAGCAGCACTGAGGACTAACTGAGCAGTGTGTTGAGAGGTGAGTGTCTTCTCTATCTTTTGACTAGTTGCACTTCTCAGCAGAAGAATGAGTCATACTGGTGACTTTTTTTCCTTTCTTCTCCCAGCTAAGGATTTAATTTCCATCAGTAAAATATTGCAGTTAGCCTCAAACCAGCACAGTGGGTCATGCATTAAAAGACGTGCATTAATTCTGAAATACTGTTGTAATTAATGTATTTTTTAATTGTTATTTACATTCAATATTAGGTCTCCCTCAACAAATAAGCAATCAGTTGTGTGAATCTAAGCTTCACCTGTTACTACTTTGTGTAGGGGCTATTACCTTGGACTGGGGTTTTGGGGGGAGTTCTGGTGTTTATT
Source organism: Pogoniulus pusillus (assembly GCF_015220805.1). Taxonomy (NCBI): domain Eukaryota; kingdom Metazoa; phylum Chordata; class Aves; order Piciformes; family Lybiidae; genus Pogoniulus; species Pogoniulus pusillus. Next base: position 21,578,586 of record NC_087281.1, on the reverse strand, counting down.
TTTCAGAGTTAACATCTCTATCCTGAGTACCCCTTTGGTCTGGGCACCTGTGTCCAACTGAAAATTGAACAGTGTTCCATTTATTTTCAGGCTGAGAGATCATTCATCTTCTGCTGGTACCTTGGCCATTACTGCAGTGAAGAACAGCTCTGAGCTAATGGTGCTGTAGTCATCCTCTTTGTCCTTGCTGTCTATTTCCATTCTGCTGGTACTTGCAACTGTTTAGCACCATAATAAAATCCACTGCATTTCTGACATGCTCTTCCAAAAACTCTCAGTTGCATTGGTGAGTGTGGTTTGCTACAGGATGTGCATGCTCATGTGCTGCTTTTTGAGGCTGCCAGCTTTCTGTTGCAAGTTTGTTGGCTGGGAATACTGTCAATTCGAGGCAATCTCCCAATTTTCAAGAGCATCACCTGCTTTGGATCATTGTTTGCCTTTTCTTGTTTACTTTTTCTTCTGCATCTCTTATTTAAGAAACAATTTCTGGTTTGCAGAAACCCCTCTCATGATTTGACCAAGGTCTTACCCATAGTGTGGCTTTGAGTTTTGGCTGGGTTTTTTTTTTGTTCTTTTTTTTTTTGGGGGGGGGGGGGGGTTGGTTTGTTTGCTTGGTTTGGTTTTGGTTGGAATTGGTTTCTTTGGGGAGGGTGTTATTTTTTTGTTTATTTGGTTTTGTTTGGAGGTCTTTTTGCAAGGACTTAAACTCTAGTAGTGTAAGAAAGGCTGTTTCCACCACAGATACATCATAAAGCAGAACAGTGACAACATGTTTAATGTACCTCATCCTTTATTTTAGCCCTTCATTGGAAATCCCATCTTCATATGCCAAAAGGTAATCACACTGTGGTTTCATTAATTATTTGAAGTAGGGCAGGACACTAAAGACACTAAACTCTTGAATTCTGTGGTTTGTGCCTTCATAATTTCTGATGGATTATCTGCTACCTATTTTGTGGTTAACTATACTGTGATGGTTTGAGTGTTCCCTGCCCCCCCCCCCCCCCCCCACTTTGGAAATCACCCAGACTAGACTCAGCCAGCTCTGGAAATTTGAATGAAGCTTACATTTACAGCTAGCACAATATACAAGCAGATATTCACAGTAGATACGGTTATAGACAGAAATATACAAGGGAAAAGGTAATACAGAAATACAACAGCCCTCCCAGAAACCTGAGTCCTCAGGAGGGGCTCTCAACTGCCCCTTCACCTTCCCCTTACCCCAGTCCCAAGGAAGAATGGGGGTTTGGCCAGGGGGTTAGGGGGCGAAGTGGATTAGTCAGAGAAATAGAGGGTGAGGTTAGAGAGATGCAGCTCAGAGCTCCCCAGCAGGAGAAGTATTGGTGCCCTCTCTGTTTCTATTCTTATACATCTCAGCAATCAATGAGTGAGGTAGACATCAGCCTTGTTTTCCTTGCACAGCCTATAATCTAGTTCTTCTCACCAAAACACTCTAGCTAGGCTCAAACTAGCACATCCTCTTCAGTTTTTCATCCTCTTTGGATTAGCCTTTGAAAACATGTCATTCTTGTTTCAGGTTCTCATGAAGTACACCGGTGTTCAGTATTACAACTGGCTTCTTTTACTGCCTTAAGGCACTTTAAACATTAAGTTTGTTGTAACCAAAGCCCTTTCATAGCTGTCTGTTCTTTTTGACTAACATATGTTGTTTGTAGAGAAAAGTATGCTCCAGCTGTGTTTCATCTCTGGTAGCAATGCAAACAACTCCTTTCCCCCATAATTTCTTAGTTTATTTTATTCCCAGTGTCATATATTGGTCATCACTCCTAGCTTACAGCTCCAACAAAGGCTTTCTCCATTTGGTAATTTGACATCTGACAGTTTGATCCTATGAAGGATTTCTGATTTCAAATGCCCATGGAGGGACAGCTGACTGTGGGAGAACAGTCTCAATTGTAACAGCACACCACTACATGCATTACAATCTGTGGTAGCTGGACAGTAGGTGATTTTTCAGTCAGTACTCTGAATGCAGAACAGTCCTGCCTAAACATCCTCAACCTACATCCCTTAATCTTCTTTTTAACTTTAGGAAAGCAAAATGTTGAAAGAGACAACTGTATTTGGTTTGAAATATGTTTAAGCTTGAAATAGGTCAAAATTAAACCATAAACCCATCTTGTCTGAAATTATTTTAAAAGGTATGGAAAATAATAGAGAAAACATTGATATTCCCCTGTGTAACACTGTCATGTACTTGTTACCTTGTTTATTGATCAGAGTATGCAATAAGAAAGGTAGAGCAAATGGTTATGAACATGATGATGAGTAGGAAGCAGTTTCTCCCACCTGGGACAGAAATCAATGACAAATGTGTGGTGGTTGGGTGTTACCTGCCCCCCCCCCCCCCCCCCACACACACACACTTTGGAGATCACCCAAACTAGACTCAGCCAGCTCTGGGAATTGGATGAAGTTTATTATTTACAGCTTGGCACAATACACAAGCAGATATTTACAGTAGATACAGAAATAAACAAGGGAAAAGGTAATACAGAAACACAACAGTCCTCCCAGAAACCTGAGTCCCCAGGAGGGGCTCTCAACTGCCCTTCCACCTTCTTCCACCCCTCTCAACCTTACCCCAGTCCCAAGGAAGAATGGAGGTTCAGCCAGGGGCGTTAGCAAGCAAAGTGGATTAATCAGAGATATGGTAGGTGAGGTTAGAGAGAAATGCAGCCTGCAGCCCACAGCCCAGGCAGTGTTTCAAATGCCATATCTATGTTTGTGTTCTTGTTATCCATCTCAGCAAGCATTTGAGTGAAGTAGGCATCACCATTGTTTCCCTTCCACAGCCTGTAATCTAGTTCTTCTCACCAAAACACTCCAGCTAACTTCAAATAGAACCTGGTATTTACAAGGTCTTACAAATATATACAGCTATACACAGACAGATACAAGTTAAAAGTAATACAGAAACTAAATACCCCAGAAATCAGAGTCCCTAAAAGGGGCTTCCAACCACCCTGCCACCTTTTTTCCACCCCTCTACCGTATCCCAGAGTTTGCCTTATGTGCAAGATGAGTTTGGAGGATGGGCAAGAGGAGTTAGATGTAGATTGATTAGTTGGGTTACATAGAAGACACCCAGGGAGAGAAACACAAACTCTGACAGAGACACTCTGTCTTACCTGTGTTTGTGTCCTTGTTTTTATACATCTCAGCAAGCCTATGAGTGAAGTAGACATCACCATTGTTTCCACAGCCTATAATCTAATTTCTCTCATTAAAAATACTCCAATCAGCCTCAGACTAGCACACAACCAAAAAAGGTGCTGGGCTTGCCGAAAGAATGAAAGAAAAGCTGGGAGTGGGTAAAAAGCATGCTACCATGTTCTAATTCCAGCCCCAAGAAAAAGAAAGACCTCACTTTTTCTTTCTTTTCTGGCTCAGAAGTGGAGGAAATGAAAATTTTAAAACAGATGAAAAAAGAATTTCAAAAAGACAGCATACTCCAGATCCTTGAGACACTCAGCAAACACTTCCACTCATCCTAGAATGTGGTGTAATTAGAAAAGGCAGTGGTCTTTTACCATACTAGAGGGTTGCTTCTTTCCCTCCCTGTCACTGCTGGATAATTACACTTAATCACATTCCCCACTACATTTTTTTTCCAGATGGATTGGAGGGCAAAGGTGTTTCTGTGCATAAACAGGAGGAGTAGAAGCTTTAGTAGAGTACCTGAAAAGAAGCAGCAAGAAGGAGGGAATATAGTGCTAGAATTATGCTTCTTACCCTAAAAACTAGGAGCACATTGCTACTCTCTGCTGTTGCTCTCAGGTTACATTTAATATAGAATCAACCAAGTTGGAAGAGACCTCCAAGATCATCCAGTCCAACCTAGCACCCAGCCCTAGCCAGTCAACCAGACCATGGCACTAAGTGCCTCAGCCAGGCTTTGCTTGAACACCTCCAGGGATGGTGACTCCACCACCTCCCTGGGCAGCCCATTCCAATGCCAATCACTCTCTCTGCCAACAACTTCCTCCTAACATCCAGCCTAGACTTCCCCCAGCACAACTTGAGACTGTGTCCCCTTGCTCTGTTGCTGGTTGTCTGGGAGAAGAGACCAACCCCCACCTGGCTACAACTTCCCTTTAGGTAGTTGTAGACAGCAATGAGGTCCCCCCTGAGCCTCCTCTTCTCCAGGCTAAACACCCCCAGCTCCCTCAGCCTCTCCTCATAGGGTTTGTCTTCCAGGGCTCTCACCAGTTTTGTTGCCCTTCTTTGGACATGTTCTAGCACCTCAACATCTCTCTTGAATGGAGGGGCCCAGAACTGGACACAGTACTCAAGGTGTGGCCTGAGCAGTGCTGAGTACAGGGGCAGAATACCCTCCCTTGTCCTACTGGCCACACATCTCATAAAAAACCTGGATGTAGGAACAAGTGTGGGCAAAGTGCACACTGTCTGTCACTGTGAAAGAGCCCTGTCCTTGGAAGTGTTCAAGCAAAGCCTGGATGAGGCACTTAGTGCCGTGGTCTGGTTGACTGGCTAGGGCTGGGTGCTAGGTTGGCCTGGCTGATCTTGGAGGTCTCTTCCAACCTGCTTGATTCTATGATTCTAGAAAATCCCATCCTAACATATGTCATGTGTGTGCTCTCATAGAAGAACATTATGTCGAGGATCTTGTACCAGGCATACACTTGGCACAGTAGTACCTACACTCTGCATGGCCTAATTTTATTTGGCTGATTATGTAACAAAAAAAAAAGATAAAATCACATCAGGTCCTACAGAGTCTCTTTTGCTCTATTTGTATCATGCTGCTTTTCAATCTACTTACAACTGTCCAAAATGTTTTCTTGTGGAGCATATTTTTTGCTTTATTGATTCACTTTATCTGAATAAAGAACATCCTCAGAGAACAACAATATGCAGCACAATATGGCTTATTGATATACTATTACAGCCATTTCTCCTTGGCTTATTGGCATGGTTGCTTCTCTTCTGTCTTTCCAAAGGTGAAGATTCAGCTCATAAAGAGGACCAGTTAGTATGCCATATGCAAAATGGCATTTGTAGAATCAGTGCTGAAAAGATGTGGCCCTTGACAATGTCAAAGCATAAAGCCAACAAAAATCAAGCAAACAACCCAGAAAAAAAACTCTTCCCCTCCAAATTTAATATAAAAGATGCAACAAAAATACACCCAAGAACTAAACCCAGCTGAAGGATCAGTCACCATTCCTGCAGCACTTAATTAGAGAGGCAGCAGCAAGCAATGTGTAGAAAGAACTTCAGATAGATTAAGAAATACAAAAGGTCTGCCAAAACATAGAGTCAATGAAAAATACAGAGGATCTGATCAGGACAGAGCCAAGTTACTACAAAATGTATTGGAAGTCACTGAAACTCAGCAGGCCTTGACAGTAAAGAGGGCAGTAATGACTGTCTGGTTAAGGAAACCAGTGACCAAAAGGATGGCATGATATCAGAGAAGAATCTGAACTTTTAGTACCACAGGGTCAAGGTGAAATTGCAGACAGGTCAAGGTGAAATTGCAGACAGGTCAAGGTGAAATTGCAGACAGGGCAAGGTGAAATTGCAGACAGGGCAAGGTGAAATTGCAGACAGGGCAAGGTGAAATTGCAGACAGGGCAAGGTGAAATTGCAGACAGGTCAAGGTGAAATTGCAGACAGGTCAAGGTGAAATTGCAGACAGGTCATTCTATTTGAAGTGCACTGTGGCTCAGAGTTCACTTTTGAGATGAAAGGAGCAAATGTGTGCGGAGGTAACAGAAGGATGTGGAAATCATTTTCCTTTAGGTAGGGCAAGTCACATAAGTATCTCTGACTGACATGGCTAATTCAGTACTTCCCTACCTGGCATTTGCAAAGTCTCTGGATGTCTCTCTAACCTCAAGATGCATTTCAGGGTCTGGGCACCTGCTGGCCATATGTTTGCTGGAGGTGAAGCAGAGACAGATGCAGCTGCTGTCCTCACAAAGCTTTACAGCATCAACAAACACTCATGAAAAATGATGATAGAACAAGTCCCACAGCCAACTGGAGCAAAAACATCCTGATGGCAGTTAGGAAGTCAGGCAATCTGAGATATGATCAACCATTGCTGAAAACTCAGTTTAAAGGCTCTAGTGCTTACAATAAGAATAAATAAATAGATTCAGGCCTAGCTAATGTCTCTTCTCTATGGTGATCACTTATGGCAAATAAACTTGGACAGCAAAAATGGTTATATGAAAGCATTTGGACACTTTCGTGGAAGGAATAAGGCTCAGTGTGGAATTCAGAAAAGCAGTGGGTTCATTTTATTTTAGGAGAGTAGGAGCAGTAACAGCATCAAGTGCTTGAAGGTCTTTCTAAAAATTAACAAATAAGAACAGTAACTGAGTTTTAAGTTTTTAATAAGTATTGCTGAGTGCCCAAGGAAATAAGTCCAGTACATTTCATTGGGTACTACAGAAATGCACGAGGCACAGAAGAATTATAGTCTGGAGAACAGCTGTGATTATTCTGTCCTTCCCTTTCATAAGGCAGAGATTTCTGCATCAAATCTAAAACTCAGGAAAGACTACACAACACAATATCTGGAGAGCAGACATTTTTAGTAAGATCCTAAGCTGATGGTAGCAAGTCATGGAGAGCTCCTTTCCCTTGCTTGAATGTAATACAAGCTATAAACAAGTCTGAGAGTCAGGAAAAGGACAAAGGCAAGAGCAGGGAGAGGCAAGTAAATGATAAACTGCAGCTGTTAGGGAGCAAGAGTGTGGATAGCCTAAGGGGTCATAATCTCAAAAATATTTTCCTTGCTGAATAAATATCATCTGCACTTAAAAATTTGGCAAACACATGCTGAAACAAAGAAGCAGTCAGTGAAGGACAATCATGCTGTATGCTACAGTGACAGTTAGCTAGGCACAACAGGATGAAAACAAACTGATAAATGGAAGAAGATTGTGAGGTTGTGGAAGCTGTTTACATCTGCTGCTTTGGATACTTAAAATCAGACTGCATGATGTCTGACACTCTCCTCTGAGAGGGGTAAGAATATGGAGTAGGTAACCACCAGAGTTTTTAGGGGATGGTCTTCTCTTGATTCAGCTGTATTCATCCAGCATATCATTTTGGGAGCACATGAAACAGCATAAACTCTTTGCCCAGAGCAGCCAGCAACTAACAAAGACTTTCTGTGCAAGTGACAGCCATATTAAAACATACTTGTTATAGAGCACCTAGGAAACTGGCTTTTGGAGTCACTCTATGTTTAGTAACATGCTGGAAAGGCTTCCCTAAATAATTTTTTCCATACACCTTCTCATCTGTTCAACTTTCCTTCATCATATGCCATGGAAATATCTCTTCTACAGGTCAACATTACAGCAGAAAAAGCCTGTAAGACTTAGAAATGGGCAGCAAAAGGTGCTATTTGTCATCTATTGCTTGCTGATCATTTCATACACTCACAGAATACTCAAGACATGGCTGTGTTGAAATTTATGTCAATAGAAATGCCACCTTGAGCTCCCCCCAAAGGCATATTGTGTAGATCCTATTATCCTGCTTTAACAAAACCTGATCTTTACAGCAACTGGATCACAAAGCTTATGAGGAGAGGCTGAGGGAGTTGAGGTTGTTTAGCCTGGAGAAGAGGAGGCTCAGGAGGGACCTCATTGCTGTCTACACCTACCTGAAGGGAGGATGTAGCCAGGTGGGGTTGGCCTCTTCTCCCAGACAACCAGCAATAGAACAAGGGGACACAGTCTCAAGTTGTGCCAGGGGAAGTCTAGGCTGGATGTTAGGAGGAAGTTCTTCAAAGAGGGAGTGATTGGCATTGGAATGTGTTGCAGTCACCGTCCCTGGAGGTTTTCAAGAAGAGTCTGGCTGAGGCACTTAGTGCCATGGTCTGGTTGAGTGGCTAGGGCTGGGTGCTAGGTTGGACTGGCTGATCTTGGAGGTCTCTTCCAACCTGGTTGATTCTATGATTCCAGCAAGGAGCAAAATAACGATGATGCTTGCTTGGCTATCACATGAATAGCCTGTCTTTAAAAAAAAATCCAAGACAGAGCCCTGGCCCACATTGCACACACTTGACAAATAGACTACCATTGACTTCACTGGGCTTTGGATTTTACCCACTGCCTTCAAGATGAAAAATCACAGACACTTAAAGTAAAGGCTCTGGATGGATTGTAGATTTATTATCCCTTTAAGGGCATACCAGGTAGAAATTAGCATGCAACATATCAGTATACACAAGCAACCTCGCATTCAAATTCAGGGTCTGATGTGTGGGGGAAAACATAATTCAGGAGAAACCATTATAGTTGTTACTAGCTCTGTCTTGTTCTGAAATCAACTACTTTCTGAAGTGATTTTGGCATTTATATTTGCATGCAACTGAAAGAGCTGTTAGTCACAAACAAGCTTCCAGACAGACACAGGATAAATTATAACCTGCATAATAGTGAAAGGAAGAACCATTAATAGCATGTGGTCATCAACAAGGTATTTCTTTGTGTCACTCTTCTGATGGGCATAAATTTTGGTTGGTCCAAAGATAATTTAGCTGCCATGAAATTCTTCCTAGGACTGTGAAATACAATTTAGACAATGGTGTGTCAAATGATACATCTGCAGACAGAAAGGAGTCTGAACCCAGAACATGCCATACCTTAACATTCAGCATAGGTGTTTGATGGGGATTGTTGGTGTGAAAGCATGAAGCACTGCTGATCTGGAATTATCCATGCCTCAAATGAACCACCTTGTCAAAGTTAAGGTGCATTATGAATATGACTTTCCTTTTAGTATAAAGAAGACTCTGCCTCTGAAGAAAGGGGAAGTGAGAACTAGTTTCTGTCAAACCTAGACCAGAAGAGGGTTGAGGTGTGACTATGTTTGCATGCTTCAAGCCAGCAAAGGAAAGACAAAGCAAAAGCTGAAAACAGCTTCTACAGTCAGTAGTGCAAACATGTCTCAGACTGACAAACAGACCCCAGTAACTATGAAGAAAAACAATCTTTAAAAACACATGTTTGCTGAAATTACTACACTTGCTAGCCAAGTTTGAACAGTGAGCTGTTTCAGTTGTTTTGAAGGATAAACAAACATCCCTTTCTCATCTGTGTAATATATCGTCAGAGTACGATTACAATACGACTGCCCATGCCCAGGTCTAGATCCTTAGAAGTGATAACACTGATTAGATTAATCCTCCAGCTCCAAAGGCAGCAGTTTGGATAGAATCTGTCTTTTGGAGATGGGTGAAAGCACTGCAGTGAAGGGAGGTTGTAGCCAGGTGGGGGTTGGTCTCTTCTCCCGGACAACCATCAAACGAACAAGGGGACACAGACTCAAGTTGTGCCAGGGGAAGTCTAGGCTGGATGTTAGGAGGAAGTTGTTGTCAGAGAGAGTGATTGGCATTGGAATGAGCTGCCCAGGGAGGTGGTGGAGTCACTGTCCCTGGAGGTGTTGAAGCAAAGCCTGGCTGAGGCACTTAGTGCCATGGTCTGGTTGACTGGCTAGGGCTGGGTGCTAGGTTGGACTGGCTGATCTTGGAGGTCTCTTCCAACCTGCTTGATTCTATGAAAAGCTTGGACTTCTGCAAAGACAAATGGCATGTGTAATCTTGGGCCTTAGAAACTTTAAAGGAATGAGAGAACTGAGGTAAAGATAAAAGCAGCTAATGTTAACATGTCACCACAGCTCTACTTTTCATACCTAGCACATCAGACAGGCTGGCTGTACAAGGGAACGCTGCCTCCAGATCCTGCTTGCTACCAGTCCCTTAGGAGCAGGGCTACATGATACCTGCATTTTCTGTTTATCAGCTGTGTAACAGCAAGAAATTACATAAGACCTAGCTGAATTGTCAGGGGTTTTTAAACTCCTCTTTGTTTTGGGTTTTTGTTGCACACACACCCCCTCCCCCCCTCCCTGTTGATCAGTCTTAAAAAGAAGCTTCATGGGTTAATATTAAACATTTCAGCCAACTCTTTATTTTCTCCCTTCCCTCCCCCACCCCTTTTTTGTTCTGAAATTATGGTTTTGATATGTCACAAATCTTTTCAGTACCCTCTAAAGTCTATTTTTAGTGAACTGACTATTCACAAACATTACTCAATTCTAGCCAAAGGGAATAATTTGTCCCCAGGCTTCCCAGAAAAGATGCTACTTCATACTCACAGCTTGGAGAAAATTACAGCATTCTCTGAATGCTGAGAGGCTCATGGGAAGATTTTAGACTCCATGAAAATCTGTAACAGGGATAGTTTCTTGAAAAGTTTGTTAAACAGTTATAGGTTTCACACATATGAAAAACATTTCTAGATCATAGAATCAGCCAGGTCAGAAGAGACCACCAATATCACCCAGTCCAAGCTAGCACCCAGCCCTAGCCAGTCAAATAGACCATAGCACTGGATATAGAGGTTATTTCTGAAGTAAAGGGAAAGAAGGGGAAGGAGGTTTGGGTTGGGAGCCTCCTGGCAGCCAGGTTTTAGGAGATGTTTTGTGTTTCTGCATTACTTTTAACTTGTATACAACTGTAAATAGTTGTGTACATTGTCTACATAGATAGCTGCTTGTAAATTGTGCTAAGCTGCAAATATAGCTTAATTCCTTACCATCCAGCTGGCTCAGCCTAGTCTGGGTGACTTTATAGTGCATGTGGGTAACTGCCAAACTATCATATCTACAGTGCTCTCCAAAAGGATAGTGCTTGTTAAAAGGCAGTGCTAGGCAGTCCTAGAGTAGATGTCTCTGTCCATTGCAGGAGGATTCAACAAGATTATCTTTAAAGAGTCATAATGGTTCTGCTTGGAAAAGACCCCTAAGCTTATTGAGTGTGTAGCAGTTAAAGAGATAATGCTCCATTTTGGCTCTAAATGGGAGAGGAGAGGAACTTTCTGGACACTGCTCTGAAGGCAGAGTGAATGAGCAGGGCTCTGGTTGCAGAAGGAAAACACTGACAAAGCCTGTATCATTCATTGGTTTTCTAATTGGTAAACAAAGTCAATATATAAGTCCCACTCTTTGTTCCCTTTGCCTTCTGCCTTCCAGCTGAATCCTAACCTTGACTTCACTGACAGCATGTGAGATCTTGATGGGTTTCTATCTGGGGGAGGGGGAGCAGGGAGAAGGTAGTGCTGGCCCCTTCTGGGCTCTCTTTGTCCCGAGAGGGAGGATTGGATTGCTGCATTATTTCTAAGTGAACAATAATTTTTAAACACAAGTAAATATGGTTCATATATGTGCTTGTAAATGCAGCTTGCTGTAAAATACAGCTTTATCTTACTCCCAAACCATCTGAGCCATGTCCACACCTCTTTGTTGAACACTTCCAGGGATGGTGAGGTGAGTTAGGAGCTTTCACCTCCACCACTACTGAAATTTACCAGAGCAGCTCAGTGGCTTGGCAGCAAGATAAAGCTGCATTTGCAGCATGGCCAAATTTCCAAGCATGCACACACACTATATGCACCAGTATTTACAGTAACACACAAGTTAGAAATAATAGAGAAACCCAAACTCCCTCCTGGGCAAAGAAACTGCACAGAAGAGGATCAAAGCTACCCTCCCATAGAAACAAGCAGATTGGAAGAGACCTCAGAGATCATCCAGTCCAACCTAGCACCCAGCCCTACCAAAACAATTCATATGCACACAGAATTGCATTCAAGTTCCCTTACCTTGAGCAAAGCTCTTCTCTCAAGACTGCAGTCACAAGCATGAGAACTTTTCCCCCATCTCATTACATGCTTCAGGAGAGCTCCAGCGACTGACAAAGAAATTAGAGACTGCAGATGAGAAAGAACCAGCATTAAGTGCTGCTGTTTCCTACAGAGAAAAGAGAATAGAGAGAAAGGAAAAGGTCCTAAACCAAAGGACTTGTTGCCAAGATCTATCCTGAGTTAGTTCTGAGGACCCCTCCCTGCCCACTCCCCTTTTTAACCTGGGTCCTGTTAGAGGCTCCTCCCAGCCCAGGTGTCACCACTTTGCCCTCGCTCTCCCCCTCCCCTATTTAATGGGCCCCAGGGAGGGCAGAAGCCCTAAGCTTGCCCAACTGGGCAGAGGGATCCTCCTTCCCTTGAGACTGGTGAGTGCCCCTGGCGCACACTGGGTGACTGGTGGAGGTGATCTAAAGGCCGGGGGGCCTGTGTGGCCCCCCGGCTAGCTAGGGTAGGGCTTTGATGACTACTCCAACCTTCCTCACAGGTGCTGGCTGGGTTCCCTTGCTTAGAGTCTTAGCCTCTGAGCCACTTGTTAATCAAAGATGATTTCCTCTTCCTCTCAGCATTCCAACCTGCGGCTGTCGATGAAGAGATTGCCTGAGTGCTCAGCTGCTGTTTGCACTCAGGCCCCTTGGTGTAAAGGTAAAAGGAGCTTCAGGAGCTGGAGCTCAGTGTGTAGAAGATTCTTTCTACCTTTCTTGTTTCTTGCTGCCTTCTTCTCTGCCTTCTTTCTTGTTCCCCCTGCTCTAGCACAGCACCTCCTCATGGGTCTGTTCAGAGATGCTGCCAGCTCCAGCATGCAACTCCTCCTGCTGCTCTTCCTTTCTCGTTCCTTACTTTTGGCATCCACTTCCTGCCGCCTCTCTATCCTCCCCTATTTGCACCTCCCAACCTTTTTAGTCTGTGCCCTACACAAATATTTAGTCCAATCTTAGGCTTGTGCTTCCAGAGCCACCTTTTGACCTGAATGCAATTGTGTGACCCACAAAATCATCACAGCAAAAAGCAAAGTCATCAAGATAAGCAATTGCAAATCTGAAGGTCTGAGCATTGTGTTTGGTTCCTTTTATCAGTGAAAAAACACCCCAGAATCAACTTTCCATTCTGAGAGTTTTAAATGTCCAGATAGTGCATAAAAACTCCGACTGCACAGTGCATCTTTGTGACTTGTGAACTAAATTCCTGCTTGTTGCATAGTGGATGGGTGTTCTACATTAAAAGAGATACAGCTTTAATAAGTCCAAACTGTCACTGAGCCCTGTCCAATCTGCTAACCCATGGCACTAACTGCCTCATCCAGGCTTTTCTTCAACACCCCCAGGGAGGGTGACTCCATCACCTCCCTGGGCAGCCCATTCCAATGCCAATCACTCTCTCTGCCAACAACTTCCTCCTAACATCCAGCCTAGACTTCCCCCAGCACAACTTGAGACTGTGTCCGCTTGTTCTGTTGCTGGTTGCCTGGATAAGAGCCCAACCCCCACCTGGCTACAGCTTCCCTTCAGGTATTTGTAGACAGCAATGAGGTCCCCCCTGAGCCTCCTCTTCTCCAGGCTAAACAACCCCAGCTCCCCCAGCCTCTTCTAGGGTTTGTGTTCCAGGCCTTTCACCAGCTTCATTAGTTATGCATTAGAATCAAGGTCATTAACTACTTCATGAATTATTTCCCCAGCTGTCAAAGTCACTGGATATGAATTTGAAAAGCAGGCATATAAATGTGTATTGTTTTTAAATAAAAATACCAATTTTGCTTCTTTACCTTTTGTGTCCTGGTCTTCTGCTCTGTATCTGAAGATATTCTTTATTTCTGTGCCTCATTCCAATGGCAAATCACTCTCTCTGGCAAGAACTTAGAGCAGAACTAAGGAGAAGCCAAAGGAAGCTGCGTCCCAGAACGAACTGGGACAAATAATTTGCATTTTGGCTGTTTATCCCTCTCACCAAATCCTTAAATGATATAGTCTGATGGTTTGAGTGTTACCACCCGCCCTCCCCACCCCCCAACTCCTAAGAAAATCACCCAGACTAGATTCAGGAGCTGGAAAATAAAGAATGAAGCCACATTTACACCTTAGCACAACTTACAAGCTGATATTTACCATATATCACAGTATCACCAAGGTTGGAAGAGACCTCACAGATCATCAAGTCCAACCCTTTACCACAGTGCCCAAGGCTAGACCACTGCTATATACAGAAATATACAAGGTAAAAAGTAACACAGAAACACAACGCTCCTCCCAGAAACCAGAGTCCACAGAAGGGTCTTTCAAGCACCCTTCCACCTCCTTTCCACCCCTCTACCTTATCCCAGACTTTGCCTTACACTCAAGGTGAGTTTGGAGAATCAGCCAGGGGCATTGGGAAGCAAATGGATTTGTCACACAGACTGATCAGTGTTAATTATTTAAATGTGCATTTTCACCTGTGTCATCATCTAAAAGCACAGGAATTTTGTGTTCCTATCAACAAAAGCTGTGTGTTGACTTCAGAGGGGAATATTTGAACACATTCCCAGAGAGAGTGATTGGCATTGGAATGGGCTGCCCAGGGAGATGGTGGAGTCACCATCCCTGGAGGTGTTGAAGAAAAGCTTGGATGAGGCACTTAGTGCCATGGTCTGGTTGACTGGCTAGGGCTGGGTGCTAGGTTGGCCTGGCTGATCTTGGAGGTCTCTTCCAACCTGCTTGATTCTGTGATGACTCTCTGATGATTCCTCTGCACATCTATTAAATAAAATATTAAATATTTTCAAAGACTCAACATCCACTGAGGGTGCACAAGGTTTTATTCTGAAATTGCAGCAAGAAACAAAGCTTGCAGAGAAAGGAACAGAGAGAAACTGTAGCAACAAAGGGAAGCTTCACAGCTGAACAGATTTAGAGTCTTCTTGCAAGTGTAATATTGTTTTGTTTATCATAACAAGCTTTGTTTCATGTTATTGCTATAAAATGATTCTTTGCATTGCCCTAAGCCAGATGACATTTTCATTTCCAGAATCTTGTAAGCAAGTTTTGACATTAGTCTTTTTAAAGCATACTTGAGAAGTTTTCAAAGACAAGGGTGATAAATACTATGAAATTTCTTCACATTAGATCAAAGTGTGAGGAAGATTTAAGGATGGGCATTGTTCCAAACACATTTTCATTTTAGATAAGGAAGACATCCCTTCCTGCCTATAGTTCTGCAGATAGCTTATTTGTTAGAAGATTTATGCATTAGTATTGAAATGTACTTGGTTCAGTCAGTGCTATAAATCATTCACATGATTTTTAAGCACATTTTTAAAGTCCAAGAAAAATAAGGTTTTCCAGCTCTAAGATGGCACAGTTCTGCCTGCAATACTTCCTGAGAAGTGTCATTTCAGCAGTCACAATGAAGCGCTGCAAGCTCCAGTTCAAATAGGTTAACTGACACAGGCTGGATTCTCTCTAGCTCTGTGAAGTAGGAGTAAACAGAATTTGTTGCAGCAGATTTATGTGAAGATAGAAAGATAAAGTCCTCTGACCTTAATGAAAATAGGTATAGGTCATAGAATCAATCAGGTTGGAAGGGACCTCCAAGATCATCCACTCCAACCTAGCACCCAACCCTAGCCACTCAACTAGACCATGGCACTAAGTGCCCCAGCCAGGCTTTGCTTCAACACCTCCAGGGATGGTGACTCCACCACCTCCCTGGGCAGCCCATTCCAATGCCAATCACTCTCTCTGCCAACAACTTCCTCCTAACATCCAGCCTAGACTTCCCCCAGCACAACTTCAGACTGTGTCCCCTTGTTCTGCTGGTTGCCTGGGAGAAGAGACCAACTACTGCTGCAAAGACAATGAGGTTAGGACACCCAAGAGCCATGTCTCAGCTGATGCTCTTCCTCTTCTGGTAGCAGATCAGGCACATCTACTACTTTGTAAACTCTGTGGCTGGAATTCCCATTCAGGAATTATGTGAACAAGTTCTCATGGACAGGGACTGAGCCTCACTTGCAAGTTATCAGAGTGCAAGCTCTTCAGTTATGTAGCAGTTATCTTTGTACTAATTCTTTCCTAATCTCCAAGAAAGCTAGGGAAAAGCTTCATCACAAACTAGTGCTTTTACTGGACTTCAAATGCATCAGGGTGTTCTACAAACACAGACAATGCTGCAGACCATCTGTAGGCAAGTGAGACTGTGCAAAATCACTATGGGCAAAACATTGTGCCATATGCTGGGGCAAATCCTGTCCTGCTGTAGGACAGGATTTGCCCCAGCATATGCCATGAAGCTGTTCTATAGCTGGTATGGGAGATGCCCTATGCTTTACTAGATGTAGAGCATCCCAACAACAGTCTCTAAACAGCAATAACCTGAACCACCGGAGACATTTTTGACTGTGCATTGTGAGGGAACTGCTGTAGGTATATGTACTAGTTTGAAGCTAGCTAGAATGTTTTGGTGAGGAGAACTAGATTACAGGCTGTGCAAGGAAAACAGGTGATGTCTACTTCACTCATAGGCTTGCTGAGCCGTATAAGAACAAGAACCCAAACATAGATAAAGCACTTCTGCTGGGGAGCTCGGAGATGCATTTTTTTTTCTCTCTCTATCCTCTCTGCTGTTTCTCTACTAATCCACTTTGCCTCCTACCCCCCTGGCCAAACCTCCACTCTTCCTTGGGACTGGGGTAAGGTTGAGAGGGGTGGGAGAAGGTGGAAGGGTAGTTGGGAGCCCCTCCTGGGGACTCGGGTTTCTGGGAGGGCTGCTGTGTTTCTGTATTACCTTTTCCCTTGTGTATTTCTCTCTATAACTCAATCTACTGTAAATATCTGCTTGTATATTGTGCTAGCTGTAAATATAAGCTTCATTCAATTTCCAGAGCTGGCTGAGTCTAGTCTGGGTGATTTCCAAAGTGTGGGGGGGCAGGGAACAGCCAAACCATCACAGTATAGTTAACCACAAAATAGGTAGCAGATAATCCATCAGAAATTATGAAGGCACAAACCACAGAATTCAAGAGTTTAGTGTCTTTAGTGTCCTGCCCTACTTCAAATAATTAATGAAACCATGGTGTGATTACCTTTTGGCATATGAAGATGGGATTTCCAATGAAGGGCTAAAATAAAGGATGAGGCACATTAAACATGTTGTCACTGTTCTGCTTTATGACCAAATGTTCAAGGCTGGCCAGAAGAAAATTAATGCAGAGCCATATTGCAATGTTTTATTCAGCTCTAATAAATTTCAAATGTGTGTGGAGCTGGACAACATTGTTTTAAAATGACTTACTGAACAGAAGTAAGAACCTTGACAGACTAACTCCACTGTTTTCATGATGAAAAAAACAAGATTCAAATTAATCTTTGAATTCACTGTTTAGGTGGCAGTGTTTATTTTTTTGTTGTTTGATAGCACAGCATAAAAGCTCTAATACTGAAGCATTGATACTTGAGGCATGTGCACAGTTTGGGGGTTTTCTGATGTTTTGTTTAAACATTCTGGCAAGTAGCTTTCATACATTTCCATTTTTACCCTTACAGCTGAAAAGGCAAGCAGGAGATAATTTCCTGAGGGAAGTTTGTCTTGTAATGCTTACAATTTTCTTACACCTTTTGTATTTTACTTGCTATTGGCAAGACAGCAGACAGCTAATCAAACCACTGATCAGATTCAGGGTTGGCAGTCTTCTTACATAACCAGCTGGGTGGTTTGTATGACCACATCTTAAAGAACAATTTTCTGTGTACAGTTTGCCAGCATTGCACCCTGGAATGAATGACTTTTGGGCCACCAATATGGTTAGATAATCATTCTCCCCCTTTATTTCCATGTTACAGTGCTTACTTGGAAGAGGCATGCCCAGCTTACTTAGTTCAGGATTGCTACCTGTGGAAAGTACAGATTGGCTCAAGGTTATGTGTGTGGTACAGATAGGCCAATTTATATCAACAACCTGTAGAGTCCATCCCCTGCAGCTGGCTGGCTCTGCCTCCTGCAGCTGCATGTGGGGGGGTGCCACCCACTGCCTGGTTTCCTGCCTCCAAGATGGATTCAAGGACACTTTGCAGCAGTGTTTGCTCATTCTTATCAGTTCATGTCCTGTTAGCAAGAAATCCTTCCACAGTTGTGCTGACACATTTTTGTATGGCCACATAGAATCATAGAATCAACCAGGTTGGAAGAGACCTCCAAGATCAGCCAGGCTAACCTAGCACCCAGCACTAGCCAGGCAACCAGACTATGGCACTAAGTGCCTCATCCAGGCTTTGCTTAAACACCTCCAGGCATGGTGACTCCACCACCTCCCTGGGCAGCCCATTCCAATGCCAATCACTCTCTCTGCTAACAACTTCCTCCTAACATCCAGCCTAGACTTCCCCTGGCACAGCTTGAGATTGTGTCTCCTTGTTCTGTTGCTGGTTGCCTGGCAGAAGAGACCAACCCCCACCTGGCTACAGCCTCCCTTCAGGTAGTTGTAGACAGCAATGAGGTCAGCCCTGAGCCTCCTCTCCTCCAGGCTGCACACCCCCAGCTTCCTCAGCCTCTCCTCATAGTCTTTGTGTTCCAGGCCCTCCACCATCTTAAAGAACCAATTTTTGTGTACAGTTGTGCTGACAGTTTTGAATGACCACATCTTAAAGAACAAACTTTTGTGTACAGCTGTGCTGACACAGTTTTGTATGGCCACATCTCAAAGAACAAACTTCTGTGTACAGCTGTGCTGACACATTTATCAAGACATAGATATACTGCTATGATCTATTAAGGGTGCCTGTAGAAGCAACCCACAACGCCATCCATGTTGTCTTCTTTCTAGTTTCAGCCCACAGGCTCTCAGCAGACTTACCATCCTTTCCTAGGCAGGTCTTTGTGTAGTCCTGCTCCCCTCCTGCAAAGCACAACTCTCCTTCCTTGCCTTCCTAGCCTGTCCTTCCTAATTCTCTTTGATCAGTTCACACTGACACCAACCAAGGTCCCAGGTCTGCTAGGTAATGAGATCACTTAGACTGCTTACTCAGCTAAGAAAAGGCCAGGTATGCTATACAATGACATGATTTGAACACTGGTGTGCCTCCCCTTGGGCAAAATTGCTCATTTCTTACTGTTGGAGAAATCTGATCGCTTCTGGGGAGCAATTACAAAGCATTCTGAGAATAATGTATTGTATCAGGCTTTAGATTGTGTAGAATAAGGATGCTTTAAAAGAACCAAGCAAACAACTGAACGTAGATGAATGAAGCAGCTCATATTATTCAAGTAAAAGAGGGCAGCATTGCAAGTTAAAGCAATTCCAAATCAATATTTCTTCACCATGGAATTTATTATCAAGTTAAGACATATGGTTGGAATTTAAACAGGGCCCCTCAAAATGTTACCAGTAATAACAGAAGATGTTATTGGCAAATGTAATGTTAATTATGCACAGAAATCTATTTAGCAGCTCTTTAAAATGATATTGATTAGGATATAAGCCATTTCCAAATGCAAACCATTTCCAAAATCAGACTTTTGGCCATGATTCCTGCCTTGGGCTAAAGAGATTTAGAGTTGGATTTAGTTCCTTTCTCTGCCCTTAGCTTTGTTTGTGACATTGACTAAATCACCTAATTTCTCTTTGCTGTAATGAAAAGCCCTGATTCTTCCTCTGTTTTGGTCACAGGTTATTTACAGTAGAGACAATCTCTTATTAGGTGAATATACTCAGAGAGATAAGTGTGGTGATAATCAAATTACAGGGCTCTCAGTCTGCAGTAATGCATCTGAAATTTTGCTTGTCCAAGCTCACTAATACAAACATTTGGGATAAAATGGTGATTTGGAAAAGATAATTAGTATTCTCAGTAACAATCTAACCCAATGTTCTAATGAGTCTTTGTATTGGTCCTATTCTATTATTCAAGTCATTTGGAACTACCAAGCTATAGCAAGCTTTGTTCATCCTTTTTATCAGTGAAGAATTGCTTCTCTCTGGTAGATGAATAATGTGGTTATCAGGTACCTGATGAGGGTAAAACCTAGGCACAACTTGAGACTCTGTCCCCTTGTTCTGTTCCTGGTTGTCTGGGAGAAGAGACCAACCCCACTTGGCTGCAACCTCCCTTCAGGTAGTTGTAGACAGCAATGAGGTCCCCCCTGAGCCTCCTCTTCTCCAGGCTGCACACCCCCAGCTCCCTCAGCTTCTCCTCATAGGGTTTGTGTTCCAGGCCCCTCACCAGCTTTGTCGCCCTTCGTTGGACACCTTCCAGCACCTCAACATCTCTCTTGAATTGAGGGGCCCAGAACTGGACACAGCACTCAAGGTGTGGCCTGACCAGTGCTGAGTACAGGGGCAGAATAACCTCTCTCATCCTACTGGCCACACTGTTCCTGATGCAGGCCAGGATGCCATTGGCTCTCTTGGCCACCTGGGCACACTGCTGCCTCATCTTCAGCCTATTATCTACCAGTACCCTCAGGTCCCTTTCTTCCTGGCTGCTCTCCAGCCACTCTGTCTCCAGCCTGTAGCGCTGCTTGGGGTTGTTGTGGCCAAAGGTCAGAATCCTGCTCTTGGCCTTGTTCAATCTCATCCCACTGGCCTCTGCCCACCCATCCAGCCTGGCCAGGTCCCTCTGCAGGGCTCTCCTACCTTCCAACAGCTCCACAGCTGCTCCTAGCTTGGTGTCATCTGCAAACTTACTGATGCTGGACTCAATCCCCTGGTCCAGATCATCAGTAAAGATGTTGAACAGGATGATTCTAAGTAAAGAGGTGGAAATATACCCTAATAAAATTAAAACATTTCTTTCTTAAAAGGTGCTCTGTCTCTGAACCCTTCCTTCTCCATCCACTTGAAAGATGGATGAGTCCCAAGTTATGTCCCAATAATAGACTTTTCTTAAGGTTTGTCTATGTGAGAAATCTAAGAAAAGGTATTCTGAATTAATTAATATTTGCAACTAAAATGTGTTTGCACAGAGCTGTTGAAGGTTTAAACTAACTGGCTTTAAATTAAAAGAAAATTAATTCAAATTGACCCAAGATACAAAATTAAGCTACATGTAAAAGAGTCCTTAAGTAAACTGCTGTGCCAAGCCCCAGAAGTTTGCTTTCCATTTATGCAACCTCATTACACCCAAAACAGTAGAGCTAAAGACCAGGAGTTTGTAGCATATAAACAACCAGCATGGTATTTGGGAGTATCAAAGCAGGTTCTGTATCAGTCTTCAATGCAAAATTTCCTTTGGGAGCAACTGGATTTGAGCAGAGTGAGCACATCTCTTTCAGCAGGAAGAAAAGGTCCTTTTCCAAGGCCATGATTATTCTACATCAGATCTTGGAAAAGCCTAGGAGCTCAAGAGGCCATTTCCATTCAGATACACAGATGTGCTAATCAACATTTTAGATCATTAAAGCCTTTGGACTTTAATGTCCAACATTCAGACCTCAGAAACTCAGCTGCTGTCTAACCCTAGGAAATCCAAAACTCTGAAGGCATGTACTGGGCTTTTTTCAGCACCAGTCTGTTAGTTCTGGGAGCCACTGGAAGCTCTTTACTCTTGCTAGTGCAGAGTGGCTCCACAGTTCCTCCATATATCTGCTTTGTTTGGATTGACAACTTAGGATTTGTTTTGACCTGTCATCATTTATGATCTAAGACACAAGGTTCTTTATGGAGAGAGTCAATGCTAAAACACTTGGTGGTGATTACAGCTCCCTTTTCATGACTGTTCACAGAAAATCATTCTCTCATGTGTTAAAGGTGCAAATCCACTCCTCCTCCTATTCATTTCAGATAGAACATTAATAGCAATAAGCATAGTGCTGGGCCTGAAGTCTCCCCCTTATTATTGTCAATACTGGTAATATCTGTCAATATTACTCAGCTTACAGGCTATGATCCATACTGGCAATCTCTGTCTTTCTTTCCTCTTCCTTTTCACCTGGCTGAGTGAATAGCCAATAAACTGGAGCAGCTCTAACAGGAAGGGCTGGAAGCATGCCCTATTCCTTTCCCATACCTTGAGGCTTAAGGCTCCCCATGCCTTGTAATGAAATAGCTGGAAATGAACCTCTATGTCCCGCAAGAGCTCAGTGAGTGCAGCACTAACAAGCTGGACAGAAGGGAGAGGATTCCAACAGCTTTCTTCTGTGTTTCAGCATAGCACCTGGCTCCAACAGTGGTTCAGGGGTGTGAATCCCAAATCGAGTGATACCTGAAAAGGAATACAGTGTGAGGATGTGATCTGCTTCTCTGCATTCTCTATTGGCCTTCTCTGCTCACAGATTTATTCAAGGGACTGCTTTAGGCAAGCAGCTCCTCTGCAATGCCAAGGTGCTGCAGGAGCATTTTACCAAATGCCAGGGCACTTGAGAACTAAGTGACTAGGAGTTCTCCTGCAATGCTCATCTCAAATTCTCACTCCTCACTGGTATAAGATAGGCCTAAACCGTTGCTTTTCTTGACCTACATGACTGTCTGAGCCAGCTACAGGTTGGCAGGCAAACTGTGAGGCAGGACAGGTCCCTGGAGATGAGGTGAGTGCTCTTCTACAAGAAGTGTGCCTCATCCTGTGCTATGTCCACATGCTGTCACCTTGCTCGCTAACTCATTCTACAGAAACACTGACATGGAATCAGAAAGTGCCAGAACATTAGCAACCACCTAATGCAGTAGTCTAACCAGGCCCACCCCCAGCCTTTTGCAGGTCTTTTCAGGTGGATATTTCAATGTGCAATCTGTTTTTCTCCTCTTATAGAAGGCAGGGCATAAGGCAATCTGCAGACCTCACCATGGCAGACTTTCTGTATTGCCATTGCCTTTTGCACCAGTGCCTAGGTCCTTCATGTTCCATTTTGAACAGGCAAGATAATGTCATTAAAAATGGAGGGGAGGAAAGGATGGAGAACAAAGCTCTTTCTCTGGTTTCCTTCCTTGATCGTTCTTCCTCCTTAATAGGATTAAAAGCTGATCTGATCTGCAGAGAGGAACCCATCACCTGTGGCAAGCAACGTGCCAGGCTTGTCTAGCATGACAGCAGGTTTTTTATTAGTTTCAGCACCTGTGGAAGCTATGAATGATTCATGGCTCAAATGATTCACTATAAAAATATGGTACTCTGTCAGCTTATTTTGTGATGAGCTGATATTGCTGCAGAGTTAGTTTTATGAATTGGCAGCACTCTGACAACTCAATTCAAAAATGCATATCTCTGAAATTCATCCACTGCAGTGGTTCAGAAAATGAGTCAGTTAGAACTCTGTGCATATCTGAACTCTGACTGCTGAATTAGAGATTTGCACCCATTGCTTATTTTGCCCCTCAAAGATGCACATTCGTGCAGTGTGCCCAGGTGGCCAAGAGAGCCAGTGGCATCCTGGCCTGCATCAGGAATGGTGTGGTCAGCAGGAGCAGGGAGGTCATTCTGCCCCTGTACTCTGCACTGGTTAGACCACACCTTGAGTCCTGTGTTCAGTTCTGGGCCCCCCAGTTTAGAAGGGACATTGAGATGCTTGAGTGTGTCCAGAGAAGGGTGACGAGGCTGGGGAGAGGCCTTGAGCACAGCCCTACGAGGAGAGGCTGAGGGAGCTGGGATTGGTTAGCCTGGAGAAGAGGAGGCTCAGGGGTGACCTTATTGCTGTCTACAACTACTTGAGGGGTGGTTGTGGCCAGGAGGAGGTTGCTCTCTTCTCTCAGGTGCCCAGCACCAGAACAAGAGGACACAGCCTCAGGCTGTGCCAGGGGAGATTTAGGCTGGAGGTGAGGAGAAAGTTCTTCCCTGAGAGAGTCATTGCACACTGGAATGGGCTGCCTGGGGAGGTGGTGGAGTCGCCGTCCCTGGGGCACTTCAAGGCAAGGTTGGACGTGGCACTTGGTGCCATGGTCTAGCCTTGAGCTCTGTGGTAAAGTGTTGGACTTGATGATCTGTGAGGTCTCTTCCAACCCTGATGATACTGTGATACTGTTTCCACACACAAGTCACTTGCATGAGGTGCATGTGTAAAGAAACAGTTAATTTCTAACATTACCAGCTGTTTTTACCTTTAAGCAAGTTATATGAACTTCCCACATATTTCTTTACCTCATTCCAATGCTTCAGGCTACACAGATGGACCAATTCAGAAATCAAGAAGCAGCAGCTTGTATCAATCATTTTGTTTTCTGCTCCTTCTCATGGGATTTCTTTAATTCCACACAACTTTGGCCTCCTCATGGCTTTCTTTCCGTATGACATATAGGTCAGTCATAAATATACTGGTGACTTACCATGTGACTGTCACCATATTTTGGCTGTTCACAAAAAACAAAAAACAACCAATCAACCAAAAAAAGTATATCTGGACAATCTAAGGGAAATCATTTCAAGGTTTCCAAGAAGTGAGGAAGATAGGTAAATGTAATTGAAGAAAGGTTTCACTATTAAATTTTGAGGGTCAACAAGTGAATAAGTTTAACACATAAAAATGTCATAGAGTCATAGAATCAAGCAGGTTGGAAGAGACCTCCAAGATCATCCAGTCCAACCTAGCACCCAGCCCTAGCCAGTCAACCAGACCATGGCACTAAGTGCCTCAGCCAGGCTTTGCTTGAACACCTCCAGGGATGGTGACTCCACCACCTCCCTGGGCAGCCCATTCCAATGCCAATCACTCTCTCTGGCAGGAACTTCCTCCTAACACCCAGCCTAGACTTCCCCCGGCACAACTTGAGATTGTGTCCCCTTGTGCTGGTTGCATGGGAGAAGAGACCAAACCCCACCTGGCTACAGCCTCCCTTCAGGTAGTTTTAGGCAGCAATGAGGTCAGCCCTGAGCCTCCTCTTCTCCAGGCTGCACACCCCCAGCTCCCTCAGCCTCTCCTCATGAGTGTGGTTTCCCCACTGGAGGGCACCTACACCTGACGCACAATGTTGTGAATAAATGGTTGAGGTAGCATTTGAGGCAAAGATTTCATGCTGAAATTCTTGACTCTGTTCACAAAATAACAACAGGCATTCTGATGTTGAAATGTCAGAAATAATGATATTTTAGATGAAACTACAGCTCCCTAACCTTAATTTAATGAAGGATTATCTTCTAAGCTCAAAGAGAAAAGCAAGGAATAGAAAGAAGTGAACATAGAAGTGAATAATGCAAAGATAGACCATCTCTCTCAGCTGTGCTAGAATCCCTTGGTATCTCTAAAGTTAATGAAAACATAATTTAAAGATAGTCCTGAGGTAGAAATTTGTTACACAGTTTTTCTTTCTCTACCACTGTTGGTTGCTGCACAAAGGTGTACCAGAAGCTATTTCAACATTCAATTTATACATAGCAAAGAGAGTAAGAGTTCAAAGTCAAGTGCCATTGAAATGGGCTGCCCAGGGAGTGGTCACCATCCCTGGAGGTGTGCAATAAAAGACTGGATCAGGCACTTAGTGCCATGGTCTAGATGAGTGGATAGGGCTGGGTGCTAGGTTGGACTGGCTGATCTTGGAAGGTCTCTTCCAACCTGGTTGATTCTATGATTCTAAGTGCTGCCTGTAGCTTATGACCAGTCCAAATACAGCTTTTATTAAAACCTAGTTGACCAAATGATGTTACTTCTACCTAGAAGCAGGCAAAATATTTTTGACAACTAGTTAATTTAGTAAAGAATGTGCTAATGTTGTTCCAACTGTTTTCAACTAGAGATTTTTTTTCGGGGGGGAAGAAAAAGGTCTGAATTTCAGTAAAATAGAGTGGGGAACAAGTGATTGAAAGCTTCATGGGGAAAAATGGGAGGCCTTGAGTCATATTCATATTGCAAAAAGGAAGTCTGACTTCAAACCTGTTGCCTTGAAGTTCTTTGCCACACAGGTATAGTTCTTTTTGCTTCTCTTCTGCTTTTTATAACAAAATGTGCAAGCAGTTGCTGAAAGACAGTGAGGTCACATTTCAGATGATGAATTTAGAGGGAGACCACATAAAAGCCTTATTTTGATAGAGTATATGGTGATCTGTCTCAAATCTTCCAAGACACAAGTTCAAATCTCCTTTTCCAGTCTGGCAAATGGGAGCACAGTTATATATTAAATGGATTTAGAAAAAGAAAACACAAGCCCCAAATTCCATCTTTTCAAGTCACAGGCTTCAGCCTTTGCTCCCCTTTGATTTATTAAAGCATCTGCTAATGAATCACTTTCTTTCAGATTAAGGAACATCTCCTCAAAAACTAAAATGAATCACTGTGCTCATTTTTTTGTTCAGTCTGATAAACAATAATCAATATTTCTTTTGAGCAAATCCCTTTTTCCCCACTGCAGATATTTTGATTTCAGTGCTGAAGTGTTTGTCACATAACTTTATGTGGTCTATGAAGTATTTAGCTGGATGTGCCTTGTGAGTTCACCTGAATTTGAGTAAGAAGTTCAAAGGATAAGCCTTGAGTAAGTAATTCAAAACAGGTAATACTTATTTCTGAGTCAATTCTCATGCAGACAGATGAAGGTCTTGTAGGAGAGCTAGCTTTAAGCTTTCAATTACAGCATCTTCTGCAGTGGGAGGAATATTTGCAACATTTCTTCCCATTGGCTCTGTAATATTTACAGCATTACAGGAGCATGAAGTCTGTACCTTGGTAGAGTTACTGAGGGCAGCAGCAGAGATCCTGTGTAGCAGAGCAAAAGAAGTGGGATGCTTCCCCTGCACGGCCAGTTGGAAAATACCATTCCCTATGGACAATGCAACTGTTGGCTCTGATCTTCCAACACTTGCACACTTGCTCTTCTCCCCTTCTAACGAGCACAGCCTGGTCAGTTGTTTAAATGCTGCATATCTCTGAGAAGCTCTTTCTGTAAAGCTGCTAATAAATGTGATAAAAGCCCCAAGGAGCATTTTAGGAGGCTGTTTTGCCTGGGTAAAAGCATCCAGAAATTGCATCTCCTTTCTCTGTCTCTATTCCACTGTTTTATTGGTCCCTGGTTGTCTCAGGAAGGAAGAAATGTGTTTTTATTGTTGCTGAAGAGATTCACTGCACTCCTTTCATGATGCATCAGAAGACAGTCTTTGAATGAGAAATGCAAAGCCTGTGGCTTTTCACATGATGAATTTCAGGCATGAGTTGTTGATGACTCTGTATTTCTGTTACAAAGATATCAAACACAGATTTTAAAATATTAAAGACCTTCTGCTTGTGAGCTTCACTCCACTTGAGCATGCCAAACTCATGCTAAGAAAGGCAGGTGTGGCCAATCTGTCAAGAACAGAGATTTGATCCGTACAGACAAACTTCAGAATTTTATATTAAAGACTGAGCAGCAAAAAAAGCAAAGGTTTTTGTCTTGGGCCAAATTAATCTTTCACTGCAACAGTGTTATTGAAAAAATCCCAGGAAGATATTTCACTACTTAGAACAAGACTGCACACAAGAAACGTGCTTTTTCTTCTGCAAAACATCTCCCTTGGAATGGTGGCCAATGAGGGTATTCAGGGACATGTTTAACTATTTGGTACTGTCACATCCTGCTTGATCTAAGGTGGAGGAAGGAAAAAAGAGTGACTCAGGATCAGAAATGTTGAGGTGCTGGAATGTGTCCAGAGAAGGGCAACAAGGCTGGTGAAGGGCCTGGAACACAAACCCGATGAGAAGAGGCTGAGGGAGCTGGGGGTGTGCAGCATGCAGAAGAGGAGGCTCAGGGGGGACCTCATTGCTGTCTACAACTACCTGAAGGGAGGCTGTAGCCAGGTGGGGGTTGGTCTCTTCTCCCACACAACCAGCAACAGAACAAGGGGACACAGTCTCAAGTTGTGCTGGGGGAAGTCTAGGCTGGATGTTAGGAGGAAGTTGTTGGCAGAGAGAGTGATTGGCATTGGAATGGGCTGCCCAGAGAGGTGGTGGAGTCACTGCCCCTGGGGGTGTTCAAGCAAAGCCTGGCTGAGGCACTTAGTGCCATGGTCTAGTTGCCTGGCTAGGGTTGGGTGCTAGGTTGGACTGGCTGATCTTGGAGGTCTCTTCCAACCTGGTTGATTCTATGATTCTATGAATTATTTCTTTGGGCCAAATTAAGGAGACTTACCCTATAGGTCCATACAAAAAGACATTTAATGGTTAACTGCCTGACTAAAGTAATGCATATGTGTGTGTGTGTACATATATATATACACACTCACATATATGTATGTGATATATCTAAGAGAAGGGGAGAGAGAGAATAGGTGAAGATCACCACCTGGGGTTCCAGCAGTGTCTTCTCTGAGTCCTGTTCTTTGTGTCTTCAGCGGTGGGCACACACCTGCCAATGTGTTCTAGTCATTTTTATTCCTTGGCAAAAGTGGTGTTGTTTCATGGCTTTGAGAGGTTTCCCCTAATTCACATGGAAAGTGCTGGAAGGCACGTAAGAGGAAGGGCAACATTAATCCTTTCCACTAACTGAGTTGGGGGGCAAAAAGACCTTTTGTTTTATTAACCTCTGCACAGTGCACAGCAAGCCTCCTTATTTCGGTGGAGAATATGCAGATTTGGCAAAACCCTCCTCAGCTGGCATAGTTTGTTCCTTATCTTAACTGAAAAGCACACATTTGTCCCAACTCAGAGTCTGCTATGTCACAGAGTGCTTGAGACATTAATTCATTTGGACCAGAGTCTGACAGGTAAATAAAACTAAACTAAGTCTGTAGATTTGGACTGTATAACAGTGTGCTGTGCAATGGGGATTTGCTCTTCTAATGAAGTACAGGAGGTGCTACTTTCCACAACTGCAGCAAGAGCTGTGAATTAAAGGCTGTGGTCATCTTCAGTTTACTACTAGAAAAGGCTTCTTCAGTTAATGGAACAGTTTAGGTTCAAAGGGTCTTCTGAAGGTGTCCCAGTCTGGAGGAATGCCGGGTATGGGAGGTACGGATTCTCAGGTGCAGAATTAAGATACAAATGGTGTCAAATGCATAGGCTAGCTTTATTGCATTCACATCACATACACACACAAGGATAGGGATGAGGAGAGGGAAAGAGTAAGAGAGGCAGGGGAGAAAAGAGAAAGAAAAGAAAGAAATACCCCCAAGCAGAGAGAAGAGAGGTCACCTCGGAGTCATTCGGCATCCCGAAAGTCCATTTGAAGAGAGTGGGTGGGGAATGCCCCAGTTTGCAGGTTGGAGCTTCTCTTCTTCTTCCTGGATGCCTCATCGAATATCTTCCTGGAGTGATTTGCCTAGCCAGGCCCACTGTCCAGTGGTGTTGGGCATGCTCAGTGTGGTAGGGAGTTTCAAGGTTGAGCCCTGCCTTGTCCAGCCAGTTTCTCCAAAGTGATTGCTGCTGTCGATAAACCAGGAGCTGCGAGACTGTGGTTGGGTCAGAGCCAGCATCCCCTGTCACAACAGGAAGCCTTCACCTCCTATGTGTGCTAGGTGACAGGAGCTCGGTTCCAGGTGTGGTGGTCTTTCAGTCCATGCAAGCTGAGCAGTCAGGCAGGTGGTCCCATGTTAGCATGCAAAGCTCACTCCGTGTTCCCCGGTTGGTTTCTTGTCCAGTTGTTGCATATTGGGGAGCTCCTGGGGGTCTGAGCTCACGCAGGAGGGGATTTCTGGGACAGTGAGTACAAACTGGATGCCTGCTTAGCACTCTCAGAAATTTGGTTGAAGACAAGCTTTTTTCCTGAGATGCTGGGACATATTGTTTGTCTCAGCCTCTGACAGAAGGTTTTCCAGGCTAACTTCCTACACAAAGCAAGGCCAATTTCAAAGCTAGATCCAATCTCTCGGGGACACACTCAGGTTTTGAATACTGTATGTTTTTTGAAGGCATTGCAGCCTTCTCATCTCCATTTTTGGATAAAATTGGATGCTGAGTTAGGTGAGGGTCTGGTCTGCTACAGTGCATCTGTTCCTGCATTTTCATTCAAAGAAGTGTTATTTGCTTAGTATTCTTAGTGTGGCAGTGCTCTCCTAGGAGCACAGCAATGGTATCTGACTTTGCTTGCAAGCGTCTTTCTCTTTTCAGAACCAGCAGAGCAAGGAGGCTGTGCAGATTGCTTGCTCTCAGGAGGAGTCCTATTTGCAAGTCATCAGTTTTACACACATGCTTTGTGACGAGAAGGTAAAAAGCCAGAGCATAAGCTTGCTTGTCATGGATGAAGTAGTAGGTGTTAAGTGGGCTGGGGCAGTGGATGTTGAGAGTCTGCAGCACCTGAGGAATTTTCCAATATTCACTGAATGCAAATCTCATACTTAAAAGGATTATTCTTCCTACTCCCTCTTTTGGGAAATGGTGTTTGAAAGCAGTCTCCTGACTGTTAGTGCCACTTGTTTGAACCCTTTGGTTGGATACCCTGTGAAATAAAGGCAGAAACATTTCAGGGCCCCAAGTAAGAAATAGATAGGCAGCTGTGTGTCAAAAGGAGAAGGAACCAGCTAGAGGGGAGTCATAAAAAACATTAATTGATCAAAGCCATAGTGACTTTCCTTCATTTCCACTTTGTATGTAGAATACATGAACATTCAGGTCACCCTGTTATCTTATTCTATCTGTGCCAATATGACTCATGATTACACATGCAACAGGATGAGTCAGTGTGATCTCTCTACAGCTAACCATGTCTCATCTTTTTACCACATGTAGGTGGCATAAATGACAAGTTACTTTCCCTTTCTCATTGCAGACCTCAGGGTCACATTTTACCGAATACAGCTCCTACTAACACATTAACATTTCCCAATATCTGCAGTTCATCCCCTCACTCATTTACAAAATAATGAGGACAGTTAAGATTTCCCCAGTTGTTTACTGAAAAAGTCACAGAAGGATGCTTCTGAATCCTAGGAAAGAGCCAGTTGCAGCACAAATCACAGTGTGGCACAACAGTGTCACGTTCACAATTGTCAGATTGGATCTAAGAAAGCCCTTATACTGTGAACCAGGAGTTCTGACATATACTGATCAGGTTGTTAGTAGAATGCTCTTTAGAATGTAAGATACTCTGTGAGTTGTAACCATAGGTCAGTAGGTGAAATGGAGCAGGACGCTGTGCATGTGTACTCTGCAGCCCAACAGCCAGGAGGGCAGGATGTGCTCAGAGCCCTGTGAAAGGGCTGAAGGAGTCTCATAAAATTGTATGGATAAAAGGAAGTCACTACTCCTCCAGAAATAATGACTGATGCTTCTTTTTCTACATTGCCTGCTCCCTTCTGCACCAAAATGGCTAAGTTCATGCATCATCCATTCTACTCACACAGCACTACCCTGAATTGCAAGCTGTGGTTATAACTCACTTGTGTATAAACTAAATAAACAACATATTGTTGTTTTGAACAAGGGAAAGGTAGAGAAGCAGCAGGAAAGAAATGAGATTTAAATTCAAGGTTTTCCATATCATCTGTAGAAATAAGGTAGTTCAGCTACAAAGGGTCAAGGGCTCAAACTCAGCAGTACTTGCAGGTCTTGCTTCTGAAACTGTGAGATCTGCAGCCATAGATACAGCACTACCAATCAGATATAAATGCTTACAGGTATAAATGATGGCTCAACAGCTAATAGATGCAGGAATGAGATATATCTGCATGATAGCTGCTGTCCCTATGAAAGCTGACAGATTTCTCTGTTGCTCACATGCTACTCTCTTTGAATTCACTATCAGGAGGTAAACATCAGGACCACTAAGTGAAGACTGACCAGTCTTTCCTGGAGGAAGATACAGAGAATGAGAGACAGCAAAGGATGCCTCTGGAATAGGTTAAAACCCTCACTTGTAGCCTGTTTATTCCTGCATCTCTCTCATCTCCAAACTACAATCAGACCTACAATAGCAGCCAGAAACATCAAGTACAAACATACTAGGCAGACCACTGGATAACTCAGCTCTCCCAAATAATTCCTAGTCTCTGACACCAGCATAATATGCAGCACACCCTCAGCAACATTCCTAAACCCTAAAACATCCATAACAAAATGTCCAACCTTCGCTAGCACAGCTTTTAGCGAGTTCCAGGCCATCTCAGCGAAGAACAAACACACCTGGTAATGCATCAGAGTGGTAAAACACTGTTGAACTGATAAAGTCAAAACTGAAGAAATGATGGGCTAAAATATACCAAACAAATTCATTTTCCCCTGGCTTCCTTATCCTGATAATCAATCAAAAGAAAAAAAACAAACCAAGATCGTGCCCCACGTTGGGTGTCAAAATTAATGTCCTGGGTTAGGGAGGATCCCTCCCCCGGTAGAATAAACTCAGCACAACACAGAGTTTTTTTGGAAAGTCAGGGAAAGATGAAATTGTGTTTCTTATAGTGTAAGTATAACAGTATAAAGAGAGATAAACTACTAGAGAAAAAATAATCATAACCTGAAGGGAGATGGGGAAGGGGTCAAGCTGCGGCGAAGCAGCAAAAGCAGCAGCAGCCAAAACAGCAGCAGGGGAAGATAGCAGCAGGCGCAGCTCAAGCAGCAGAAGCCAGCAAGGGGAAAGAACAAGCTGTGCTTCCAGGCATAAAGCTCTTGATGCTCCAATGAAATGATATTAACTTATCCACTGTTGCCATTCTATGGCCTATCCCTGGAATGTTCAACTGTCCCCTATGTCTGAGCTAGGATATCAGCTCGAAAGGTCACAATACTAGTATGAACATTGGATTGAAATGGGTTTCAAAAAAATTAAGGTCATACTAGAAACAATCTCTGAAGTGGATGAGTATCAGGTGCTGAAGTTACTCTCTCCCAGAAGCAGCTTCTGGTCTCCAGGAAATATGGCACAAACTGGCGACATCCACACCCATCAACAGTAGCCTGCCTGCAGAGCTCCTGCACAGCACCTGACACAGGCCTTCTTTATGGTGCTGCATTGTTTTGGTGCTTGGACTTAGTGGTTCCCTCATTTGCACCCAATTTTCATCTCAGATGGAAATTTCAATCATCTAAAAGTTTAGAAACATATCACTACCTGCTATTCAGACAACTAATGGATCTGACTCTAGGATAAGGTTATCAGATGATGTATGGCACAGAGAGAGTGATTTACAATTGGAATGGGCTGCCCAGGGAGGTGGTGGAGTCACTGACCTTGGAGGTGTACAAGAAAAGACTGGATGAGACACTTGGTGCCATGGTCTAGTTGACTGGCTAGGGCTGGGTGCTAGGTTGGACTGGATGATCTTGGAGGTCTCTTCCAACCTGGTTGATTCTGTGATTCTGTGAAATGCAGAAGAAGCAGTGGGAGACAGAGACCTACCCTTTCCCCCCACCTCCCCATCCCGTCCTGTCCTGTCCTGTAGCCACCTCAGTAGTAAAGAACCACACACCAAGAAACAAAACTGAAAGCAGCAACCAGAACAGGAAGACTCTCTTGTTGCAATCTGAACCTTCTGTCCCACGATACTTTCCTCCAGCCAGTACTTTCATTCTGAAGCTGGAATGACAGCATCATGGTACTGAATATCATCATAAGATTCAATTCAACCCATGCTAATAATTTATTGGAAACAAGAATAGTCTCATTTGTCAGCAAGAAGTCTGACATGAGCTTGATTCTTTCTTGGTATGACAGACACTAATGATCTCTATGAAAGTGAATAGAGATTCAGGTTGCTGTCTCCAGAAGAAAGTGTTGCTGGTCAGTGAGATAGCTGAGTACTTAACTAATCAAAGTTACTGTACTGTACAGGAGGTAAAAGTGCATACAATAGGAAACTGCCAGGTTTGTTATTTGCTTTAAAGCAATAATTAATTACCTTTCTAGAGGAAGACATTGGAAGTCTGAAACCCTGAATCATGCTTTGCTCAGCCTTTAGACTAATAGAAATATTACTGATTTCAGCTGCGGATCATTTCTCTAATGCTTGGAAGCTTGGAAGCTCCTGCAGATGGAGATGAGGCAGCTCGTAAAAGAGAGAAACAAGATGTTTGAAATCAAATCAACTTTTAAACTTATCAGCAGATTAGCACTTCAGACAGCAGTGCTGTAAGCTGATTTAAAAGGTATTTTAAGAGATGATAAAAATAGGGGTTTATTGTAATTGGAAAGGAAAAGATGCCAGCAGAAGTGTGAAGCATGTTCTGTCTTTGAAGTGTTCAGCTCTTTGCTGGGACTTCTCAAGAACTCCCAACACTAAAAATGAATTATATTTTCTTTTGAAATGATGGGAAGAGAAACTATTGAAAATTAGTTTTACTACAACTTTCATAAAGCCATGTTCTCAGGGACGTTATAGGCAATTTCCTCTATACTCTGAAGCAATTACTTCTGTACTTGTAAAAGTAACATTAGACTATCTTTGGTACATAAAAGTACTGAAAATTTGATCTAATTTTGCTCTCTGTTTGTATTTGAATTGTACAACTTCTAACAAGTTCTGAAAATCCAATTGTTCATTTGGTGGTCATGAGGAGCTTCTGGATTTTATTAGTCCAGGGTCCATCATCAAGGGTGAAGTTGTCAGAAACAGCTTTGCAATGTATCATTTGCTCTTTTATTTACCTGGGTTTGGAGTCATTTTCACTGCTCATTTCCCAGCTGGTAGATGTTGATATACACCCCTTCCTAAAACCTGTATTTGCAAGCCAAATGACAATTAACTCTTTATATTAAAGGATGAGGAAATACAATAAACATTGTATTCACAGATTTAGTAAGACAGAATCAGAAGCAGAAAGTTGTAGCCTTAAAAATCAAGGACAGAAAAGTGAAAGATAAAGGAAAACAAAAAAAGAGAATGAAAAAAAGAAAGGGAAATCTTCCCAAATGTAGACAAGTGATATTTTTCTTCACATCACATCTTGACTTTATCTGCTTACCTTAGAGGAACCATTAGAGAACAACTGCACAGAGTTCATCAAGCAGCATCCAGTCTGCTGTTTTGAACTGTATTTTGATCAAGATAGAGGTTATGATTCTTCTGTTCTCTGTCCTATGCATACGAGTATGGGCTGAGTGTTTTATTAACCCATTTTTCTTGCATTTATTAGTGCTGGTTTAATTCTGCCACTGTCAGATCTACATTTGAGGTGATATGAAACTCAGAGATGAATACACTCTTTTATTAGCTGCGTACAAGCTTTTGAAGCTAGCCCCATTACCAGTAGAGATGAGGATTCCAGGTTCCACCATTAAGGTGATCTTAAAGGAATACATCATCATTGCAGAGGGCAGCCTAAACCTGGGGAGATGACAGAATATGTTGTCAATATTGCTTAAATGCAGCTTGGAAGGGCTTCATTTGGGAATGAAGTTGTGCTGGGGGAAGTCTAGGCTGGATGTTAGGGGGAAGTTCTTCCCAGAGAGAGTGATTGGCATTGGAATGGGCTGCCCAGGGAGGTGGTGGACTCACCGTCCCTGGAAGTGTTGAAGCAAAGCCTGGCTGAGGCACTTAGTGCCATGGTCTGGTTGACTGGCTAGGGCTGGGTGCTAGGTTGGCCTGGATGATCTTGGAGGTCTCTTCCAACCTGGTTGATTCTATGATTCTATGATAAGACATAGCAATCTTTATCCTTGCAGTGACAATGCAGGTAATAAACCATGGCTGGATGTATCAGTGGAAGTAGTCTTTCATCCTCATACCTATAAATACTGCTTCCCTTTCCACACTAGCAGATGTCAGACCGTGAGGCCTTTCAGTTTCGTGTGTACAGATGAGAAAAGACCAAACAGCTGCAATTAGCAGTAACAGTGCAAATGAAATACAACAAACTTTCTGGAGCCTCCTGTTGCAGAGCTGTGAAGTTCTCTCATACATTTTGAGTAATTGTATGTGGTCTCCTAAGGTGAAGTGCCTTGAGACTAGATGGCAGGAAGGCAGATGTAAATTTTTAAAAGGCAATAACAAAAAGTTATTTTTTGAGTTAGGAGCAGATCTCTGAGCTGGCTGCACAAAACTTTCCACTGCACAAGAGAATGTGTGCCATTCACCTACATTCATTTGAAATGGATTTATTATATGTTATCCCTTTCGCCATGGCTTCCACATATATACAACCCTTCACACTATCCACTGATATATTTATGTAATAGATCATTGTCTTCCAGTCAAGGATTTTGCACTTAAAAGAGAAAAGAAAAATACTTATAAATAATGGGGGCTGTGGAGAAGACTTTCAGCTCTACATAATGCACTGTAACAACTCATTCTGTTTTGGAAGCGAAATAACAAACATCAAAGTTTGCCTTTCAGAAACACTTGGCAGAAAATAGCTCTTCATTCTCAAAGCAATGGAGAGGTTATGATTTTAATTTAGCTCTTCTGTTTGACTTCTGTTTTCAAAGCAGATCTCCGGAAAATAGGATACTCCTGAAATATATTGAATATATTTGACTGAAAGCATATGCTGAAATACTGGAAGAGCTTACATCCTATAAATGTGTGTTATGAAGGGGAGATTAATTAATGCAAGATGATATTATTCCAAAATTAATATTGCTTATTAAAGTTGTTATTCAATATTCTCACCACCACCGACCACTAATTTTAATAATAATTGATTCTTCGCAGTCACAGAATCATAGAATCAGTCAGGGTTGGAAGGGACCACAAGGATCATCTTGTTCCAACTCCCCTGCCATGGGCAGGGACACCCTACCCTAGATCAGGAAATGGATCATCAGTCATAGCAACATTTTACAGATAATAATCAGCAAAATATAGGACGAGGGAGGTTATTCTGCCCCTGTACTCAGCGCTGGTCAGGACACACCTTGAGTGCTGTGTCCAGTTCTGGGCCCCTCCATTCAAGAGAGATGTTGAGGTGCTGGAACATGTCCAGAGAAGGGCAACAAAGCTGGTGAGGGGCCTGGAACACAAACCCTATGAGGAGAGGCTGAGGGAGCTGGGCCTGTTTAGCCTGGAGAAGAGGAGGCTCA
The DNA here is from genome assembly GCF_015220805.1 of Pogoniulus pusillus. Taxonomy (NCBI): domain Eukaryota; kingdom Metazoa; phylum Chordata; class Aves; order Piciformes; family Lybiidae; genus Pogoniulus; species Pogoniulus pusillus. The sequence goes on along the minus strand of NC_087281.1, from coordinate 21,542,121 downwards.
GGGGGGACCTCATTGCTCTCTACAACTACCTGAAGGGAGGCTGTAGCCAGGTGGGGGTTGGTCTCTTCTGCCAGACAACCAGCAATAGAACAAGGGGACACAGTCTCAAGTTGTGCCAGGGGAAGTCTAGGCTGGATGTTAGGAGCAAGTTTTTCACAGAGAGAGTGATTGGCATTGGAATGGGCTGCCCAGGGAGGTGGTGGAGTCACCATCCCTGGAGGTGTTCAAGAAGAGACTGGATGAGGCACTTAGTGCCATGGTTTAGTTGACTGGCTAGGGCTGGGTGCTAGGTTGGACTGGATGATCTTGGAGGTCTCTTTCTACCTGGTTGATTCTATGATTCTATGACAGCATTTTCAACTGTGGGAAAGCAGGACTAGTTTATACAACCCACTTCTCTTGCTTGTAGATGCTGTGCCCATAGCCCATCTAGAGGACAGATACAGGGTGGGGTTCATCTGGAGGTTTGCAACACAAGTTTATCTGATGTCCTCTAAAATGAAATGAGATACATGAAGAAAATCCACTAGTTTTGGATGTCCCTTCCAACCCAGAGCATTCTATGATTCTACAGCTTTATTCTATGATTGTAAACCTGAGGTCAGACCATGCATATAATCCTACAACGATCAATGGTGCTAAGCATCAGCCTCTAAATGCCATGGCAAACCCAATACAGTTTCTTGGTTCAGTTGCTGCAGAGTGATGCAGTCATCAGTATGATGAGAAATGATTTAAAACTCCAGAATGATAAGATATTTATCCTTTTCCAATCCCCCTTTCCAAACTTTCTGCCCTTTCCAGCTCTCTGCTTGCAGGTCCTTCTCTGATCTTTGTGACAAAGTTATGCCTCTGACTAGGATGCTGTAATTTTTGTCACCGCTCTTTGCATCACCTGTATGACAGGTTCAGCCATCCTGTAGAGATGACATTCAGCCACTGAGTTTATACTGTGCATCCACTGCTCCCAGGACCTCTCCATTACCTAGGGCAGCCCTGTGGATGCAGCAGCTACTCTGAAGGCCCATCACCTAAGGGGAAAGTCCAAAATTAATTGCAGTGCTCCACAGTTTTGACCTTGAACATTGAAATTAATTACAGTTCTTTGTGGGAAGCAAATCAGACATAATTTCATTTTCATAAAGACTTAATGTTAGCCTTAATGTTTCAATGTCTTAGATTTGTGGTCTTAGATTTAGTGCCTTTTTAGCTAAGAATTCCTCATATCTCTTATTTCCAGCTGTGTGTACAATTACTACCAAAACCACAGGGAACTACGTAACTGAGCCAATCCCTTAGCTGTAATGCAAGAAAGTTCAATAGAACAGATGAAGAAAGTATGAAGTCTAAAGCACGTCAAAGAAAGGAAAATGGAGAGTTTATATGCTAACAATTAGTAACAAAACACAAACCAGTCAGAAATAACCACAGGAAGCTTAGTATCACATTAAACCACCTAATTTACAGTTGTTCCCCATCACCAGTAAAGAAAAGATCACTAAATGTTTCCCTTGCTCTAAATTCAAGAGTTAGAGGACCTAACTGAATTTTGAATAGAGTCTGTTTGTACTGTAATTAAAGTACAAAACAAGCAACAAGGACAATTAAAGAAGTGTAAGAGATGTAGTTAAAAGAAATGAACTCTCGATATGGCAACGATGTGCTTTATCCTCAGAAATAGTTTTATCAATGATTTTAGATTCTCAGTCCTCAAAATCTGTTGCCTTGACCCTTGTCCTGAATATCACACCATTAATTTAATAAGCTATTTAAATTACCTAAAACTACCAATTTCATTTAAGGGGAAGCAAGACCATCGATTTATTTATCAACCTCCTCTTCTGACTAAACAGGCATTTGTGTAGCAAACTAATAGAGCTGTCAGGTTACAATTAGTTAATAATACACAGCAAATAATCAAATAAGGTCAGACAGGAAATTATTCTGTTCAACACATGCCTTACCAGCAGGATCAATGCTGATCAGCCTGAGCAAGAAGCTGCCACAAGGGCACGAGTACCTAGAAAGGTATGAAAGGGCTCTTTGCTCAGGCAAAGAAGCTTGAGGTTTGTGTCCAGGGAACATGTATCCCTGTTCTGTCTTAGAACTTGACTGCAGATCCTCATGACTGCTAACAGTATGCAGGGCTTTTGAAGGACTGTGAGTGCCCATGAATTTTCAGATGTCCTGTCTTGGATTAGAGTTTCAAACACTAAAGAAGATCAGCCTCTTTGTTGCTCTTTTCACTACAAAGAGGAAATATGGGATTATTCACATGCCTGCTACCTTTTGAGATTGAGACTTTAAACAGCACAGATTAGGGGTGAAGGCAGAAAACATCTTATTCTTGCAATCAGAATCATAGAATCAACCAGGTTGGAAGAGACCTCCAAGATCAGCCAGGCCAACCTAGCACCCAGCCCTAGCCAGTCAACTACACCATGGCACTAAGTGCCTCATCCAGGATTGTGTTGAAGACTTCAAGGGACGGTGACTCCACCACCTCCCTGGGCAGCGCATTCCAATGCCAATCACTCTCTCTGCCAACAACTTCCTCCTAACATCCAGCCTAGACTTCCCCCAGCACAACTTGAGACTGTGTCCCCTTGTTCTATTGCTGGTTGTCTGGCAGAAGAGACCAACCCCACCTGACTACAACCTCCCTTCAGGTAGTTGTAGACAGCAATGAGGTCCCCCCTGAGCCTCCTCTTCTCCAGGCTAAACACCCCCAGCTCCCTCAGCCTCTCCTCATAGGGTTTGTGTTCCAGGCCCCTCACCAGCTTTGTTGCCCTTCTCTGGACACCTTCCAGCACCTCAACATCTCTTGTGAATTGAGGAGCCCAGAACTGGACACAGCACTCAAGGTGTGGCCTGACAGGGGCAGAATAATCTCCCTTGTCCTACTGGCCACACTGTTCCTGATGCAGGCCAGGATGCCATTGGCTCTCTTGGCCACCTGGGCACACTGCTGCCTCATCTTCAGCCTACTATCTACCAGTACCCCCAGGTACCCTCTAGCAGTGTAGGTTTCTTTTTTTCATACCTGGTTTTAAAACTTAGTTCAAGACACCTGCATAATCATAGAATCATAGAATCATAGAATCATAGAATCATAGAATCAACGAGGTTGGAAGAGACCTCCAAGATCATCCAGTCCAACCTAGCACTCAGCCCTATCCAATCAACTAGACCATGGCACTAAGTGCCTCATCCAGTCATGTAACACTTTGATGCAACAAAAATGGACCCAAACCCACTTTCTATTAATATGGCAGCCAGAAGAGGAGTTCGAGATCTCTCATTAGCTTCTCACTATATTCCTTCTGGGAGTCTGATTTACAGTAAATTAAAAAGGGATAATATTCAGGTACTTTCCCCAGGGTGCATGTGTAACCATGCATGGTGCTCACCAAACAACCACACATCTGAGAGATGTTTTAGGGAGAAGAAGCACTAAAGAACTAAGACATGTTTTATTTGCTGCAGGGAAATTCCCAAACGATGTTCTTCCTCCTTGAGGCTGCCACAATAGAGCAAGAAGGCAAGCTTCAGAGATTGCCTTTCTCTCAGCACAGATAGCAGAGTCTAGCTGTGTCTTAATAGTACCAAGCTGGAGATACTTAGAATGCAGTATAAAACAATATTGCTCTCATCATTTTGTGTTCATCATTGCAAAACCATGCAGGGGGGGTGGTGGGGAAATCATCAGAATTGTGACAAGCCTGGAGGGAGAAGAGGTTTATATGAATGACACTTAGTTTAATGGAAATCAGAGAAAGAAAAGAAGTGAAGCAAAATAAAAAATCAATAATTTTCTTACAGATTGAGTCTACATTTTCAGATCAATAGCAAACACAGATGATTATAAGCCCTCTGACCACTTGAATCTGACAAACAACTTTACCAGCTGACACATCCGTGACTTCTATACCCAGCTTCTTTATTTGCTATGAATCTGGGCCAGTAATTGGTGCCACACCTCTAGGATTTAGTCCATCCTCTGCAAGACTCCAAGATGCACCTTCTCTGTGTTTATAAAAGAATGAATCAGAGAAAATCAGAAGGTTAAGCCTGATGAGGCAGGTTAAAATGCATCCAGTATTTTTACTGCAGAAACTTGGAGGAAAGTTCTGGCCTTCTACATAGCATGTGATGGGGTCTTTGATTTTCTGAAGGTGCTGGAAAATAGCATTTCATGTACTTGTTCAGTTACCTCATATTCAGTCCTCTAACCTCATACAGCTCTTTATTTATACCACTCCACTAAGCACCTAGATCAAAACCACAGCTAGAGCCAAGAAAACTGATCAGCTTCTACGGCAAGAAAATTACTTAGGAACAGTCATATCTGCCCTCTATTTCTCAGATGGTTTTGCTGAGTTTGAAAGAGAGATGAGATCCATTCATGCAGGCAGGGGGGATAGATTTTTCTAAATGATGCCATACAAGAAACACTTTAGAAACAAAAAAATAATTACACTGATAGCAGTCAGGAGAAGATGGGAAGTCATAATGCCTATTAAAAGACAGCACACATGAACAACAGCAGCTGAATTATATGGGAAAGTAATTTAAGAGGGAAATTACTTCTTTTTGGTGTTCTCTGTGGCACATTTTCTTGTTCCTTTTTGATCTAGATTATTTATCTTCAGGGTGTAGTTAAAATTATTGCATTCTTTTAAACCTGATGTTTGACACAAGAAAGCCAGCACATATTCTTTTAAACTGAAGCTGAAGTAAAACATTTGTTACATGATTTATACACCATTTCCTTTAAGAAAAAAAAATCTGGTTATTTTATTTTGCATATAAAGATTGGTTCATATTTATCCACTGCACTTAGAGGCCCCTGTGATGGTTTGGGTGTTCCCTGCTCCCCCGCACTTTGGAAATCACCCAGACTAGGCTCAGCCAGCTCAGGAAATATGAATGAAGCTTATATTTACAGATAGCACAATATACAAGCAGATATTTACAGTAGATACAGTTATAGACAGAAATAGACAAGGGAAAAGGTAATACAGAAACACAACAGCCCTCCCAGAAACCTGAGTCCCCAGGAGGGGCTCCCAACCGTCCCTTCACCTTCCCCCTACCCCTCTAAACCTTACTCCAGTCCCAAGGAAGAATGGAGGTTCAGCCAGGGGGTTAGGAAGCAAAGTGGATTAGTCCAAACTGGAGGGTGAGGTCAGAGAGATGCAGCTCAGCCAGCAGCCCCAGCGAGAGTGATTATCTATGTTTTTATTTCTTGTTCCTATACATCTCAGCAAGCCCATGAGTGAAGTAGACATCACCACTGTTTTCCTTTCACAGCCTGTAATCGAGTTCTTCTCACCAAAGCATTCTATCCTGCTTCGAACTAGCACAGCCCCAAAGGAATTAGCAGGCTGTCTTAAAGAGAGCTTCTTCAAACAGACAAGTAGGAGCAACAAGAGTTGAAAAGAGGAGCAAGCATGGAAGGAACTTGGTCAAGGTATCAATTCAAAGGTAGCAATCAGAGTAACACATATATATTATAACATGTGGTCTTTTGCCCTGTGCTGTACAAGGGCACAAAGGGGAACACAAACCTCTCCTCCACATATTACAAACATCTTATAGGTCCCTCAAGCTGCCAGAGCAATATGTCCTGCTTTCAGTCTCCCTATCATCTTTTTCCCTCTGATTGTCTCACACATCTCTTTGAGTTCTCATCTCTTTTGAGATGCTCTGATATGTCATCACACTGGTTTGAGATTACAAGCTTGAGCAATGATTGCTATGAATTTGTGCAGCCAGGCATACAGAGCTTTGGCATATTGGGATCCCAACCTAGCTACAATTTTGAGGGTGATAAGTGTTACTGTTCAGTAATAATTACTATCATTTTTCCTTAGCTCCCATGCAGTGATCTTGGCATTTCACATGCCATGCCTGTGGAGATAATATCACTTTACTTTGCCCAGTTGTTTAGATTCTCACTTTCTCTGTTGTACCTCTCTTTTTTTTGGTTGATGTGTTTTTTGGGAGTTGCTTGTTTGGGGTTTGGGGTTTTGTTGGGATTTGTTTGTTTTGTTCTTGTTTTTTGTTTGTTTGTAAGCTATAGATTCCTGGACACGTGTGAGCATCCACCTTCATGAAAAAAAGCACAAAACAACCAAAAACTTCCACAATTGCTGTGGGGAAATTGGGCCAAGCACATTTGGTCGCAAATACAAAAGTCAGTAAGAAACGTTTCTAAACGATTCATAGAATCATAGAATCAAGCAGGTTGGAAGAGACCTCCAAGATCAGCCAGTCCAACCTAGCACCCAGCCCTAGCCAGTCAACTAGACCATGGCACTAAGTGCCTCACTATACAATGCCAATCACTCTCTCTGTGAAGAACTTCCTCCTAACATCCAGCCTAGACTTCCCCCAGCACAACTGGAGACTGTGTCCCCTTGTTCTGTTGTTGGTTGCCTGGGAGAAGAGACCAACCCCCACCTGGCTACAGCCTCCCTTCAGGTAGTTGTAGACAGCAATGAGGTCACCCCTGAGCCTCCCCTTCTCCAGATAATCAAGCAGACAGAGACTGACAATCTTTGTTATTGTTTCTTGGCTTTTATATCTCTAAGTGAGACCAATGGGTAATATAGACATCACTATTATTTTCTTTTCACAGCCAACAGTCTAATTTCTCTCATTAAAATATTCCAAGTAGCCTCAAACCAGCACACTGTCTCAGAGGCTTTTATCTGCCCAAGGGCCTTCTAGAACAGAAATAATCAAATGGATGAAAGGAATGTGCTACGTCTGCTGAGATTCCCTAGTAAATACTGCAAATAAATGAACCTTTTGAATGTGTGGTTTGATCTACAGGGCAGCAGAATAACGGATAGAATTCACCACAGGTTACAAATGTGACATCAGAAAACCAAGTGAAATATATATGGCTGATAGAGGTATTCTAATGGTTACATCCTTTGGAAATGCATCTTTAATATGATCCCAGTGTCTGGAGGTATGAGCATTATGGAGGTGGATTCACCAGTCTAGCTGCAGGACTTGGAGAGCAATGTGAATCAGCTTTTATCAGATCCAGAAGTATGAACTCTTTGTGGGAGCATTTAGTGCACTGTCTCCAGTGGTTCTATTTTGTTTCTACTTACAAAACATTCTCTTTTACAAAGACAGCTGGCTAGCATGGCACTCAGCCTCACATTTGTGCCATCATCACTCCCTTCTGAGACATATCTGTTCTCCCCAGATGTTTGGTGGCCATTTAAAACCCAGATGTGCAATCCTGGAGAAGAACTACAGCTAATTAATGACAAATTGATGACTTATGTGGCTACATTTGGAGGGGAAATTTTCTCTCACCCATTAAAATCTGGGACTACATATTCCAAGCTGTATATTTTGAACAACTGACTGTGATTTTCTAAATATTAGTTCGTTCTGCCTTTTATTTCCTTCTCTCTATATTTTTTTTGTATTCTTTATCTGTTATTTAACTGACTGGAAAGCTGTATGCAAGCTTTGTGTATTCTATAATGAAAAATGTCATGTTTCAATTAATGCACCAATACTTCTTTTTCCACCCAAGTAAACTTTCTGGTTTGTTTGGTTCCAAAATTCTCATTTTATTAAGTCTGTACTTTGCCTCAAACAAAAGATTTTGGTCTTACTTAAAGTAAGGTGCTCATCACAGGTAAAATCACTGTTTACTCATCAGAACTATTAGAATGGGCTGCCCAGGGAAGGTGGTGGAGTCACCATCCCTGCAGCTGTTCAAGCAAAGCCTGGATGAGGCACTTAGTACCATGATCTAGTTGACTGACTAGGGCTGGGTGCTAGGTTGGACTGGCTGATCTTGGAGATCTCTTCCAACCTTGTTCTACTGATGGTTGCCTGGGAGAAGAGACCAACCCCCACCTGGCTACAGCCTCCCTTCAGGTAGTTGTAGATAGCAATGAGGTCACCCCTGAGCCTCTTCTTCTCCAGCTCCCTCAGCCTCTCCTCATAGGGTTTGTGTTCCAGGCCCATCACCAGCTTTGTCACCCTACTCTGGACACCTTCCAGCACCTCAACTTCTCTCTTGAATTGAAGAGCCCAGAACTGGACACCCCAACATGAGGAAAAACTTCTCTACTGTGAGGGTGACGGAGCACTGGAACAAGCTGCACAGAGTGGTTGTGGAGTCTCCTTCTCTAGAGTCTTTCAGGACTTGTCTGGATGTGTTTCTGTGTGGCTTGCCCTAGGAGATCCTGCTTTGGCAGGGGACTAGTAGGGCTGCTGAGTGTAAAGACCTGTGTAAGTATTTTATTGGATGAGATTGTAGCTTGCCTTCCAAATATCTTTCTAAGACTGAAGGCCTAGCTTGAAAAAAACATCTCTGTATCTCACAATGAATTTGGATCAGAGGTTAGGGGCATGATGGTGATTATGATTAAGCATTCTAGAAATAAACCTGCGGTATTACATCTCTGAACTCACAAACTGTGTAGTCATATACTTGAAATCAGATGAAGCTCAAGTGCAAGGGCTGTACAAATGCCAGAATTCCAGAGTTGGAAACATTTTACACCCACATTACACAGGTAGGAACAGGAAAGGGCAACAGGGATTTGAGTCATTTGTGCTTTGTAATATCTCCTGAAACTGCATTGGGCAACAGCAATTTTCTTAATGTAAGAAGAAGGACAATTAATTTTTTTTTAAAGTGAGTCCTTTAAAATTATTACAAAGGGAAAATCACATATTCAGTATCAAAGATAAGTAGCAAATTCTTAAGAACAATAACAATTTAAGTGCAATTCAGAAGAGGAAATAGGTGTACAAACGTCCTCTGTGGGAGGTTGAGCTAAAATGAACTAAATTGCCATGATATATAAACTTTTTTGTACTCAGTAATTTGCCACTATTGTTGCCAGTAATTTCCTAAGAGCACAGAATGGGATGAATTAAAAAAGAGGATTTAATTAAGGAATTCCTCATGAAGAAAACAAGCCTCAAATGACACCTCAGATCGATAAGAGACATGTAGCTTCCAGATCCATAATTATGCCTCCTAGCTGATGATTCTGTACAATTCTCTCTCTGAGCAAGGCATCCTGTTAAGAAGAGAGGTCTTTGAACAGTCAGGGAAAGTAGACTCATAGACTCATGGAATTATTTGGGTTGGAAAAATCCTCTAAGATCAAGTCCAGCCACCCACCTAAGACTACCATGTCATCATATCATGTCTTAAAGTGCCATGTCCACATGCTTCTCAAACAGCTCCAGGGCTGCTGACTCTACCACCTCCCTGGGCAACCATGTTAGAGTTGTTCCATTCTTCTCTCCCAGTCAACCAGCAAGAGAACAAGGGGACACAGTCTTAAGTTGTTCTGGGGGAAGTCTAGGCTGGATGTTAGGAGGAAGTTGTTGGCAGAGAGAGTGATTGGCATTGGAATGGGCTGCCCAGGGAGGTGGTGGAGTCACCATCCCTGGAGGTGTTCAAGAAAAGCCTGGATGAGGCACTTAGTGCCATGGTCTAGTTGAGTGGCTAGGGCTGGGTGCTAGGTTGGCCTGGATGATCTTGGAGGTCTCTTCCAACCTGCTTGATTCTACGATTCTAAGCACTACTCTCAAATATGGACTCGTTTCCTTTTGCACAAGGTTAGCAGGAATGAAAAGAAAACCAGACAAAACCAGGATTCACCTGAATTGTTCTAGTTATGCAGAGTGAAAGATGTGCAGTATCACAGAATCACAAAATGGTAGGGGTTGAAAGGAAGCTCTGGAGATCATCTAGTTCATGTACAGCAGCTTGCTCAGAACTGTATGCAGGTAGGCTTTGAGTACCTGCAGAAAAGGAGACTCTACAACGTCTCTGGACATCGTTGGTAGCGCTCTGCCAGTCACTAAGCTACAGACTTTCACACTCCAAGCCAACTTGCTCAGCTGTGGTGATTTTCAAGTTCCTGCTGGACTCTGCAGGCACTCAGAATCAAGAAAAATGTCTCTGACTGCAAGACAAAGAGGCAGCAAATTAACAAAAGCCTACTGCACATTCTTAGAGAGAGAAACTGGGGTTAGATGTGCCCTTGTGATGCTGCAATGAACACCCAAGGGCACTATTACAAATGTTGTCAAGTTGCTTCATTTTTCTGGCAAGGCTAAACATTTTACCTTAAGGCTACATTCTTAGACACTAGGTTTTGTTTTATTAATTCTGCTTGATTTATGTACTTGCTCTTAGGTATGTTTGTTTACCATCTCTGTGCTGCCTTGAGTACTTCTTTATGGCTAAAAAAGAGCCTATCAGTATCCTTTCAAAAACTCTTATTTTGTTGTGGATGAAGCACCACAGTATTTTCATAATTCAAATATTGTGTCTAAAATCTTGTATAATTATAAATTATTAATTAATTACATGGATTAAAAAGTAGAGAAGAAGAAGAAATTCAGTGTAATTCCAGTGTTTTCCATGCATCTCTTCTAACTTGTTTTTCAACGTCTAGAGAAGCAAGAGAATAAATATCTTCAGGTTATAGATATGCTCTTTTGACATCCCTTGAAGTTATAATAAGATTCACTTAAGTGTGCTTACAGCCAGCACTGTAATTAGGAATTCATTTTCTGACTTGTCAGACTTCATCAGTTTTAATTTCTTTCTCCTAGGGGAAAAAAAAAACCCAGCACCTAAAACCCAACCAAAAAAAATCTAATAATTGTATGAATTTGAAGGTATTTGATTATATAGATAAGGATAATTGTTCAGTTAGCTAAGCAGGGAGCAGTGGAAGAAATGCATTCACATATGCTTGTGTCTCAAAGGATAGAAAATTCACATTATTTTTAAAGACAAAAAGGCAAACAATTGGATTGCACACAGAACCAAATGTAACTTCTGCAGGTGTAAGCTCCCAAACTGAGGTTTTTAACACTAGCATTAAGGAAGAAGCAGGACAAGAAAGCATTCATATGTTTTCTACATCTTGTGAAGCCAGCTGTAGTTTGAAAATAGAGGGATTTGGATTCTTAATGCAGCTTTCATTAGTAAATTAGTTAATAGTGTTTCTAACAGAAAGGAAGAAGGCAGAAATTGAGGAAGGGAACTACTGCAGCCTTACAGATTAGTCTGGTGCAATAAAAAGATACATAAAGTCTCAGCACAAATGAGTGTGAAGCCAGTAGTAGAAGTCAGACACTAAACAAGCACTCAAAGCTTGGCGCATTAACAGAATGCATCAGAATGGACACAAAAAGATAGCAGCAGCAGCAGCTAAGCATCAGGAAATCAATGTGCACAATGTCTTGAAGGTTAGAGTTAAAACCTGGGAATTCTGTGAAGAGAAGGTAGCTGAAACAGAAAAGTGATTTAAAGAGAAGGAGATTTGTCATCATGGCTGATAAAAAAGAATTTGGACAAGTGTGAATATGTATGGGCAGGAATAGAATCTATGACATAAGTTTCAGCTTACATTATTTGCTTCATTAGTTGTGGTAAGCAACTTCGTGATGCTCATCAATACATCATGGAGAGAAGAGAATGAGACAGAACAACCTGCAAAAGGGAAAGGGAAGAAAGTGGTGAAGATGACAGAATCACAGAATTAACCAGACAGGAAAAGACCTTCGAGATCATTGAGTCCAACCTACCACCTGTTTTAATTAACTAAACCATGGCACTAAGTGCCTCATCAGCCTCCTTTTGAACACTTGCAGGGATGGTGGCTCTACCACCTCCCTGGGCAGCCCATTCCAATGCCAATCACTCTTTCTATGAAGAATTTCTTCCTAATGTCCAGCCTAAACCTGTCCTGGCACAGCTTGAGGCTGTGTCCTCTTGTTCTGTCACTGGTTGCTTGGGAGAAGAGACCAACCCTCACCTGACTACAACCTCCTTTCAGGTAGTTGTAGAGAGTCATAATATCTCCCCTGAGCCTCCTTTTCTTCAGGCTGAACAACCCCAGCTCCTCAGCCACTCCTTGTAGGGTTTGTGCTCCAGCCCCCTCACCAGCCTTGGTGCCCTTCTCTGAGCATAATATTAGGGGTGAGAAAAGCAGGTAGAGGATAAAGACTGTTAAAACCTTGGAGATGGCACAAAAGGAAAGCAAAAAATGAATATTTCCACTAACCTTTTTGTTGTACAGATATTATTAATTGACAGAGATACTGCAGTGTACCTGGAGAACTGAAGATGACCAAGACATCAGACATAATTGTATTTGAGCATACTGAAGTTGCAAGGAAAGATAGGCCTCCTAAAAAAGAAATGCAAACTGGCAGGAAGAGACATGGTAAAAGATTTCAGAGAGAGAGAAAGAAGAGCAATGTATACTCACTGCTGGCTGAAGGATACTGTTTGGATCAAGAAGGGGAAATAGAAGGTGTCAAGGCACCAAAATGTTCCTACTGCAAATGAAAACTATGTACTGAGATGACTGTCACAATCCAGCAAATACTGAAGAACTAACTATGGGGGGAAAACATACTGAATAATCTCCATGGTGTTTTCAATTGAAAAGTATATAAGCATCCTCACAGAGAACATCTTCAGAAATGCAATGTTTTCTGCAGACAAGAGAATAAGAGAGGAAAGGAATCATCATCTTGTACTGAGTAATTCTTTCTACAAACTTTTTCGTGCTGGTTATGTTTTACCTAGGAAGGTGAGAGAGCTTCTACCTCAGCTACAAGGGAAATGAAGCCTCTTTGGCTTGTGTTTTCACTCCCATCTCTATATTGCTGCGACCTGATAACTTCATGGAAAACTAATTCAGCTACTACATTGTTGGAGCATTGATATTTATAAACTAAGAATATGAAACACTTCCATTAAATGCATTATTGTACTGAACATTATAGGGCACTGGATGTAGAAAAGGCTTGTGAGAAACTATAATTTTAAGATGAAGAAACAAAAGCACTCTAAGATCAGTGGTTTCAGAAGCTTCTTGGACTAAGCCCTAGTGGGGTAAAATGTAGTGCAAACCATGACTGGTGGAATCTGGGGAAGCAGCTGGAACATTCTTTCTCTAAGAAATCAGAAAGTCTCCCACACTTAAATCCAATTCATAAGAATTTAAATACAGAGAGTGAGGTTTAACATTGATATGAGAAGAGGAGGCTCAGGGGGGACCTTATTGCTGTCTACAACTACCTGAAGGGAGGTTGTAGCCAGGTGGGGGTTGGTCTCTTCTCCCAGACAACCACGAACAGAACAAGGGGACACAGTCTCAAGTTGTGCCGGGGGAAGTCTAGGCTGGATGTTAGGAGGAAGTTGTTGGCAGAGAGAGTGATTGGCATTGGAATGGGCTGCCCAGGGAGGTGGTGGAGTCACCGTGCCTGGAGGTGTTGAAGCAAAGCCTGGCTGAGGCACTTAGTGCTATGGTGTGGTTGAGTGGCTAGGGCTGGGTGCTAGGTTGGACTGGATGATCTTGGAGGTCTCTTCCAACCTGGCTGCTTCTATGATTCTATTCTATGAAAGTAATTGCTTTTAGACACAAGCAGAAAATCTTTGATAAAGAAAGAATCATATTTAATGTATGTTTTAAAAATAAAGTTTTGGCCTAAGGACTCACAGGCCAAAGGCTGAAAATAACACCAGGACAGATGCTAAGGACTCTGTTCAAACAGGACACTAACAAGTTTTAGAGAGAGATATCTCCTGCAGCAGCTATAAAGTGTCACCAAAAAATTTCACAGCACTCACAAAGATCATTATTAGAATATAGAAAACTATTATTGACCCTAAATCTTCTCTCCCTTCATTTAATTTACTCTCATGTCTTCCCCAGGTCTCCTACTGCTTGGTTTCCTTCTATAGCTTTTAAAGAAATAGTATATGTCTCCATGGATGCTGTCTTTAAACTAGCTTTGTCACTGTTTATTTGTTACAGCTTCAGAGGCTCTCCACCACAGGCCTGGATTTGGGAAGATATTAGATTTAAACTGGTTCAATTAACCTACTGCAGACCTCTCTTTACACATTCACTTGCCCTGGTTTAAGCTTTGATTAAAAATTTCTCTGTTTGCATCAGGAGATTGCTAAACTGCAGTAAATTGACTAAGCAGGGGATAAACTGGCTTAACTAGGATGATCTTTCAGTGGCCTTAAGTGAACCCATTCAAAATCAATTTAGATAGCTCTAATATTTTGATGAGGAACACAAGTAAGGACACAGTAATTACGTTGGACTGGATGATCTTGGAGGTCTCTTCCAACCTGGTTGAGTCTGTGATTCTATGGTTCTAACCCTTCTAATTTGAGCCTAAATTGCTAAGTAACTTTTAAATGCATTATTTTATCAAAGCAGGAACACAAAGAATATTCCCCTATTGGCCTCCTAATATGTAAATCCCTAATTAACTCTTTCAAGTTTTCTAGCATACACCAGACCAAAGACAGTCTTCACTTGCCTGTATTTATCACTCTATGGCACCTAGAGCCATGGTGTAGTTGACTGGCTAGGGCTGGGTGCTAGATTGGACTGGATGATCTTGGAGGTCTCTTCCAACCTGGTTGATTCTATGATTCTATGGCAAGGAAGATATGGAGAAAAAAGGACACATTCTTGAAGCTACAACTGACCAAAGATATGAGGAGAGGTTTTAAAGGATACACACAGATGAGAGAAAAATAAACCTCCGAATTGAAAAAGAATACAACAAGCAGTGATCAATAAAAGGAAATGGTGAAGCACTATGATGAATTTCTGGAGTAACAGTATCACAGTATCATCAGGGTTGGAAGAGACCTCACAGATCATCAAGTCCAACCCTTTATCACAGAGCTCAAGGCTAGACCATGGCACCAAGTGCTACGTCCAGTCCTGCCTGGAACAGCTCCGGGGACAGCGACTCCACCACCTCCCCAGGCAGCCCATTCCAACAGATGTTTTTGCATCATCTGTTGGTATCTTAGTGTGTAAATATATTTCTAATAATGTCTCAAAAAGAAAAGTAAAATAGAGAAAAAAAGTTGTATAAAATTCAATTGCTTAATCTTTCTTAATTATATAATCTCTCTACCTTAAACTTCCAGTACTGGATAGCAGACAGTCAAGGTCCTCCACCTTTAATATTATGATTAATATGAATAAGTAAATTATCTGATGTAGGTCTAGGTAGATCAGCTTGTTTCAGAGCAAGCTGTAGATTTTGCTTCTCTGTATACATGATGTCTCTTTGAATATGAAAAGAATTCAACTGCCTGCATTTCTGTGTGACTGCAGAATTAATTAGCACAGCATGGAAAGTTTAGTTCTCAGGATGAACAGTATAAATCAGTTTTAATATAAGTAATAGTGCTTGAACTGAAAAAATAAACCATGGATCTAACTAATTTACATTGCCTACAATCGGAGGTGAATTTGTGATAAGAGCATTCCAGTATCTATCTGTTTAAATATTGTGTCCCAAGCAATGGAAGATTGATATTTCACCACCTGGGTAGTCTATATCAATGTCTTGCTCATCATCTTCAGCCTGTTACACCACAAGAATTTATAGAGCAAGGGACAAACAGCAGCAGCACAAACCAGATTTTCTTAAAACTGTGATGGTTTGGGTGTTCCTCACCCACCCCCCCACTTTGGAAATCACCCAGACTAGACTCAGCTGGCTCTGGATATTGAATGAAGCTTATATTTACAGCTAGCACAATATACAAGCAGATATTTACAGTAGATACAGTTATAGACAGAAATAGACAGATGAGAGATGCTGATGTTTGAGTCATGATCCAAATTTAGGTTTTGGCCACTGTGGCCAGAAGATTATTTCCAGTGATTATTCCATTGGGTTTTCAGTTGGCAGCTGCCAGGAGGCAATTAGTGCTCGTATTGCATCGTGTATTGCATATAACTTCCTATGCTGGGTTAACACACTCTCACATCTTCTCTCTCCCAGCAGAAGTGAGGGAAAGTAACACACACACACATATAGACAAAAAGGAAACAAAGACCAAAGACCAAAAAACAACAACAGTTAAAAAAAAAAACCCTCTGGATTGACATAATGGGTTGAGATAAAGAATTTTACTGGAAATGAGATAATACAATAGACAATTACCTTAGTCTATTTGCAGAAAAGGGCAGCAAAATGCAGAAGCAACAGCAAAAGCCAATGACCTACTCCCCCACCCCAACCTACATCCAGCCCAGTGGCAAAGACTGACACCCCAAACCCCAGGAACTGAAAGCAGCAACCAGAACTGGAAGCCTCTCGTGTTACAGTCTGAACTTGAAGCCCCATAAGACTTTGACTCCAGCCAGCACTTTCAGTTTGAAGCTGCCACGTGTGGTGGTTCTGGAGCTTTCCTCCTGCCTAGATTAACCAGACTAACTCAGTCATATGGAAGTTAAGGAATGAAGCTTTATATTTACAGTTAGTATGATTTAAAAGCATATAGATACAAGATATTACAGACACAGTCACAAGTTGTGCCAGGGCAGGTCTAGGCTGGGTGTTAGGAGGAAGTTGTTGGCAGAGAGAGTGATTGGCATTGGAATGAGCTGCCCAGGGAGGTGGTGGAGTCACCATCCCTGGAGGTGTTGAAGCAAAGCCTGGCTGAGGCACTTAGTGCCATGGTCTAGTTGACTGGCTAGGGCTGGGTGCTAGGTTGGCCTAGATGATCTTGGAGGTCTCTTCCAACCTCTTTGATTCTATGATTCCATGATTTTACTCATCAAAGTTACCAGAGGGGAAACAAAATAAAGAAGTAGAGGCATTTTCTTGAAGACTTCTGAAATGCTTATGCTTTCTTCTGTTCTCTCCTTTTTATGTGTGTTTGGGTTTGGTTTGGTTTAGGGTTTGGATTTTTTTGGGGGGAGGGGGTGTTGTTTTTTTTGTGGTTGGAATCTTTTTTTCCCCTAAAGGACTGAAGGCAACCACACTAAAATTTAAACTGGGATTGTTTCTCTTTGTATCTGCCTTCTCATTACTGTATCCTTCAGTCTTGACTTTTCAAGGGTACTTTAGGAAAGTAAATCACATTGACTTCAAAGAAAGCTGGGCACTGACATAACTTTGCAGGTCTGGAACTCAGCACCCTTTTAGTGATGCTGTTGAAACCAGTAGTGCTAAACTGCTGTCTATTCACTTACACCAAAAGAAAGCCTCATCCTTTGAATTAAATCTTTGACACTAAACAGAGCTTACTGCTTTCACTACACAGAGCCACAGCTAAAAAGCCACATGAAGGAGTTTAGAAACAAAAAACTCAAAACACACACACAGAGAAACAAAACCAAAACCCCCAACAACCCAAATCTTGTTTTCAAGTAGCACATACTTCATTACAAGAAAACAAGCCTTATAGTATTGATTGATTGCAGTAATCAACTATTTCCAACCCAGATATATGGAGTCAGACTACTAACAACATGTCATTTTTAAGTAGTTTCTTTATCCCATTTTATTGTGTCAGATGTTAAACTTAAAACAAAACAAAGTAAAAATAAATCCAAACACCTCCCCCCCTCCAAAGTTCTCAAAGAAACATTTTAATGTCTGTTTTTATGTATGGAAAATGTCAATTATTATGACTGGTGAATCAGTAAACTATTGATTACCACTCAAATTAATCTATCCCTTAAGATATAGGTAGAATTTGTACCAAATCAGGAGACATTCAGTCTGTGTGAGTGAGGAATCATAGAATCAACCAGGTTGGAAGAGACCTCCAAGATCATCCAGTCCAACCTAGCACCCAGCCCTATCCAGTCAACTAGACCATGGCACTAAGTGCCTCATCCAGGCTTTGCTTCAACACCTCCAGGGGTTGTTTAGCCTGGAGAAGAGGAGGCTCCGGGGGGATCTCATTGCTGTCTACAACTACCTGAAGGGAGGCTGTAGCCAGGTGGGGGTTGGTCTTTTCTCCCAGGCAACCAGCAACAGAACAAGGGGACACAGTCTCAAGTTGTGCCGGGGGAAGTCTAGGCTGGATGTTAGGAGGAAGTTCTTCACAGAGAGTGATTGGCATTGGAATGGGCTGCCCAGGGAGGTGGTGGAGTCATCATGCCTGGAGGTGTTGAAGCAAAGCCTGGCTGAGGCACTTAGTGCCATGGTCTAGGTGACTGGCTAGGGCTGGGTGCTAGGTTGGCCTGGCTGATCTTGAAGGTGTCTTCCAACCTGGTTGATTCTATGATTCTATGATTCCTGGAAAAAAAAATCACTCATTTCCTAATTGAACACTACATAATGAAAATGGCTGCATTAGTAGATATTTGCTGTTTTTCCTGTAGCAAGCAGTGGGAATACTCTAACCAGGGAAATACCCTAAGCATTGTTTGCTACAATTCTGTTGAAAAGAGTATGCAGGGATTCACACACAGATGAGTTGACAATGAAGCTAAAATAAGCCTTTGTGACATTTTGCCGGAATTGATAGGATGTTTTCATTTATCTTCCACCTACACTGTTCGTTAGGAATTGATTTCTAGCAAACACAACTTGAGAAAGCAATCTGAGTTGCCTGAAGCTAGAGCAAGCAGTATTGCTGGAGTTTATTATAACCAAACCGTTAAGGTCAGCATTTTTATTCTATCAGCCTCTTGCTTTTATCAAGGACAGTAACACAGCCTGAGTGAGTCTCTGAAGAGCTGTCAGTGACAGGGCTGTTGGTGGGTGGTGACATCTGTTTATTACGCTGACTACAGCTGCAAACCTCAAAGAGGTGTTTCTTCCTCTGAGTTGGAACTGTCCCCTATCCTAAACCATTTCTCACGTTCACTCCAAATTGCTTTGGCTCATTCCTTTGTTTCTGCCACCTTGGGACAGGAAGCTGACTATGCTGTATTGTCGCTAGTGATTACCTGACTTGCCCTTTCTGCTTTAACACTGCTTGGCAACGTTTTCTCTAGATGGACTCCTGCACATACAGTCAGAATCAAACTAATGTGGAAATGGGGGCATATATTTGGAGATTTTGGATTTTGAAAACCATTTACTTGAGGCTAACTAGGGTAATTGGAAGATAACTACCTGAAGGGGCATTGTAGACAGGTGGGGGGTGGCCTCTTCTCCCAGGCAACCAGCAATAGAACAAGGGGACACAGTCTCAAGTTGTGCCAGGGTAGGTATAGGCTGGATGTTAGGAAGAAGTTCTTCACAGAGAGAGTGATTTCCCATTGGAATGGGCTGCCCAGGGAGGTGGTGGAGTCACCGTCCCTGGGGGTCTTCAAGAAAAGCCTGGATGAGGCACTTAGTGCCATGGTCTAGTTGACTGGCTAGGGCTGGGTGCTAGGTTGGACTGGATGATCTTGGAGGTCTCTTCCAACCTGCTTGATTCTATGATTCTATGATTCTATAACTGAGGAAACACTTGGAATAACTGAGGAAACACTTGGAGACAGGGGAATAAGTCCAAAGTAGTCAAAACCAGTGAAATGGTTGATCTAAATGAATCTACAGTTGCTGTGTAGAAGACCTGATGTCTGCTCGAAGGTCTATGAAGACAACGTGTTGTTGCCTGTGCTAACACATTGTTCTGGAATGCTAATAGGCATATTAGATGCCCTGCCTTGCCCCACTGTTTTGCTGATGGGAGAAGCAAGGGTTGGAAGAAAACAAATGCTTGGGCCATTTTGTCCCCTCCCAAAGTGATAAACATGTACCCACAGGTGTTTAGGTACTTAGAAGCACAGAAGCACAGAATCAAGCAGGTTGGAAGAGACCTCCAAGATCATCCAGTCCAACCTAGCACCCAGCCCTAGCCAGTCAACTAGGCCATAGAATCAACCAGGTTGGAAGAGACCTCGAACACTTATTGGTGTCTTGCCAAAGTAAGGGTGAGCAAGCCCTGGTTTCACCTAATATGGTCAGTTGTGCAAATGCCATTTTGATTGTTGAATCTCTGTGGCCAAAGGAGCCATTACACTCAGGTAAATAGTATAAACTCTTATGAAATCACCCAGACTAGACTCAGCTGGCTGGGAGCTAAGGAATGAAGCTTATTATTTACAGCTTAGTACAATATACGAGCAGATCTTTACAATATATAGAGCTATAGACAGAAATAGACAAGTTAAAAGTAATACAGAAACACAACAGCCCTCCCAGAAACCTGAGTCCCCACAGGGGCTCCCTCCCACCCTTCTACTTTCTTTCTACCCCTCTACCTTATCCTAGAGTTTGCCTTATGTGCAAGGTGAGGTTGGAGGATCGGCAAGTGGGGTAGAAAGCAGAAGGATTAGTTCCACAGAAGCAGCCCAGAGCACCAACTGCAGCAGAGATACACACACACACTGACTCTCCTGCCCTGTCTTATCTATGTAGAACAGGGGGGCACAGTCTCAAGTTGTGCCGAGGGGAGGTCTAGGCTGGATGATAGGAGGAAGTTGTTGGCAGAGAGAGTGATTGGCATTGGAATGGGCTGCCCAGGGAGGTGGTGGAGTCACCGTCCCTAGGTGTTGAAGCAAAGCCTGGATGAGGCACTTAGTGCCATGGTCTAGTTGACTGCCTAGGGCTGCATGCTAGGCTGGACTGGCTGAGCTTGGAGGTCTCTTCCAACCTGGTTGATTCTATGATTCTATGTTTTGTATTCTTGTTTTTATACATCTCAGCAAGCCTATGAGTGAAGTAGACACCACCATTGTTTCCTTTTCACAGCCTATAATCTAATTCTTCTCACTGAAATATCTCAATTAGCCTCAAACTTGCAGGTACTCTTAGACACAAGCTTAAACATGCTGCTTAGAAGCTAACACAGTTGTTAATGGAAAGCACAGGGTGGAGATTCTATGGGTGAAATAGCAATAAACCTGACAGAGCAATACCCCATGGGCTCACAAAGTGTGCCCAAAGGAACAGTGGCCAAGCTACCTGAAATTAAGGCAGCCATTAAATGCTTTTGTTCAATATTATATATATAACTCCTAGATAAACACAACTCATATTGATAACATCAACTGCAAATTAGTTTGCTGGTTTTGTATCAGGATTGTAAATTTTTTGTTCCTTTTTCTTTTAATTCTGCCTTTTCTCATTATTTTGGATTCCAGCAAACACAAATCTTCAGAGCAAGATGGGTATCAGATCCACTTCAGTAAAGCAGTAAAGCAATTCCAAGTTAATTGATCTGTTTCTGGCTTTCTTATAAAAAGGTGAGGGGGGGGAAATTAAAAGACACTTATCATTATATTAAAAAAATCAGGTCTCCTGATAGAAAGTTATCTTTAGTGTATCTTGTAGGGACTGGCAAACCTCCCAAGAGTAATATGTCCAGTTCTTATCAATTCCCCTGTGGTCAAAATTGATTTTGCTGGATCTAAATTCATTATAGAAGCATTTTAAATTAAAACAATGGGACAAATAAAAAAGTATTGCCTGGTTTAAAAAGAAGAGGGGAAAAAAAAAAGGTGCAAAGAATGATTCTATGAAATCTATTTTAAAAAATGATTCTATAAAAACTATAAAATAAACATGCAAAGAATGATTCTATTTATTAAAAATGATTCTATAAAATCTATAAAATAAGCATGCAGAGTATGATTCTATGAAATCTATTATAAAATGATTCTATAAAATCTATAAAATAAGCATGCAAAGAATGATTCTATTTATTAAAATGATTCTATAAAATCTATAAAATAATCATGCAAAGAATGATTCTATTTAATCTGTTAAAAATGATTCTATAAAATCTATAAAATAATCATGCAAAGAATGATTCTATTTAACTTGTTAAAAAATGATTCTATAAAATCTATAAAATAAGTATGCAAAGAATGATTCTATTTATTAAAAATGATTCTATAAAATCTATAAAATAAGCATGCAAAGAATGATTCTATTTAATCTGTTAAAAATGATTCTATAAAATCTATAAAATAAGCATGCAAAGAATGATTCTATTTAATCTGTTAAAAAATAATTCTATAAAATCTATAAAACAAGCATGCAAAGAATGATTCTATTCTGTTAAAAATGATTCTATAAAATCTATAAAATAATCATGCAAAGAATGATTCTATTTAATCTGTTAAAAATGATTCTATAAAATCTATAAAATAATCATGCAAAGAATGATTCTATTTAATTTGTTAAAAAATAATTCTATAAAATCTATAAAATAAGCATGCAGAGAATGATTCTATTTATTAAAAATGATTCTATAAAATCTATAAAATAATCATGCAAAGAATGATTCTATTTAATCTGTTAAAAATGATTCTATAAAATCTATAAAATAATCATGCAAAGAATGATTCTATTTAATCTGTTAAAAATGATTCTATAAAATCTATAAAATAAGCATGCAAAGAATGATTCTATTTAATCTGTTAAAAATTATTCTATAAAATCTATAAAA
The DNA here is from genome assembly GCF_015220805.1 of Pogoniulus pusillus. Taxonomy (NCBI): domain Eukaryota; kingdom Metazoa; phylum Chordata; class Aves; order Piciformes; family Lybiidae; genus Pogoniulus; species Pogoniulus pusillus. The sequence goes on along the minus strand of NC_087281.1, from coordinate 21,519,857 downwards.
TAAGCATGCAGAGAATGATTCTATTTAATTTGTTAAAAATGATTCTATAAAATCTATAAAATAAGCATGCAAAGAATGATTCTATATTAAAAACTCAGGTCACCATTTTAAATGAATCAATGTGAAAGTACATCTGTTCGCAGTAAGAGAATGAGACAAGCATAATAATCTGACTAGATGGTTATATTTTAGTAGCAGAAATAATTGGATTATCTGTCCCACTTGCAGTGTACTCACAAGATGAGTAGATAGGGGAGATGTGAATAAACACAGGAAAAATAGCAGAGAGCTATTTGTGCAAGTAATGATTTAAGCATCATAGACCTTTCCGTTCTCCCACGCTCAACCTCTAAACCTGTTATAGGCTGAATTCCTCTGGCATGTTGGAACAATGTGTGATACTGTGTGTGAATGCAGAATATAATCTGTGTACATTGTCCAACTATAATGAAAAACAACTTAGGCTGGCAGGTGAGAACAGGCAAGGGGAGTCTATTCATAGGTGTATTTAGAGATTGCCATGGCTACAAAGGGACAGGGTCATCAGCATCATCAGCTGGCAGAAACTTCAAGAACCTATAGGAATTTTGCCAGCCAAAAGCACTAGGAAATGCAGTTACTTAATCCCAATAATTATTTATTTCCAGAAATAAAATGTTCCTTTTTTTTTTTTTTCCATTTGCCATGTCAAAAGGTTTTTTCTAGACTCTACCCCCTACAAGAGATTGTGAGTCTCAAGTACTATTTGGGTACTGACAATATCAATCAATTGTCAGGTTTTTAAAACAACAAAAACAATGTAGCATGAAATAGAAATTCTAAAAATATGTATTACTAAATAGATAAAATATCAGAAATATAAACAACCTCAGAAATCTTGCACTACAAGCTGAGATTTTTCTTGGGAAGCTATGAGGACACAGCTCTCCACTTTGCAAATCACTCAGTGTTTCTGAAACTTTCAGTTCAGTATTATCTGTCTTTTGCTTATCCTATGCATTGACTCAAGGAGACAGAATGTGTGAGGAAGTGTACCCAAGACACTTGGAGAGGTGCTGCAGTGGTATGGGAACCATTGGAAGCTTTTGGAGTTTTCCCAGAACACATAGTCTGTCTGGGAGTCTCACACAGTACCAGACCAGGTCTTGGTTAGTTCTCAGGCAGATGGTGTTCTTTCCAGGCTCTGGGCTTGGCAGGGGGGTTGGCAGGTGTGCAAGCAAGCATGATGTGATTTGCCATTGGAATGGGCTGCCCAGGGAGGTGGTGAAGTCACCAACCCTGGAGGTGCTCAAAAAAAGCCTGGATGAGGCACTTGGTGCCATGGTCTAGTTGACTGGCTAGGGCTGGGTGCTTGGTGGGACTGGCTGATCTTGGAGGTCTCTTCCAACCTGGTTGATTCTATGAAATTGGGGAAAACATAGGCCTATGCATGAGGCAAGCACAAGCCAAGTCTGTTTACCTTTTTACCACAGGGTATAAACAGAATCAAAACAAGTCTGGGCAAGGTCTGCTCCTTAGACTCAGCGGCTCCAGGTACTTTGTCATTTTCCTGCATATCTCCGCACACCAGAAGGAGATGGGGAGTGGGAGACTGTGCCTGCACATACCAGGACGCATATTAGGCCTATTTTTGGCCTGCCATAACAACACCTAAGATACACCAACCAAAAGTTTCAGCACTTATCATTTCTTCCTACCCCAGACCATCTCCAGAGCAAATACCATGGATGTAGCAGTGGAGATTTAACAAGGCCAAGTGCAGGGTTCTGCACTTTGGCCACAACAACCCCAAGCAGCACTACAGGCTGGGGACAGAGTGGCTGGAGAGCAGCCAGGAGGAAAGGGACCTGGGGGTGCTGGTGGATAGTAGCTAAAGATGAGGCAGTAGTGTGCCCAGGTGGCCAAGAGAGCCAATGGCATCCTGGCCTGCATCAGGAACAGTGTGGCCAGTAGGACAAGGGAGGTTATTCTGCCCCTGTACTCAGCACTGGTCAGGCCACACCTTGAGTGCTGTGTCCAGTTCTGGGCCCCTCAATTCAAGAGAGATGTTGAGGTGCTGGAAGGTGTCCAGAGAAGGGCAACAAAGCTGGTGAGGGGCCTGGAACACAAACCCTATGAGGAGAGGCTGAGGGAGCTGGGGGTGTGCAGCCTGGAGAAGAGGAGGCTCAGGGGTGATCTTATTACTGTCTACTGTCTACAACTACCTGAAGGGGCATTATAGCCATGTGGGGGGTGGCCTCTTCTCCCAGGCAACCAGCAATAGAACAAGGGGACACAGTCTCAAGTTGTGCCAGGGTAGGTATAGGCTGGATATTAGGAAGAAGTTTTTCACAGAGAGAGTGATTGGCATTGGAATGGGCTGCCCAGGGAGGTGGTGGAGTCACCGTCCCTGGGGGTCTTCAAGCAAAGTCTGGATGAGGCACTTGGTGCCATGGTCTAGTTGATTGGTTAGGGCTGGGTGCTAGGTTGGCCTGGATGATCTTGGAGGTCTCTTCCAACCTGCTTGATTCTATGAAATTCTATGAAATTCTGTACTTAGTATGACACATAAAATGGATCTGACAGCAGCCCAGAGCCAAGCAGTGGAGATCACTCTTGCTGAAGTTACCTGCTTCCTGGAGCCTGCTGAACTTCTTTAAAAAGAAGGCTCATCTGCTGTGCATAACTGGATATTTTTTTCTCTTAAGCTGAGCTGAACAGAGCTGGATGATAATAATAATGGAGGTTTTTGTACAAGGAACGATTTCTATCTAAAATCATTATTTCTGCACCTTGTTGGAAATGACTTGCCTGCACTAACAATTGAATGTAAAATGGAGTTCTGCAGATGTTTTGTAGTTCAGCAATGTGTTTCTGCAAAGGCTTTAGCTCACGCACCTAAAATCTGTGCAAAGGTCGAATCCCATTTTACAAACATATTTTGATAAAAAATTCTGTGGCAAATATTTGTCTTCTAGAGCACAAATGTTGCAGAATTTGCTGCTTGTTGTGTTTGCTCACCACGGGAACCGTGGTCAAGGCCTCACAGATCAATGTGGTCAAGGCCTTGCCACGCTGGACTCCAGGCAACTCAATGTGAATTATGCCAGAGACGTTTAGTGAACATTTCACTTACAATATACCCACTCAGGCCACAAGGCACACACCTACACATTAGACTAATTAGTCAAGGAAAACCCACTCCATCAGCATAAACCATGCCTTGTTATTCTCATTAACAACGTGTCCGTTATCTATCCCTTCTAAGATAAGGTAGCCAGCTGCTTAGAATCAGAGAATCATAGAATCAGCCAGGTTGGAAGAGACCTCCAAGATCAGCCAGGCCAACCTAGCACCCAGCCCTAGACAGTCAACCAGACCATGGCACTAAGTGCCTCGTCCAGGCTTTTCTTGAAGACCTTCAGGGACGGTGACTCCACCACCTCCCTGGGCAGCCCATTCCAATGCCAATCACTCTCTCTGCCAACAACTTCCTCCTAACATCCAGCCTAGACTTCCCCCAGCACAACTTGAGACTGTGTCCCCTTGTTCTGTTGCTGGTTGCCTGGGAGAAGAGACCAACCCCCACCTGGCTACAGCCTCCCTTCAGGTAGTTGTAGAGAGCAATGAGGTCCCCCCTGAGCCTCCTCTTCTGCAGGCTAAACACCCCCAGCTCCCTCAGCCTCTCCTCATAGGGTTTGTGTTCCAGGCCCCTCACCAGCTTTGTTGCCCTTCTCTGGACACCTTCCAGCACCTCAACATCTCTTGAATTGAGGGGCCCAGAACTGGACACAGCACTCAAGGTGAGAACCAAGGTTAGGATCCATCTGTCATTATTCTTCTTCACTCCGTTCCCACAGCTCTTCTGCACTTTTCATTCCCCCACACAATTTTTCCATTTTAGAGAGGTGGTTTCAGGTCAAAGAAGTGTTTGTAACCTAACACAAAACCACTCCCTTTAGCTGATGAAGATGACAATATTTTAAGAACTCTATCAGCAAGCAGCCCAAGTATGATCAGTGAAATTTTATGGGTGTAACTATACTCATAATTTGGCCTTCCATTTATTTCTCTGCCACACATATGTTTTGCATTTTTCTTAGCTTGGATAACAAGCTTCATTTTCTCATGTGTTGGTTTAGTCCAATAATTTTATGGTTGCAGTGCATGACATTTTTTCTCTTAATTCTTTTTCCACTAGGTCTAAACAAACCCAAAGATTTCTGTCAGTTCTAGATTCCCTTAAAGGCTACGTTTATCTGAATGGTTAACCAAAGCTGACTTTATGTGCCCTTTCAGGGTTCAAACATGCTCTTAGAGCTGTATATGGTTAACTTGCTCTCTTGATTGTTCAGCCAGGTTGTAATGCTTGCCTCAATGTTGAATATAAAGATTCGTACAGTTTTAGTAACTAATGATTTCCTGGGCTAAAAAAAAACCACTCTGTGGTATGAATAGTGCTGTAATGCCTTTAAGAGGTAATTAATAGGAACTATGTCTGGCATTTTGGAAAGCATACCAGGGAAATCCTCAGGAGAAAGTCAGGGAGATTTGTCTATATCCCAGTCAGCTTTTAACACAGATATTAATTGCTTTTTAAGCTGAACGCTCATGGGTTGCTGCTTTTCTATCTGACCACCTACCTTCAAGGGTAAGGTGATTTCACACAGCTGAGATGCTAATACAGCATCTATCATGACAGCAACAAAGTGGTTTCTAGTATTAAAAGTATATCAAGTGTGTTGCTTTTTTTCCTTGTTCTTTTAATACCTTTTATTCAAATGAAATAATCTGCTGGTAGATTCCACCTGGCTGTTGTTGGTACATACTTATTTTAGTGAAATACTTATTTTTGTAAAAGAGCTTTGTTGCATGCACTGTACCTGGGAAGCTTCAGACTCAATATATCCATTCCATAAAAATCCTGCTGGTCTTGTGTTGTTTTTTTTTTCATAGTCATGAACCCTTCTTGGACTCTTGTATCTAAGTTGAGTCAGTTTTATCTTACTTCTTTCCAGAATCAGAGGAAAGAATAATAACTCTTGTCCTCCTTACCTTCAGCATAAGTTTAAAAACTCATTCAGTAAATAGGAATTGAGAATGTTTCAAAAACACAATGGCTTTCACATTAACCTAGCCTACTAAGATGCACATTCCTTCTCCAGTGAAAATCAATATACATTTGAAAAGAGGAGAAACAGGAGAAATAAAATGTACTCATCCCAGATTTAAGGAGAAAAGGAAACTTTCTGAGGAACTAAGTTCCCATGAGCATGTCCCAGTGGCAGACCTGACAAAGGGGTGTCTCTGTCAGGGAGGTTATGATGCCCTCACTTTCTCCTCTCACCTGTTGTGCATGCTTCACCTGGGGGATCCTACTACCTGACTAAATTATTACAAGGTATTACAGCTATAGGAATCTAATAGCACCACCAAAGCAGTTAGTGAAGTTGATTGTTTGTTGTTTTGGGGTTTCTTTTTGTTTGTTTTCTTTTTTTTACAGGCAATTGTTTCTTCATACAGCTAAAAATGATTTATATGTTTCCTTTAAAACATTACTCAGGCATCTGCACAGAAGATGAAGGACTACAGAGACCAGAAGACAAGCTGGAGGTAGGGTAAGGAGAGAACAAACTATCAAACACCACAAAGAAAAAATAAGTAATTATAAGAGCTTAGAATCATAGAATCATAGAATCAACCAGGTTGGAAGAGACCTCCAAGATCAGCCAGTCCAACCTAGCACCCAGCCCTGGCCAGTCAACCAGACCATGGCACTAAGTGCCTCAGCCAGGCTTTTCTTGAAGACCCCCAGGGACGGTGCCTCCACCACCTCCCTGGGCAGCCCATTCCAATGCCAATCACTCTCTCTGTGAAGAACTTCTTCCTAGCATCCAGCCTAGACCTACCCTGGCACAACTTGAGACTGTGTCCCCTTGTTCTATTGCTGGTTGCCTGGGAGAAGAGGCCACCCCCCACCTGGCTACAATGTCCCTTCAGGTAGTTGTAGACAGTAATAAGATCACCCCTGAGCCTCCTCTTCTCCAGGCTAAACAGGCCCAGCTCCCTCAACCTCTCCTCATAGGGTTTGTGCTCCAGGCCCCTCACCAGCTTCGTTGCCCTTCTCTGGACATGTTCCAGCATCTCAACATCTTTCTTGAATTGAGGGGCTTCATCCTGAAGCCACAGAAACCAGAACTCTATAGCATCTTTTCCTGTCAATCTACTTCCAGTGACAACGTCTTACAAAGTAGGTATGTCATGCACATGAAATTTGACACTTCTGAAACGAAAATCTTCAGTGTTTTATTTGCAGATAGATAAGGCACTTGATGTGCTTTCATAGGATTCCACTGCAGGCTTCTGAGTGATATTTTTAAAGGCTTTCTTTTGAAATTTTAAAGAGACTTTCAAACCAGACTTTGGTAAAATTAACTGTTACTCTAATACCCTATACTTAGCATCTGACAGCTGAATACCTGCTTGATCATATCTCAACACGGTTGATATTTTGTTCCTCTGAGCACTTTACTCGGTTGTCAAATAATTAGAATACACCTGCTAATAAAGGCTGTCTTATTTATTTATTGTATAAGCAGTTCTATTGTTTGAAGTTAATACAAGCCTATCTGAAAACAGCAGTTTCCATAGGAACAGCTTTCCCCAATAATCTTACATGGAGAAGTGTGTCATAAATAATCGGTCCCACCCTGGAGCAACCATTAAATGCCCAAAGAAAATGCACAAGTAGAGGCAGAGAAAAGCTGAGAGAAAGGCCTAGAATGATGACGATAAATTGGAAAAAAAAAGTGCATATTTTTTTCCTATTCAGAATTCTTTTCAAAACTGAAAAAAAAAATGTTTCAGAAATCTGATTATCTTGCCACGGGAATGTGGTCAAGATCCCACAGATCAATGTGATCAAGGTGATGCCACATGGACTCCAGACGATTCAATGTGAATTATGCCAGAGACCTTTATTGATCATTCAGCTCTCAATAAATACCCTCAAGGCATAAGGCCTACACATTAGCATAATTAGTCATGGACAACCCACTCCATCAGCATAAACCATGCCTTATTCTCCTCATTAATGAGGTGTCTGTTATCTATCCTTTCTGGGATAAGGTAGCCAGCAGCTGGTGGGAACCAAGGTCAGCATCCGCCTGTTATTATCCTTCACTTTGCATTCCCACAAGCATCCCTTATTTTTGGAACTTTGCTTTGATGTAGAGTAGGAGTCCGTAATTTTGCCTCTTGGGGTTGTGTTCAAGCTAAACACCATGCAATTCTCTTTAAATTGTATTCATAGAATCATAGAATCAAACAGGTTGGAAGAGACCTCCAAGATCAGCCAGTCCAACCTAGCACCCAGCCCTAGCCAGCCAACTAGACCGTGGCACTAAATGTCTCATCCAGGCTTCTCTTGAACATCCCCAGGGATGGCAACTCCACCACCTTCCTGGGCAGCCCATTCCAATGGCAAGTCACTCTCTCTGTGATGAACTTCTAACATCCAGCCTATACTTCCCCCAGTACAACTTGAGACCATGTCCCCTTGTTCTATTGGTATTGTGGTGCTATCTTTTGTTTACCCTGTCCCTTTTATATTGCACACTTTAACCAACAAGAGCATGGGTATGCTTGCAGCAGACTTTTGGAATGGAAATTTAAAAATACATAAATTGTAGGCAACATCTTACAGAAAAGATAAACATTATCTTAGAACATCTTCTTGGGCTACAATACTGCAGGAAAAATGTGCTTGCATCCAATAAATAAATTAGTCTCCCTGAAGAACACAGTATAATGAATATTTTCACTCTCTAAGACTCCCCTAGAAAAAGGGGGGAGAAATAAGACAGTTCAGTGGATAAGTACCAAAGAAACATTGGATGTATATACCAGGGACCCCCACTGCTCAGCAAGCAGATGTTAGGTGCCATTTAGGGTGTAAAGAAAGAGATTCAGGCACTTGTTTTAAACGATGCTTCAGGGGTTGTGACTTTGATTACTTAATTTTATCTGTGCAAATGAAGGTGATTGAATTTTCTTCTCTTCATCAACAGGCTAGAAAGCCACAGTTTCCTTTGAGAATATGTTTAAGTAATTTTTGCTTTGAACTATATTTTAGTTCTGGTTGTTTGTTTTTTTTTTGATGGTTAATGGTATTCTTGGTCTAGAAGCCTCAGCCTGGTATATAACAGAGACCCTCACTGCTCAGCAAGCAGATGTTAGGTGTCATTTATGGGTAGGGATGTAAAGAAAGAGATTCAGGCACTTGTTTTAAATGATGCTTCAGGGGTTGTGACTTTGGTTACTTCATTTTATCTGTGCAAATGAAGGTGAATGAATTTTCTTCTCTTCATCAACAGGCTAGAAAAGCCACAGTTTCCTTTGAGAATACATTTAAGTAATTTTTGCTTTGAACTATATTTTAGTTCTGGTTGTTTTTTGATGGTTAATTGTATACTTGGTCTAGAAGCCTCAGCAATAATAGCCTAGGGAAAGCTGCCAACTTGACAAAGCTCTGGATGAGATCCAGATCCAGATAACTTCTGTGAATGTGTGAATTAATTTCCTGAAATTTTGTCCTCTACCACTACTTCAGGGTGGACAACACAAGAGTATCACTTTGTAGAGAACTAAAGCTTGCAGGAATCCCCACATGGAGAAAAGGACATTTCTCTTAAATGTGAAAAATCTGAGAATTCTGTTCCTTAGTGATGAGCTAAATTAGGTAGAAAATCATACAGGAAGAGATTAAACTTGAGTAAAAATTCAATTTACCACAATAGCTTTCAGGGACAGCTGCCAATAAAATTACTTCTATCATGTTGCCATTTATAATAGTGGGTCAGCTGGTGAAGCAGTCTGGCTAGGTAGGAAAAAATCATCAATTCAGTTGAAATATGTAAGTAGAGTGTAAAGTATCTGAAGTGATCTGTTACATCTTCCCGAAAACCTCTTTTTGGGGGAAAATGAGTTATGACCTTAAGCTGTTGAATCTGTCCTCTATTTATGTAACCAAGGCCTGCAATTATATTCCTTTTCATTTAGAAACATGACATGTTTCATAAGCCAAAGCTTTAAAAGAAAATTATAGCCAATGTAATGATGAATTATACTCTTCATTAAAGAACGGGCCTCCAGTCTGATCCTACAACCCCACTCCAGACTGGAACTTTCACTTGTTTAAAGCCAGATTGACATCATTTGACTTACACTGATTCCCACCACACTAGAATCTGGATCCACCTGATAGTAACTGTCACACCTTGAGTGCTGTGTCCAGTTCTGGGCCCCTCAATTCAAGAGAGATGTTGAGGTGCTGGAAGGTGTCCAGAGAAGGGCAACAAAGCTGGTGAGGGGCCTGGAACACAAACCCTATGAGGAGAGGCTGAGGGAGCTGGGGGTGTTTAGCCTGGAGAAGAGGAGGCTCAGGGGGAACCTCATTGCTGTCTACAACTACCTGAAGGGAGGTTGTAGCCACGTGGGGGTTGATCTCTTCTCCCAGGCAACCAGCAACAGAACAAGGGGACACAGTGTGAAGTTGTGCTGGGGGAAGTCTAGGCTGGGTGTTAGGAGGAAGTTGTTGGCAGAGAGAGTGATTGGCATTGGAATGGGCTGCCCAGGGAGGTGGTGGAGTCACCGTCCCTGGAGGTGTTGAAGCAAAGCCTGGATGAGGCACTTAGTGCCATGGTCTAGTTGACTGGCTAGGCTCAATCTAACTGAATCTGCTCATTAAAACTAAATTAATTCCTGTATATAGTTTTGGGGGTGGGTTTCAGGAAAACAAAATAATTCTATTTTTCTATATATTCCTGACTCAGTCACATTAATTCCCTGCCTCCACAACAGTGTCCACGTTTGAAAAGTGTAGAATCAGATTCACTACTAAAAGCATGCAAGCCTGGGAAGGGAGAGAGATGTCATAGTACCAGACGATCATAGTGAACACAAGAAACAGTGCTATCACCTGTAATTTCATACCAATGTGGCACAAACTCCAATGTAGATTCTATTACAGTCTTTCCAGATTATTGGCTGTGAAATTGCTTTCTCTTTAGCAATGCTGGAGAAAGTGTAGCTTAGATGGAATTCAAAACAGACAGTTTGGCCTGTCCCAAAACACAGAATTACTGATAGAAAACAATAACAGTTGCTGAAAAGTGCAACTCAAATGGCAATGACAGCATTTCCTCTGCATAAAATTATCATAGGAGCAGAAAATACATAACTAGGAGATGACAAAGCCCAAAAGCCTGTTAAAATGCTGTTTTTCACAGGGAAACACTCCATAATCGAGACAGACATCTTTCACATAGTAATGAACCAATGCACTGTGTGCACATCTAATGAATGTGCAGATCTGAATTAGCAATTTTTTTCAATTAAAAAATAAAAAAGGACATCTCATGACCTTTCTTTCTTTTTGTCTTTTCCTTGATTTTTCCCTGTAGTCACAATCCTTTCACATGCAGATTGTATCCTACTACCTTTAAATGCAATTAATTCATGCTGTAACTTAAAGAGTACTGTAACAAGGAGAAAAATCACTGAGGATATCCTGCTTCTCCCATTCAGTTGCTGCCATCCCCAAAACCATTTTAAAACCATGAGTCATGCCCTTTTCTGCCCTCAGAAATATGATGATTAAATAATAATAGTCATCATTTAGGAATTTCTTTTTTATGTCCCTTCTGGTCTCTTGCCCTGGATTCACTTCACACAAGAAACTTTATTTCTCTGTAACCACAAAAGTTAACGACAACATTAGAACAATTGAAAAGTAAAGTCTATTGTTAGATCCTGATTTGCCCAGGTGGCCAAGAGAGCCAATGGCATCCTGGCCTGCATCAGGAGCAGTGTGGCCAGCAGGATGAGGGAGGTTATTCTTCTCCTGTACTCAACACTGCTCAGGCCACACCTTGTGTACTGTGTCCAGTTCTGGGTCCTTCAGTTCAAGAGAGATGTTGAGGTGCTGGAAGGTGTCCAGAGAAAGAGTTTTCATTAATTTTGTTTTATATCACAGTTGTTTGTAATTCTGTTTATTCTCTATTCTAGGAGTAAAAGACTTGATGCCAGGCTTTTTGTTCAAGGGTCTGTGATCTGTTCCCAGCTGCCTGGGAAGCAACCTCCTCCAGGTGCATCTTTTGCCAGACCTTTATAAAAAATCCAGATCCACATTCCTTCCCAAATCCACTTGTTATATTGATCTCTCTTCAGGATTGAGAAAGTTTACAAAACTTACAATATATTGAATTTCCTAAATAAAAATAAGTAAGTTAATAAAAAATAATAAAAAAACCACCACCCCCCAAAAAAAAAAAAAACATTAAGGTGAGAGATCATAAACTCCAGGGAATCACACTAATATTTTACTTGCATTTGTTCCCAGAAGACTGGGGACAGCTGCAAGATGCAGAATGGTTTTGACTCTCAAGGAACTGACAGCTGCTCTTAATGTACTAAATAGCAGGGGAGCAGGTGGTGATGCAATCATCATAAATGGCTTTAGAAGACAAGCTTGTGTGACTCGTTCATGATCCTATTTCTTTAGGTCAGCATCAAGGCAGAAGACTGGCTTCTTTCCACTGCCACCAGGCTGTCATCATGTTTAACCTAAAGGGTGGAAGAAGGTCAGCAGCTAATAAATCTTGTGAGCAGACTTACCACTTTCAGATTGCAGCCCCTTTAGAGATTGCTGCTGGTATTGTTTCCTTTTCTTCTTTTTCTGACAGGAAACCTTTGCACCATCACGAGCATTTGGCTTTTGGTGGCCTCTGACAAATTAAAAATACTGGGCTCTGAGTAGGGACCTTCTGCTGTTGTCAGCCTGTGAAAGAACCAAAGAAAATACCTTGCCAGGTTTTTATTTTCTTAAAAGCTCTGAGATAAACATTCAGGTTAAAGACAGGGCAATTACATGAACTTTTTGAAAGGCATTTTTTCCTTAATAGCTTTAAGTTATTGAAAGAATATTACATTAAGAAAGTGGTGCCACAGTTGTCCTTTCTGTGCTTTAGAGCTAGTTGTGAAAAAGCTGTATTACAGTGTGTACTAGTATTGATGGTGTCAGGTTCACAAGTATCTCTGATAAAACTCAGCAGAATGGCAGCCTAGAGACCATCAGTTTATTCATTCCTCTTATTCAAAAAAGGTAATCAGGAAAGTGTAAAGGAGAGGCAGCACAAAGGCCTTTGTGGAATCCAATCCTGAGTTGTTTATTTCTTGAAGCATCACATATCAATGCACTATGGTTTTATAGCTACTTAGATTTCGTACTAAGTGAGCATTTCCACTTCACTTTGCTGTTTGTACTGTAGAGGCAGTGTTAGGCTGTTTCTTGCTCCAGAGCAAAGGCAGAGACAGTGAGGTGGCTGGACTGAGTGGTGACAATCTAAAGAACCACTGTTCTCCCCAGAAACATGTGTAGCTAAGTGATATCTATCTAATAGGGATAAATATCTATGGCAAAAGAAGGGGCAAGGACTAGGTTGGACTGGATGATCTTGGAGGTCTCTTCCAACCTGATTGATTCTATGACAACCTCCACTCTTTATTGGATGCAGAGGGGAATATAGGAACAAACGATGAGGAAAAGGCAGAGGTACTTAACACCTTCTTTGTCTCAATCTTCAATAGTGGCACAGGTTGACTTCAGGACAACTGGCCTCCTGAACTGGCAGATGGAGCGAGGGACCAGTATAGTCCCCCTGTAATCTAGAGGGGACCTGCTGAGCCATTTGGATCCTCACAGGTCCACGGGACCAGATGAGATCCATCCTAGGGTGCGGAGAGAGCTGGCAGATGAGCTGTCCAAGCCACTTTCTATCATTTATTAACAGTCCTGGCTCACTGGAGAGGTCCCCAAAGACTGGAAGCTGCCAATGTGATGCCCATCCACAAGAAGGGCAGGAAGGAGGAAGCAGAAAACTACAGAGTTGTCAGCCTGACCTTAGCGAGAGACAAAGTTATGTAACAGGTCTTCTTGAGTGCAATCACACAGCACCTACAAGATGGCCAAAGGATCAGGCCAAGCCAGCATGGGCTTTGGAAGGGCAGGTCCTACCTGACCAACCTGATCTCCTTTATGGTCAGGTTACCAACCTGGTCTATTCTGTGATTCCATGACTGTGAAGGGTGCAAGCAGCAACAATGTAGGAGGCAATCCAGGAAGACCTTCATCATCTATGCTGTACACCCTCATCCCATGGCCATTGTATAGAAAGTGGTAAAGGGACCAAAAGTGCTGCTTGGCTTAGAGTTTGTCAGAGGAGGTATAAAAGACATCTGAGAGCTTCGAGTAGAGAAGCAGGCTATAGTCAGTTCCAGTTCATAGCATAAGGTATGAAGATTATCTTTCATACCAAGGTACAACACTGATCACATTGTATCTGAATGCCAGTGAGACCTATTGGTACCCACAGAGGCTAGTTCATCCACCTCTTACCCCAGGCCTTTTCTAAAGTTCCTGCTGCTCACAGTTACAGGCTTAATGAAACTTCCTGCAGGGGGTGGTTTATGGAAGAAGAAAAGAGCATAAGTGGAGAGCAGAATGAACATTCTCCTAATCTAAAGTATGCCTTCAGGTTTCAAGTTCCAGCAGTTTGTGTGTGTGTAAGGTGATGTGGTTTTATTGGCATGCTCTACTAAATGGATGAATCTAGTTCTTATTTGGCATGTGATAGATTAGAGACAATATTACAAATTCCCTTGCTAAAAAGCCACATGGGAAAACAAGTAATGTTTCTGCTTTTCCAGGAGGACATTCTGCCTTTTGTTTTGTTTTGTTTTAATGGCATGTCAGTTACTCAAATATAAGGAAATATTAAGTTAACCTTGTCTATACATGCTGTGCAGTCTGGATTGTGTGCAATTTCTTGTTTAAGCTTTTGGCAAACTCATTGCTGATTTATACATACCTAGCTCCTAGCTGAAATCTGCTTTGTCTTGGAGAAGACAATGGAAAAAAAGACTGTTGTTGTGGTAGGCCTGATAGGCCAAAATAGGTTTATCCATGTCCTGGCTTGCCCAGGCATATTTTTCTGCTCTCCCTCCTTCTGTTTTGGGGAGAAGCAACTGCGGGATAGAGGACAACAAACCTGGAGCCACTGAGTCTAAGGACTCTGGCCTGCCAAGACTTGTTTACATCCTGTGGCAAATACAAGGTACACAGGCTTAGCTTATGTTTGCCTTGTGCAAGGCCTATGGTTTTGCCAAATTTGGGTAAAACAAGCCTATGATTTCACCTAACAAGGTCAGGCTTGGCTAACTGATGTTCTGATTAGCTATTCTGTGTCCAAAGGTCCATTAGTCTCAGGCTGCATTGATAAAAAAGAGATACACAGGTAACACAATGTGCTCTGCCATTGTGTTCATGCCTGCTGTTGCCTGCTGCTATTGCTCTCTGTTCCTGGCAGCATACTGCCTTGCTGCCTAATTGCATCTTGCCATGCAATGCTAAGCTATACACCAGCTCTGCCACAAAATAACAAACCTGGATACTCAGGATTTGTTTGCCTGGAAACTACACTGACTTGAGTTTACTAGGAACAGGCTCTAAATGCCTCCATGCCTTTGGCCTGCGTAGCCAGCATGACATGGTGCTGAGACTGCACATCGCAAGACATCCTGCCTGCACCTGGAAGTCTCCTGCTGAGACCGGACATCCTGGAGACACACAGATCGTCCAGAGGAGCCAAGAGACAAGGTTGGAGATTGTCTGCCTCCTTTCCTAGCACTCTGTGAAGCCTGGGAAGTATCACAGTATCACAGTATCATCAGGGTTGGAAGAGACCTCACAGATCATCAAGTCCAACCCTTTACCACAGAGCTCAAGGCTAGACCATGGCACCAAGTGCCACATCCAACCTTGCCTTGAAGTGCCCCAGGGACGGCGACTCCACCACCTCCCCGGGCAGCCCATTCCAGTGTCCAATGACTCTCTCAGTGAAGAACTTTCTCCTCATCTCAAGCCTAAATCTCCCCTGGCGCAGCCTGAGGCTGTGTCCTCTCGTTCTGGTGCTGGCCACCTGAGAGAAGAGAGCAACCTCCTCCTGGCCACAACCACCCCTCAGGTCTCAGAAGCCTCAGTGGCTAACAAGTAACAGAATTCCCTGAAAGTGTTTGGGTACTGTCTGAAGCTGTAGCTGACCCCATGAGTCTGGAGATAATATTTTGTGAGTAAATACTTAAAGCCTCTTGTAATTCACCGTTGCCTTCTGCTATAAGCAGTAAAGAGTTTCTTGAGTCCATCTAGTGGACAAGTGGCATTTGGCCACCAGAACCTTCTTTTCCCGTTCAAAGTTATATATTTGTTCAAGTTATTTCTCGATCTATTTATTCCTCTGTAAAATGTTTCCATGACCATACAAAGAACTGACTATTATTAAAAATTAGTGGTTGGGGGTGGGGAGAGTCTTGAATGCCAAAATTAATAAACAATATTAATTTAAAAATTATCATCTTGCAACTAATTACCCCTTCATAACAACTGTAGCTTCAAAGGCCATATGCAGTGATCAGTAATGACTACCTTCAGATGTTGTGAAGGAAAAGCAAGCAGTAATAACTGTTGGTACTGCCAGCTTCAAAGATTCCAAACTGAGTGGATGTCTGTTGCTTAGATAGGACAGTCATTGGCCTAGGACAAGGATTAGCTAAGCTCTCTGGAGGAGGTGAACACTGGCTTCAGATATTTCCCATCAGCTTGACTGCTTTGGGAGTCATGCTCGTTACAACCCCAGGCTGCGGCAATACTGTAGCCTTTCCCTGACTCCCTGATTCTGTGTGTGTTACTTGCATAAGTCTCTGCTTTAATCACAACTGGGACCTGTGAGAATATACTGAGTCTACCTCTGGATTTGAAAGCATAACCCCAGTTATAGGGTTATGCACAAATGATCCCTTTATTTGCACACCTCATAGACATAGGCTAATGGCAGAAAACACTACAATGGATGGGCATGAGAAATGTTCTCTTGGATATTCCTCAGGTTGATGTTTTTTTTTTTTTGGTAATAGATGTGACCAAATACTTAAATTATAAAATAGGTCTATTAAATGACAATTGACTGCAGAGACTACAGAAAGCATCCTCAGTACCCTTCTCCTCTGCTGCATGGTTTAGAAAACATTTCTATGGCTTGGTTCAGACCCTAGAGGGATGTGATGTATATGATAAGTAGCTTGTTGAGAACAATGGGTCAGGTAGAAATGAATGCTCTGAATCTATTATCTTTCAGGGTCACTGAGCTCCAGGTTCCATGGAAAACACCTTGCATATCATACCACCAGAATTATAATAGGAATGGATGGAGGTGGAAAAGGTATACACAAAGCTAACAAATACAACATCCAAGTATTAAATCTTTTGATGAACAGGAATAATAAAATAAGAATATCAAAGCCACACTCTGTATGTTTTTTTTTACCACTAAAAGCATATGATTCCTTTTAAGACTGTTGGCTGAGGCAGCAGGGTAAAACCTGTATGTAGGTGAAAGAACAACAAACTACAACTGACAAAACCCCAGGAATCTGTATTTCCTTTGATTTATGTGCTTTATGATCCACAGAGGACAGTGCAGACTCTCAAAGGCTATCATTCATACTTTCTAATTCCCTTCCATACTGCAGGATAAGGAACAGTCAGTCAAGTCTGAGACAGGGAGAGTGATAACCAGAACCTATCTTTAGCCATGAGCAGACAGGTGCATGGTTTGCTACCAAGAAGCGTTTGTGCCTTGATAAGGAGTGCTACTATCCACACTGTCACTGACAAGGTGCATTTATTGGATTGAGAGACTGCTGAATATGTGCTCTGTTCTAGCAGTTTCTGCTTTGATTATCCCCAGGGTTTCTGTGAGATACATAGAAGCAGGTAGCTGGCCATATCCACCCCTGACAATGGAGGTCTCAAAGTTTTTTAACTCACTAGGTTTCAGTTTACTGCTCCTGATTTTAGGCACCTAAATAGTATGTCTAACAGTCAGAGGCTCCAAGTCACTTTCTTGCCTGTCTCCAAACCGAATGACCTCTGGCAGTATCTATCCCTCCCTATTATAGAACAAGATCAGTGCAAATGGGATTCTGATGTTAAAACTTTCTTACCCTTTATGGTAAACTTCCTGCTCTGTTCTACTTTAGGATATCACCTTGCCAAAACATCCTGTGATGTCCTGCTCCTATTGTTACCTGCTTGCTTTCAAGAATAGCTCCTCTGACTGATGTCCTTAACTTTTAAGCATAGTAGAAAAAATTGTAGTTGCACTTTGAAATTAAGAAGATATATTCTCCATCTAACTGCTTTCAGTGAGTGACTATGAAAACTATTTCTTCTTAGTTTCAAAGGGTTCATAGATGGGAGCATCAGACACTGCACTGGCTTTAACTGAAGGCCACACATAAAAGAAAGGAAAAAGGCCAAAACCACGGAATCATTACACTTTAAGAAGTGATCAAGTTATTCTACAGACTGACAAAACAGGAAATATATTTGAGCCTTCTTTCTGTTATTGCATATGACATTTTCTGTTGCTCAGATAGTCACCAGTACAGGTAGATAATGCAGTGCTTTACTGCTCCGTCCTTTCCTAGGTACCTGCATCTCCTTTTCCTTGATTTTGGGCAAAACAAGAGATGACAAATTCCCTCCAGTACTCCACTGCCCTCTTCCCAGGCTGTGTCTGCCTCGCCTGGCAGCACACCTAGCTGAACCTGGGCAGAGTGGCAGCAGGTATGAATACCAGAGGTCAGCAGGACAGCTCACCTCACCTCAGTGGGTGTGAACAGCTGCTTTCAGGCACAGGAGACCCAATGGCTGTCTCTCAGCATCAGCCTCCAGCCATAATAGAGACATTATTATGAGTGCTCTGAGATCTGAATTCACTCCTGGTCACTACAAAAGAAATTATATTATTAAAAAAAACACAAACCAACTTCTAGTAACCTCTGTCTGTAGCAGCTCAGGAGAATCCATATATGTGTTTGAGCTGTGACATGGGGGCTAGTGAGGAGGCTCATTCAATTAGCACTCAGGCAATGGAGCCAGAGTATCTGGTAAACAAACAGGGAAGGAAATAG
Source organism: Pogoniulus pusillus (assembly GCF_015220805.1). Classification (NCBI taxonomy): domain Eukaryota; kingdom Metazoa; phylum Chordata; class Aves; order Piciformes; family Lybiidae; genus Pogoniulus; species Pogoniulus pusillus. The sequence continues at coordinate 21,501,788 of NC_087281.1, read as the reverse complement.
AAGAGATAAGACAGTTGTCAAGCTAATGATAAGGATTCACACTAGACTGTTTTTTAGATTGACTGTATGTTATACTTAGGGTTCTATGTATGTTGCCACTAACCTTCTGTCAGTTGTGACTGTCACTGCTAGTCAAAATGCTTTTTGGTCAATGATGCCTGCTTGCTGTTATTACGACCATTCAGAAACCCTCTGATACAATTAAATTTCAGCACAAAACAAAGACAATGTCACAGTTTGCATTTGTCACTTTCCAGGGAAGCCAAGGTGCTATTTCACCAAGTGTGCCATAATGCAGTAGGAGCATCTCTACTTATTTAAGTGGTCTTGTCTTGCAAACCAAAGGTAGAAATCTTCCATGGCTGGAGGCACACCATCAAACAGTCTTGTGCAATTCTCTCTTCAAAACATTATGTACAGCACAGTAAAAAATCTTTAATGTGCAATTTCTTTCTTTTAGCATGCTTTATTTTCACTTAAAAAGTATTAAAACATTCCCATTTCAATATTCTGAGACCACATGCAACACAATTAATGTTGTAGCTATGTCTCTGAATAGAGAAGAAAATACTCATTTCATAGAACAGTGTGAATGTATTTTGAGCAAGGTAAAAATGTTTGGAGGGAATTCAATACTAATTCTATCTGGACCTGGTTTTACTGGAATTAGATCATCAGTTACTGTCTGTGTTTCCTCATGAGGTAATCACAGAGTCACAGAACTTTAGAGTTTGGAAGAGACCTCCAGAAATCATCAAGTCCAACCTCCCTGCCAAGGCAGGATCCCTGACTAGGGTAGTTTGCACAGGAACACATCCAGGCAGGTTGTGGAAGTCTCCAGAGAAGGAGACTCCACAACCTCTCTGGGCAGCCTGTTCCAGTGCTCTGTCACACTCACTGTAAGGAAGTTTCTCCTCATGTTGAGGTGAAACTTTCTATGTTCCAATTTGTAGCCATTGCTCCTTACCTTATTGCTGCTGACCAGCGAAAAGAGATTGCCCCCATCCACTTGACACCCACCCCTCAGATATTTGTATACAGTGATAAGACCTCCTCTCAGTCTTTGCTTCTGCAGACTGAACAGCCTCAGGCTCTCAGGCTGTCTTTGTAAGGGAGATGCTGAAGTCCCCCAGTCATCCTTGTGGCTCTCCACTGGACTTTCCAGCAGGTTCCTGCTCTTCTGACAGTTTAAGCAAATGTAATTTTCCATGAACAGGACTTCTGCTGCTTTCAGCTTTTCTCCTCAACATGTAGTTTCTGATAGAGTTTTTGAGGTGCTGGCAGTTCTCTATTTTTATCTCTCTCTGATGTGGATGCATACATAATATGATACCTCAAACCTCTAGCTTCTTGAGTTGTGATTAAATATGGTGTTAGTCATCTAGCTTACTGCAAACTCAGGAAATCCACCCAAAATCCTTCTTCACTTCTTTGCCAAGGAAAACAAATCACTGTTTTGCTTTCCAGCTCTAAAAGTAAAGCATAACTCTATCAATTATCATCACCGACCTCCTTGAAGCATGACATGCTTACAAAGTTGATCATGCTGCAGCACTTTCTCTAGTAAGTAGCCTTGGACAGTGTCCACAAAATCTGTGGTATCTTCCAAAAACAAAACCCAAAATAAATGCACATCCAAGGCTTGAATAGTCAAAGTCCAAGAGTAAATGCATCTGTGCCAAAATTATCAGTATTAGCAGCAGTAATTGTCACAGCCTTGGTTTCCAGCTGAGGCTCTGTGGCTGAAATTGAGCAATTTCTATGCTGAAAGCAAAAGAGGGGAAGACCTAGAACGAGTGCTTATGTATTCTTTTCCTGTCACCATAAAAATATCACTTCAGCAATAAATCTTATCACAGAGTGAGAACAAGAAACCCATGAATGAATGCAAGAAAATGTGGCTTCCAATAGCTTTTGTTCCAGGAAAAGCCAGATTTCAGGGCTACTGAAGGCATATTTATCTTACACTTGGTTACATGGCAGAAAAACACTGTCCTAATATGCTGCAGTATAATTTGAAACTTCACTGGAGAAAACTCAGGAATGAAACTAAGGACAAGAGATAAAATCATAAGTTTTAAGTCAGAAACCAACTGGATGGTATCATCTATAAACTTCCTTCTTGGCACAGAAGCAAGGAGACCAGCACAAAAAATTAGGAGGCAGTTGATGTAAAAGCAACATAATGGAGTGATACAGATCATCTCCTGATGGTCCTAAGCACTTTGTAACACCCATAGCAACAGAACAAGGGGACACAGTCTCAAGCTGTGCCAGGGGAGGTCTAGGCTGGGTGTTAGGAGGAAGTTGTTGGCAGAGAGAGTGATTGGCATTGGAATGGGCTGCCCAGGGAGGTGGTGGAGTCACTGTCACTGGAGGTGTTGAAGCAAAGCCTGGATGAGGCACTTAGTGCCATGGTCTAGTTGACTGGCTAGGGCTGGGTGCTAGGTTGGCCTGGCTGATCTTGGAGGTCTCTTCCAACCTGCTTGATTCTATGATTCTATGATTCCCACCTTGACAGAGTTCCAGTTTCCCAGCATTCCTGTCTTTGGACTGTCCCCGCTTTGCATGGCTCCCACTTTTGCAGCATCCCTGCTTTTGCATGGTCCCCCACTTCTGCAGCATTCTATGCAAACCTATGAGTTTGACAGGTCCTTAGGCCCATTTGAGAGAGAGCTGCCAGACCCTGCTTCTCTTGGACCATGCTGCAGCCTGACAGCCTGCTTGCTACCCTGAGCTGGGGGAGGTGCTAGCAGTTTGGCTTTCCTGTGCTGATGAGGCAGCGCTGCTTCCACAATCATCTCACTTGTGGAAGCTGTGTCTCAGACACTTTTTGCTTTGATAGGTCTTGCCACTCGTCTTGGACTTCTGCTGTATGGATCCATCACACCATTCAAGGCAAGTTCTCCTCTCCCTCTATTCTGCCCTGGTGAGACCTCATCTTGAATACTGTGTTCAGTTTTGGGCTCCCCAGTTGAAGAGGGACAGGGATCTGCTGCAGAGGGTCCAGCAGAGGGCTACGAGGATGAATAAGGGTCAGGAGGGCATGGCTTATGAGGAGAGGTTGAGGGACCTGGGGCTTTTTAGTCTGGAGAAAAGAAGACTTAGAGAGGATTTGATACATGTTTATAAGTATCTGAAGGCTGGCAGGGGGTGATGGTGAACACATAGCTACTTTGGTATAGATGCCTTCTTGCCTTTATTATCATCCTTTATACTCACTGAATGTTCTACAGGTGCAGGAGAGTTTAGGAAATGAGGAATGCAGTGAGCAAAAACAACTAATCCCCTAAAATCCATCATTTGTCTAACAGGAGACATTTCCTGGTTAGAGATCTTCTGAACATCCTACTCCTCTTTTCTGATTTCAGTATTAGAGAAGATGTGAAATTAAATGGAACTAATATGGAAATCTGTGAAGTATAAGAAGATTTACAAACATGATAAACATATTTAAATATCCACAGATGTCAGGAAGCATTGAAACTAGTTCCCATGCTATCTCAGCAGATCCAATATGTTTAAATATCCACAGATGTCAGTGTGTTACAACAAGTCCTCATGCCATATCAGCAAATAATCTTTAAACAGCTGCTTTGCAATGGGTGTTTGAGTGTAATTACTGCCTCAGTGTTTTCAATGATTCATCTCAAACAGGAAACCCACCACACACAAGCTCTTCTATCAGTTTCCTACTAACTTCTGCTTTAGCTGTTGTATTTCTTTCTCAGAGATGCTGGGGACAAAACATATATTGACTTTTTAAGGGAGGTTTCTAAACTCCAAATATTCTTCCAGCGATAGATTAGTTGTTGGTAGTGCCAGATACCTTTCATGTGGTGAATTTAACCAATATGCTAGCAGAGGAATTGTGTCAAGGGCTTTACTTGAGTAGTGCCCAGCTGAAACATACCTGGATTTGGCAAGCTAAAATTAAGGTGTCAGAAAAATACACTGACTTATCAGAAGCAGTGTGGCCAGCAGGACAAGGGAGGTTATTCTGCCCCTGTGCTCAGCACTGGTCAGGCCACACCTTGAGTGCTGTGTCCAGTTCTGGGCCCCTCAATTCAAGAGAGATGTTGAGGTGATGGAAGGTGTCCAGAGAAGGGCAACAAAGCTGGTGAGGGGCCTGGAACACAAACCCTATGAGGAGAGGCTGAGGGAACTGGGAGTGTTTAGCCTAGAGAGGAGGAGGCTCAGGGGGGACCTCATTGCTGTCACCTGAAGGGAGGCTGTAGCCAGGTGGGGGTTGGCCTCTCCTGCCAGGCAACCAGCAACAGAACAAGGGGACACAGTCTCAAGTTGTGGCAGGGAAGGTCTAGGCTGGATGTTAGAAGGAAGTTGTTGGCAGAGAGAGTGATTGGCATTGGAATGGGCTGCCCAGGGAGGTGGTGGAGTCACCATCCCTGGAGGTGTTGAAGCAAAGCCTGGATGAGGCACTTAGTGCCATGGTCTGGTTGACTGGCTAGGGCTGGGTGCTAGGTTGGACTGGATGATCTTGGAGGTCTCTTCCAACCTGCTTGATTCTATGATTCTATATAAAATAAGAGAGTTACTTTGGGGTTACAGATATCTATAGCCATAGCCAGCACATACAAAGGAGAAAATTTGGTACCTTTCAGTACATAGACAACTGAAAGCTGCCATCAAGATATCACATGTGAATCTGTAGAGTGAATGGACAGGGAGGGCAAGAAGTCCAGAGCATTAGATGTTAACTGAAAGAGAGGATATTCACATCTTCTATTCCTGGACATGTTTAAAGCACGTGTAGATGTAGCACTTAGAGACATGGTTAAGTGGTAGTCTTGCTAGCATCAGGTTGACTGTTGGCTTGGTGATCATAAGGATCTTTTCTCAACCACAATGGCTCTGTGATTCTGTTGTTCTGTGAAATGCACATAGGCACCATGCTTAGGTGTTCTGTAAAATCAATAAAACAAGTAAATGAGCAGATTGATGTTTTATAAACATAGTAAAAAGTATTTTCATCCAAAGAATACCAGAGTAGTGAGTGAACACATCAAAACAATGTATTCCACTACCAAGAGGAGCTATAGTGGCTTTCCTAATGAATATTTTATGGCTACATTAACATTTTTATTAGGCACAAGTCATCATTTTTTCATACCCATAAACACAGTAGATCATGCATGAAATTACTGCTTTTCAAGAGAGTGAGTTGTATTTCCTGTTGTAAAGACTTGTAAACTACTGCTTAACTGCTGTGTGGTTTCTGCTAACAAGGTTCTTTGGGATAGCTTCTTCTGCTGGTCAGGAACCATATGGCAATGACTATGACATTTTTATGTAACTTATTAGTTTAACTAACAACAAAAAATAACTAATAGTGTAGTCTAGCCTGGAGGAACTGTCATGATTCGATTCAACAGCTTGCTTCCTTCTTGAAAGGTCTGAAACAATTTAGGATCCTGTCTCTATCACAGTAGAAATTCTTCCTGAGTCTGCAAATCCTCTGCACAGCAGCTCGTCCTCTCTTCTCCTGATCTGTCAGAATGTAATTGATATCTTTGTTCATTGTCAGTAAAAAATTATGATTAATTCAGTGCAACTCCTGTGTTCAAAATAAATTAACTCTATTGGTAGAACTAAATTGTGGGGCCACTGTAACTAAAGTGTGGGGTCACTCTTCAACCAGGAGGCAGCCCTGATAACTGAGGATGCAGCTATGGCAGACTTGGAGGAAGTTGTTGGCAGAGAGAGTGATTGGCATTGGAATGGGCTGCCATGGGCAGTGGTGTAGTCACTGTGCCTGGAGGTGTTCAGTAGAAGACAGGATGAGGCACTTAGTGCCATGGTCTAGTTGCCTGGCTAGGGCTGGGTGCTAGGTTGGACTGGATGATCTTGGAGGTCTCTTCCAACCTGCTTGATTCTATGATTCTATGATTCTAAAATGTATGTCGACACCTGAATATGCACCAGGGCTGAGATTATTGTAAAGAAGTTAATTTCACAACCACTTACTGCCTGGTTACTGCAACACATTCTTGCAACAAAATTATCTGAGACATAATTGTGGTTTCAAAACCTACATTCTTCCTTTAGGGAAAGTGATCACAAGCCTTTAGAAGCACATTTTATTGCTATTGTGACAGTTTGCTTCAGTGTCTTGCAAATGTAATTACATTTTACATATAATAAAGGCAGTTAATTTTGCTGTTGGGAATGACTGAGAGTATCATATTTTATTAGATTTTACCTATGATGGTATCTTACCATATTTAAACGCTAAAGATGGTGATTCAGGCATATGAAGACCCAACAGAGTTATTCCCTCTACTTAGACTTGCTTGCACTGTGTAATGCTAAGGGGGGGGATCTATTCCAAAATTAATATACTTTATTAATTTTGATATTTAGCAATCTTGCCACAGACCATAATTTTTAATAATAATAAGTTCTTTGCATGGTCATGGAAAGTATTACACAGGGGGTATTAAACAGGAAATTTAGAACACTTTAGACATAACTAGCAACAATATAACAAACATTAACTCCCTAGGAAAGAGAATCTTGTGGCCAATATGCTACTTGGCCTCGAGGGAGACCTGAGAGGCTCCTTTCTGCTGAGGCAGAAGGCACAATAGAATTTAGTTACAGAGAGGCTTAGGCTGGTGAAGGGCCTGGAACACAAACCCTATGAGGAGAGGCTGAGGGAGCTGGGGGTGTGCAGCCTGGAGAAGAGGAGGCTCAAGGGGGACCTCATTGCTGTCTACAACTATCTGAAGGGAGGTTGTAGCCAAATGGGATTGGTCTCTTTTCCCAGGCAACCAGCAAGAGAACAAGGGGACACAGTCTCAAGTTGTGCTGGGGGAAGTCTAGGCTGGATGTTAGGAGGAAGTTGTTGGCAGAGAGAGTGATTGGCATTGGAATGGGCTGCCCAGGGAGGTAGTGGAGTCACCGTCCCTGGAGGTGTTGAAGCAAAGCCTGGCTGAGACACTTCGTGCCATGGTCTGGTTGAGTGGCTAGGGCTGGGTGCTAGGTTGGCCTGGCTGATCTTGGAGGTCTCTTCCAACCTGCTTGATTCTATGATTCTATCCTGGGACCAGAACTCTGATGCTGAAAGATTGTAACTGCTGAGCGTAGTGATTAGTGATTGAGAAATCTGTGTACAAAAAGGTACACTGAAGTTAAAAGGCATTTCACACCCATGAGACAATTAGGAGATGGCAAGAATACTGTTCATTTACAAGGTTATGATTAACTAGTGGTGATGTCACAGAGCTGGCTAAATGATAGAACTGCATTAATGGTTCCCAAATCTCAGCACTCATTACATCTGAGTCATAGATTAATGAAGAGGTATTTATGCCTTCAGTCTGTGCCATAAATAACTATACAGCACTGAAGTCAACTAATAAAGAGGAAAAAGGAAGTTGCCTTGTGACCACAAACACGTTTTACAGATGTTTATTTCAAAAGAGATGTATTTCTTAAAGGATACAGATGGATTAGTCAGGCAGGTTAGAGAGAGAAGTTAATGCAGCCCCAAGAGACAGAGAGCAACTCTGTTATCTGTGTTTGTGTTCTTGTTTTTAATACATCTCAGTAAGCCTATGAGTGAAGCAGACATCACCACTGTTTCCTTTTCACAGCCTATAATCTAATTCTTCTCACCAAAACATTCTAGCTAGCTTCAAACTAGCACGTAAGTTCACAGATGATGCCAAGTTAGGTGGGAATTTTGATCTTCATAAGAGTAGGGAGGCTCTACAGAGGAATTTGGATAGGTTTGATTGATGGGCCAATGTAATGGAATGAGCTTCAAGAAGGTCAAATGCCAGGTCCTGCACTTGGGTCACAACAACCCCAAGCAACACTGCAGGACTGGGGACATGTGTCTGGAAAGCCACCTAGCAGAAAGGGACCTGGGGGTGGTAATTGACAAGCAAGTGATTGTGAGCAAGCAATGTGCCCAGATGGCAAAGAAAGCCAATGGCCTCCTGGATTGTATCAGAAATGCTGTATCCAGCAAGGACAGGGAGATGATTGTCCCCTTGTACTCTGCTCTGGTGAGGCTACACCTCGAGTGTTGTTTTCAGTTTCGGGCACCTCAATACAAAGGGATGTGGAGGTGCTGGAGTGAGGGTAGAGGAGGGCAATGAAGCTGGTGAAGTTCATAAGCTGAGACAGAACATCTCAAGTCTTAATGTGATCTCTACCTGCCACTCAGAGCAAATTGGATCCATTCAAGTGCTGCACCAGCAGGATTTATCTCCACAAGCAATTTGGGTATGTTTTTTTATTCCTCATGTGATCAGTCTTCTCAAGCCCTGGGAACACATCTCCCTAGAGCATCAACAGAACTGTCAGCCAGGCACTAAATGCCATCTAAAATGAGACAAACAGTCACGTACAGAGGCTGGCTCTTCTGGCTGTGGTTAGCTCTTGTACTGAGTTACCAGCTGAAGAGAGAAGGGGTTCCAGTTTTTTACCATTTGATTGATATGCTTTGACAGGCCAAGGATGACTGCCAAGAAGGCACTCCAAAATATGCACATCCTCTATCACTCAGAGCTATTTACCTCACATTGTCACAGGAGAAACTGGTAATACTGATGAACAGGAGAACAATTTTAAGTGATACTTCATGCAAGAATTAGATGTTTGCCTGGACCAATGTTTTTAAGAGAGCACAGTAAAAGATTTAAGTTACTTTTCTGGAAAGGACAGTTGGAATTGACAACACAAATATTTACAAAGATAATCTCTAAGGAGATTAAAAGAAAGGATGAGAAAATAAATGAGGAAAGCATGTTTCTTAGAAAGTTTCAAGCAAACTTTTGGAACAAAGTTTGCAGAGCTTAATGTTTTCTACTTCCAAACACAGTGTCATGTTCCTTTGTTTGTTGTAAAGTTATTGTTATTAAGCTTTATGTTTCTGTCACATTTGAAGTTTGGTTAGATGTTAGCAGAAGGGCTTTGGAGCTTAATATCTGACTCAAATTTCCAATTCTCTCTAGAAATTGGCCAGGAGTCATTATTACTTTTTTAACAGCTACATGTCAGCTTTCAGAGTGCTTGCTTATGAACCAGCTGATGAAATGCTGCTGCTATCAAACTTCAGTCTGTAGAGTTATGTAGAGAAAAGGCATTTTGAAATTGATAATCTTGGTTTGCTTGACCTATCAGGAAAGTGAATAAAATTGCCAAGGCAAGATTAGATCTTTATCATAGAATCATAGAATCAACCAGGTTGGAAGAGACCTCCAAGATCAGCCAGTCCAACCTAGCACCCAGCCCTAACCAATCAACTAGACCATGGCACTAAGTGCCTCATCCAGTCTTTTCTTGAAGACCCCCAGGGACGGTGACTCCACCACCTCCCTGGGCAGCCCATTCCAATGCCAATCACTCTCTCTGTGAAGAACTTCTTCCTAATATCCAGCCTATACCTACCCTGGCACAACTTGAGACTGTGTCCCATTGTTCTATTGCTGGTTGCCTGGGAGAAGAGGCCACCCTCCACCTGGCTACAATGCCCCTAGAAGTGAAATCTCACCCAGAAAATAAACAACACCAAAAAGTGCTAATTTTGACACTACCTTGGACTGAAATAAAGGCAAAGCTGGTAAATGACCCTCGGGCAAGATGCCATGGCAGTTGTAAATAAATGCCAAATCCTTGTTTGAACAGAAAGTGGTAGAACTTCAATTAACTGAGATACATTCTCCCTCCTACTCATGGATGAGTTTCACATGTATTAAATCGATTGGTGTAGTTCCAAGAGCACACATTAGGGGTCTGGCTAAGCCCAGAAGAGATCAGAAATCTGTCTTGGAAAGAGCAAGAGCTAAAACTAGAGCCGTATCTCTCCACTGTAGGCACTATCTGTCAGTATGTGTATACTGCTCAGTGAAGTGCCTTGTAACACACTCAAAGGCCATTGACCAGAGTGGGTTTTATTATTTACTGTTGTCCTTAAGCTCCTCTCAGGTGAAAAAATTCTACTCCTGCTGGGTCAAAACTAGGCTGCAGGAACCTAGCATTGCACTTTGCAAAACAACAGTCAGCAACATTGAGGAAGAACACCAGGGTAGCAGTAAAAGGCCATAGTTATTAGCTCACTTGAGGCAGAGACAAGTATAAGGGTAAAACCATTAGATATACCAAGTAAATACATCCAGGAAGAACAAATCACAACATTAACAGCAAGTTTCTGAACAGACTATTTTGGTGAACTGCTAAGATTATTGCCATTAGTTATGATATCCCATTACCCAGCTCATTTCAACATGCATGGGACAGGACATATTACTCTTTGTTTCTACATTTTGCTGCCTGGCACAAACAAGGCATAGTCAGTTTTCTGAAAGAAGAGGTGGAATTGGTGGTGCAAACCACTGCTTATGAAAAAGGATCACAATATGGACAAAAAGGTCACAGAAAACAATATGAAACATTGAACCCAATGTTATCACTGTTGACTGTATATAATTTATAGATTGCCACAGCAAGTTGGGGTATCTGGGGCTATATCTGAAAATCAAACAGAATAAGGCTTTGGGGCTGAAAGGGTCAAAACTAGAAACTAAGCATAGAAGACACCAAAGTACATAAAAAAGAAAATCAAAATAGTGGTTTGTGTGTGTGTAGAAAACAATAGCAAAGCTTCCTTGTCACTTCCCATGTGAATACAAAATGCCAGATACTTCTTCTACCCTCATACCAAATACCTGCTAACATCATTACAGTTTTAGCATGATTGTTGTGTTGTACTAGAAGCAAAATCAATGCATTGTGCATAGCATTTTCTTACATCTTAGAAGCAGAAATGTGCTGTTCATGGAGCTGCAGAATCTGTTCCTGGCAGCTAAATTATTACTTGGTGTAAACTTAGGGTCAAGTTATTTTATAAACCCTACCACTTTCTGCCTCTGACTGTGCAGTAGAAGAAAGATCAGAGTTAGCAAACTTTGCTGTCATTATAAACTGTTGCTGCATCTGAGATAATGAATTTCCTCTTCCTGCAGTATTTGTGGTACAGAATGCTAGCATTTAAAACCCCTCTGCTCTTAGTGGTGATGAGCAGCATGATATGCCAGATTGTTTTAAGCTCAGGCAAACTTTTCTTCCTGTGCTAAACCAGAAAGACCACAGGTACTTCACAACCTCAGGTGATTGTATTTGGTCAGGCTTGGTTGACACAGTGATGACAGATTATGTGTCACTTCATCTGTGAAGCAAAAAAAAAACCCCAAGCCAGATGGAGTTTTCCAGAATTTCAGCCAATCTTTGCATAATTCCAAAAGAGCATCTGACAGCTCAAATCGAGTTTAACAGTGGCAGTGAAAGTTGATGGACTTATCAATTGTGACTTCTGTTCAAGAAACAAATGTACAGGCAAATGCCAACACATTTAATCAAATAATACTGACTCCTACCCCAGAAAGAAAGCTCTTGGTGATATATTTTTTTCCTGCTGAAGTAAATGGAATATGACACTCTTTTTGAAACAACTGATAGCTTGAAGTGAATCATAGAACCATAGAATCAACCAGGTTGGAAGAGACCTCCAAGAGCATCCAGTCCAACCTAGCACCCAGCCCTAGACAGTCAACTAGACCATGGCACCAAGTGTCTCATCCAGGCTTTGCTTGAACACCTCCACCACCTCCCTGGGCAGCCCATTCCAATGAGACATCAGACACTGTCGTTCAAAGACACAAGTCTTAGTATTGAATCCCACAACTCTAAATTAATTCCACAAAACTTAGGGAACAAAATGAAAAGGAACATACAAGCTTCCCACCACCTCTCTCTACAGATCTCCTGCCATGAGCACGAGCAGTGAGACATTACATAGCTCTTACTGAAGAGCTTTATACAGTCCTTCCTAGATACCAAACCTTTCTGACACCCCAGATAAAACAGAGAAAAAAGAAAAAAGCCTGCTTTAACACAGCTAGAAACAAGGCAACACAGCTAGAAACAATGCAACACAGCTAGAAACAATGCCCCTAGTCCTTGTGCTTGTTATATTTTTCAGGTATGAGAAAAGCTACTGACCCCATCTCTCCATCACTTAAAAATAGTCCAAAACATCATCATCTATCCTTTCATTTTTGTGTTGAAGGAAATCTGGCTGGAAGGTGAAATCACCAACATTGGGCACTGAGATCTGTTTCATGCCAACAGGATGCTACCACTGTGTTTGCAGGAAGACCTGTTGGCAGCTTCCTGCATCAGCTGTTCCCTGGGGTTTTAACACTCCTCTTTCCTACTTCCCTTCCCCAAACAACTTAATTTTGGTAAGACTTCACATAAATACAGGCTGAAGTTAAGACAGCTTTTCATCTACAAGGAATTAAGGTAAAGTGAATTTTCTCTTTAATTTTAAATGATCATTGAAAGGTTTTGCTGGCCTTGGAAAATGGGAGAGGAAAAGAAAATGTGAGATTATTGATATTCAGAGACACAACACACTGTATGATACTGATGTCAAAACAAAATGATTGTCTTCAGACAGGCAAACTAGGACGAATTTCAAGGCAGGATTGGACGTGGCACTTGGTGCCATGGTCTAGCCTTGAGCTCTGTGCTAAAGGGTTGGACTTGATGATCTCTGAGGTCTCTTCCAACCTTGGTGATACTGTGATACTGTGAATGTTGAAAACTCCTCACAATCTGAAGCTTATTGAGTCACAGGAGCATGAGTTGTTCCTTTCATCCAAGTTCCCCAGCAATAACATATGAAAAATAGAATTCATTCTTAATGAAACACTTTATCTTATATTTTATAGCTTGTTTCCTCATTACAGCCATTTCCTCCCAGTGGTGGTAACCACATAAACCTAACAAACTCATTTACATTTAGACATGACAGTGCTATTCCCTCTCATCTACTCCTATCTGGAAAAAAAATCTCACTGTGAACATATGTGCGCTGTCTAAAAGCCAAAAGAGAGTAATTAGTAAGTTAAATAATTGCTCTTATTGTCTATTAACACAAGCAATCAGAAAAGGCTGATTTTAGTGAAATAAGAACAGCCTGAAAGAAAACAACAAACAGGGACATGACTGGGAAATCTATTTTCATTGATTCTACCTGTGTGTTCTATTGGGAATGTAGTTAAAAATCTGGGGAAAGTTCTAGCTCGATGTTATGCAAAAGGGGAAGGAATTTATACAGTGCTCCTGGTTTTCTGTTACAAGACTCCTATTTACTGCAGCAGGGAGCAACACACAAGATTGACACAAATGGACTGGAAAGAAGGCAAGACCAATTGGCTGGTATATTTTGAAATTCAAAATTTGCCAACTATAATATGTTTGTTGAGTTTTAACTAGGTCAGCATGATGTGCTGATTGCACAGGTGCTGATTGTTCTCAATGCACTTTCTGAGATTATGAACCAAAACGATTATTCTGGTTCTAGGCTGAAAATGCCATGTTGGAAAGAGCTTATTTTGTACATTAGATGCAGCCCACACTGCACAGCTAAATGATGCAGGTGATGCAATGAGAGTCCAGACATGAGGAAGAATCATAGAATCGGCCAGGTTGGAAGAGACCTCCAAGATCAGCCAGGCCAACCTAGCACCCAGCCCTAGCCAGGCAACCAGACCATGGCACTAAGTGCCTCAGCCAGGCTTTGCTTCAACACCTCCAGGGACGGTGACTCCACCACCTCCCTGGGCAGCCCATTCCAATGCCAATCACTCTCTCTGCCAACAACTTCCTCCTAACATCCAGCCTAGACTTCCCCCAGCACAACTTGAGACTGTGTCCCCTTGTTCTATTGCTGGTTGCTTGGCAGAAGAGACCAACCCCACCTGGCTGCAACCTCCCTTCAGGTAGTTGTAGACAGCAATGAGGTCTGCCCTGAGCCTCCTCCTCTCCAGGCTAAACACCCCCAGCTCCCTCAGCTTCTCCTCATAGGGAATGCAAACAGATCTCAAAAAAACCCAAAAAGTTTCTAACCAGGTTTGAAAGAGCCAGTAGATAATGAAATATATCTGTAAAGAGAGGATATAAGTTTCGTTGGGGGTGTTTTATTCCAAGAAGAAATAAAAGAAGGGCACATTGTAGTACATTGTGATTTTAACATTCAACCGAGTGGAAGACTTATCTTCCCAGCTCAGCAGGTTGATAACAAATGCTACCACAACAGTTTCATATCTAGCAGGCAAAAAAATTACAGCAGCCTAGAGCTAGTTTAAGCCTTCCTGCAGTCTTGTCAATACTGTGTTTTCAGGCAGACATCAATGTAAGAGTCAGAAGCAGACAGTAAAACAAGATGATTTCTGGAGTGTTTACTTCTGTCCCTCCAGTTACAACACAGTTTCTCTTTGTTTCTAGATGAAGCAAATGCTTCAACAGAAAAGCTTAGAAAAGCCTTTGGTATGTACCAAAGCTTCTCAATGCTTTAGGCAAAGACTGTGCCCACTTGGATAGACTTGGGGTTGTCCTGTGCTGGGTTGCAAGGTAATATTATATGATCATCACAGAAATAACATTTACAGATTTGGACCCTGTCTGGTCTATTCTTTTAGTTGATCTGGCAAAATAAAAGTGATGTGGCTCTTTCTGTGCAAATCTGATATACAGATATATATATATATTTTTTAATTTTTTTTCCCCCTAAATCACTAGCTGAGAGAACTAACTTGGGGAATGTTGTGGTAGGCCTGATAGGCCCAAAATAGGCTTATCCATGTCCTGTCTTGCCTAGGTATGGTTTCTGCTCCACCTGAGTGGCAATCGCAGGAAATGAACACAAAAGAACCTGGAGCCACTGAGCCTGGCCTGCCCAGGGTCCTGTGGTATAAGGCACACACTTAGCTTGTGCCTGCCTAGTGCAAGGCCTGTGCTTTGCCCAAATTAGGGACAAGTGAGCCTGTGGCTTGCCTAACATGGTAAGGTTTGGCTAACTGCCACCCTGAGTGGCTGTTCTGTGTCCAAAGGGCAATTAATCTCAGCCCACACTGATAAAAGGAGATAGGCAGGTGAGCAACCTGCTTTGCTTCCCTGCTTTGCTTCCCTGCTTTGCTTCCCTGCTCTGTGCCTGCTCTCTCTGCTGTGCCCAGCCCTGCTGCCATTGCACACTGCCTTAGTGCTGCCTGCTAAACTCCACTGCTGCCAGTTACCAGCAGCAGACCCTGGATGTCTGCACACGATCAGCCTGTGTGGCCAGCGTGACTGTGCTGAGACTGCACACATCTGCCTCTGCACCTGAAGGTCCTGCCCAGAATCCCTGGACATATACACAGATCATCCAGAAGCAGCCAGGAGACAAGGTCAGAGATTGTCTGTGTCCTGTCCCCAGAAGCTGGGAAGATTCAAGTCTCAGTGACCAACAAGACAGAGTCCCCTGAAAGCATTTGGGCACTGTCTGGACTGTGGCTGGCCCCACAAGGGTAATAATAATAATCTGTGGGTAAATGCTTAAATGCCTCTTTGTAATTCTCCATTGCCTTCTGCCATGGAGCAGAAAGAGCTTGAGCCCAGCTACTGGGCAAGCAGCACATCGACTGCAAGCAGCACTGACTGCAGGAATAGTCTCTTGCAGTTCAATTAATGTTTATATATTTTGCTGGTTATTCTAGATGTAGATATTATCCATAGAATGTTTCCATAACCATGTAAGAACCAAAATATTATTAAAATTAGTGCTTGGGGGTGGCAGAGTTCTGAATAGCAACAGTAATAAACAATATTCATTTTGGAAGACATCATCTCACATCAATTAATTTCCCCTCCACAACAGGGAACTATAAGACAATCAGTCTGCAAGAGAATACTTTTGTGACTTGTGCCCTGTTTGGTATGGCAGCTTCTTGCAAACTGTAACATCATTTTTCAATTTAATTGGAAGCTTTTTCCTCTTTTTTTTTTTTTCCCACTGATTTAAGGAATTACAAAGACAAGTCAAACTTCTACAATTAAGGGAAGAAGGATCTGATTTACGATACACTTAGTGGATATGCTCTTGGAATTTCTAATAAATGACTCTATTTATTGGATAGAAAGAAGAAAACACCCAAAAACATAACTGCACAGAAATGCAGTATAAGAGAATGACCAGAATGTCCAAAATGCTGGTAAACTCAGGCCCTATCTTATAACGATTGCTTTTATCAATGAAATTCTAACACAACATCAAGTCCAAACACATTTGAAAACAATAACTCTAGGAAGGACAAAGCTCTGAGCAGAAGGCACTTTCCATAGTCTCAGTGCCAAATAGCAAAAGCAACCATCAAGAGAAGAAGGGGACACAGACTCAAGCTGTGCTGGGGGAAGTCTAGGCTGGATGTTAGGAGGAAGTTGTTGGCAGAGAGAGTGATTGGCATTGGAATGGGCTGCCCAGGGAGGTGGTGGAGTCACCACCTGCCCAGGGAGGTGGTGGTGGGGTAAGTGCAGAGAGAAGCATAAGAGAAAGGAAGCTTGAAATAATGCCAATTACCTGCTTGGAACATTAAGCTGAGGGAAATGTAAGCTTCACTGTTTGGGTTTTTACCTTTTGTTTTCAAAAAAATTGTTGCATTATCTCCTTTAAAATGTGGCAGAAAACACAGTAAATGTAGGAGTGGAAAAACCAAGTGAGGAAACATAAACATACATGCCTAGAGTATAAATCAGAAGTGCCTACTTACTATTGCCTACGACTTGTAGAGTAATGGAGTAGAAAATAATACTGTGTATGTATAATGATGTCCTTGTGCTCAGGTGGAATATTGTGCCCAGTTCTGGACAATAGCAGCATGACAGGTTCATGGTCAAGAAAATTAAATGCTGAGAAAATAAATCTTTCTGTTTAAGAAGGAAATATATTTAGGCAAGAGAGTCATTTTAGGTAGGAGATTAATAATATGAGTACATTGTACGTGGGACTCAGGCACTTGTTTTTCTTTAAGCTGCCCAGAGAACAGCTCTGGAATATTCTGCTTTGTTTGAAAGTACTGCTTTGAGACAAAATACTGGTTTTCACATGGTTTTCAGCTCCTTGCTTGAAAGACAGCATTATGCCCAAGAGGTCTATAAGAATCAAAGCTCCTGTTGATATATGGCTAATAAGAAATAGCATTGTTAATGAAGGTAGCTTCACAAAAAGAAACTAATAAATAAACACCTTCATGCTCTGCTGCAACAAAAAGGACTAACAAGCTGAAATTAGGGAGAAACTTCATTTAATAAACATATAAAGACAGAAAGTAGAATATGTTTTTTTACAGCTTTGAGACAGAGAGGGAGGTTTCTAACTAGTATGAATTAGGGCTCTAAATTCCTGGTTAAAGAAAGTACCTAAGTAGAAGATCAGCCTGATCAGAGCCCCTCTTAAACTCCTGGATCTCATTAATGATAAAGGGGAATCAGATTCTGAGCAACAGCTTTATCCCACTAATAAGGAAGAAAGAGTGCTGGTGCTGGAACAAGGAAATCATGTTCTGGTCAGGTGGTTTGCATTGCTGGTATTTGCACTGCCCTCAAGTCAAGAGTGTTTGCAGAGTCATGGAATCAGAATCATAGAATCAACCAGGTTGGAAGTGACCTCCAAGATCATCCAGTCCAACCTAGCACCCAGCCCTAGCCAGTCAACCAGACCATGGCACTAAGTGCCTCATCCAGGCTTTTCTTCAACACCTCCAGGCACGGTGACTCCACCACCTCCCTGGGCAGCCCATTCCAATGCCAATCACTCTCTCTGTGAACAACCTCCTCCTAACATCCAGCTTAGACTTCCCCCAGCACAACTCAGGATCAGAATTTCATAGAATTTCATAGAATCAACCAGGTTGGAAAAGACCTCCAAGATCATCCAGTCCAACCTAGCACCCAGCCCTATCCAATCAACTAGACCATGGCTAAAAAGAGATTTCAAAACAGTTGTGACTTTTTGTTTGCTTGCTTGCTTCTCTTTTAGTATTGCTATCAAGTTTCACCAGGTCTGCTACATCTCAGTTAGAGGAACTAACCAGGAGGTTTGACATGAGAAAGGAAGTGGACCAGGACATGCCTAAAGCTTTTCTCACAGAAGACACCAAGCTCATCTACAGTAGTCATGAAAAGCATAATGGAAAATGAAGTCTGGTGTAAAAAGCCTCCAAGCCATGCATGTAGTTATACCCCTAGTACAGGCAACATTTACTTGCCCATCAGATTGCTTATTTCTTCATACAGGTTCATTTGCTACCATTGAGCAAAAGCTTTTCTCTGTATTCCTGTGGTTGTGGAGTGAGCTTCTCATCATTTTTCCACTGAAACAAAAAGAACATATTTTTAAAAGAATAGGTCTTCAGAGTAACTTCAAGTTAATAATAAGCACATTAAAAAGCAGTGATGCTCTCTGTTTTATTTCTCCCACTCCCCCTTGCTCAGTTTTTATTATCTTTGAGGAAAAAAATGAGTTAGTTATGAAATTGTCCCTTTTGAAACCTTAGGGGTTTCCTTTGCTGTCTAAAATTTATATCCTTTCATAACTCTTTCTACTTTCTTTTTAGCCACCTTCAAAGATTTCTTAGCAGGACTGAGCTGAAAATGAGATCTGGGACATAGCAGGTTTTTGGGGTTTCTTTGTTTTGTTGTGTTGTTTTTTTTTCCCCCTTCTTTCTACATGAAGGATGTGATTTTAAAGCAGTTCCATTTGTTGTCAATTGTGGGTTACATGTTTTAATCTATTGCAGCCTTTTCTCAATTATCTGTGTGTCTGTAGAAAGAAATGAGGACTTCTTTTATTGTCATCCTCTGTTTGGATGCTTTTTCCTTTGCACATTTTCTCCAACCTTTTCTCAGCATGTGAATGAGAGTAAAACTTCACATTGTTTTTCATTTATACTAATGTCTTTTCTCTCTCAATGAGTGTGCTTCAGCTTTCACTTGCTCCACACTTCATATATGCTGTTCTGGTAGACTCTGTATTGTTTTGGAATTAGCCAAAGGTTTCTTACAGCAATAGAATAGAATAGAGTAGAATCAACCAGGTTGGAAGAGACCTCCAAGATCATCCAGTCCAACCTAGCACCCATCCCTAGCCAGTCAACCAGACCATGGCACTAAGTGCCTCATCCAGGCTTTCTTAAACACCTCCAGGGACGGTGACTCCACCACCTCCCTGGGCAGCCCATTCCAATGCCAATCACTCTCTCTGCCAACAACTTCCTCCTCAATGTTAATAACAGGGAAGTTAATAACAGGGAAGTTTCAGTAATTATCTGAACACACTCAATGATCTGCAGGTCAGATTCAAAAGACATTTGCTTGTTCATTCAGAGGATACAGCAAATCAGGAGTTTGTCTAGCAGCTTTTTGAATGGCAGAGGCATTCTTCAGATGAGGCATTTCTCACTCAATGAGAATATAAAGCTCTAACACAGCTATCCAGATTGTCTTTTTGGAGGTGGGTAATGATCTTTCATAGTGATCTTAATGTTTTGTTAGGATGTGGTGATGACATGGAGCTTATTTCTTCTACTTTCCTTGAAAGTGAGAAAGAAAAAAAAAATCTCTTTTCATTATTCCTCAGAATTAATTTTTGTTTCAGCAATTGGATGCCATTGTTTTCTTAGGTAATGAAAATAGGGGTCAGGAACAGGCTGGAAGGCTGGGCCCAGAGAGTGGTGGTGAATGGTGCCACATCCAGTTGGCAGCTGTCACCAGTGGTGTGCCCCAGGGATCAGTGCTGGGCCCAGTCCTGTTCAACATCTGTATTGATGATCTGGACCAGGGGATTGAGTCCAGCATCAGTAAGTTTGCAGATGACACCAAGCTAGGAGCAGGTGTGGAGCTGTTGGAAGGTAGGAGAGCCCTGCAGAGGGACCTGGCCAGGCTGGATGGGTGGGCAGAGACCAATGGGATGAAATTTAACAAGGCCAAGTGCAGGGTTCTGACCTTTGGCCACAACAACCCCAAGCAGCACTACAGGCTGGGGACAGAGTGGCTGAGAGCATCCAGGCAGAAAAGGACCTGGGGGTCCTGGTAGATAGTAGGCTGAAGATGAGGCAGCAGTGTGCCCAGGTGGCCAAGAGAGCCAATGGCATCCTGGCCTGCATCAGGAACAGTGTGGCCAGTAGGATGAGGGAGGTTATTCTGCCCCTGTACTCAGCACTGGTCAGGCCACACCTTGAGTGCTGTGTCCAGTTCTGGGCCCCTCAATTCAAGAGAGATGTTGAGGTGATGGAAGGTGTCCAGAGAAGGGCAACAAAGCTGGTGAGAGGCCTGGAACATAAACCCTATGAGGAGAGGCTGAGGGAGCTGGGGGTGTGCAGCCTGGAGAAGAGGAGGCTCAGGGGGGACCTCATTGCTGTCTACAACTACCTGAAGGGAGGTTGTAGCCAGGTGGGGGTTGGTCTCTTCTCCCAGACAACCAGAAACAGAACAAGGGGACACAGTCTCAAGTTGTGCTGGGGGAAGTCTAGGCTGGATGTTAGGAGGGAGTTGTTGGCAGAGAGAGTGATTGGCATTGGAATGGGCTGCCCAGGGAGGTGGTGGAGGCACCATCCCTGGAGGTGTTGAAGCAAAGCCTGGCTGAGGCACTTAGTGCCATGGTCTGGTTGACTGGCTAGGGCTGGGTGCTAGGTTGGCCTGGATGATCTTGGAGGTCTCTTCCAACCTGCATGATTCTATCCTATTCTATTCTATGACACATATTTCACAAATGTGAAAAGCTAGGAATAGAAAAGTTAATTGAGATGAAGTAGGCCATAAATATTAAGGAATATTCTTTAAGGAACTGAAGGACAGAAATATTCAGAGTGGACAATTATAGAAAGCCTTGCCCTCAGTGACATTTTTTGCCTTCACTGGTTAGTTTGTGACTAGAAACATGGTGATTTTATGAATTGCTTCCTATCTTTACTCCAATATATATATATTGCTCACATGCAAATGTCCATGCTTGCAATGTTGTGCTTGAACCCCAGGATGATACGTTTTCAGTTCACATCCAAACCTGTCATCTTCTTGTTCTAAGCCTCCCTCAGTAGGTAGTGATAACAATTCACTTCCTTCTCTCTGCCCCCACAATAAATTTGCCTGCAGACTCCATCTGAGCCAAGCATGGCATCAGACTCAAGAACCAAATCTTGTTGCCTGGGATAGCATGGCCAGGGCTGCAGGTGGACCCACTGCCCAGAGGATGCAGATAGGGACCCAGGCTCCATGTGCTAGGTGCCATGGGAGGGTCAGCAAACATATCCAGGCCCTCTCTCCAGCCTGACAGCTGCCTAAACCATCACAGGAACGGTGTCTTGTTTACTTACATACATGTGTACATGAATGATTCTAGCTTTGACCTAAACTGAATGATTCTAGCTTTGACCTAAACTTTAAACTGCAATGGTAGTGAGTTATACTACTAAATTTTGTGTATTTTTCCATCATCTCAGTGTTATGTTGCTTGATTTTCATCTTCACTGAAAGCTTCCTTATTCCTGTCTTAGGAGAAAATGTAACAGTGTGGCTTACATTTTTTTCCATATAGCATTTGGAATTCCATATCACCTTGTCCTATCCCTTTTAAACTGATCTCTTTCCCAAGGTAGGCAATCTCACTCTTGGCAGTTTCTCATCACAGAAATTGTGCCATGCACTTAGTAATTTTCATCACCTATTTCTACATCTTTATCTCTCCTTCAAATAGATTCACCAGGATTGAGCACACGCTGTAACTCAGAGCACATCATGGACATTATAATATTTCCAGAAAGGCAGTGCCTCCCAGGCTTTTATACAATATTATTTGCTGCTTTGGGTGTTTTGCTTTGTTTTTATCACTGATGTTCAGATCTTGACAGTAATCACTTTAATTTAGGAAAGCAGAACCCATCTGTCATGTTCAAATAGTGGCATAGAATATGCAGTATCACCATATTGACAATAAAGTGTCTAATCTGTAATCATGTTGCTCATTTTCCTCTCTGGCATTCCTTGCCATTTCATTTATCATAGGATTTATGGTTTTTTACATATGGCTATGTTATTTTACCCTCCATTTCAGAAGCATGATCCATACCACTAATGCAACAAACCCTGCTTCCAGACTGTTTGTGAAAGGAGATGCTCAATACAGGTAGTTACCATAGGAATTTGTGGTTCAATGTTGCCCATTGTAAACTTACTTTGAGTTTTGAGTGGTTCAGGTGTGAAAATCTGATGGCATTCAAGACACCTAGGAGGTTGCCAGACCCTGTCAGCCTAGTAATGCTCTTGAATACCCAGAGGGAGAGCCTGGAGATGTGTGAAGGCACAGATGCCAGCTAGAGCATCTGCTTTTCTTGTCACCATGAGAAGGTATTCCTGGCAGGACTACATGCACATATTTTTCTGTTCATTGCCTGATAGGGCATATCCTTTTTGATTTGTACATTGCAGATTTTCAAAGCAGGTTGGTTATTTCTCTTCAAACACGTTCTGAGCTGTCATTTCCTTTTTGAAATCAATCAATTATTAATCAAAATTCTTCTCATCTCATAAGAAAACAAATTTTTAACAGAGCTCAAAATATCTCTTTTCCTTTCTTTCTTAGAAGAAAACAAATGTGTTGTGCATGCTTGAATAAATGTTTTCATGTTCAACTTATCTGGATTTTGTTTCTAATAAATAATACTTTTAATTGTTGGTTTTGTTGGTTTTTTTTGTAGGAACAGTTGATTTTTGCTGTACGATGTTGAATGCTGCTAACAGAACCTGACAATGTCCTGAGTCTCTAGGAAATGCATTGCCACCTTCATGCTGAGACCAGATATCTTCTAAATGTGATGTTGCTATTATCCATCCTAAGGGTTGTTCTGTAGTTGGCTTTGGTATCTCACTCAAAGAGGTGCAGTTCCAAATCAACAGATCTTAACATCTTACCCATGTTACAGGATGGTTTGACATACCTGATGCTGTCTGCAGCCAAAATGAGAAGCTGTTTCTTAGTCATGTGCTTTTGTGGATGCTACCAGTAAGTATTTTGTTTTGACATCCATATCTGCAAAAAGAGGGGGAAAAAGATTGTAAATACCTTATGAAATTAGGAGTTAGTCCTAAATCTGTGTTTGCACTGAGTGTGTTTCATTTTAATGTAGTTTTTGTCATGCAGTAAACTAACAGTTCTAAAGTCTTTAAAAACAGCAGGAAATTTTATGAAGACAGTTGAAAGAAATAAAAATAATATTAATCATCAAATTAATTGCAATTAGCCTTCTACTGACAGCTTAAAACAAAAGATTAAAGCAGAGCAGCACTGAAATTATCTGGACTGTGTAGGCATCATTTACACTCATTTACTTTCTAAGGCATATATTGACTTTATTAAGGATAGGATTGATACAGATCATCTACTCTTGCACATGCTGATAGAACTACAATTTCTCCTGTGAGGCTATAAACTGCATCAAGGTATTCAACCAAAAAAACCCCTCAGTTTCTGTAGTCCCTCTGGGAGCCAGATTTCCTTTATTTCATCTGGCAGTGTTTAATGATCAAAATAAAAGCAATCCCTAAAATTAGCAAGCAACAGTGCTGAAATATGCCTTTAATTGGGAACAGCTGGCATGTAGAAGAGAAATAAGTTTTCACTTTCACTTGAGGTTGAATTAATGAAAAGCTTTTTCTGCTCCTTTTTTAATTGGCAAACTGTAAGTCTCCCCTGTAGAAGTGGCTTGGATTCTGGTCTGAGTGAACTGGATGATGTCCCTGTGGAAAGGCTCAGGTAACTGAATGTTCAGATCTCTTTTACCTATCCCTCTTGGGCTATCCCCAACACTCTGCACTCAGCACAGCCACCTTCATCAGTAGCAGCCCATGTTTTCTGCAGCAAGGGAAGGCAGGGCTTGCTGTCAGCAATATGGACACAAAGGTTCAGGTCCCAGGAACAACTTATGCCAGCAGCCATTTCTAGGGTCACTTGACAGCAGTCATGGGTGGAGAGTCTCTTTTATCCTGCAGCATCCTGAATCGCATGAAACAGAGTGACTGCCATAAAATAATTACAATAATCTGCTATCTCTGGTGATGTCTTTCTCCCTCAGCCCAGGAGCTTAAATAAATTCAGTGGTTACCTAACTCTGCATCACCACATCATTCTCCTCTTGTATTTTCTTTCTACCCTCCACAGACTCACAGTGGCATGCAGTCAGCATAATTACATCTCCTCAGTCAATCACAAATGATGCTTGAACTCCAGTGTCCAGCCAGCACACTTGAGTAAAAATTCCTGGTCAGAGAATACTTGTGAGGCCAAGTTTAAAGTGCTATTCAGGAAGAAGAGATGTATTGAGGTGAGGCTGCTTAACCCTCATTAACTCCAGTAATCTTCAGGCTAAGTTTCTCATAAAACACAAGGCAAACCATTTCTAAACAGCTTTGTAATAGCAAAGGCTGTGTGGGGAGCAGCCAGCCCTTGAGTGCAGCCCTTCCAGCACTGTGGCAGGGGCACTGGCTCTCTGAGGCAGTGCCATCTGAGCTAGTGCTCACCCTTCGCCTCATCTTAATACAATTAGGTTTAAACAGCAATCAATTGGATTGTCTGTGAGTTTCTCTTTGGAGCTCATATTTACCTAACCCTCTGCCCTGGTGTTTTCTTGTATTTACTCACCCACCAGTGACATATATGTAAGAGTAGTGCTGTCCAAAGACTTTAAACTGCTTTACCAAGATAAAGAAAGCAGTAATGAATCAAGCAATGCTAATTAAGGGCAGTGAAATGATGTCCAACCACTCTCCCGCCCTCTCAACCACACAGTAGTCATTAATATTAATATTAATATTAATAGGCATCTCCTCCTTGACCTTCTCATCCAGGCACAGAGATTTCCCACCATGACAAGCATTCCTCAGGGTGCTTGTGATCCTCTTCAGTCCTTCCAGCTTATTCTCAGCAGATCTGTATTAGTCACTTCTTAAGCATAGAGTCTCAATAATTATTGCTACATATTTTGGCTCTCTAGCATGAACCCAGGCCAGCTAAAATGAGGAGCTTCTGGTAAGGAAATAAAAGGGGGGGGGGGGGGGGGGGGGGGGGGAAATAGGGAGGGAAAGAAAAGGAAAGGGGAAAGGAAAGGGGAAGGGAAAGGGGAAAGGAAAGGGGAAAGGAAAGGGGAAAGGAAAGGGGAAAGGAAAGGGGAAAGGAAAGGGGAAAGGAAAGGGGAAAGGAAAGGGGAAAGGAAAGGGGAAAGGAAAGGGGAAAGGAAAGGGGAAAGGAAAGGGGAAAGGAAAGGGGAAAGGAAAGGGGAAAGGAAAGGGGAAAGGAAAGGGGAAAGGAAAGGGGAAAGGAAAGGGGAAAGGAAAGGGGAAAGGAAAGGGGAAAGGAAAGGGGAAAGGAAAGGGGAAAGGAAAGGGGAAAGGAAAGGGGAAAGGAAAGGGGAAAGGAAAGGGGAAAGGAAAGGGGAAAGGAAAGGGGAAAAGAAAGGGGAAAGGAAAGGGGAAAGGAAAGGGGAAAGGAAAGGGGAAAGGAAAGGGGAAAGGAAAGGGGAAAGGAAAGGGGAAAGGAGACGGGAAAGGAAAGGGGAAAGGAAAGGGGAAAGGAAAGGGGAAAGGAAAGGGGAAAGGAAAGGGGAAAGGAAAGGGGAAAGGAAAGGGGAAAGGAAAGGGGAAAGGAAAGGGGAAAGGAAAGGGGAAAGGAAAGGGGAAAGGAAAGGGGAAAGGAAAGGGGAAAGGAAAGGGGAAAGGAAAGGGGAAAGGAAAGGGGAAAGGAAAGGGGAAAGGAAAGGGGAAAGGAAAGGGGAAAGGAAAGGGGAAAGGGGAAAGGAAAGGAAAGGAAAGGAAAGGAAAGGAAAGGAAAGGAAAGGAAAGGAAAGGAAAGGAAAGGAAAGGAAAGGAAAGGAAAGGAAAGGAAAGGAAAGGAAAGGAAAGGAAAGGAAAGGAAAGGAAAGGAAAGGAAAGGAAAGGAAAGGAAAGGAAAGGAAAGGAAAGGAAAGGAAAGGAAAGGAAAGGAAAGGAAAGGAAAGGAAAGGAAAGGAAAGGAAAGGAAAGGAAAGGAAAGGAAAGGAAAGGAAAGGAAAGGAAAGGAAAGGAAAGGAAAGGAAAGGAAGAGTTTCAAAACCAACATGCTAACAATATATTTCCACAAAATAAAACTGTTTGTGCTTTTATGTGATTTAATTGAAAGACATATCCATATATTCTCTAATTATTTGTGTAAGTCAATTTTTGTCACCTCATTTGTGTTATCTTGTCACCCCCCACTATAAAGAAGGTTGAAGCACATACCTAAAGCAGTGATTAGAGAACTGTGAGTCTGTTAGGTAAGGGATAAGTATTCCAGTCACACACTGAGCTATTATTTTCAGGGACATTTTACACAAGGAAATTCAAGGCTGCTTTTAATGCTGGACAATCTCAGTTGTTGGCTGTTGCTGTTAATTTGAATTATTGTCAGCTTTTGAACAAAAAATCCAACAAACCAAAGTGCAGACTGAGGAAGAATCTTATATATGGGCCAAGGGGATTTTCCTGCAAAGCCAATGTGACTCAGAACACGATGTGATTTCTGAGAGGAGTGGAGTAAACCTCTGGCACAAAGCAGCCAATGGTGCCAAATGTTTTAAATGAGGAGCCTGGTAAAGGTTTTGCTGCTTAAGCCATGCCTAGCATGAACATTAATTCCTAAAGAGCACAAACATTTGCTTTTAACTTATTGATCAGAGGTCACCAGAGGCATCAATGCAGATCTGAAAGCTTCTGTTTTCACTCAAAATCAATCTCATGTCAGTTCAGGCAGCCCTGCATTGTCAGAGAATTTTTTATTTTGATAGTTATTGCTGTGGAATTATTTATGTTTATGTGTACTTCATCAGATAAACTATACAAGATTTGAGAAAGCCAAAGTGATTTGGAAAAGTCTATGCATTAGCAGACTCCAAATATTGCTGACAGACCACTTGTGTAAATTAGATACTTCCCACCTTATTAGAGTGTTTCTTTGAGCATCATCTTAAAGTTTTATATGATGGAAAGAGGTTATTACCCCCCCAAAGATGAGATATACTAGACCTGCCAAGACATTTGCAAAGCATCTCTGTACATTGATATAGGATGCATGTACCAGGCATAATCAGGAAGAAGTTGGTGGCATGAATAAGAATAAGGTTGTAGCCAGGTGGGGGTTGGTCTCTTCTCCCAGGCAACCAGCAACAGAACAAGGGGACACAGTCTCAAGTTGTGCCAGGGGAGGTCTAGGCTGGATGTTAGGAGGAAGTTGTTGGCAGAGTGAGTGATTGGCATTGGAATGGGCTGCCCAGGGAGGTGGTGGAGTCACCACGCCTGGAGGTGTTGAAGCAAAGCCTGGATGAGGCACTTAGTGCCACGGTCTGGTTGCCTGGCTAGGGCTGGGTGCTAGGTTGGCCTGGCTGATCTTGGAGGTCTCTTCCAACCTGCTTGATTCTGTTCTATTCTATTCTTTACAAGATTCAAAAGGATCAGGAAGGAGGACAGAGAGGGCACTCCTGGCAGTAAGCGCAAAATGCAAGCTGTGACTAAGAAACACAAAGTAAAAGCAAAGGAGGAGAAAATTAGATACCAATGCCTGATGTGAGGAAAAGAAGGAGATGCATTAAAGACTTGCAGGTGTTACAATACTAACAGATAAGGTGTCTATGTAATCCAGGAATTTACAGGAAGGCAGGTGTACAGTAGAGGAAGCTTAGAAGATAGGAAAGAAAACAAAACAAAAAGTTGAATAGGCAGACAGAAACTGAACAAAGAAAAAAAAATAGTAGCAAGTGAGAGAAACACAGAGAATAAGGAGGAAGGTAAAAAGAGCAGTGACAAATGGCCAATCAGTGTCAGCAGAATCACAAATCACAGGAGCTGTAAACTAGCATGGAACCAAATCTGACAGCTGATTGCACTACCAATAGGCATCTCAAACAAAAGTGCTGGCAGGAGATCAGCATGCCACAGGAGCCAGGTTCATCTTTTACATTACTACAATGAACTCTGTTAGCTTTGTACTTGGGATGAAATGTGCTGCTCAGGAGCTGCTCAGATCAATATGCAAGGGGGTGGATAACTGATATGGCAGTTAATAAATGTTTGGGGGTTTTTTATATGGTAATAACAATGATCTCCAGGTAATGAAATCATCTGTATGGCAGCAAGTCAACAGGAGCAGATGACTGTAGCAGACCACAATGGATTATCTTAGAATGAAATATAAGAAAATAATATCCCTTTCAAATTATGTAACCCACAAACAATTGCAGTTACTCCAGATAGAAACTGGGTGCAGATGTTTAAAGCAAATTGAATGGCAGGGTAGTTGAAAGTAAGTAGAGGTAACAGTTTCCAGGTTAGGGGAAGTGACAGACCAGACAAATGATGTCATATGAAGCTTGAACAGTTCACAGAGAAGTGAGGGATGTGACACAGCTCACCCTGAATTACATCTGAGCCCACAGCTCAGTGTACCCAGCATGGGACATACAGGCTCATATGCTGAGGTCTGGGGAAAAAAAGATAACTTAATTGTCCTGCAACCTGACAGAAATCAGGTTGGGGCAATTTTTTCATGTCCTGTGTATAATGGTGGGGACTGCTGACTGCTTTCATGTCACTTTGTTGGGTGCCAGAAGATGTCAAGGGACTGTGTAAAAGAAGTGTGTTTTGGTGACTTCCTGGGAGGGATGCTGCAGTATTTGGCCCAGTAGGATTGCCAGGGAGGATGATCAAGCCTGCAAGGTGTTCAGTTTTGAGCCACTCACCACAATAAGGACATGGAGGTGTTGGAGCATGTCCAAAGAAGAGCAACTAAGGTTGTGGAGAGCCTTCAAAACAAGTCTTGGAAGGAATGGCAGAGGGAACGGGGATTGCTCAGTCTCCAGAAGAGGAGGCTGTGGGAAGACCTCATTGTCACCTACAACTATCTCAAAGGAGGTTGGAGCAAGGCAGGAGTTAGTCTCGTCTCACATACAGCAAGTGACAAGAGAAGAGGAAATTAGTTCATTGTGCCAAGGGAGGTTCAGGTTGGACACACAGAAAGGGCTATCAGGCATTGGAACAGGCTCTCCAGGGAGGTGATGGACATTAAAAGGTTGTCAGCAGCAGATGCCAATGCTAAAATACTTCAAGGAAAAGACACTTGATATTGGAAGGTAAAAGCTACCTCTGGCTCATCCAGAACAGGGACCTGGTTTGGGTCTGGGCCTTTGCTGGGTTGTATATATTGTTTTTTTCCCCACTTACTACATTCTGTATCTTTATTTGGGTTTGTAAATATTATTTTCATTTAACTTCCAGATTCTCTGTTTGTGCTGTTATTTTACCCCTTTTGGGGCTACCTCTACATTCTATCTGGAGCAAAACTGGCACAGTATGGAACCTGAGTTTTTGACATACTCAGACAAATCTGAATCACACAAAGATGGGCTGGAAGAAGGAGAGCTATTCCTTTTTCTTCTGACTACTATGTGAAGGAATTTGCAACTGATTTATAAAATTAAATGAATTGTTTAAAGCTATTTGCAACGTTCTATACTGAATTAAATACTCATGTTGTCCCTTTTGGAGATGGCAGAGAAAGCAATGTCAGTGCCTGAGGAGCAAGTGTGGAGGAGAAGACAAAAAGCCATAAACTCCTATTGTTGATTTGGTCCTGATCCTGATGTAGTAGGCAGATTGAAAATTCTCACTAGCACTTCCCAAGCAACACTTCTGTATTTCTTTCAGTTTATTCATTATCTGAACTCAGAAATAAGCTCATAGCAGCTAAGAAGCCATGGACCACCTCACCAGCATGCTGCAGAGCTTCCTGTCTTTGGTGTGTTCCTGCTGCAAACCCCTTGAGCCATTGGCTGACTTTGCTGCTGCTGCTGCCCACGGGTGTGCCATGCATGCCTTCTGCCCTCAGCCACGGGGTATTTGTGGCTGTAGGCAGTCAGATTTTCATCACAGTGCAGAATAGCAGTCCTCCAGGGATTCAGACTGGGAGTGAAAAAGAGGGAAATAAGGTGGATGCCACAATCTGCTCCTATCCCAGCATGTGGTCCTAATGCCCTGCCTCTGAGAGCTGGTTGACAGCTGCTACTCTAGGTGGTTTAGACACAGAGTGTGAGTAACAGGGCTTATTAATAAAGAGTTCACAGGGCTTATTAATAAAGAGTTCCCACATTTTTTCCATAGTCCCTGTATTCCTTTTTCTGCTAACTATTCATTCAGTTCACTCCTGTCTTAGGCAGGTCTCTCTGCTGCTCTCAGATATTCATCATCTGTTCTGCAGAAAACTTCCCAGAGTCCAAATCCCTGGTTAAAGTGGCCATTGCCTGTACAGAGCATTGCTTTGATGGAGAGCAATATACACACACAGCACTAGCTGGAAGAAATAAAGCCAAATAAATTGCTCACAGGAGCAATAAAGGAATCTTTTACTCAAATCTGTGGAAAACCCATCAAAGGATGACTCTGTCCTTGCTGTAATAGTGCACTGTATTTCACAAAGACAGCAAAGAAACAAAGCTGACAGGCTAAATATTTCTCTGGTATTTTTAGTAGCCCTGAGTTTGAGAGCATGGTTTGATTTCAGATCCCTATAACACATAGACCTGCTGCCAATTGATTTTGGAATGACAAAGAGAGACAAATCCAAAAGTTTAGATGCTTGCCATGGAGTGAATGCCAGTCCTGCTAGAAGAGAAAATCAGCATTAACCTGGCAGTCCCCTCTGATAGGTTAAATTTAACAGTCAAACCTGAAGAGAATCTTCTTCAAACTTTTGATATTCATATGTGACCTTCAAACTTGCCCAGGGGTAGCTGGACTTTGCTTTCACTACATTCAGTAGAAATAACCTGGTTGAGTAAGGTGCTTCTGAAAATTGCAGCTCCCTTGCTGCCTTTACAATTAAGAGAAGCAAATTTATGCTTTTATAATTGTTCTCATTTGATTTACTAGGGAAAAAAATCACCTTTTTGGAAGCAACCTTAAGAATCCACAGTAGATGTACAGTTTTAGAAGACTTCAGTATAATTTCATGAGTCCATCATTGGTTTTATTTGTTTAAATCTTGCTGCTGTCTTCTATACAAATGTAAAGGACTACAAGAATCCTCAGACTTTACAGATGAGAATAATTAAGTTCCCTCAGAGAAGAATGTCCTCTATGATGTTCCTTTAAAAGCTCAAGCAACACAGACACCATTAGTGCTGGAAGAAATCTGTTGAGACTCTCCAAAAGAGATTCATGCAAAGCTGGTGCTGGGTGCAGTCATATGGGTCTGTCCCTTCCATTTGTGGCAGAAACTTCACACCAGACAATGTTACTGGGAAAGAGGGATTAAAATCTCATTTGGTCCTCCTGGCTATTAAATTAATTCCTGTATTTTCCATTGAATGGACAAGTATGTACATATTGCATTATGGAGAATCCTGATAGGTGCAACTCCACTTACTCAATCTGTGCTCTCTTTCTAGGATCAATGGGCACAGAAAATGGGGAAATAAAACTGAGTGTAATAAATATGTTCTCATGTGTCCAGTTCTGGGCTCCTCAATTCAAGAGAGATGTTGAGGTGCTGGAAGGTGTCCAGAAAAGGACAACAAAGCTGGTGAGGGGCCTGGAACACAAACCCTATGAGGAGAGGCTGAGGGAGCTGGGGGTGCTTAGACTGGAGAAGAGGAGGCTCAGGGCTGACCTCATTGCTGTCTACAACTACCTGAAGGGAGGTTGTAGCCAGGTGGGGGTTGATCTCTTCTGCCAGGCAACCAGCAACAGAACAAGGGGACACAGTCTCAAGTTGTGGCAGGGGAGGTATAGGCTGGATGTTAGGAGGAAGTTGTTGGCAGAGAGAGTGATTGGCATTGGAATGGGCTGCCCAGGGAGGTGGTGGAGTCACCGTCCCTGGAGGTGTTGAAGCAAAGCCTGGATGAGGCACTTAGTGCCATGGTCTAGTTGATTGGTTAGGGCTGGGTGCTAGGTTGGACTGGCTGATCTTGGAGGTCTCTTCCAACCTGGTTGATTCTATTCTATTCTATGATTCTCTTTTATAATCAGTTTTCCTCAGAATAATCCTCTAATTACAGAGGGGCTGCAAAACCGAGTATAGAAAACCTGAAGCACTCTTGCCAGTATGCCTAACCCTCAATTAGCAATCAGTTATGATTGATTAATGGAGCCAAAGAGGTTTCATCTTAGGCTATGTAAAGTGTATTATAAACACTGAAAGGGACCTGTATGTTCAAAGGCTAGTTAACCTTTCAGAGATACATGTTTCATTTTCATGCCCTCAGAGGTCAAAGGACATCACCAGACCCTTCTACAAAAGAGCCCCTATTTTGGATAACCAACAGGCAGCAAAGCTCAGAGAGAAGTTTTGTCAGAGCCTAGAAATTAACAAACTCTGCATATATGCATTTTCATCGGACTGAAAATGAATATGCTGCTGAGTCACACTGCTGTAATTAACATTGGATACAGTTTCAAATGCTTTTAGATTTTTGCCCTTTCTTTATACTCTTTCCTTTGGAGTTAGCTTTCTGAAGCATCTGTTTTTTCCTACCTTGAAAAGTATGAATTGCAAGATTCTTACATAAAGGTAAATGTGAGCATATAAGCCACTGACATGTGCAGGTTGCACTGCCAAGCTCTTTGCTTCAGTCTGGCAGTTTTCATTCATCAAGGGCAGAGGAAGATTCAAGATGACAGTGTCAGATGCAGTCAGTTTGTTCCAAAAAGGTGTACAGAAATGAACAAGCCTTGCTGCTGTTTGAATTGAAAATGTCAAGCTTGTCAGCAATGGCCTGGTAGAGTCAGTCAAACTGTTTGTGCTAAACTGACTCTGCCAAATTCATTTGAAGAATTTACAGACAATTTAATAAATTACTTTTAACATAGAATCAGTTCAGGGTTGGAAGGGGCCATGAGGATCATCTAGTTCCAATCCCCTGACATGCCCAGAGACACTCTACCCTAGATCAGGCTGCCCACAGCCTCATCCAGCCTGGCCTCAACCACCTCCCTGGGCAACCCATTCCAGCCTCTCACCACTCTTATGGTGAAGAACTTTCTCCTCACATCCAGTCTGAATCTCCCCACTTCCAGCTTTGCTCCAGTCCCCCCAGTCCTGTCACTACCTGATAGCCTAAAAAGCCTCTCCCCGGCTTTTATGTAGGTCCCCTTCAGATGCTGGAAGGCCACAAGGTCACCTGGGCGCCTCTTCTTCTCCAGACAGCCCCAACTCTTTCAGTCTGTCCTCACAGGAGAGCTGCTGCAGCCCTCTAAGCATCCTCATGGCCCTGCTCTGGACATTCTCCAGCATCTGGACATTCTCCAGCATCTTCACATCCTTCTCGTAATGGGGGCTCCAGAACTGGATGCAGTACTCCGGGTGGGGTCTCAGCAGAGTGGAAGAGGGGGAGAATCACCTCCCTCAACCTGCTGGCCACACTTCTGCTGTGCAGCCTGAGATGTGCTTGGCTTTCTGGGCTGCAAGTGCACAGAGCTGGCTCATGTTGAGCTTCTCGCCCAGCAGCACCCCCAAGTCCCTCTCCTCAGGGAGAATGAGATTGCCCCAACCCAGATGCAGGACAGTGCACTTGGTCTTGTTGAACCTCACGAGGTTGGCTTGTGCCCAACTCTGCAGCCTGTCCAGGTCCCTCTGGATGGGTCCTTTCCCTCCAGCCTGTCTGCTGCACCACAGAGCTTGGTGTCATCAGAAAACTTGCTGAGGCTGCACTCAATGCCATTGTCCATATCACTGACAAAGATGTTGAACAAGAGTGGTCCCAGGACTTATCCCTGAGGGACCCTGCTTGTCAGTGGCCTGCACTTGGCCATGGACCCATTGACAGCCACTCTTTGGATGCATCCATCAAGCCAGTTCTTTATCCATCTAGAGTCCACCCATCCAACCCATGTTTCACCAGCTTGGAGACCAGGATGTGGTGCAAGACAGTATCAAAGGCCTTGCTCAGGTCTGTTTAAATGTCATCAGTTGCTCATCCCTCATCTATTAATGTTGTGACCTGTTCATAGAAGGCCATCAGGTTTGCCAGGCAGGATTTGCCCTTGGTAAAGCCATGCTGATTGTAGCCAATCACCTCTTCACTATTCTCCTGTCTCAGCAGTGCCTCTGTGAGGATCTGCTCCATGATTTTACAGGGCACATACAAAAACAGAGTGCAAACCTTTTAGATGTTGCAAAGAACAAATGAACAAAATGTCAATTCCTTATACTTGTCAATTCTTCTGATCATTTCATGTAGGTGGAAGGGGTCTTCCTGAAAGGTAGGCAAAAGGGGGAATATTTAAATTTACTATAATGTTTTTCTTTATGTAATAAAGCTGGTGGCTGAGCATATCACCTCACTTTCAGCTTATTGTTAGCTTTCAGTGACAAACAGATCATCAAACCCATTTTTAAAACATCATGTAAAGAAAAGAAGAAATCCTAACATATTCAGCAAGTTAGCTTGCCTGGGTATGCAAGCCACTTTCTGGATTTGCAGCACAAGAAAGGGATTATAGATAAACCATTACTATATCATAAGCCATATTGCAACTGCAGTACAAATGGAATAGCAGACTGGTGAAAATCCAGCTTATAAGTATTCATTGCTTATAACCTCAACATCTACCTCCTTAAAAATGTTGGCAGAAAAAGAATCCCTGTGGGGAGTAATGTTAAAACAACAAGAGAGAAGAAGCAGATCTATATAATTAGGTATTCATCCACCTTTATCCAGCCATCAACCTTTCACCATCTCATCACTTAGGATAACAACATTCACTCTCTCCATATGGTTTCATCTTTTTTCTTTTCCTTTGTTTGCTTGGTTTGTTTTATTTATTTTTTTCTTTCAAGAGAGTGAAGACTTAGTTTGGCAGACATTTCACCTTTACAGAAAAGCTTAACAGACTGTTCCTCAGAACTGGCATTTATTCATTTATAAAATAAAGAGTAAAAATTAGCAGGCTAAACAACAACAGCCAAGCCATAGAATCATAGAATCAGAGAATCAAGCAGGTTGGAAGAGACCTCCAAGATCAGCCAGGCCAACCTAGCACCCAGCCCTAGCCAGTCAACCAGACCATGGCACTAAGTGCCTCAGCCAGGCTTTGCTTCAACACCTCCAGGGATGGTGACTCCACCACCTCCCTGGGCAGCCCATTCCAATGCCAATCACTCACTCTGCCAACAACTTCCTCCTAACATCCAGCCTAGACCTGCCCTGGCACAACTTGAGACTGTGTCCCCTTGTTCTATTGCTGCTTGCCTGGGAGAAGACACCAACCCCCACCTGGCTACAGCAATGTAACCAAATTAGCACTTTTATAGGAATGCAAAAGATTCACTTCATCTCCCTCTCTGGCCCTGCAAACCAAGGAGGAGTATCCTGGGTCCTCTGCTTTCTCCATGTTGATGTTCAAACATAGTCACCATTTGCCAAGCATTTGATAATCAAATTTTCTTAAATAGTTATTTCCCATTGTGAGAGCAGCCTCCACTGTGTGAATTACTACCCTAGAAAGCACATTAAGCTATAGATATAGCTAGGCTCCCAACCACCTTTCCACCTTCTTCCCACCCCTCTACCTTCCCCCAGACTTTGCATTCCACTCAAGGTGAGTTTGGAGTGTCGGCCAGGGGGGATAGGAAGCAGATGGGTTAGTCACACAGACAGCAGGTGAGAGAGAGAGAGAAGTGCAGCCCCAAAGACAGAGAGAGACTCTGTTATTTATGTTAATGTTCTTGTTCTTATACATCCCAGCAAGCCTATGAGTGAAGTAGACATCACCATTGTTTCCTTTTCACAGCCTATAACCTAATTCCTCTCACCAAAATATACCAGCTAGGCTCAAACTAGCACAAATCCATGGAGCAAAGGGATCAGACATTGGCTATGACCTCTGGTAGTGCAGTAATGCAGTACATAGTGATTAATAAAATTTATACTGGTTGTTATAAACTATTCCAAGTTTTCATTACTGTATGGCTCAAGGGACCAAGACAAAACTGGAGTTGGTACAAGGTTATGTGCCACAGGGGGTGTGTGGGGGGGGAAGAAAGAGAAAAGGTCTGTCAAAGCTGTCAAGAGTGGAATCTCTGAGCTGTCAGATTTCCTTTATGAGAGAGGAGGAGGCAAAATTCAGTTGTGCCATCACTGTTATCATTCCAATCTGAAGTCAAAGAACATTGTAACAGTCATATATCTAAGAATATATATGTGTGTGTGTGTGTATTTACAAACCTAGACAGCATTTAAAGAGGACTGTTTTTATGTCAAGATGCTCCTTTGCATACAGGCAGGACCAGGCAGTGAAGTCTTACTGCCAAAAGGATGGATTTCACACTGCCCTGTCTTTTTTTTGGGGGGAGGAGGAAAGGGTGGTGGGTGGCTAGGAAGCAATTTGTGTGTGTGTGATAAATTACATGCTGTACTGAAAAGCAGCCCACTGAGAAATTTGGTCTAGCAATGGGAACAAGAGAGAAGAACGTACATAACACAGAGACTGAAGGGATGTGTAATTGGAAATTGAGTGAAGAATGATAATAAAAAGGCAAATAGTGCATATGTGGAAAACACAACCATAAAACTCACATGAAAAGTTGAGGGGAATCAGAAAATCAAGGGATAACATATAAATGGCCCTCAAGAGTTCATGTGTGCTTAGCTACTGGGGTCCTGAGCACCAAAAAACCAAGCAGGAGCAATACAGAGGAAAGTCTATTTGCCTCTCCAGCTGTCTTAGGAGCTAAGATGCCAATATGAAGAGAAATGTGGCGGGTGCAGAGAGCCCTGCACCTCCATCCCCCAGAACTGCAGCCACAAGAGCAGGAGGCAGCATTGCTGCATAGGTTCACTCTTCTGCAGGAAAACAAAGTGATATAAAGCAATGCAAAAGGGGTAGTAAAAAGCTATTTACAGCTATTTAACAAACTGCTCCCCAATGATATTTCTGTCACATGGATGTAAATAAAATGCTGACTTTTATTGTTCTGCACTGAAGAAGGCAACATGAACAATCCCATCTAATAGCTAACTGTAAGCTGAAGCACTCTCTGCCATAAATTTTGTCCAGTTTTACTGCAGTTTTGGGTGTGCTAATGCTGACCACAACATTTTCCAAGATTCTGTTTGTATTAAGGATCCTCCACGGGTTTCACTGAGTTATGAGACTAATACAGCTTTGAGAGCCACATTACTTGAAGGCTGGAAGGCATCAGTTAATTTTTGAAGGCTGTCATAAGGAGAAGATGGACAACTAAATAACCACAAGCATATTCTATTTGGTTTTAAGAAGGCATTTTCCATTCTGTGATACAGTCTGCTCTTTTGGTAAAAATATATATTACTTAATCCAGATTGATCCTCATCAAAATTCTTTAATGTTCACAGTAAAATCTTTGGTAACACATTGCTACACTGCTCAGCAGCTCTGTGGGGCTTAATAGCCAGACCCCTCAGCACCAGTGCTGTGGAAGCTTTGTCCATTGCTATCAGCTCATTGGCTGAGAGAGTCATTGGACACTGGAATGGGCTGTCCAGGGAGGTGGTGGAGTCGCCGTCCCTGGAGCTGATTAAGGCAGGACTGGACGTGGCACTTGGTGCCATGGTCTAGCCTTGAGTTCTGTGGTAAAGGGTTGGACTTGATGATCTGTGAGGTCTCTTCCAACCTTGGTGATACTGTGATACTGTGACACAGCATTGGGAAGTCCTGCACTGATCTTGAAGAGCTCTGAGCATCCTCAGCTGCTGGGGTCATTCATAAGCCTCACAGAAGATGTCTGTTGCATCTATCCCCCTAGATTCAGGGCCCACTAAAATCCCACTAAAGTCACTGTGTACTGTTCACAGCCACAGTGAAAGTCTGCTTCTTGACTTAATTATTGGACGATGAACTGTAAAGCACCACACTGATGTCTGCGAGTTCTGTGAGGTTAAAACTAGTCTGAGTGGATAGAAGTGAAATTCCTGAGACTGTTGTCAAGAATAAATAATTATTCTACTTAAAATCAGACTTTGACTGGTTTTATACTGATTTAAAATCATGTGTACAGTAATGAAGGAAAAGTAAATTCTGTCACTATGGGGAAAATGCTCTGAAGTGCTGCATCTTCTTCATTCCATGTGATTTCAACTCAGATACAAAAAGAAGGAAATCTGGAGAGATTCACCCATGGTGTTTGTACTCCAGGGGAACCCTTACATGTAGAGAGCCCTGCTTCCTGAGACCAACCACTCTCCTGCTGATGGGAAGCAGAGATCAACATCTCTCTCTGCTTTGGTTCCACACAGTCCATTGCTTGTGCTTATTGTTATCATTAAATTGTTTCTATCTTATAATTGACTTCAGTTACAATTTCCCCTCTCCCCTGTCCACCTAAGAAGGGGAGTGATAGACTAGCTTTGGTGGACATTTGGCTCCCAACCAGGGCCAAATCATCACAGAAGTGCAATCAAGGCTATAAGCACAGGAAGATTATAGCATGTTTATTGAACACCTCTGCATATTTTCATCTCTGAATTTAATCACAAGTAAATATTTACATAAGTCACTTTCAAAGAGTGCCTATTTCCTCCTGCAAATAACATCCTTCTTCTCTCTATTATCACCTGCAGCAAAATAAAAAGGAAGATTTCAAGGTTCAATTTAACATTCTAATAAAATTCCAGTGTTGTTTAAGAATATACCTGAAGCCTAAAAATAACTGCTGAATGGAACAAAACCCAAATCATAGAATCATAGAATCAACCAGGTTGGAAGAGATCTCCAAGATCATCCAGTCCAACCTAGCACCCAGCCCTAGCCAGTCAACCAGACCATGGCACTAAGTGCCTCATCCAGGCTTTTCTTGAACACCTCAGGTATTTCAGCAGGTATTGCTCTAATTATTTTTCCCTAACATCCATTTCAGTCAATTTTCCAAGGCAACATTTCATATACTGTAAATTGAAGAGTTTAGGAAGATTTTTCATGTCTTTCAGCCAACAACCTTACCATTGGCTGGATGGGTAGTTTGCTGTACATCTAACCATTTCACTTTAGTCCTGAAGAGTATGCCTCTCCTGCCTTGAATCTGTGCAGTTCTTTGCAAGCAGCTACATCATATACATTCACAAAGTTTCAGGTTTGTATTCTATAGGCAGAGGAAATAAGAGTAATGGAGAATAAAGCTAAGATAAAAGTTCCACTGGATAGCAACTTGGACAGACTGATAAATGGCCTCTCTCCTAGATCTCTCTAACCAGACAATTAGGAACAACCACTAAGGTGGCTTGAAACCAAGAGAGAAGAATTGGCTGGTAACAAGGATGGAGAGTATTGTGCAGGAATTTCATACCTATAGAAACAGTAGTGCTGCTGGTTGGGATGGTTTGGGAGTTACTCAAGAGCTCAGAGAAAAGCAACAGAGAACCTGAGTTCCTTCAGCAGAGTAGTATTCAGTACAGGATACTCCTGAATGTGTTTGTCCCAGGGAAGGTACAGAAGGAGGCTACTGTAGGTATGTGAAGATGGCAAGAGTTTGCACTAATATGTCTCATCAGGGGTTTAT
This sequence comes from Pogoniulus pusillus, assembly GCF_015220805.1. NCBI lineage: Eukaryota > Metazoa > Chordata > Aves > Piciformes > Lybiidae > Pogoniulus > Pogoniulus pusillus. The sequence goes on along the minus strand of NC_087281.1, from coordinate 21,462,355 downwards.
TTTCTCCAGTTTAAAGATATCTGCATGCTAAGAATACACTACCTGATCTGTACAGATCCTGTTTTCTCAGTCAGACAGCCATAAGAACTTGGAACTGTAATTTCTGCCTTGCTTTAACCTCCCAGAGGTTTATCCACTTTAAATTTACATCTTTTTTTTCCACACTTGAACATCTCCTGATCTCTGCTTACCAATGCTCTGATCATCCAGGTCTGTTTGGTAAGGAGAGCTACCCCACAGATGGACCACAAAAGCTGATGTGCCTTTTAATGAAACCAATTTTTCTAGTTTATTTTTCCCTGCAGAATGTTTTTATGGTTTCCTCATTTCTTTAGAAAGCAACTCTCAAAATCATCTGTTGAGCATGTTCCAAGGGTGGTATTTGTGATATCATAAAATATAAACATAAAAAAAAAGAAAAGATAGGTATGCTTAACTTAAAAGTCAGAAAGGTTTCACAGGTGTTGCTGAAGAGGCTTTAATTATTTAGCAGTGACACAATAGCATTGCAATTCCTGCTGCCTTGGATGAATATTCATGACTGGATTAGATATTGTAGAGGACCTGAGTGAACTTCAAAAGGCTTTGAGTTGCGTTCTGATGAGGAAAGGTATTCAAATGTGTGGATGTTTATCTCAAACAGCTAATTTGACCTAAGGTATGACTATGAGGCATGAATCTAAGAGGTTTGAAAGTGGTGCAAGTTAAATCTCTGACACAACACTCTAGGGCTAATAGGAAAAAGGGGAAAAAAGAAGGAAAGGAAAAACTTGACTGTAAAGCATAAGTGCCTTAAACCAAGAAATCCCTGTGAAAGCATTGCACCCATCTATAGAATCATAGAATCAGTCAGGTTGGAAGAGACCTCCAAGATCATCCAGTCCAACCTAGCACTCAGCCTTATCAATTTCTTGTCTCGACATGGTAAAACCAAAGATCTGGTTTACACTGAAAAATCATATCATGAAGGTTGGTGTCCTGATTCTAAGGATGACTAGGAATGGATTCTTGCTCAAAAAGCTGTGGAACAAAATATCTAAATCAAAACACCCAGATAAACAAAGAACCCAAGCTTGCTGAGATGTATAAGAACAAGAATCAAAACATAGATAAGATACTCCTGCTGGGAAGCTCTGAGCTGCATCTCTCTAACCTCACCCTCCATTTTCTTTTCTAATCCACTTTGCTTCCTAACCCCCTGGCCAAACCTCCATTCTTCCTTGGGACTGGGGTAAGGCTGAGAGGGGTAGGGGGAAGGTGAAGGGACAGTTGGGAGCCCCTCCTGGGGACTCAGGTTTCTGTGAGGGCTGCTGTGTTTCTGTATTACCTTTTACCTTGTGTATTTCTGTCTATAACTGTATCTACTGTAAATATCTGCTTGTGTATTGTGCCAGCTGTAAATATAAGCTTCATTCAATTTCCAGAACTGGCTGAGTCTAGTCTGGGTGATTTCCAAAGTGGAGGGGGGGGGGGGGAGGTGGGTAACACCAAACCATCACATCCTGTGACACTGAAAAGTAGACCACACCATCAGTAATTGCTGGAAACCTGAGTTTGGTATCCCACGTTTCACTGTAAACCTGCATCTCTTTTTAGTTACTGTTGCTTTTTGTCTTTACATAGTCAGTTGCTAACATAGCACCAAAGTTTAGCTTTCTTTACTAAGGTACCATTTCTAAACACTAAGAAGCATTTCCAGCCATGACACAGGAAAATGTGTTGCAATCTGGCATAGTAGATGCCTGCCATGAGAACTTGCCTTTTACTTGAGAAGAAAACAGATGAGAGCCAGGCAGAACAAATCTTCCATATGACACAACATTAATTCCTGAGTTCATTCAGACAAAACACCATCTCACATTTATAGAGTGAAATATAAGAACACATCCACAGGAACGAAATGATGAGCCTCATCGCAACGCACTACTGATCTGTGCCACAGGCTCTGCTCTCTAGGTTACTCTAAACCACATCTTCTCACAGTGACATGGAGAAATGCAGGAGGAGCCATTGTGCTGCTCAGGCCCCCTCTGCACCCAAAAACCTACAACAGGCTCACTCTCCTTTCAGGATTGTTGGAATAAAGCAATGTGTGCTAACCCCCATATGTTACTGGCTTTATTTTAAAGCCAGAGAAAATGAGAGACCTCCTCCTATTCCCAAACAATCCTGAGGTCTTACACAGATCTGAACTTGGTTGACAGCTTGATTCATAGCACCAGAGCACCTATCTTCTCTCACTGCAGGGAAGTACCTCAAAAGGAAATGATAACACCTTTGTACAGCACCATGGTCATGAGAGTCTGATGGAGATTTATGAGACAACCTAAGGTGCAGCCACTATTGTCAGAGTGTTACCCAAACTGCTTCCAGAAAACTGTTCATTTTGTTTCCACTTGATCACTCAGTTTGAGAGGTGGTCTTTGGGTACCTTTTACACAGCTGGACTTTCAGGCCTGTAAAGGGGGTGGTCTATTTCTCCTAAGAACTTCATCCAGGGACTCAGGATAAAATGAGCGGTGCCCTGAGCAATACAGTTACAATATTCAGCCTCATCTTACTTGAATTGTATTGGTATGCAGAACACATTTCCAAAGATGTGTTTGGCTTCTTCCCTGCTTCATCTTCCAGTAAAGGTTCTTCCACTTGACTTTCATTTCTGTTTTCCCAGCTAGCTTTTCTTTCCCAGATACACTCTCCCATTCCCCTTTATTCTTTGCATCCTTCTGCCCTCTCTCCTGCCTCCTTACCTACTTCTCTTTCTGGTGAGCCATTGACTCTCATCTCTCTGCTGCACTCCATTCACCATTTTTGCCTCTCAGACCAATCAAAAACCTTGGAGACAAGCAGACAAAAGTACTACCTGGGAACTCAGCCCTCCACTTCTTTCCAGACCCTTCAGATTGCCTCCATTGGAATCTGGGGGCAAGAACAGGGCAGGAATAAGGGTCTCTCTTGGGACTCCTGTGCCCTTGGAGCACCTCCAGCTACCTCAGTCCCTAGGTTCATGTTAAGAGTCACCTGGGGCTGATGCATCTCCCAGACAACCTGAAGGGTTCTCGGATGTCTCCCATACCCTGTTCTGCATGAGGACCACTCTTAATTAAGGAAGAAATAGGGAGAGACTGGAACAGTTTCTGGAAGTCAGCCCCCACAACGTTCTTGCAGAGGCTTTCTAGCTGAGCAGGATCAGAGATGTGCAGCCCTTCACTCTCCCTTCCCCACACACCATGCTGGTGTGATTAATGAGCTAGATCTGGCATGACTGACAGCAGACTCCAGCCTACTGTTTCTGTAACATTGACTGTAATGAACTATGTTTTCTTGTGATGCATTTAGAGTTTATTCTGTTTCTCCCAATGCACAAAATCCATAGATGTTAGAAAGCAGAGCTAGGATATTCTCTTGGGTAATTTGTCTGCCTGCACTTCTAAAATTTGGTATTCATGGGTTCCTACAAAATCCTCATTAGTTTACCCTGATTACAGGCAATGATGGTGATTCTGCACCTTCCTTCATCTGACTTTATTAGAATGTATTATTTATAAGTCTGCTCCAGTATCCATGGCATGAGAGAGTCGAAACAGGGACATGGCACTGCCACAGCAAGCCCTGACAAACACGTTTCAGCATCACAGGAGAGAGAAAAGATGGTTGAATGTCATGCCTGTTTAAAACCCCTCCTGAAGCATACATGCAGACAACTTTGTGTTTTCAGATGGCAGCTGGATCAATTAGACTTTACGGTTTTGTTGTTGTGGTGTTGTTTGGGTTTGTTTTTTTTAACTCTTTTAGTTCTGGATTAGTAAACAGGCCCTGACCCACAAGTGAAGCCTACTGGCAGGACAAATAACATATGCATACAAGTCTGAGGACTACATAGTATGGCTGGTGACAGGAGTTCTCCTGAAAGAGAAGGCAGGAAATCTTCATTCCGATCTAAAACTGTCTCTACAGAGGCATTTTGGAGCTCAGCTTGCCTTCCTCCTCAGGTCTTGAGTGTCAGGCTGTATCTATCACAGTACCACACAGTATCACAGTATCATCAGGGTTGGAAGAGACCTCACAGATCATCAAGTCCAACCCTTTACCACAGAGATCAAGGCTAGACCATGGCACCAAGTGCCACCTCCAATCCTGCCTTGAACAGCTCCAGGGACGGCGACTCCACCACCTCCCCGGGCAGCCCATTCCAGTGTCCAATGACTCTCTCAGGGAAGAACTTTCTCCTCACCTCAAGCCTAAATTTCCCCTGGCACAGCCTGAGGCTGTGTCCTCTCGTTCTGGTGCTGGCCACCTGAGAGAAGAGAGCAACCTCCTCCTGGCCACAACCTCCCTTCAGGTAGTTGTAGACAGCAATAAGGTCACCTCTGAGCCTCCTCTTCTCCAGGCTAACCAATCCCAGCTCCCTCAGCCTCTCCTCGTAGGGCTGTGCTCAAGGCCTCTCACCAGCCTCGTCGCCCTTCTCTGGACATGTTCAAGCATCTCAATGTCCTTCTTAAATTGAGGAGCCCAGAACTGAACACAGGACTCAAGGTGTGGTCTAACCAGTGCGGAGTACAGGGGCAGAATGACCTCCCTGCTCCTGCTGACCACACCATTCCTGATGCAGGCCAGGATGCCACTGGCTCTCTTGGCCACCTGGGCACACTGCTGCCTCATGTTCAGGCAGGTATCAATCAGCACCCCCAGATCCCTTTCTGTTTGGCTGCTCTCCAACCTCAGTCTGTAGCTCTGCATGGGGTTGTTGTGGCCAAAGTGCAGCACCCGTGCACTACTCATGAAGCCAAGGTTAATCACTAAATTGGCTAAAAGCCTCACAGCCATTAAGAACCATGTCTGGATTAACATCAGCAAGACCTTCTTCCTGATTGCCCTACAGAATTTCTCATACCTTACAGAATCAGCAACCCCAAATGCAGTATTAGTTACCTTTTTTCCATAGTTTTTAATGAATTTAATATACAAGTAGTAAGATAAGATGATGATTCTTTGTTTCTGACACATTCTTGGGACATTTCTTACCTTTCTCTAAATGCTTTCCAGGTTTAATTAGTTATACTAAATACTGCAGAGTTTTTAAGTGCTTAGGCTCAGCATTCCCTCCATTTATTTGTTCATTCAGACCTCACAAGCTCTATATATTATAAGTTATTCAATAATTAAAGTTTCAACCTGCAGGGCTTTCCTTGCTGTTTTGTTTTGAGGTTTTTTTTTTCTTTCTTCTTTTTTTTTTAAAGCAAAAGAATATAATGGGAAATCAACTGTAATTGCATTCCCTCAAATAGAAAAAACAATTTGTCAATGTACATTACCAAACTTTCTTTGGCAACACAAATTCTTCCAGTGAAAAGACTGCACTGCAGGAAACACTAATAACTTCAGAAGCAGATAATGTAATTGTCTGGTGGTATTGACACAGCAGCTTTCCATGCTTTGTTGAGAGTAAAGAGGTGATTGAAAACCTCAACTATTATTGCTTTCTGCAATTTTTGTTACACAGAATTGCATTGTTATTTTTGATATCACCTACATCAACCCAGCAACAGTTAATTAGAATTCTAATGTATTTTCACCAAAGTCTCAGCTGAAAATCTAATCCCAGGAGCTTTCCTCAGAGCATAGTACATTTTTTTCCTAAAAGCATATTACATTTCGTAAGAAGCTATCTCAGAAAGATGACAATTAGAATTAGAATTACAATTACAATTACAATTAGAATTACAATTAGAATCAAGCAGGTTGTCTACAACTGGTTGTGGCCAGGAGGAGGTTGCTCTCTTCTCTCAGGTGGCCAGCACCAGAACGAGAGGACACAGCCTCAGGCTGCGCCAGGGGAGATTTAGGCTGGAGGTGAGGAGAAAGTTCTTCACTGAGAGAGTCATTGGACACTGGAATGGGCTGCCCGGGGAGGTGGTGGAGTCGCTGTCCCTGGGGCTGTTCAAGGCAGGATTGCACGTGGCACTTGGTGCCATGGTCTAGCCTTGATCTCTGTGGTAAAGGGTTGGACTTGATGATCTGTGAGGTCTTTTCCAACCTTGTTGATACTGTGATACTGTGATACTGTGATACACAGGAGGTTCCACCGCAACACAAGGGGAAACTTCTTTACTGTAAGGATCCCAGAGCACTGGAACAGTGCAAAACCACCACACCATGTAATGATGTGTCAGATTTCTTCTAAACAGTGAATATCCCAAAGCTGAAAGAAGCTATGTCCAGAGGTGTTTCAAGCTTTCATAGAATCATAGAATCAACCAGGTTGGAAGAGACCTCCAAGATCATTCAGGCCAACCTAGCACCCAGCTCTATCCAATCAACTAGACCATGGCACTAAGTGGCTCATCCAGGCTTTCACAATGCAGACATCAATACAGAAGGACTTACTGCAATCCAGATAATTTGAACAATAACTTGAGTCATGGATATTCAATATTCAAGAAGCTGGAGCCTGTTGCTTGGGTCCTGCATGGTAAAACAGAATATCAGAGAAATTTGCTTTTCCACAATGTATGCTTAAGTGAAAAAGGAGGTAGAAGCAACAAGACAAAACAATTCAATTGAAAGTTGTGCTTATGTGTATACATGAACCTAGGGAAACAATTCTTATACAGGTGCTAGAGTAAACTCACACATAATGAAGGAAATAGAATGAATCTCAGGTGACAGAATGAATTGTAGACCATCGAACATAATTTGTATTGTGTGGTGGGAAAAGAGGGGGTTTGTTTCTTTATTTACTGTTCTTTTTTAAATGCAAAAAGGTTGTAAATTAAGGGAATATTTTAAACCAGCAAACTATCCCTTTACTCTGGGGTAAATGCATATACTACTTAGCAACCTTTTTGGATGCAAAGACCAAAACATTTTAACATATAAAATGCCATTATGAAAAAAAGATCAGTGTGAGAATAATGCCAGCCTTGCTGTGGCTGTATGATTTGAATAATTCATTAGATTAAGAATCATTAACAGGCTTTCTCTTTTGAAATCCAGCTGTAACATGAGTAATGAAGCAGAGCAATCACACAGGAATCGCACAGGCAAATAGGCAAGGATAGCTGTCTCTGTAAAGAGGAATCAGCACTACTGCTCTCAGTTTTAGGTACATGAGATCAGAAGAAATTGCTATGTAGCTGTGATGTGACAGGGGTGCTAACTGGGGCTGAAACAGCCCTGCCAAGAATTACTGATAGAGGGCAATTAGCAGGGAGTTCTCTCTCCTTCACTTCCACATTCACCCGTAAGGACCAGAGACATCTCAAGTTCTGGCTGTATGGAGGTATGGGTACTGTAGAAATAAACCTTCAGATAGTGAGGCATTTGGGAGTTCTTTCAAGAGACAATGGCATAGATGAGCACTTAGGACATCTCGGTGGCAATTCTAACCTCTGATCATGCATATTGACAGCTGTGGTACTATGGTGCCCCAACAGAGATGATTTGCCCTGGAGACCTTCATGCTAGAGTCTGGTTGAACAGGGGGTTCAGGGCTTGAAAGAGATGGCCATAAGAGAGATAATGTGTGGATTCCTATATCTTCTCCCTTCATCTAAACACTCTAAAATAAGCAATTCTCTTTCCTTTGTCAGATTGCTCAGTTTTCAGAAAGGGTCTGAAAATAAATATCCACCTGCTTTCCATGGCAACAGATCAAATCAGATTATTAGCTAGTCTCAAGCATCTGCTCAGGTGAGATGAGTGGTGACTCCACCATGACAAACAAGTAATATAGATTAAATTATTTCCATCTAAAAGCCTAAGGCACTAAGTTATGTACTGCACTTGCTGGACCTTTAGCAAAATGAAAAAGACTGCAGGTTAACTTTTAATATGTGCATAAAATGAAAATTGGTGTTGGCCTTTGTACTGATTTTAATATAGCCACGTGGAAAATTAAGTTATGCTGGTGCACTTTCTAGCTGTAAGTCTCATCAAAAATAAACTTTTCCCAATAAACAAGGAAACAAAAGCACTTAGCAAGAAAACAAGGAGAGGCTTAGTAAGGTGTTGATTCCTGGGTATTCAGAACTGGAGGTTTTAATCATAGAATCGTAGAATCATAGAATCAACCAGGTTGGAAGAGACCTCCAAGATCATCCAGTCCAACCTATCACCCAGCCCTAACCAATCAACCAGACCATGGCACTAAGTGCCTCATCCAGTCTTTTCTTGAGGACCCCCAGGGACGGTGCCTCCACCACCTCCCTGGGCAGCCCATTCCAAAGGCAAATCACTCTCTCTGTGAAGAACTTCCTCCTAATATCCAGCCTATACCTACCCTGGCACAACTTGAGACTGTGTCCCCTTGTTAACAGCACCTGTAACCATTTGAACAAATGTCTTTAAAAGTATGTTCTCAAACTACACAACTGCAGCATGAAGCAGTAAGTTTTACAGCTACACAGAAACACAGAAATGAAGATAGGCATCAGTATAGAGATTGAAAGATATATAAACCAAAAGAAGGTCACAAGTGGAAGCCCTCAACATATCATCTGAGGTTCCAGTTCTTGGAGAGCTGTGTATTCAGTTTAATTTAACTTGCCTAAAAGTGCTTTTCACATACAAATGCAGCTTTTACTGAATTTTAATAATGCATTAAGCTGTTAATTGGTAATATCCCATGTTGCAGACATGAGAGTTAGTAAGATGAAGAACTACTAGAGAGTCACTACTTGAAAGAGAAATTGTCTGTCATTTGGAATAATGTATTTGTTCAGAGGGCTAGACTGGACTTGATTTTCCTTTGGATCTTACTGCTTTGCTGCTGTGCCAACTCTCTTCACACCCTGTGACTTCCTTGGTGTTTGCAAGCAGCTGGCTCCGAGAAGGTGAGGTGCCATCAGCTACATTTAGACTAGATGATGGTTGTAGGTCACTGCCAACTGAAATATTGTATTCTATTTTATTCTATTCTCCTCTAAAGACCTCCAATATCTGGGAAAGAGTTGGCTGAGCCTACTCTTGTGAGAAAGGCAGCTTCAGCATTCGTCCAACTACAGTTAGTTTAGCCACAGTATAAGCTGTAGAATAGCCTATTCACTACTATCATTACCAATGCATAGGAGATGTAAATGCCTGGCAAAATTGCACAAGGAGCATCATTATTCCAGTCTTCTTGTTCTTACACCCTTTCTGCCTACAAACCCGGGGGTCAGTTTGACTTGCACGTAGCTAATTTTCTTCCTAGGGAGAAGGTATACCTCAGGGACTAGACTACATAATGCCTACTAGATAGTGAAGTCACAGGAACCCTTCCTCCACCATGAGAGAAAAGGAACAAATAAGGAAGTTCACCAGTCCCAGGAGGGCTATGCAATATTTATTCCCCTGTAATTAGGACAGAACCTGACTGCAAGCACTGCAGAGACCACTGCAGGATGGCAAATGTGGCTTTAGAGGACTGAGAGGTAATTATTTCTTTTCTGGCCCATTAAGCAGTACAAGCCTTTATACTCATTGTCATTAGCAATCCTGCTACATTTGTTCATTAGACAAACGTTTATTGTCTATCAGTGAACCAAAAGGCCTGAGGAGGGAAGGTGAAACAATTCTTTCAGTATCTGTTCTGAGAAGAAAGCTTTCAGATAACAGCCCATTACTGGAAATCAAAGCAAATGTCCTTTTTTGAGCTTCGTGTTTTTCAGACTGAGGCAGTAAATACATTCAGCACCATTTTCATCAAAGAAAAACATATATTTGTTTTCATTTCCTTCAAAGATTAATCATCTTATAGCTGAGAGGAAATATTTTATTTTAAAAACACACAACCCAAAAAACTCCTCGCTCCCTTGGAAGAGTCAGGTTAAAAGAAACAACCCCAGATTGCAGAATCATAAGCTTCTTTGTTCAGGCTTGTTTTGCCTTAGTGAAATCTGGAGAAACATGTCTTTTCCCCTAGATATGAAGTACTTCCTCTGCATTTCCTTATTTCATTCATGATGTGGTCTTTGTCACTATCTGTGGAAACCAGGCAGATTAGAAAATAACAAAGCCTGCTTCTTTGCAAAAAGAAAAGCCTATAGACAATAAAGATGGGAGTAAGCAGTTCTAAATTCCTCTGTTATCTGAAGTATCAGATCAAGGCTTTTCAGCAGGAGAAACATTTTCACATTGCAAGTGAAATATTGCCTTTCTAGCCCATTCATATCCCAGCTGTAGCCTTCAGGAAAATTCAGTATTCAACCATTACACTTCTTAATATTTTATTTTCTCCTTATCTTTAATAAGATCTCTGCCAAGAGCTTTGGAGAGCCCCACTTGAAACTGTAATTTCCTCTCCTCAAAATATTTTCATATCCAGCTGCTGAAATTAGGATTCCTCTACAATTTTCCTCAGTGAGAAATATGATGTATCACAGAATCATAGAATCATAGAATCAACCAGGTTGGAAGAGACCTCCAAGATCATCCAGTCCAACCTAGCACCCTGGATACATCCTTATCCTACTGGATTGTTCCAGCGTTGTATTTGTTTGTTTTAAGCATGGTAACATGGAAACCAGAGTGGTGAATCTGAAGTCTTAAAGAAGGAGAGAATCATATTTAATCCAGTCTGTTATCAAGAACAGAGCTGGGAAACACAACTTGATTAAACACCTCTACTGCTACAGCACTGCTTAGTGCTCCCTAGGATTGAATAAAAAGGCTTTCTATTTTTTAAAGTTCAAGCTGAGAAGTTAATCAAGAATTAAAACTAATGAAAACTCTACATAAAGCAAAATTTAGCATAGAGGATAAAGTTTAATGTTTGTGTTCCTGAGGTGATATAAACAGTGATAAACATGAGAAGCGATTTACACGCTGGATATTAAACAGTAAAGTCATGTAGTTCACACTGCCTGAGATATTCATGGGTTACCCAAAATAGGTATAATTAATGCAGGACAAACATGATTTATCACTCCACTAGTTTTGCTTTTATGTCTGTTTATTTAGCAAAGTTGCATACTGCAGACAGCTGGAGTAACATGGTGGGGCCACTTAGGCTAGATCTCTAGCTCAGACATAAAACACAGTCGGAACAAAGAAACTTAGAAGTGGAAGCTCTGAGTGGAGAGGAGAAAGTCCTAAGGATAGGCCATATAATGGCAATGCTGGATAAGTCAACATAATTTCATTGGAGCATCAAGAGCTTTATGTCTGGAAGCACAGCTTGTACCTCCCCCTTGCTGCTTTTGCTGCTTCTGCTACACTCGCTGCTATCTGCCCCCACCACTGGTCCAGCTGCTGCTGCTTTTGCTGCTTTGCCACTGCTTGACCCCTTCCCCATCTTCCTTAAGGTTATTCTGTTTTCTGCAGTAGTTTATTCTCTTTATGCTGTTACATTACTTTATACTGTTACATTACTATGAGAAATACAATTTTATTTCCCCTGATTTTCCAACAATCCCTGTTGTAGTGAGTTTCCTCTACCAGGGGAGGGATCTGCCCTAACCCGAGACACATGGTGACAAGTCAGAACTTAGGGGAATTAGATAATGAGGCAGAACAGAAAAATCTTAAGTGTTATCAGTGTGAGACATGAATAGTCAACAGAAATGCCTTGGATATAATGTGTAATTAAGTCAAACACTGGAGGAAAGATAACACATCCATACACATCTATGTTTTAATGCACTGGGGAATGTTCACCCCAGTTTGTATCAGGTACCCATGCAAGATATCTCTGAATTAGATGTCTACAGGGTTCAAAATACATTTGAGAATTACCCAACATTTCACCTATGTATACCCTGAGGAAGCAGGCTGTGGCTCTGATCATCTGTGCCAGCATGATACTGGTGTAACTGCACCAAAGGGAATAGCTGGCACTCTATAGCTGCAGAACTGTAGCAGCCCCATGAACTTCAACCATAGACTTGCTAACTACTTTTTAATTGTTCCTAATGGCTTCTGCTACGTTTCAACATGTAATTTAGGCTTAGGAGTGTGTCAGAAAGGATGATGCACATCAGATTCAGGTCACAGGGAAGGAATAAAGTGTACCTTTTTCTTTGTAATGCTGAATCTATGTAGGCATTTTTGCCTGAAGGCAAAGCTCATGATATTCACATCTCCAAAAACTTCAACCTCTGCACAAAATAAGCACTTTTTCACTCATAAACGTATCAGGATAGCCTCTGAAAACAAGATTTGATGTCAACTACATAACTGACCAATGCTGCAGAAAAGTTTGTCTTGCTTTAGATGCTTATAAGAAGTAGTTGTAAAGACTTTCATTCCTCCTCCACATCCCCAAAGTTGTAAAACTTCTTCAGAAGTCACATAGCTTAAAAAAATTGCAGTTTCTGCTGGTTAAATGTTCAAAAGTATATTTTGTTTGACTGGGAATGTCCAAAAGGTCACAGGCTGTCTGATTATGGATTCAAAACATCTACAAGCTTCTCTGCTTTTTCACTGGTTCATACATCTTCCATGAAGCACTCATTAAACACTCCCAGATCAAAGGTAATTCATTTATTGATGTTAGATAGTCCCAAAGTTGCCAAATTCGGATGGTGTTATTAAAGGTTAAAGCTACTGTAAGATTGTGATGATTTACACATATGTCTGAGCAGAAATTTAAGCATCCAGCTTTGGAGTTGAGGACTGGCTTGGTGGGTTTTTTTCAGAGTATCAATGAAAAAAATGTTCTGCACTGTTTCTTAGAAACAAATGTGAAAATCACTCTATTACATGAAGACAGAATGCCTGCCACATGCTTTGAAGCACACTCAGAGACTCACCTGCTCTCTCCATTAAAAACACATAGCCATTTTCTTTTTTAATGTCTAATGCTCTTCACTATCTTCATCTGTTTGAAAGATATGTGAGATGATGATGTTATTCTCAGAATAGAATCATAGAATCATAGAATCAACCAGGTTGGAAGAGACCTCCAAGCTCATCCAGTCCAACCTAGCACCCAGCCCTAGCCAGTCAACTAGACCATGGCACTAAGTGCCTCATCCAGGCTTTGCTTCAACACCTCCAGGGATGGTGACTCCACCACCTCCCTGGGCAGCCCATTCCAATGCCAATCACTCTCTCTGCCAACAACTTCCTCCTAACATCCAGCCTAGACTTCCCCCAGCACAACTTGAGTCTGTGATGAGTGATCATTCACAGATTATGCCACAAAACTGCGGAAAGGAGTGCAGAAACAAATCAGTCTTGCCAGGATAATACTTTGATAACAATCATATAAATTAAACCACTCTTTCAAAAGAAAGAGCCAAGGGAATCTCCCAGGTCAGTCCTTCCGTAGCTGACCTCAGTCAGATGTGTGCAATTCTCCTTGCAGGACAGGACAACCACAGCTACACAGGACTTTAATCCCCCAGACCTTTGGTAACTTGTAGTTAAAAAAAAAAGAAAACATGTGTTTGAGTGAATGATCTGTGAGGAAATCTCAGTTTTCACCTTTCAATGGACTGCTATAAATGCACCTTTTTTTTTTTCTTCTCGGTGCACCTATGCCTTAAACCAATGCAATTGTATGATCCTTTGAGCAGATACTCATTGTAGTCAGTTGATAAAATTGAATTCTCCTGCAAGAGATGATATATGTTGGAAGGGAGGAGAGCCCTACAGAGGGACCTGGACAGGCTGGATGGGTGGGCAGAGGCCAATGGAATGAGATTGAACAAGGCCAAGTGCAGGGTTCTGCACTTTGGCCACAACAACCCCAAGCAGCACTACAGGCTGGGGACAGAGTGGCTGAGAGCAGCCAGGAAGAAAGGGACCTGGGGGTACTGGTAGAGAGTAGCTGAAGATGAGGCAGCAGTGTGCCCAGGTGGCCAAGAGAGCCAATGGCATCCTGGCCTGCATCAGGAACAGTGTGGCCAGTAGGACAAGGGAGGTTATTCTGCCCCTGTACTCAGCACTGGTCAGGCCACACCTTGAGTGCTGTGTCCAGTTCTGGGCCCCTCAATTCAAGAGAGATGTTGAGGTGCTGGAACGTGTCCAGAGAAGGGCAACAAATCTGGTGAGGGGCCTGGAACACAAACCCTATGAGGAGAGGCTGAGGGAGCTGGGGGTGTGCAGCCTGCAGAAGAGGAGGCTCAGGGCAGACCTCATTGCTGTTTACAACTACCTGAAGGGAGGTTGTAGCCAGGTGGGGGTTGGTCTCTTCTGCCAGGCAACCAGCAACAGAACAAGGGGACACAGTCTCAAGTTGTGCTGGGGGAGGTCTAAGCTGGATGTTAGGAGGAAGTTGTTGGCAGAGAGAGTGATTGGCATTGGAATGGGCTGCCCAGGGAGGTGGTGGAGTCACTGTGCCTGGAGGTGTTGAAGCAAAGCCTGGATGAGGCACTTAGTGCCATGGTCTAGCTGACTGGCTAGGGCTGGGTGCTAGGTTGGACTGGCTGATCTTGGAGGTCTCTTCCAACCCAGTTGATTCTATTCTATTCTATCATCATATTCTATTCTTCTCTATTCTATTAGTGCCTTACTCATTACAAGTGGGTGTGGGGCAAACACAGACAAGCATTTCCCCTGACACCTTGGATACACCAGGCACTAAACAATCAGCTAAACAGTAAGTTGAAAAATGTGCTGTTAACAGTCTGTATCTGTGTATGTGTGGATTAGAGAATCAGCAGTGCCTGGCAAAAACCCTTTTATGTTGGAAAAAAACCAAACAACTGCTTATACATAGGTTATGAAACAAAACCACAGGAAAAAACCAACACAGATCAAAATTACTCCCCCCTAAAATAATCATATTGATATAAATCATGTCTAATTTGCTTAGAAAGATAAGAAATGAGAGGAGTAAGGTTGTTTTTTGGTTGTTTTTTTTCCACTTAATGAAGTCCCCAAAGGTATAGAAGAATGCAGATTAGGCTGTATAATTCATTTAAATTAAAGGAGCTTACCATTTATGAGGGAATTATTTGCTGTTTGTTAGTTGTGTCTCCTTCAAGACAACCACTGTGATGGAAAGATTTTGTTTATACTGAGATACTTATTTTCTGAATCTAAAATCTGTTGTTATGCCTCAGCTCCAATGAGTTGTCAGGCTGTAGTGCAGGCATTTGCAATTTCAAATGAGGACCTTCAGCTGAAATCCACAAGCAAAATGTATTAAAGCATCTCTTGCATAAAAGAAGACAAACAGAAAGGAAGAGGGAAAAAAAGAGAAAGGAAAAAAAGCTTCTCTGGCTTGATGTCTGCAAATGCTGGAGAACATAAATTGAAGTTATTTCATACCTGAGACTAAGAATGTGGTAGGAAAAAATTCATTTTTCATTTAAAAAATGGAATAAAATATTTTTCTTGTATCTTACATTTACTTCTAAAATGCCTACTTTTTTATTGTAATTGTGAGTTCAGCATTGTGAGTCACATCACTGGTACAGGAGCAATTGGGTCAGCTCTCAGGACTTTGAAAAACACACATCACACAAACCTAGGAGGAAGAGCAATTGATGACAATCAGATTTCAGGTACAGAGTAACTGTGCAAAAGACATTTTCACAGAACCATTTTTCTCTAAATCTTTTAAGAATATAGCTTCTTTATCACCTCTAGTAAAAGGAGAAAAAGAATTTAGTCTCCTCTTGATAAAATATATATATCCTGCTTCATCCAGTGCAGTCTCAGAAGTGTGTGTTTTTTTACCTTGTCATTTTTTTTCTTAGATTAATTATGGAGTCTGTGAATTTCCTCTTATTTTGATTCTAACTTAAGGGAATTTGTCACATAGGAGATACACTTTTGTACTATTGATAGCCACACCTTGAGTCCTGTGTCCAGTTCTGGGCCCCTCAATTCAAGAGAGATGTTGAGGTGCTGGAAGGTGTCCAGAGAAGGGCAACAAAGCTGGTGAGGGGCCTGGAACACAAACCCTATGAGGAGAGGCTGAGGGAGCTGGGGGTGTGCAGCCTGGAGAAGAGGAGGCTCAGGGCAGACCTCATTGCTGTCTACAACTACCTGAAGGGAGACTGTAGCCAGGTGGGGGTTGGTCTCTTCTCCCAGGCAACCAGCAACAGAACAAGGGGACACAGTCTCAAGCTGTGCCGGGGGAAGTCTAGGCTGAATGTTAGGAGGAAGTTGTTGGCAGAGAGAGTGATTGGCATTGGAATGGGCTGCCCAGGGAGTGGTGGAGTCACCGTCCCTGGAGGTGTTCAAGCAAAGCCTGGCTGAGGCACTTAGTGCCATGGTCTGGTTGACTGGCTAGGGCTGGGTGCTAGGTTGGACTGGATGATGTTGGAGGTCTCTTCCAACCTGTTGATTCTATGATTCTAGGAGTCTATGTTATATGTTTAAAAAAATCGGCAGCAATTAGTTCTCCTTCACAGATGCTTGCTATTCCCAGCCCCTGAGAGTGCAAAAGCTTGGGCAGAGCAGAAGGAGCAGCAGCATCTTCCTGGCCAACTTTTGACTGGATCTGAGTGCCCCTGCTTTGAGCTGTGAGGGATTCAGTGCCATATGGACCAGACAACCTTGCATCATGCAAGCAGAGTCTGCTGAGCACCACAGCCCTGGTGAGGACGTGTTAAGAGGAGCAGATATCAGTTTATGTTCAGAAAAGCAATGCTGGAATGATTTATGATTGATCTGAGTGGGCTATGTCACAGACAAATGCAAACTAGGGGGACAAAAAATTGAGGTTGCAAGGACAAATTATCAAAAAATCAGGAGCAAGCCTAACAAAGGCAACTTATACATCATTAATGGATATCCTTTATGTGTGCCACTAGTTCTTTCAAGTAAACAGTATTACATCCAGCCAGCACAACATGACAAAGTCCACTTGGTTCTTCCAAGGGTTCTGATGAGATTATTGACCTCAGAATTTCTAAGAAAAGGCCAATGCTAATGTACAGTGAATTCTCCACTTGCACACAGAAAATATAGCTGATCTTTTTGCAGCTGATTTGTCTGACAGACTGAAAAATACTGCTGCATATGTCTTAGAGGAATAGCAAGTGACAGAGAGAAGATACTGGAGACACTGCTTCCCCAGAAAGCAATAAAAAGATAGAGTTTAGTTCCTTTCTCAGCTGTGAACAGTATGAATCTCTGGCTGTATGGTGCTAATTAAGGAACTGGACTTCTGCTGTATTTTCAGTCTTTGGGCATTCCTTCATATAATAGTTTGAGCCTAATCATATGGTGTAGGATACATGAATCAGCTCAAGACATTACATTTGAACACATGGAGCAGTCATTGCTTAGTTGGCCAGGTCGTTGTTCCCTTTCACCATGCTCTCTTGAGTTTTCAGGCTCTTTGATCCAAATCTTCAACTGATGCAAATTGGTGCTGCTCCCTAAGAAGTTATTTTTTTAAAGATGAAAGCAAAGTGCTGTTTAAAAGCACTACTTTGTCAGTGTGACTGTGAAAAGATGAATAAAAATGACTGCTGCTTGCAGTACCAAACTGGTTGCCTTAGTAATAAAGCCACAATTGGGTTGAAGGGACTCTGCGTAGGACAAGTAATATCATTAGAGAAGTGGAGAGATAACCCTAGCAAAAAGGTCTATGGCAATTAGATTGAAACAGGCACTGAAAGAACAATTAATGTGCTCTTTTGCTGCTCTTGAGTTATGATTGCACAAGCATAACTCTGGCACTTTGTATTGGACTTTACTCAAAACATGAATCATGTGATCTGATTAAGCTACAGAGGGGAATGCAGTGTGAAAGGGTTAATCTCAAGACTTTTGGCACCTTCTGGATGCTAGGTTGGACTGAGTGATCTTGGAGGTCTCTTCCAACCTGGTTGATTCTACGATTCAATCAGAATCTCTTTGACGTGTCATGGTGCAGCTTCAATTCTTATCAGTATTGTAACAGCATTTTCCCATTACACACAAAAACATGCTGTGAATCACTTTTTGCAGGAAAAACAAACACCAGTAATAAGATTTTATTGTACAATTTCTGGTAAAATTGTTTACTTATTTATGTTGTTTGAAGATCTAGTCACTGACACATTTTTCCTCTGGTGTATCCTTTGTAATTTACTATATACTTTCTTCATAAGCTTAGGCAGTCAGGACTAGCATTGTTAAATGCACAAATACATTTACAAATCCAGAGAGGATAAGTGAACCTGGATATTGGAATTCAAGATAATAAAAAGCCTACTTTCTGTGGCCTAGGGTGTTGCAGAATTATCAGATTCCCACACAGAAAATGTTAAAGGAATTTACATTCCACAGGATATGCATAACACAAGTAAGTGCCTTTAAAGACATTTGGTTTATCAGTTTTAAGAGATGTGAGCATCAGAATTCTTTCTTTGTCCTCATAGATTTGCCTGCCAGGGATTTCTTCTCCAATTCTTTCAAAGGCTTGTAAACATCATTTTATTAAGATCAAATAAGCAAACAAAAAGTTTCTATCTCCATCTGAACTCTTGTTCTAAAACAGCATCCATAGTGTGAACCATCTCCACCTGGGGTACTTTATTTTCTCCTTGTACTCCAAGTCTACAACTTGTCTACTACTACCTGAAGGGAGGTTGTAGCCAGGTGGGGGTTGGCCTCTTCTCCAAGACAACCAGCAAGAGAACAAGGGGACACAGTCTCAAGTTGTGCCAGGAGAAGTCTAGGCTGGATGTTAGGAGGAAGTTGTTGGCAGAGAGAGTGATTGGCATTGGAATGGGCTGCCCAGGGAGGTGGTGGAGTCACCGTCCCTGGAGGTGTTCAAGAGACTGAATGAGGCACTTAGTGCCATGGTCTGGTTGACTGGCTAGGGCTGGGTGCTAGGTTGGACTGGCTGATCTTGGAGGTCTCTTCCAACCTGGTTGATTCTATGATTCTATGATAAGTCACTCTCTTGAAGGGCTCCTCCTGGAACCAACCTGTGAGCTCTTTCATCAGCAAACAGTTAATGAGCAAAGAGCTTTTGGAGAAACAAAGCTTGCCCTGATCCATCCCAGTGATAGGAATAAAGACAATGCCATCAGTGGCTTTGCTAGTGTCCAAATTACTGGCAAGGAGTTCAAAATGAGAACAAAATTGGGGAGAGTGCCAGAAGAAATTGTGTGTGTGTGTGTGTGTGTGTGCGTGTGTATGGATGGAAGGAATGTGGCTACATCAACAGTACTGGTATTTTCAAGAGGTGGAGTTCTGCAGCAAATTCAGTGACAGTTCTGAAATGCATTTTTTTTCTCACCTTAGGTCACAGAGAGAGCCCTTTTCAAAAGCATGTCTGATACAACTTGTACCAGAGCAAACTAGCAAGCATTATATGAATTGCTTCAATAATAAAGCTAATCTTTGCTAATTTTCTCTGACTACTGAAATTTGTTTTCATTTTCCTCTAGTGTCTCAGTTAAGTGAATTGAAACAAGGCAAAAAGAACAATAGTATACAAATGATGCTGATGGAATCACAAACATGAATTACAATTCCATTCCTGGGGTACCAGTGGAGAATTCTTCCTGGTTTAGAGATGCTCTAGAAAGGGATTTAACCAATGGAGTCAATGCATCAATTGTGCAGTTAACAACAGTTATTTGGTACAACACATTTAGGCATCTATGCTAAAAATGATGGCTAAAATACAATTTTTCCTAAGCACAGGGTGTAGAATCCAGGATTTCTGACCTCTTAGAATCATAGAATTGTTTCAGCTGGAAAAGGCATCTAAGGTCGTCAAACCCAACCATCAACTCAATGCCCCCGTGATCATTAAACCATTATCCACAGTGCCATGTCCACAAGTTTCTTGAACACCTCCAGGGACAGTGACTCCACCACCTCTCTGGCCAACTCTTTCCATGCCTGACCACTCTTTCTGTAAAGAAAGATTTCCTAATATCCAGTCTAAACCTTCCCTGGCACAGTTTCAGATGATTTCCTCTTGTCCTACCACCTGATATAGGGAAAAGAGACTGAATTTCACCTCACTGTGACCTCCTTTCAGGTAATTGTAGAGACCAATAGTAATAGTAATGTTTTCTACACCCTGAATCTTGTTCTAGTAATATAGTACCTGTGACAGAAAAAATAGATCCTATTGCTTAGGATTCTGTACACAGTACAGATGGTTTACAGATGGTTCCCTTTTATGAGGCAAGTAACAGCTTCCCAGCAGACCTGATACATCCCCTGAGAGGTACCAGGGAAGCTCCTATCACTTTTTCTCAGTTCTTTTAAAGATTACTAATTCAGGCAAGATTATACTTGGCTCTGATTAACAACACACTAATTGCTCATAGTAAGAAAGGAGGAAACAGAAAGTCCTCTCTCCACAAACAGATTCACTAGCTGACTTTACTGCTGTAATTAACCTATTAAATACCCTTATAACAAGGACTCTTTCTACTGTTTTTTTCAGTGCTCTTCCTAGAAAGAAAAAATACTATAAGGAGCTTAACTTTTCCTAAATAATTCCAGTCATTTTTTTTCTTGGAGCTAGGTGTCTCAGTGCCTATGGATGCACACAGTCCAGGACACAAGGCTTTTCTTCTTTACAGAATTAAGAAGGCAGAATACATTGCTACCAGAGCTGCACCACCACCACAAGAACCCCTGAAGAACTCCACAGAAGATCATCCCTGGGCCACGCACCCATCTCTATCTCTCTCTCTCCCCCTGATCTGCGACTGAGGGTAACATGATCCCAGCTCTATTCCTTCCCTGATTCTTCTCTTCTTCTCCATCATTCTCTTTATCTTTCCCTCCCTCTCACCCTCCTCTCTCTCCCTCTGTTTTGTCCAACCTTATCCTTTAATAAATAGCTTTGTGGTGATATATGGTCTCATTTGCACCTTAATTTCACAACATGGGAACCCATAAGAACAGATCTTGCTCCTCTGGACAGAGATATTGTTGTTCTCTGTTCTCTGGACCTTGACAAATTCATACAGAAATTAAGAGTCATAATTCATAAAGATTATTCATTTCCTATAGATACTTTATTTATATGTAAGAAACTGCCTTGCCATTATGAAAAACCAGAGCAAAACAAATCTGCCTTCTTTTCATTAACATAATCTCACCAATGACTACTGTATTTCCAAGGACAACCTAAGAGGAAAGTGCCTAAGAAAATGTGATGTAGCTACTAGATTCAGTACTTGTATATCCAAGTGAATAGTAAAATTCATTTCAATGGTCTGGCTCATTTATGGAGTGAGACTAGGAGACTAAAAAATAATTTCTGGCCTTAAAGTTCTATGAATTTTATAGCATCACTTAAAGGACAATATGTCAGCTCTCAGCAGCTGATCTCGACAAACTGAAATGTCATCTAACTGTTTTTCTGCTTCTACAGACTTCTGCATCAACAAAAAGAAATCAGAAAGCAGGGTGTGTATCATTTTCTGGAAATTTAAGGTGTAGTTGTCTCAGAGCCTCTACATTCACACCTTACACATGGCATCTCATTACTAGTTTCCAGAAACAATTGGCCTCATTGCTGAACTCCTGGCACAGACTTGCATTTTCACTTACAAACAGGCCTCTGAAGATGGTTAGAGTTCTAAGGCATGTTTGAATTGAATGTCTTCTGCACCTGCTGCTCACCCTCTGTTTTCACCTTCTTCCACTTTCCACAGAAAGGCAATATATTTCAGCAGAGATGCTTCCTTGCCTATCAGCTTCAGCACATTCAGTAGGATTAAATTCAATTTCACCTTGTCTTTCCAGTGCTACAAGGCTCAGCTGCTAAATGAACATTTGTTGTCCAAATACAATAAATGCCTCAACTCTACAGGAAAAGGTTTGCAAAATCCTTAGTAGACTCAGTCCAGCAAGAAAACAAGCAAAAAAACCCTACCACATTCTCATTTGATTTCTTCTGGAATATATCTTATACTCCTTCCTGCACAGCATCATCTACCCTTTCTTATTGCCACAGTGTAATTTCTTGGAGAGGCTTATCACTCAGTGTGAGTTTAAGGCAAATGAAGTCATTGGAGCTCTGCTCATATACATCAGCTGAGGCTATATATAATCTGGAGTATTAAAGTGCACATAGACTCTTAGTTCATTGGATAGGGCTGGGTGCTAGGTTGGACTGGATGATCTTGGAGATGTCTTCCAACCTGGTTGATTCTATGACTCTTTGTTACTGAGCACATTGCTCTGTAGTTTTGCTGAAAACACTGCAACTCTTAGTTGATTGGCCAGGGATGGGTGCTAGGTTGGACTGGACGATCCAGGAGGTCTCTTCCAACCTGGTTGATTCTATTATTCTTTGTTATCAAGTACATTGCTCTGTAGTCTTGCTGAAAACACTGTGCATAGATGGGAAACTAAGTGAGAAGCTCCTAACACTGCAGCTTCAGCTTAAAGTGTGCAGAAACAGAATAAGAAACATTCTGGCATGAACACGATGAAGATGTGTAGGCAGCATTTCAACATGACTGTTCATATACTTAAATGTTTAAAAGTACATCAAAGAGACAGCATCTGAGGGTGGATTACATTTTATTCAAACTTTTTCTTATAGTGGCCTAAAATCTCTGACACAGAGAGCCCTTCAGCTATTGGATGCATGGCATTGCAACTGCTTCTGCATTGTCCAAGGTATTGGAAAGTGGGGACTGTTATGTTGTGAACAGCAGTGTCACAAAGACCTGCAGTGCCTCGTTCTGAGGAAGATGCCTCAGACAGAAATATCAAGGTTATTCCCACTCTATGCACTAATAAAACCTCTAACAGTTAATTTGGAACAAACTAGTATTGCTTCCAAGGCACCACACACCCCCCTCTAAAATGCCTTTCCAAAAGGCAGAGAACTTTCATGATCCTGGTAGATTTTTTAATAACAAAGGAAAAAGAAAGTGATGCCTGTGGAAAGACAATGCCTCAAAATGGGGAGGTTTTTTTTCAGAAAGTTCATTTTGTTAATGAACTGTTTATTCATTCGTTCACCTTGGCCTCACAGATCAGCAGTGGAGCTGGTATGTGCCTTGGAGTGAGCACTGAGATGAGGTTCAACCAGCATAGATTCATAGAATCAACCAAGTTGGAAAAGACCTCCAAGATCATCCAGTCCAACCTAGCACCCAGTCCTATCCAGTCAACTAGACCATGGCAATAAATACCTCATCCAGCAGCTGATACCTTCAGAACCTCTGGTCCATCCTTTCCTGCCTGAGCTGGCCAAGCATTCTTGGCTAAGCTGATTTGGAGGACATCCTGCCCCCCACCCTCTCACCCCACCCCTGCTCTCCCTCCCCATCCAGGGCAGCTTTGAGTGTCACTCAGGGACATGCTTCAGACTTGCTGGACAGCTGGTATGTGTCACCCCTTCAGGAATGTGTCAGCCAATTTCCAAGCTCTTGCTTGCAAAGAGCAATTCCAGGAACTCTTTTCTTTTTAATGAGAATTTCACTCCTGAGTGAATCAAATGTTGCAAGGAATTTGAGACCCTAGGCATGGGCTTACAGTGTTTCCACACTGTCCAAGCCTGCGAACATTTGTAGATGCATCAACAATCTGCATTTTACCAACTCACCCCTGGGGGAGTGATGGTTCTCAGTGAGGTCCAAGCACATAAAAACTGGGTTAATCTAAATGCCAATTTATTTGAACTTCAGGGCACATAACTCCATAAAATAGGCAAGCCAAAAGGGAAAACAAAAATCCAAACCAACCAGTGTTTATAATGGGTGAGGGGAAAAATCCCCTCTGTGAATTTGGTCATCTGAATTGGGAAGACTCTGTAAACTCCGAAGAAGAGTACTCCTGCTTTCCACTCTAGCAGACTAAGCTTCATAGCATTAGTAACAGCTTTAGCTCATTTTTCAGATTTTTATTTAAAATGAGAGCCCTACAACAAAGAGTAGAGGCCAAACATATTTGCCTATTAATTCAGTTTTAATAGGGAATTGTTACGTGCTGTAGCATTATTCTCTGTGCAAACTGATGTGCCTGTTTGCTTTCCACTGCTCTCTTCAGTGCGAAAGCTGTCTGTTCTCACTAATTAAATTTCATTACCTCCCACTGAAGTGAAGAGACTGAGAGATTACTGGCTGACTGCCTTTGACACAGTTAATCAATCTCTAGGGAAAAATAATAACTTGGGGGGGTTGTTCCTTTTTAGCTTGTCACCATTTCTTCTGTCCTGAGACACAGTTTCCCCAGTCATTTGAGTGTATGCCCACGTGATGATACTTATATGGTCACCTAAGTAATCAATAATAAAAGGATGGTTATTGTTCTCAACTTTGGCATGGATATTACATTTGCAATGTAATTTTCCCCTTAAAAGCTCACTTCAGTTAGTTCATGGAAAATTCTGTAATCTTGCTATCTGGGGCAATCACCTGCACTGTATTTGCCCAGCTTTATCTGCTAAGTCATTAACAAAAAAGCTGGACTTCAGCTCTGGGGTTTCTATCAATTGTAATTCATTTTCTCCTTAGGAGGACAAATCAATAAACAGTAGAGCTCTATTATTTAAGAGAAGAGACATCACACATGAGTTCTACTGTAATTATCAATGTATTACGAAGTGACATCACACATGAATTCCACTGTACTTATCAATGTATTATGAAGTGCATCACACATGAGTTCTACTGTAATTATCAATGTATTATGAAGTGCATCACACATGAGTTCTACTGTAATTATCAATGTATTATGAAGTGACATCACACATTAATTCCACTGTACTTATCAATATATTATGAAGTGCATCACACATGAATTCTACTGTACTTATCAATATACTATGAAGTGCATCACACATCAATTCTACTGTACTTATCAATATATTACAAATGGAACTGGTTGTTAAGGACTCTTAATGCCATGTAGTAAATCTGAATATCTCTGGAGATATTCAAAACCCACCTGGATGTGTTCCTGTGTGATCTGGTACAGGTGATCTTTCAAGGTCCCTTCCAACCCCTGACATTCTGTAATTGTGTGATTCTGTGACCATCTCAGAAAGAGCAAACAAAAGAAATAAGTAAACCCTTAGAAAATAATTGTTCTGGTAGCCCTAACCTATTGAATCAGGATGACAACTTGAATTGTACTTTAAAGCATGGATACAGAGAACATTACACATGTGCCTGTATAGATATGTGTCATTTTTAGTCCTCAAAGTCATATCTTTTTGTCCCCAGCTGATTTCCAAAACGAAGCTTCTAAACCTGGATGATCTTGGAGGTCTCTTCCAACCTGGTTGATTCTATGATTCTAAATGATTTCATTTTTCCATTTGACTGTATGTGACTTCATGAAAGTCAATGGCAATTATGTGAGCACTTACCATAGCATGTACTTATCTACTGTCATAAACCATCTAAATGTCTTAAGACTATAAAAATCTGTTGTGATAGCTTTTAATATACAAAACTACTACTGTACCACTCCTTCAGACTTCTCTTTTAGTTTAGAGAAGTTTTTTTTCCCCTCTCTACTCTTCTTTCTTTGCTGGGATACATCCTGTGCACAGGAGGTATCAGTGCTGTTGCTATGGAAATCAATGCATATAGAAATGATGGACTTTTTCTATTCATTTTTATGATTGCTTAATGGATTAACTAACTACTTGATGTTTTATGGAGGTCTGAGTTGTGCAGATCTTTCCACAGCTTAATGAGAAAAAATGTCAGCATAGTTTGATTTCCAGAGCTGTCTAAATCTTCTTCTTGCCATGACAAGTGTTACCTACACAGTATGAACTGCTCTCTCATACACCCTAAGACAGTTACATAACCTGGTAATTAGAAGTAGCAAATATTTTAAAGGGTTTCAAAAGGCAGGAACATTGACTTGCAAGACTATGTGAAGTTCTAAAACTAAGAAGCAGATGCTGAAATTTCATCCACCACAAAGGGATAAATGGAAGAAAAATTGGGTGTTTTTTCTTTGGGGTTTTTGGTTGGTTGGGTTGGGGTTTGGTTTTATTCTTCTTTATATTTTTTTTCAAATAAACTTATATTAAGAGTTTTATAAGTTGGCCTATGCAATATTAGTCTCACTGTGTGGAATAACAGCTTGCTTGTGTAATGAGGCACTTAGTGCCATGGTCTAGTTGCCTGGCTAGGGCTGGGTGCTAGGTTGGACTGAATGATCTTGGAGGTCTCTTTCAACCTGGCTGATTCTATGATTCTACATGATTCTGTTCTTTCAGAGCCACAATTATTGAGGACAGCACAAGGGTGCCCAGAGGTAAGATTTTGATCTTAGTTCTCTTTCACACACATTCTGAACAAATAAAGGCAAGTTTTGTAATGTTTCTTCACCTCTTTTTGTATTTTTTTAATGAACATGGATATCTATAAATAGAACAAAACAAACTTTCATATCTTGTAAGGTCTCACAAGCATATGAGACATCATCATGTTAAATACCTTAGCTGTTTAAGAGAAATACAGATAAAAGCAGGATGAACTAGAGATCTGGGTGCAGTCGTGAGACTATGCCCTCATCACAATTGCAGACACAAGGTAGGAGAGCTTGCACAACTGGAATGCAGTAGTGGATGACTATGTACTCTTCATGAAGGGCAGCCTGACAAGGTGAGGTGGTGAAATTGCTCTCTATGTGAGTAAGCAACTAGAATGAATTAAGCTTAACTCAAGGGGAGATGATGAAGTTGTTGAAAGCTTATGAGCAAAAGTCAAGGGACATGAAAACATGAATGACATAGTTGTGGGTGTTTACTATAGACCACTAAGCCAAGAAGAAGCTGTTAATGAGGTCTTCTACAGGCAACTGGAAGTAGCCTCAAGATCAAGTGTTCTGGTGCTCAAAGACTTTTATCACAGAAACAGGTCTCAAATCTAAAACAAGAAAAAAATAAGGCAGCAAATATTTCTACTGCTGATACAGTTTTTCAAAGCTACACAGGAAGGACTCTGCTTTCATCTCACCACATAGGTTTTTCCCACTCTTGTATCTGTGGCACCACTGGTGATGTCATTTCTTTCAGCTATCCTCACTCAACGTCTGGCATGTGCAGACATTTGAGATGGGCTTTTGTTATTTATTTCCTTTCTCATTAGAGAAAAAACAACTAAACAAACAAAAAAGCTCCACATGCTTTAAAGAAGCATATAAAACAAACACTACCCTCAAATGGCTTGAAACAGTGTAAAGTGATCCTTGTGGTAAACATGGAATCAAGTGAGGTTATCTGAGGTCTGTCAGTACAAATGATGTAACACCAGTGGTAATGTAATATCTTTAAGCTACTGTCATCCAGAATGATTTGATACAACATGGCACACCACTTCTGAACATTACTTGAAAGCAAAGGGTTTAGAATCAAGCTATAGCTGCATTAGCATGTGACTGGTTCACATTTACTTGCACCATGGAAGTGTTGAGTGCTGTGCACCTTCTGGCCTTCATTTTTTCTTTAAAGAGTGATTACTACTTGCCCATGGACTGCCTGTGGACAGATTCTTATAGAATGCCATCTGCAAACATGGAAATGCAGCTCAAACTGCCACTGGGCAAGTAATACCTATTTATGATTCCTTACAGGCAGATCTCTTTTTTCTGGTTTTGCATCTTGTTGAAAGAGAGCAGCTAAGTCTTTTTGGTTCCAAGATCTCTCTAGTAAACTATTATTTTATTTATTATTTTATTTATTGGTTTATTTTAATACCATTGTTATCTTTTCTGTACAAATGGTTTTGGAGAGGCTGAGAATCAACCTCTTTAGGCAGCTCACATTTCTTGTTCTCCAAGACTAACAAACAGTCTGGATATGCTGAATATAAGAACTTGTGCCTTTTTTTCATAGAATCATAGAATCAACCAGGTTGGAAGAGACCTCCAAGATCAGCCAGGCCAACCTAGCACCCAGCCCTAGCCAGTCAACCAGACCATGGCACCGAGTGCCTCATCCAGGCTTTGCTTGAACACCTCCAGGGATGGTGACTCCACCACCTCCCTGGGCAGCCCATTCCAATGCCAATCACTCTCTCTGCCAACAACTTCCTCCTAACATCCAGCCTGGACTTTCCCCAACACAACTTGAGACTGTGTCCCCTTGTTCTCTTGTTGGTTGCCTTGGAGAAGAGACCAACCCCCACCTGGCCACAACCTATGTTGGGATTCCTGTTCTTATACCTCTTAGCAAGCCTGTGTGTGAATAGACACCACCCTTATTTGTTTGGTATAGTAATATTAAATGTAGTGATTCTATAGAAAAGTTCAAACATAGTGATTCCATAGAATCACTACATTTAATATTCCTATACCCAACACTTGTTTTCCTTTCACAGCCTGTAATCTAATCCTTCTCACCAAATTCTAGCTAGCTTCAGACTAGCACAGTAAGTCATTTAGGACCACAGTGCAGGGGAAGCAGGGTTTAAACAACCTGCATATGGACCTAGATATCAAATGGATCATGGTTACTGCAGGCAGAGAGGCCTCTGGTCAGTAGAAAACAACATAAACAAAAAAAGGCTTGAAACAGTGTTTACATATTTCTTGCCATTTTTCCCAAAGGCTGAGTTATTGCTGTAGTGTGGAAGCAATCAGGGATGGTTTTGGTGATTGGATGAAGACTATGACAAAAGGCAGAAGGGCTCTGCAGCGGGATCTTGACCACCTGTACAGATGGGCAGAGTCCAATGGGATGGGGTTCAATAGCTCCAAGTGCAGGGTGCTGCACTTTGGCTACAACAACCCCATAGAGAGATACAGGCTGGGGTCAGAGTGGCTGGAGAGCAGCCAGACAGAGAGGGATCTGGGGGTACTGATTGATACCCACCTGAACATGAGCCAGCAGTGTGCCCAGGTGGCCAAGAGAGCCAGTGGCATCCTGGCCTGCATCAGGAATGGTGTGGTCAGCAGGAGCAGGGAGGTCATTCTGCCCTGTACTCTGCACTGGTTAGACCACACCTTGAGTACTGTGTCCAGTTCTGGGACCCCCAGTTTAGAAGGGACATTGAGATGCTTGAGCATGTCCAGAGAAGGGCGACAAGGCTGGGGAGAGGCCTTGAGCACAGCCCTACGAGGAGAGGCTGAGGGAGCTGGGATTGGTTAGCCTGGAGAAGAGGAGGCTCAGGGGTGACCTTATTGATGTCTACAACTACCTGAGGGGAGGTTGTAGCCAGGAGGAGGTTGCTCTCTTCTCTCAGGTGGCCAGCGCCAGAACAAGAGGACACAGCCTCAGGCTGCGCCAGGGGAGATTTAGGCTGGAGGTGAGGAGAAAGTTCTTCCCTGAGAGAGTCATTGGACACTGGAATGGGCTGCCCGGGGAGGTGGTGGAGTCGCCGTCCCTGGAGCTGTTCAAGGCAGGATTGGATGTGGCACTTGGTGCCATGGTCTGGCCTTGAGCTCTGTGGTAAAGTGTTGGACTTGATGATCTGTGAGGTCTCTTCCAACCCTGATGATACTGTGATACTGTGATACTGTGAGAAAATGTTTCCTCATCAAGTTCTGAGAAGAGGGGAAAAAATAAAGGTAAAAAGACCTATCTTCTGTGCTGCTCTTAGCAATGGTTAACCAAAACAAGCCTATAAAATGAATGCTAAAGTGCTCTATAAAACACACTATAGTAAAAGCAAGCTACAATGCAATAAAACGGTGCAAGGCTGAAGGTGAAGTTTTATACCGAATTCTCTAACAGCATGCATCAAGGTTGTCATGCCCTTCAAAACTTAACCAAAGACTTCCCCCCTCCCCCCCCTTATTATGTTACTTTCAAAGAGTAAACTCTT
Source organism: Pogoniulus pusillus (assembly GCF_015220805.1). Taxonomy (NCBI): domain Eukaryota; kingdom Metazoa; phylum Chordata; class Aves; order Piciformes; family Lybiidae; genus Pogoniulus; species Pogoniulus pusillus. Next base: position 21,432,761 of record NC_087281.1, on the reverse strand, counting down.
ACAAGTCCCTACACCTGATCTTTATATTGTGGAAGATAAAAACTTCAAAGTTTTTGCTCCAGAGGGAAGTCCTTTGGTTTGTAATTATAGCAGTTCATTTGGGATATGCTCTCCATTCCATTCCATGTTTAAATCAGTGTCCATTGTAATTATTAACAAGAAAAAAAAAAAGCCAAAGCAACTACTATATATTCCCCTAAATTTCTAAAGAGGTAATGCAGAGGGTGGCAGCTGATTTGCATGACCATGTGAAAGGATTCTGCCAGTTTTTAATTTGATGCAATGTTCTAATTGTACTTATCCCAAGAGTACTCTAAGAAACTTTCTGTCTCACTTGTGCTGTCTTCTCGTGTATATGTTTACAGTTGCCAGTTTGGGCACTAATGAATCTATGAGTGCAATTTTACAAAGCCTAATACCTGGGGTGGTGAAGCCTGTGCTAGTTTGAAGCTAACTGCCATGTTTTGGTGAGAAGAATTAGATTACAGGCTGTGGAAGGAAAACAATGCTGATGTCTACTTCCCTCATAGGCTTGCTGAGATGTATAAAAATAAAAGTCCAAACATAGATAAGGGAGTCTTCTCTTCTGCTGCTGCAAGCTCTGAGCTGCATCTCACTCTCTGACCTCACTCTCCATTTTCTTTTCTAATCCACTTTGCTTCCTAACCCCCTGGCCAAACCTCCATTCTTCTTTGGGACTGAGTAAGGTTGAGAGGGGTAGGGGGAAGGTGAAGGGGAGGTTGGGAGCCCCTCCTGAGGACTCAGGTTTCTGGGAGGGCTGTTGTGTTTCTGTATTACCTTTTCCCTTGTATATTTCTGTCTATAACTGTATCTACTGTAAATATCTGCTTCTCTATTGTGCTAAGCTGTAAATATAAGCTTCATTCAATTTCCAGAGCCGGCTGAGTCTAGTCTGGGTGATTTTCTAAAGTGTAGGGGGGCAGGGAACACCCAAACCATCACAAAACCATTGCTGATATGCCAGACTGAGCTGGCTTCTTTAAGGATAGAAAAGAGAAGAAATAATAATAATTGTTTAAAATCCTTAGGTCTGGGATAGAAAAGATAAGCAGGTTTCAAAGTCAGTGGTATTCTACATCATCAAAAGGAAATCTAACTGCAGATCTTGGTTTCTAGATTGATCTTCATTATGATTAAATGTAGAGTAGAGTCTATTCATGGTCATTTCAATTTGGATTGGCAAATAAATATTTGAACGATGCTAATAAAAATAAATTGTGGCTGTTCATGGTCAACAGTCTGGGTTTTTTTTTTTAATTTAATGGGGACAAGCTGTCCTCATTAAACTCTGACCTCCAGAGTGCAAAACACTGTGCAGTGAAAGTTTACAAAGTATTTTGCCCATTAATGACTCCTGGATAAAAGCTGACATTCATTCTCCCTTTCCAGCCACTACAGCTATAGAGCAGAGACTCTTAGAATAAAATCTAACTGTAGTGCAAGCAGAAGCTTGTGTGCAAGATGAGGACAGAATATGAGCTTTGCCCTTAAAGAATCTTAAATTCTCATTGTTAAGCATTAAACTGAAGAATCATAGAATCATAGAATCAACCAGGTTGGAAGAGACCTCCAAGATCAGCCAGTCCAACCTAGCACCCAGCCCTATCCAATCAACCAGACTATGGCACTAAGTACCTCATGCAGTCTTTTCTTGAACACCTCCAGGGACAGTGCCTCCACCACCTCCCCGGGCAGCCCCTTCCAATGGGAAATATGGGTTTGTCTTCTGAGAAAAATAATGTTTAAAATGCACTAATAGTTTGCAACAGGAGTAAAAAAATCATATATGTACAAAGATCTCTTGAGCTGAGGGAGTTTGATTTGCATTAATACCATTTAGGGGAATTCAGTTAGTTGTTGTCTATAACGAGGCCAAGTGCAGGGTTCTGCACTTTGGCCACAACAATGCCAAGCACTGCTACAGGCTGGGGACAGAATGGATGGAGAGCAGCCAGAAGGAAAGGGACCTGGGGGTACTGGTAGGTAGTAGGCTGAAGATGAGGCAGCAGTGTGCCCAGGTGGCCAAGAGAGCCAATGGCATCCTGGCCTGCATCAGGAACAGTGTGGCCAGTAGGACAAGGGAGGTTATTCTGCCCCTGTACTCAGCACTGGTCAGGCCACACCTTGAGTCCTGTGTCCAGTTCTGGGCCCCTCAATTCAAGAGAGATGCTGAGGTGCTGGAAGGTGTCCAGAGAAGGGCAACAAAGCTGGTGAGGGGCCTGGAACACAAACCCTATGAGGAGAGGCTGAGGGAGCTGGGGGTGTTTAGCCTGGAGAAGAGGAGGCTCAGGGGGGACCTCATTGCTGTCTACAACTACCTGAAGGGAGGTTGTAGCCAGGTGGGGTTGGTCTCTTCTCCCAGGCAACCAGCAACAGAACAAGGGGACAAAGTCTCAAGTTGTGCCAGGGGAAGTCTAGGCTGGATGTTAGGAGGAAGTTGTTGGCAGAGAGAGTGATTGGCATTGGAATGGGCTGCCCAGGGAGGTGGTGGAGTCACCGTCCCTGGAGGTGTTCAAGCAAAGCCTGGCTGAGGCACTTAGTGCCATGGTCTGGTTGAGTGGCTAGGGCTGGGTGCTAGGTTGGCCTGGCTGATCTTGGAGGTCTCTTCCAACCTGGCTGATTCTATGATTCTATGATGATTCAGTAATACATAACAAAAACAGAGAGTGGTTTTGTAGGCTGTGACAAGAAAAAAAAGGAGAATTTATGTCCCACTCGTTTTACTCTGACCTTCATTAAGCTTTGCATGCAGCAGCCATTTGATTCCAACACAGGATGCTTTGTGAAAATCCTGTTCAGAATATTTGAATATCAATGACTTGAAAAAAAAATCCAACCTGATGACCTAACTTTTGCATGTTTAGTTACTAACAATATATTTGTACCCATCAGTTTTTCTCTCTGTGTAGCTCCAGCTTCTAACAATTTGCTCAGTTAGCTAAATCCCTGATAAATATTTATTTTTATCCAAATCTTGTTTATATGAACAAATCCTAACCATACAAAATGTTGCACATGGAATCTCTGCAATATTTGGGAGACAAATGACTCTGCCTGTGAGTCCACCACCTCATGGCCCCACAGCTGTTCTTCCTGCAGGCTGGCAGCGCTGCCAATGATTTCTGAATTGCAAGAGCTGTTGACAGCTGCTGCCCTGGGGGAGAATTCCAAATAAATTTCTTCCAGAGTAGAAGGCAGAAACTGAGAGGGGAAATGAGGTCCATTGGCGTGTTCAAAAGTCTCATTTCAACTCTGCAGGTTGCCATTTTGATTCAACAGATCTTTACTTTCTTATGATAGCCAGAGAACCTACCCTCAATGTGAAAAAGCACTTTCATTTATCTGCTGATTATAACTTAGTCAGAGTTGCAGATATTATAGCAACCAAGTGCTGTTGTAGATGAAGCTCCCAGTCCCTCTTCACAGTATCACAGTATCATCAAGGTTGGAAGAGACCTCATAAATCATCAAGCCCACTTGTTACCACAGAGCTCAAGGCTAGACCATGGCACCAAGTGCCACATCCAGTCCTGCCTTGAACAGCTCCAGGGACGGCGACTCCACCACCTCCCCGGGCAGCCCATTCCAGTGTCCAATGACTCTCTCAGGGAAGAACTTTCTCCTCACCTCCAGCCTAAATTTCCCCTGGCACAGCCTGAGGCTGTATCCTCTTGTTCTGGTGCTGGCCACCTGAGAGAAGAGAGCAACCTCCTCCTGGCCACAACCACCCCTCAGGTAGTTGTAGACAGCAATAAGGTCTCCCCTGAGCCTCCTCTTCTCCAGGCTAACCAATCCCAGCTCCCTCAGCCTCTCCTCGTAGGGCTGTGCTCAAGGCCTCTCACCAGCCTCGTTGCCCTTCTCTGGACATGCTCAAGCATCTCAATGTTCTTCCTAAATTGAGGGGCCCAGAACTGAACACAGCATCCAGATCTGCTGGATATAGACATCTTCTGGATGTAAAACCTGTCATAAAGTCCACTGATATGTTGTTCTTTAAGGCCAAAACTAAAGAAAAACAGTAATTACTGGTGCAAAGTGATTATATTCAACATGAATGAGCTGCAGTGAGCTTACAAGATTCAAGAACTTTTGTACTACTTAAGAATAGGCTAATTTGTATACTTTTGAAAGGAAAAAGTCAAGCTGTGACTCTCAAAGTGTTGAGGTTTTATTATATTTCTGTTACCTTCTTCAGCTTTTCTTTAATTGAAGCTGAACAAGGATAAAAATTAAACAAATGTCAAACTCTGTATCAAGCTGTTGTACTTAATAGGCATAGCAGGGAACTTTGTAATATCAAACTTACTAGTAGAAAGTAAGCAATCAGCATCGTTTGAGGACTTCCCATGACAGCAGTTTTCCAGTGGAAATGTGCAGGATGTTAGGAGGAAGTTGTTGGCAGAGAGAGTGATTGGCATTGGAATGGGCTGCCCAGGGAGGTGGTGGAGTCACCATCCCTGGAGGTGTTCAAGCAAAGCCTGGATGAGGCACTTAGTGCCATGGTCTGGTTGACTGGCTAGGGCTGGGTGCTAGGTTGGAGTGGATGATTTTGGAGGTCTCTTCCAACTTGGTTGATTGTATGATAACACAGGCAAATGCATAAAATAAACATGCCTTCTGAAATAGACATTAAAATATAAAGTTTGATATTTTTTAAACGCTGTTGGGCTTTGATGATTACAGAGATTTGCAAGGAAAAATAACAAACATTACTTTCAACATGAGGGGGAAAGGCCAAAAATACAAAAGTACCAAAAAAAACGTTTTTGCAATTTTCTCTGGTCTAATATGACTTGGAGTAGAAACCTAACCCCATTTACATCAAGGTCAACTACATGGGGGATTCTTGGTTTTTTGAAACATCCAAGAGCTGTTTTCTTTCTCAGAGCTATTTCCCATAGGGTAGGTTGTCCATTGACTGCCATTGGAATGGGCTGCCCAGGGAGGTGGTGGAGTCACCGTCCTTGGAGGTGTTCAAGCAAAGCCTGGATGAGGCACTTAGTTGACTGGTTAAGGCTGGGTGCTAGGTTGGACTGGCTGATCTTGGAGGTCTCTTCCAACCTGGTTGATTCTATGATTCTATGATGTCAAACACACCCCACAAAAAGATTTGCTTAGCAAACCTTCATTCTTGACAATGGCAATACCTTATTAGTGTTGAACAGGACAGTAAGATGTCATAACAAAAGGTAGTGAAAAAGAGGCACTGAGCATCTTCAAGACATTGACTTTTCTATGTAGCAGCCCCTGCAATAACAGGCCAGAATTCTGCTTTACTGCAGAAATTAATCTCCACAAAAATGTGAGTCTATTTTGGGCTTTGTCATCCAAAGTAAGTAACAAATATAAACTTGTCAGGTGCCATCTGAGTCATTTGATTGCAACCACCAATGAAATAACATTCCAAAATATGAAGAGTAAGAAACCCATGTGCATCTTGACTGGTGAAAGTCTGAATACAGATGGCATCAACCATATCCTTAAGTAGAGCGCAATATCTGCAGCCTCAGTAAAGAGGATGCGTTTTGTCTGTGTGTCAATCAGCATAAAAATAACTTCAATTTTTAAAAAAGGAAAGCATAATACATTAATTTAATGATTTTTTCTAGGTAGAAATGCCCTGTGGAAGAGAAAGAATACCAGCACAGCTTTTAAATCGATTTTGGCAAGCATTTGCTATAGGATCTCATGGAATAGTCTATGAAAGATTTATGTAAGTTGTTCTGGGGTCAAGCACACAAGACAAAAATGAAACTGGTACCTCCTTTGCCTGCACAGGATGAGCTTTGTACTTTATGAGAAAATTTGTTACCTGTGTGGTGCCAACACATTTCTGAAAGCAAGGTTTACCTTGACTGGTGCCTGCTCTGGCCTTGATAGTGCACTTGGAATAAATCTTTGTCACGCTCCGTGAAGCAGTTTAAACCAAATACATGCTGCTAGTAAGCTGGTGGTGGCAGTTTTGCTGTTGTTTATAATGTCTGCTCTGGTTTCCTTCTTTGAATTAAGCTTCAGCATCTTGCCTGTCTTAAAGCCCTGTGTTTTCTGCCAACAGTGTTCAGGAAAGTACTGTGTGTGCTGACCATGAGTGCTAGCAAGTTGCTTATGAATTGGCCAAGGGACCACACACCGAATAGTAATGAAAACTCTGACACCAGCCTGAGCAATCCATGAATACTCCACATCATTTATAAAGATGTTAAACAACTCACACTGCCTCGTGCAGCATTGCACATGAGGGCAACACTGTGAAGAGTCCTAGATCTGATCTGAGTGTTTCTGTTAATTATCACGTGAAGGAGAAACACAGAACTCTTTTAATGTACAGGTGACAACAAGGAAGGAAAACAGCACAGAATCTGGAGAATATGGAGGACACAGTCTCAAGTTGTGCCAGGGGAGGTCTAGGCTGGATGTTAGGAGGAAGTTGTTGGCAGAGAGAGTGATTGGCATTGGAATGGGCTGCCCAGGGAGGTGGTGGAGCCACCAACCCTGGAGGTGTTCAAGCAAAGCCTGGCTGAGGCACTTAGTGCCATGGTCTGGTTGACCGGCTAGGACTGGGTGCTAGGTTGGACTGGATGAGTTTGGAGGTCTCTTCCAACCTGTTCTATTCTATTCTATTCTATTCTATTCTATTCTATTCTATTCTATTCTATTCTATTCTATTCTATTCTATTCTATTCTATTCTATTCTACATGCAAACAGTTTTTCTATCAGGATAAAAATTCTGTGATTCCATGGTTTGTCTTTTTTTCCAGACAAACTCCTCCACAGAGCTATCACAAATTTCAGAACTGAAACTTTAGCATGTGAGGGTTTTAAAGGTTTGGTTAGTTTGGCTTTTGGGTTTTTGGTTTGGTGCTTTTGGTGGCTTTTTTGTGTGTGGTTTGTGGATTTTGTGGGTTTTTTTGTTTGGTTTGGTTTTGGCAGTGGTGGTGATTGGGGTTTTTTTGGTGGGTTGGTTTGGTTTGGGGTTTTTTATATATAATTATCTTTTTTATTTTGTCTTGCAATGCTTTTATATCTTAAATTAGATGATATTTTGTATGCCCCCTATCTATCCTCCTCTTAAATTGACAAGCTACGCCAGGGGAAATTTAGGCTGGAGGTGAGGAGAAAGTTCTTCCCTGAGAGAGTCATTGAACACTGGAATGGGCTGCCCGGGGAGGTGGTGGAGTCGCCGTCCCTGGGGCTGTTCAAGGCAGGATTGGACATGGCACTTGGTGCCATGGTCTAGCCTTGAGCTGTGTGGTAAAGGGTTGGACTTGATGATCTCTGAGGTCTCTTTCAACCTTGATGATACTGTGATACTGTGAAAATAAAGCCTAACTTCCTGTTCAGTGAGTCATCTTCTGCAGGGGCTGAATTTTGTGCTCTGAGCATATTCTATTATACCTGTTAATTCTTTTTCTACACTCATTTTCTGGGAAGTCACATTCAATCACTCTTTTTCCAGGGGGACATGTGCTGATGACTAATTTCACATGAGTTCCTACTGTAGTGTGTATCTGCTGTTTCATTTCCTTCTTGCTAATGTCTTCAAATATGGCTCTCTTTATCTGCAGCTCACTGGGAATGCTTCTGAAATTCAGTCTCTGAAAAGGATTTGTGGCATAATATCTCAGCTGGAGACACTGCAAGATAATATATTTTCTATAGCAACATGGAAGAAATTAGTCCATATATCCTGTGGGATGTTGTGAAAGCAGCTGAAAGGGACAAACTAATTACATTATCTCCTCAGCAGAAAACATGTTAGAAGAGCTACATCAGTCTAAAATTGCCTGAAAAGCTCAGACATGATTATATCATTCTTGTAAATAGGATGCCTTCAGTTAAATTGATAGACCTACAATCAGCATGCTTAGAGTCAATTAATCAGGAAAGGACTCAGGTGAAACTTTTAAGAGGTGTATAAATAATTTGGTCTATGTACATACATAGTATTTAATATCATATATATGTGTGTGTGTATATAATGTGTATATTACTTTACTCCTCCACTTTCACATCTCAGTCTTCAATAGGCTTAATCTGCCTGAAAGGAACATTACTGGTGTTGTTTCCATTTCTTCTTTTAGATCCAGGAAAATCTGTATCTCTAAAAGCAACAGTTACTTCCTGATAACAGCAGTCCAGCCCATCTGAGACTAATTTAAAGTTTTAGGAAGTTAATTATCAACTAGCACAAGGTGTTGTATGGAAGTTCTGGAGCAGATCAGCTTGCAGACATCTTCAGGAGTCCAGTTTACAGGGCTGTTAAAACATATATACATGAACTTTGGGTGGCTGCTGTATCATAGAATCATAGAATCAAGCAGGTTGGAAGAGAGCTCCAAGGTCATCCAGTCCAACCTAGCACCCAGCCCTAGCCAGTCAACCAGACCATGGCACTAAGTGCCTCATCCAGGCTTTTCTTGAACACTTCCAGGCACGGTGCCTCCACCACCTCCCTGGGCAGCCCATTCCAATGTAACAAAGTTTGAACTTTCTAGTTGTATTTGCCTTCTATTGCTCTTGAGATATGAGAGCACAAGGCAAGGTTGATGGTGACCATTTTTATCCTACTCTGCAATAGCATTACTAGTAGTGCTCATCTCAGATTCTTTGAGGATACATGTGGTCTGGTCCTACAAGTCCTAGAAGGCATGCTGAGAGTGTCCCAGTTGTACTACCCAAAGGAAAACTGTATGATACTTGGCCTTCAGAGAACCTCTCAATGCTACCATTACTTGCCAGCTAAGCTAGCCTCTTCGGGGAGTATTTTTGGTCTACTCACTATATAGCCCAAATATCCATTCATTTGTATCTGTACTAACACTGCTTGGGACATTTTTCTGCCATACATTTGCATGAAAAAGTTGTGCAGGAATAAACAATACAGAACAACAGAATAGCAGAACATGGAGTCACAGAACTTGAGAGGTTGGAAGGGACCTCCAGAGATCATTCAGTCCAACGCCCCTGCCAAAGCAGGATCACACAGGGCAGTTTACACAGGAATGCAGCCAGGCAGGTTTTGAAAGTCTCCAGAGGAGAATCCACAACCTCTCTGGGCAGCCTGTCCCAGTGCTCTGTTACCCTCACTGTAAAGAAGCTTCTCCTCATGTTGAGGTGAAACCTTCCATGTTCCAGTTTGTAACCATTGCTCCTTGTCTTATTGCTGCAGACCACCAAAAAGAGATTGGCCCCATCCACTTGACACCCACCCCTCAGATATTTGTACACATTGATAGGATTTCCTCTCAGTCTTCTCTCCTCCAGACTAAACAGGCCCAGGTTTTTCAGCCTCTCTTCATAGGGGAGATGCTCAAGCCCCCCAGTCATCCGTTTGGCTCTCTGCTGGACTCTCTCCACAAGGTCTCTGTCTCTCTTGAACTGGGGAGCTCAAAATTTGACTCAGTATTCCAGGTGTGATCTCACTAGGACAGAGTAGAGAGGGAGAAGAACCTCCCTAGACCTGCTGGACACACTTTTCTTGATGGACCCCAGGACACCACTGGCTCACTTGACCACAAGGTTTGGCAGTGTGTACACACCCTCTGACATGGCCACTAGCAGGCTCCATCTTGAGCTGCAGCCCATCGTCTCAGCAAAGCACCCTCTCAGATGGAAAGCAATGCAGTTCACAACATAGCAACCTGACAGCATGGCCTTTCCATGAATGTGAAGTGCATGCAAAAGATTCCTAAACTTGCTGAAAGCTCCCAGGCTAATAGGTGATGAGGAAAGGCAAACTGGGAAATCCCTTACCAGAAAGTAATGAAACGTTCCCTGTCTTCACTGCAACTACAGATAAATTTAATCACATTGAGATAAGAAGATTGATGTCAGGCAAAAGGCAGCTCTCAAATGTTACTACTAAGGGATGCTCTTTGTTCTTTAGTCAGAGATCACAGATCACTTGTGACTAAGACACTGAGCTCCACATCTGTTTGCAGATCACTGCAACAGTCCATCTTTCCCCATGAGCATACCTTAGATGAAGCTGGTCAGTGGCTAGATGGACAGTGTCTCTCAGACAGGTGAGGAGCTTTGCCATGATGCTGTGAAAATACAAAAGCCTGGCACTGCAACAAGGAAATGTGATCAAAAAGTCTGAATCCCACTCCATGGGTCTGAGATTTGGCAGACTAGGGCAAGCAGGCACAAACATTTGGGAGAAGGAAGAGTCTGACAGTGTCCACTGCCCTGTAAATCAGCAAATGCAATCAGGGAAAGACTCCTCCTCACGATAGTTCTGCTGCCTATTCAGGATACTGGTTATTATCTTTCCTGAACAGAGAAAAATGATCAATCACACTTGGTTGATTAAGCCTCCAAATATTCAGATCCTTCATAACTGACTAATGGGTTTTAAACTGCATAGACAGCTTGATTCTTTTATATTTAAGCAGCTCCAACTGAGAAAATATCCCCTTTGGCAAGCAGGCACCGACTGCTCTGACAACATACAACCCTGAGAGGATCTGGATTTAAAACTACTAGTTTGTTAGATTAATTTCTCCCTTTCTAGCACTCAGCATGCCTCAAGATATTGTTTGAAGAATTTTTTTGTGTGACTTTTGGTCCTGGTAGGTTTTGTTTTTCTTTGTTGGTACTTCTTGCACCACTGCTACTGTTCAGTGCTTCTTCTGTCCCAGTGCTGCCTGCCCCACAACCCCATGCTGCAAGGAGCTTCCACATTTAGAAGATGTAGAAAAATATTTTTTACTTCTGGCTCAAATCCTGATTTGTTGAAAAAATTCATCCCTTCTAAATCCTCCATACTGTAAGTCTTTCCTTTGCCAGAGCTGGCATGGAGACCTTGGTTATTACTGCCCTGAAGCAAGGCTCCTTCAGCAGTGCCTGCAACACTGTTCTTCCCTGGTACCCACAAGCCCTATGAGGAGAGGCTGAGGGAGCTGGGATTGTTTAGCCTGGAGAAGAGGAGGCTCAGGGGGGACCTTATTGCTGTCTACAACTACCTGAGGGGTGGTTGTGGCCAGGAGGAGGTTGCTCTCTTCTCTCAGGTGGCCAGCGCCAGAACAAGAGGACACAGCCTCAGGCTGTGCCAGGGGAAATTTAGGCTGGAGGTGAGGAGAAAGTTCTTCACTGAGAGAGTCATTGGACACTGGAATGGGCTGCCCGGGGAGGTGGTGGAGTCGCCGTCCCTGGAGCTGTTCAAGGCAAGGTTGGACGTGGCACTTGGTGCCATGGTCTGGCCTTGAGCTCTGTGGTAAAGGGTTGGACTTGATGATCTGTGAGGTATTGTGTGATACTGTGTTACTGTGATACCCCTTGACAACTTGGCTGTGTGATGAGAGCTAAGAGAAGGAGAAGTATATGCAAATATTCTGCCTGATGTTAGCATCAATAATACAGGGAGTACTCAAGTTGCAGGGAGAAAGCAAATTTTTACCAAGAAAGACATTGAGTGTTGGACTTCTGGTGGATGTTTTGTGGAGGTTCTGCTGGAAACTGTTATCACAGTATCACAGTATCACCAAGGTTGGAAGAGACCTCAGAGATCATCAAGTCCAACCCTTTACCACAGAGCTCAAGGCTAGACCATGGCACCAAGTGCCACATCCAATCCTGCCTTGAACAGCTCCAGGGACAGCGACTCCACCACCTCCCCGGGCAGCCCATTCCAGTGTCCAATGACTCTCTCAGTGAAGAACTTTCTCCTCACCTCCAGCCTAAATTTCCCCTGGCGTAGCTTGAGGCTGTGTCCTCTCGTTCTGGTGCTGGCCACCTGAGAGAAGAGAGCAACTTCCTCCTGGTCACAACCTCCCCTCAAGTAGTTGTAGACAGCAATAAGGTCTCCCCTGAGCCTCCTCTTTTCCAAGCTAACCAATCCCAGCTCCCTCAGCCTCTCCTCATAGGGCTGTGCTCAAGGCCTCTCACCAGCCTTGTTGCCCCTCTCTGGACACGCTCAAGCATCTCAATGTCCCTCCTAAATTGGGGGGCTCAGAGCTGGACACAGCACTCAAGGTGTGGTCTAAGCAGTGCAGAGTACAGGGGCAGAATGACCTCCCTGCTCCTGCTGACCACACCATTCCTGATGCAGGCCAGGATGCCACTGGCTCTCTTGGCCACCTGGGCACACTGCTGGCTCAAACTGTTGTCCTGTATCTTCTTTGTTCCCATATACTTTGTCCTCTGTATATTCCCAGTCATTCTAGGTTTAAGGGACTTTCTCAAACTGAAACATCCCCTCTGAACCAGGATCACTTCTAGTTTAAGGAATGGACAGCTAACTGATTCTCTTGAAACAATGAGGCTCATTAGATAATTACATTCAAAAGGGAAATTGGTTATGAGTGTTAGGCAGCTACTCAAGTATTTTAAGTTCTGTTACTCTCTTCATTAATGAAAAATGTGACATAAAAATATGAACACCATTATGTGATCATCTTTTTTTCTGTCAATTACTTCAATAATTATTCACACAGCAAAACAGGGGAAGAAAGAGACAACATCTTTCTAGAACCTCTTCTGTTGTGGTGTTATATTGCTGTTTAAACTGAGCGACAGATTAAAGTTTTTAGACAATGTATAATTACTCAGAGTTTGTCAAGCTGAAATTCAATATAGTCCTGGGGGGGCGGGGGGGGGGGGGGGGGGGGGGGATTAAAACTACAAAACAAAATTGATGGCAGATTTCAGAGATACTGGCTTGAAATTGTATCTTACAGCATCCTAAGGTACAACCTCTCCCCATTATCTGAGAATTTAGAAGGGCAGAGGCTTTTTCTCCTCTATTCTATCAATTTCTCCAGCAAAGAACCCAAACATCTTCATCTCTCAACAAAAAATTTAGGAATGCCATGTGTGTGAACAGGGCTGTGGTATAGGTTTTTGCCATAACATTTAATGTGAGAGAAACAAAAATTATTTGCTCTGTTCGAATAGATTACAACAGTATTCAAATAATTAAATCTTTTAAATCAATTACTCTTTTGGTGTTCAATTAGTTACATTCTGACCTTTATGCAAACACATTTTGATTAAGAACAGAAGGTACAGCACCTGGATTGACTGAAAACTTCCCAGTGTTGTGAGACAACAATATATTTAGTTATAAAACTAAAATAAATACCTAGAGATCTAATTGTCTGCAAATTGGCAGAGGCAATCAGAAAAACAAATATGTATTATTCTATATTGCATTGTACTGTATTCATTTTCATGACTCACATTCTCCCATAGCCCAAAGACCAATTCTCGTGCTATATACATGCTTTCTACTATGAAAGTCCTCAGTAATGATCAGCTTCCAAGGTATTAGTCTTCAGACTATCAACAGGAAGAATCAGGAATATAGTCACTCTCCTCCCTTTTTGTATCTGTTGTGATGGAAATGTACTTCATGCAGATGAAAATTTGACTTCTAGCCTGCTAGATCTGATGCTCTCTGTTGATCCCAGTATGCGCCATTAGAAGCTGTTGGGAACATCCGTGGAGATTCCAAGGGCAAAGCCAAGTAAATCAGCTACTGAAATACATTTTTAAATCCGTAGGAAACAAAAAACAATGTATGGATTGATTTGTTGTAACTTGCTACTTCAAGCCTGCTAATTAATCTTTGTCTCCTGCTTTGTTGTCTCAGTAACTTTCATTCCTTACAGAATTGCTCTGCTTAATTTTTACACGTTTGCAGTTGCATGATATGTTTCACTGGCTTTGAATATCAAACCAAAGAAGTTAACCTTCACTGGTCCCACTCACAGCTCTTTTATAAACAAGTTTTGAATAGGACCAGATTCATTATCAAGACCCCCTGAAAGTTGCTACCTTCTGGAGAAGAGGAGGCTCAGGGGAGACCTTATTGCTGTCTACCCTTATTGCCGTCTACCCTTATTGCCCTCTACCCTTATTGCCGTCTACCCTTATTGCCATCTACAACTACCTGAAGGGTGGTTGTAGCCAGGAGGAGGTTGCTCTCTTCTCTCAGGTGGCCAGCACCAGAACGAGAGGACACAGCCTCAAGCTACGCCAGGGGAAATTTAGGCTGGAGGTGAGGAGAAAGTTCTTCCCTGAGAGAGTCATTGGACACTGGAATGGGCTGCCCGGGGAGGTGGTGGAGTCGCCGTCCCTGGAGCTGTTCAAGGCAGGATTGGACGTGGCACTTGGTGCCATGGTCTGGCCTTGAGCTCTGTGGTTAAGGGTTGGACTTGATGATCTATGAGGTCTCTTCCAACCTTGGTGATACTGTGATACTGTGAATATTTATGGAGTGAAAAAAAAAAACATACACACCAATTACAGCATTTTCCTGCTTTGCTTGAGTTAATGTAGTGCAATGTGAAAATGAAACCCAGACAATCAGTTGTTACTGTTTAATGTTTATAAGAAACCCCAAAAATACTGTGGGATAAAACCTCAGCAGGCAGAAAGTGATTTGGTATGTTCCCATTTGATTATGCTAATCAATTTCTTTCATACTTTGTTGTTGTGCTCCTTGATATCCTTTCATTCTTGTTCTGCTCACTGAAGAGTGAAAAATACCCTTCAGCTGAAAAGGCACTCGTCACATGAAAACTGGTATCAAGCAGTCAATTGAAAGGTTTAATTTTGCTAAAGTTTTGGGTAGTGAGTGATTCTGCTAGCCAGCTGCCTTTTGATACCAGAAATTATTTCTCCATTTGACAGTAACATTTTTCAGCTTTTATTTCTTTAAAAGCAGGATCTCTCACCATCATTTTTTTGGTAAGGAATATTTTCTTTCACCAAAACATGAAAACCACTGCAAGTAAATGAATTTTAAAATCAAATTTAAAGCAGCACAGAGCACACACTGCTGCTTGAAACACCGAAAGCAGGCAGATATGTTTTTAGCACCTTTGTGTCAGCACTCACTTAGCAATCCTGCTATAATTTTACTTTCTTATTTTTAACTCCATGCAATCAACTGCAACGCAAAGGGATCTGAAATGCATGTAAATACATATTTCAAAAGAGATAAACAAATCTTGGCTGATTTTTCAAGCACATCAACACATAAATTAGAATAGCAGAGCTCTCCAGAGGGTTTATATCTCATTAACATGGGCACGAGAATATTACCAGTTCATGAACGCTGTAGATTTCTTTATTTCACCAGTGCCTTTGTATTATTTGTTCACACTTACAGATTACATTTTTAAGATGTAAGTATCTTGGATTTTTCTTCTTTTCCAGGTGTGGTGGAGGACCACACAGGCCCAAATAGGACTGGACATGTTTCCCGCGAAAGCTGTTTTTCATAGAATCATAGCATCATAGAATCAACCAGGTTGGAAGAGACCTCCAAGATCAGCCAGGCCAACCTAGCACCCAGCCCTAGCCAGTCAACCAGACCATGGCACTAAGTGCCTCATCCAGGCTTCTCTTGAACACCTCCAGGGATGGTGACTCCACCACCTCCCTGGGCAGCCCATTCCAATGCCAATCACTCTCTCTGCCAACAACTTCCTCCTAACATCCAGCCTATACCACCCCTGGCACAACTTGAGACTGTGTCCCCTTGTTCTGTTGTTGGTTGCCTGGGAGAAGAGACCAACCCCCACCTGTCAAGCAATGTTCTCCTTCTTCCCTCGGGTGTCCCTTCCCAAGGGCTCTCAGTGTCTTGGCATGTACTGTTCCCCGCATTGCTTTTCACAGGCTCCAGCACTGACCTCTGTGTGCCTTCCTCTCTCAGGTCTCCCTCTGTGACATTTTGATTTTCCTGTCATATTTGTGATGCTAGGGTACTGTCTGAATTTCCTCAATGCCCATCTGGAAATAGGCATCTTTTGCTCAGTAGATGTTAGTAACTAAACTCCATGACTCCCTGTGCTATGCCTTGCAGATGTTAGGAGTGCTGTTGTCTTCGTTTTGGGCACTTCACTGCTGTTCCTTCCCTTAACAATAAGATTGCATCTCTACATGTGACAACAGAATTAAACTCTTCCAGGATTTCATTTATTTTGCACTTTGCCTAATAAAATTGAAAGTACACATGCACTCTGCAGACACTGCTGCATTTCTCACAATGTTTTGTTACAAGTTCATGGTTCATCCATGTTTCTGAGTTAATTCAACACTGTTATGTCCTTAGAGCAGTAGTCATTGTCAGGAATAAGGATACCTCTGAGTTTTTTCCACTCAACTGGCAGCCACTGCTCAAAAACACAATATGAAGCTGTTTAAACTGCATTTCTGGATTTTAAGCTCTGCTGAGGATTTTAGTTGTTCTGTTTTCTCACTCGACCTATTTTCACAGTTCATTTTAGTTCTGGTACCAGGTGTAATACAGTAACCATTAAAAAAGGAAGGCTGGCAGTGTTCTGCCTCATTAGGTGCCTGGAGCAGCAGCAGTCCTTGGCAAGCCTGTCTGTCAGCTGTGGGAGCCTCACACTGGCCATTCCGTTGTTCCAGCACAGCAGTTCATGTAGCTGTGCAATTACCTGAATTATGAAACAGACCCAGTTGAAAAATAACTGTGCAAGAGAAAACTGGTTAATTTTCAGCTGCATCAGTAGTCTGAGACTGTGGTTTTTCCCATAGTTCTACAACATCTGTGCTAGCAAAATGGCTGCAACACAGGGACAAGCAACCGTAAGAGTGAACTGAATAACAAATGAATTCCTGTGATACCTAAGGCTGAGCTCTGCCCGACCTGAATGACCACCAAACTCTAGAGACATCTGTCATTGTGGAGCCAGGGTTGTTTAGCCTGGAGAAAAGGAGGCTCAGGGGTGATCTTATTGCTGTCTACAACTACCTGAAGAGAGGTTGTAGCCAGGTGGGGGTTGGTCCCTTCTCCCAGGCAACCAGCAAGAGAACAAGGGGACACAGTCTCAAGTTGTGCCAGGGGAAGTCTAGGCTGGATGTTAGGAGGAAGTTGTTGGCAGAGAGAGTGATTGGCATTGGAATGGGCTGCCCAGAGAGGTGGTGGAGTCACTGTCCCTGGACGTGTTCAAGCAAAGCCTGGCTGAGGCACTTAGTGCCATGGTCTGGTTGACTGGCTAGGGCTGGGTGCTAGGTTGGGGTGGATGATCTTGGAGGTCTCTTCCAACCTGCTTGATTCTATGATTCTATGATCCTCACAGTAAAGAGGTCTTGCTGGGGTGCTCTGTGGTGCATGACTTAACCGCAGCATGCCTTGAATTTAGGGAGGGAGGCAGAGTTGGGAGCATCCACCAGGAGACATCTAATTAAGTTTCTTAACAGATCTTTAGGACGGCACAATTTGAAGGTCTTATTTGCAGCATGTAGCATATAGCATTTGTTTATTATTTCACAGTATCACAGTATCACCAAGGTTGGAAGAGACCTCAGAGATCATCAAATCCAACCCTTTACCACAGAGCTCAAGCCTAGACCATGGCACCAAGTGCCACGTCCAATCCTACCTTGAACAGCTCCAGGGACGGCGACTCCACCACCTCCCTGGGCAGCCCATTCCAGTGTCCAATGACTCTCTCAGGGAAGAACTGTCTCCTCACCTCCAGCCTAAATCTCCCCTGGCACAGCCTGAGGCTGAGTCCTCTCGTTCTGGTGCTGGCCACCTGAGAGAAGAGAGCAACCTCCTCCTGGCTACAACCACTCTTCAGATAGTGGAAACTTTAGGGAAGTTGTTTGGGTAAATTTGGCTATTTAATGAGATGTCTACATGGAACAGGCATAATAAGCCCATATAATTCTTGTGAAAATCCAGGTGCAGTATTTTACAAACAGGTATACAAACACAAAGCTATTTCATGTTTTTACCTATGGCCATAGTGTATTTTAACTTTCAGAAACTTTAAATAAGACAGGTACATTTGCTGAAAAAGCAATGAATCACTCAGGCTGAACTTTAACATCCATTCAACATTTAATTAGTTGAATTAGAGGCACTTTGCAAGAGAGTCAATCAATTCTCTCGTATTAGCTGCCCCAGTGGTTCTGAAATTTGATGATGTTATCATTACTTCAGAGGACACTCAGCTAGCATTTTAATAAGAGCATTTTCCTCGAGCACTTTAGCTTCTAAACAGGACCTATCATAAGTTAAAATATTATCTGCAAAATGCAGACTCTCTTGGGCCAGCAATGTGTCCATATTTCAGAACTTTCCTAGTAGAGTACTCTTACTACTTCCACATGGATCAAGAGAAATACCATCAACCAGAGTTTCGTTATGTGCAGAAGGGAGAAGGTGATTCTTGAGAGAGAATTGGAACTGAAGTAATACTTTTGCAGAGGAAGCTCAAAATGAATTATTAAAAGTCACTATTCACATATGAATAAATGGTGAGATGAAAGAGTGTGCAGAATGTTTAAACAAGCCTTTAAACAGAAAACAGACGAGCACTATGCTATCTCCTTCCTCTGCATTAAGCAAAACATTTGATGTTTCATAGGAATACTGTTAAGTAAAGGTTAGAGACACCTGTAAGATTTGAAGCACACCAGATAAAAGGATACATGCACATGCAGAAAGCCTAAATTGGCTTCATTTCTGACTCACTATTTCCTTGGGAAGGGAAGAAGGGGCTCTCATAGCTCAAAAATTGCCTGATCTGACTTCTAGGCTCTGTCTTGCTGAGAAATGGTATGTGTACTGCTGAATCCCTGCTTCTGCTGCAGGGCATTAAGAAATAGCTCAAGAAGTAACATCTTTCAGGAAGCCATATGATTTTATGTTGGAAGACATCTTGAGATGCAAGCCAGTTCTGGGAGAAATCTTGCTAATGCTTGTACCTCCTCTGAGTTCTGGATCACCTCTCTTTGAGTATCCTGTCTTTACACAGAGGGAATGATGTGATTCTCCCAAAGAATTCTGTGGAAAAGAAGTAGACTGTGTGGAAGGAATGCCAATTTATCCTTCTCAGCTGACACTGTCTCTCCCACCTCTCTCTGGTACAGTGGTGGTCATCCAGCTAGAGTTCACTTTTTGGTATCTTGTAAAATATTACACTTGTGCTTTCTTGAAGGACTGCTCCTGCCAAAAGCTGACATAGTTACAGTTCAAAAGCACTTGAAACCCTTTCCACAACTTTTTCAAGCCCTTTATAGTGCACACTTACCACGGACAAAGTCACTTTTAGAAGTGAAAGGTTCATAAAACCTGAGTGAATTAAAACAGATATTTGACATTCATTTTTTGTGTGTGCCATGAGCCACCACACAACTTTTCATTTAGCTGATGTGCAGACAAGCTTCATTTGTGAGACTATTGCAGCACTCTGCCTTCTTTTCCATGCTTAGAATCATAGAATCAAGCAGGTTGGAAGAGACCTCCAAGATCATCCAGGCCAACCTAGCACTCAGCCCTAGCCAGTCAACCAGACCATGGCACTAAGTGCCTCAGCCATGACTTTATTGAACACCTCCAGGGATGGTGACTCCACCACCTCCCTGGGCAGCCCATTCCAATGCCAATCACTCTCTCTGACAACAACTTCCTCCTAACATCCAGCCTAGACTTCCCCTGGCACAACTTGAGACTATGTCCCCTTGTTCTCTTGCTGGTTGCCTGGCAGAAGAAACCAAACTCACCTGGCTACAGCCTCCCTTTAGGCAGTTGTAGACAGCAATGAGGTCACCCTTGAGATCTGAGCTTAGTTTTGAGTGTTTTCATGCTTGATAGAATTGTATACATGTCCCTGTCACATGTGTTTCAAGCACATCTTCTCTCTAGGAACTGATTTTCCAGGTAAACATCAGAAACTTCAGAGTCCTTGGAAAATAAAAAGACTCAGCTTTTCCCAAAGGTGTCAAAGAACATTATTACTCTTCACCTCTACAGTACCCTATGAGTTAAGCCTGTTGTTTTTAACCTTTATGCAGATATGGAGACAGGAGAATAAGTACAGAAAAAGGGAAATGTGATGAGCCATCCCTGAAATGTTGCAGTGACCCAGTGGCTTTCAGCCACTGCCTGCAAAGGACAGATCTGGGATGACTTTTATGCATATGCATTTCAGTTGCTGTCATAGGAATTACTGCAACAAATAAGGAATTTGTCATGGTTTTTTAAGATATAACCAACAGAAATTAAGCTCTCAAATGAAATTGGAGAAAAACAATCAGAATTATATTTAGAGAGAAATACAGAGATAGACATTACAAAGTGATTACCACATCCCTGGCAAACCCTCTTGAAATTTCCACCAACCCAAGAGCTAAATCTAATACTCCCCAGTGCTCCAATCCCCCCCCCTCCCCCAGTGCCTCTGCCATCCAAGAGGCCTAGCAAGCCTCTGGAGACCCCAAAACTGGCCTACTGCTTACATGTTCTGCCCAATAAAGTGGCTCCCACCAGACACAGGGCAGGAGGAGGAGGAGGAGGAAAGGAGAGCGAGGTGGTCTTGTTGTGAGTTTATAAAGAGATAGCAGACTTATGGGATTGAATAACAATCTTCTGGTCAGCAGAAGATGTTTTTAACCCTATAGTCTCAACCTGGGGCAGAATTGTAGAGCTGGGCACCTCAAGAGACCCTGGCAACCAGCAATAGAACAAGGGGACACAGTCTCAAGTTGTGCCAGGGTAGGTATAGGCTGGATATTAGGAAGAAGTTCTTCACAGAGAGAGTGATTTTCCATTGGAATGGGCTGCCCAGGGAGGTGGTGGAGGCACTGTCCCTGGGAGTCTTCAAGAAAAGACTGGATGAGGCACTTAGTGCCATGGTCTAGTTGATTGGTTAGGGCTGGGTGATAGGTTGGATTGGATGATCTTGGAGGTCTCTTCCAACCTGGTTGATTCTATGATGATTCTATGAAAATACAGTGGAAAAAGCTAGAAGATTGCATGGAAATTTGAGTGACAAACAGAAATAAAAGGTTGTGCAGCCAGCAGGGAAACTGCTGAGAACAGGGATGCCAGACATGGACAGATATTGCAGCTTTTTATTACTCTTTAGGTGGTAATGGAATTCTCTTAATTGCCACAAAGGTCTGATTATTTTTTACCTAGTTAATTAAGGTACTAAATTAATTATATCTTTGTTTCTGCATCCTGGAAGTGTTAATATTTCCTCAGATGTAAAAACCAAAGCTTACACAGCTCCCATTGCCAGTTACTTTCATGGAAATGATGGACTATGTCTTTGACACGATTAGCCTTACAACATCCCTATGCAGGACTCACAAAGTGACTACTTCTCTTTTCATTTGTGAAATATGATCTAGCCAAAATTTCCTGTTGAGTTTTCAAAAGTTTCAAGTCTCTGATTATTAATTTAGGCCTCAGCTAATGGCAGCTACCTGCTTCAGAGAAGATGTTAGAATCCGTGATGGTGAATTTTTGAGTGGCTCTCCTAACTCTTGAGTCATGTCTGGGGTTTGTAGCACTTATGCAAAAGTTTACAGATCTCACTAAGACACGTTAAGGTAGCACACAGCTGGGCTTTTGCCTCCCTTCCATTGATCAACTGCACCCACTTCTTCTTGCTATGTCCCTTGTCAATGTCAGAGTCTACCAGATATTTTACATTGAATAAACCAGCTTCCTGAGAATCATGAGAGACAGACATGGAAAAAAGGATATGAGGCCATGAATATGAAGGGAGAGATACATCACTACAAAATCAGCCTTTCAGTCACAGCTCTGGGCAAAACCATTCATTTAGATCTGATCTACAGAGAGTATTTGCTTTCCCTCCCAGCAAATGCTTTGATATCAGCACAGTGACCCTGCACACACTAAAGTCAAGTCTCAACTTACACAGATCAAGACCTTAAGATAAAAATATACCAGTCTCTGGAGAGGAATGATGACAGCAAGCCATGGACACAGTTCAGAGAAAATCTAATTCTCCATGTTAAATGTCTTTATGAATTGTGTCTCACTAAGTTTAATACATTTATCCTTCACATTTGTGGACAAAACTTTAAAAAAGAACAATGGAAGATAATAAATGAAAAAGAATATTCAAGGTACTGGAACAAGCAGACTGTTTTCTCTTTCAGTATAGGCATGAGACTTAGAAGGAAATATCATTACTGACATGAGTGAATTTCCTTTCCATTTTCTTGCTGTTAAAGGTTATGAAATAATGCATTATAAACCAGCACATTCATAGTAGACTAAAATCACTTTTCATGCAGAGAATAATAAGTGTTGAACAGTTTATTATTTTTAAAGATTCAGATGTAACCCTGGAGGGAATATCTGTGCATAAAGGTATGAGCAAAAGCAATTGATGTAAGAGGTTTTTACTTCTTTTTTTAACATTCCAGTCACTTTAGGATGCTTCTATACCATGTCAGCCAGTCAAAAGTCAATAGGCCAGATCTAGAGTTCATAAAAATCAATCCAGAGTTTGCAGTGCCAACCCACTTTGCTAGCTACCTGACCCATGATCTGTGTAATGGGTTAATATAATCTCTCCCCCCCACCCATTGATGGGGAATAACAGAAGGAAGGTAGAATTTTAGTTAAAATGTACAATTATTTAATAGGCTACCACAGGGATATTAGATTATGCTGAAAGACAGGAGGAAAATAAAAGGGAAATACCTGATCAAACTCATACAGGTACCCTGATCAAACAGCCACACAAAATTGAAACTAGAAAGAAAATGCCAAGCCCGGAACAAGGAACTTTACAAACTGCATAACATCCTCTGGGTCTCACAAATCCTGGCAAGGCTCACTTCTGTCATGCAGCAAACATTACTAAGAATAATGTAGGATACAATCTGCTCTGAAAGTCCTGTATTTGCTTTGCTTTATTTATTAGTAATCATTTTAGCTTTTGCTTTCTGCAGAGTTTTCCTGTGTCAGGTCTGTCTTCTTCTAGGAGAAGGCAATGGTGAGCTTGTCTCAGCAACTTGACAAACACAGCCCTCTCCAAAGCCAGGGTGGCAGCCATGGCAGTGGTACTCTTCTCCCAGGCAACCAGCAATAGAACAAGGGGATACAGTCTCAAGTTGTGCCAGGGTAGGTATAGGCTGGATGTTAGGAGGAAGTTCTTCACAGAGAGAGTGATTTCCCATTGGAATGGGCTGCCCAGGGAGGTGGTGGAGGCACCATCCCTGGGGGTGTTCAAGAAAAGCCTGGATGAGGCACTTAGTGCCATGGTTTGGTTGACTGGCTAGGGCCAGGTCAACCTGGGTGCTAGGTTGGACTGGCTGAACTTGGAGGTCTTTTCCTTTTCTCTTCTAGAAAGTTCTTCACTGAGAGAGTCATTGGACACTGGAATGGGCTGCCCGGGGAGGTGGTGGAGTCGCCGTCCCTGGAGCTGTTCAAGGCAGGATTGGACGTGGCACTTGGTGCCATGGTCTGGCCTTGAGCTCTGTGGTAAAGGGTTGGACTTGATGATCTATGAGGTCTCTTCCAACCTTGGTGATACTGTGACACTGTGATACTGTGATATTTGTCTTCTTACTGGCTGTTTTTATAACTTCATTGTTTTGGGGGCATTGGTGTGTGGGTTTGTTAGATTGGTTTTTGGCTGGGTTTTTGGGGGTTTAGGTTTTGTTGGTTTGATCTGTTTCCTTGGAATCAAGGATAATAAAACAGTAATTGACCCTGGAACCTCTGAACTAGCTATATCCTACCTCAGCAGAGCAAATGGAACTTTATGTCTCTTTTGAACTTTCTGAGTATCCCTTAATATGCATCGTTCTGCCTGGTGCACTTTCCACATCATCCTTTTCTTGTTCTTTCTATAAGAAACAGTTGCCTCAGCTACTCCAGAAGCCCCAGACTCAATGTTTTCCAGATCAGCTACTTTGTCACAATTTATGCATATTCTTTGTGCAGCCTGAAATTACTTTTGTTTCCATTAATTTCATCTCACAGCCCTCTGTTGCAGTTCATTGTCTCTACTAAACAATTTATTTCTGACATATTCCCCTTTAGCATTGCTGTAAAAGATGTCAGGAAAACTCCTTGCTACATTTGGTTCTTTGGCTCTTATTCCATTTTGCCTTTCAACATAAAGCCTTTTCCTTTAGTACCATATAATCCTTTTTCCTGTTGCCTCTAAGGCATGAGGCATGCACTTTAATTCCTTTTTCTCTCCTTTCAATCTCTGCACATCCCTAGTCCTTCTCTCCCTATCAGTAAACTTGCTCTTGCATCTGCATTTCAAAAGTTCTGGGGGGGGAGATGCTTTTAAGCATATCCTTAACTTAATGTAAAATCATAGAATTGTCAGGACTGGAAGGGATGTCAAGGATCATCTAGCTCCAACCCCCCTTCCACAGGCAGGGAGGTCACACTCTAGATCAGATTGCTCAGAGCCTCATCCAGCCTGGTCTTAAAAACTTCTAGGGCTTCTACCACCTCCCTGGACAACCTGTTCCAGTGTCTCACCACTCTCATGGTGAAGAACTTCTTCCTAATATCCAATTTGAATCTACCCACTTCTACTTTTTCTCCATCTCTATGTATATGTATAAATCTTTGTATATGTCTTAACAGAAACAGAGGAAAAGTCTTTATACTGGAACAGCTTTAAGACAGCTAGAGTATGCTGAACATCTTGCTTCAATTTGTCTTAATGTGTTCAAGAATGTAACAAGGGGCTAGTAGGAACTTCAAAATGAAGTATGTTGCATGGTGTAGAATAAGACTCAAAGACATCAGTATATATGATTCTACAACAATACCCATGCACTGCCCACAGAGACCACCCAGGCTGTCACAGTATAGTCTGGAACTACAGGTGCATAATGTAGCAGATGACGTAGAAGGCCACCTGAGATTCAGAAGGAGCATCTCGTTATAGACACACTACCATCATGCTATTTGAATAACCCCAGGCAGCTCGTTCATTTTCAAAGTTCCCCATCTCATTTTCCAATCTTTCCTCAAAGCAAGTAGAGGGTAGAATTCCTGGGAGATGTCATTTTGTTGCAGTTGTCCTGGGCATCTCACAATTTAACCCATCCTTTCACATATGGTGATAGAGTGAGATCCCCAGTGTTTTACCCTGCCTGCCTCTTGCAGTAGCTTTATTCTGCCATCCTGCCACCACAGCAAACGCTTTCACTGCTGAGGACTGTCCCCACCAAGGACTGGCCAGTTTTAAGGAAGGTACCCACCAGAGTGCCATGCACTGTGTGCCCCAGCTTCATTGGAATGTATAGATCCTGCTGCACTAATGAAATGTGACTTACACAATTGCAGATCTTTCTGCCCAGTCGAGCACAAATGGAAGGAGAGAAACTCTGTGAAAGTAATTTGTTTTCACTCTTAAGCCTCTCACATCTATCTGAAAATCTTTTCAGAGAACCTGTTGAGCACAAAAGCCTGATGATGATGTGTTAATATATACATAGTACTGAGCTCCTTCTGACATGCCTTGTGGCTGATTGATACCCACCTGAACATGATCCAGCAGTGTGCCCAGGTGGACAAGAGGGCCAATGGCATCCTGGCCTGCATCAGGAATGGTGTGGCCAGCAGGAGCAGGGAGGTCATTCTGCCCCTGTACTCTGCACTGCTTAGACCACACCTTGAGTACTGTGTCCAGTTCTGGGCCCCCCAGTTTAGGAGGGACATTGAGATGCTTGAGCGTGTCCAGAGAAGGGCGACGAGGCTGGGGAGAGGCCTTGAGCACAGCCCTACGAGGAGAGGCTGAGGGAGCTGGGATTGGTTAGCCTGGAGAAGAGGAGGCTCAGGGGAGACCTTATTGCTGTCTGCAACTACCTGAAGGGTGACTGTAGCCAGGAGGAGGTTGCTCTCTTCTCTCAGGTGGCCAGCACCAGAACAAGAGGACACAGCCTCAGGCTGTGCCAGGGGAAATTTAGGCTGGAGGTGAGGAGAAAGTTCTTCCCTGAGAGAGTCATTGGACACTGGAATGGGCTGCCCGGGGAGGTGGTGGAGTCGCCGTCCCTGGGGCTGTTCAAGGCAGGATTGGACGTGGCACTTGGTGCCATGGTCTAGCCTTGAGCTCTGTGGTAACAGGCTGGACTTGATGATCTATGAGGACTCTTCCAACCTTGGTGATACTGTGATACTGTGTGATACTGTGGGTAGTCAGGGTGCCTGAGGTGTACCAGCTCTCTATTACTGAAATTCTGAGTATTTATTGTAAGCAATCAGAAAGGCAATGAATTTAAACAATAACAGCTGCTTTAATTTTAAAATTAAATTGTTAAACTTGAAATTCCTTTGCAAATTTCAGAAAAAGTTGGGAACTTTTTTTCTGCTTCCTTACACAATAAAGCACTGATTGCATACTAAGTTTCTGTGTGATCTGAAGAGGAGTGAACATTCCTTGGTGAGCCTGCCTTAGTATTGCTCATGCTGTTGATATTGCTGGTTTTGACAGGGTGAAGATTTCACACAGGGAACACTCCTTAATAATAAGGGGGGGGGGAGTATATATATATATACACACACATATAAAAATGTGTCTCTATTGCTGTGCTATTCTGTTACATTTTCAGAAGCACAATTCAACCTGAAGATACTCCCTCAAGAATCTAGAATTAAAACATTAACCATAACCCTTTCAACATGTACACTTCACTAAGGATGCAAACAAAACCACAGGAACACAAGCAATTCTACCCTTGACTTTTTTAGACAAAAAAAAAAAAAAAGATGGTCAAATTAGACAAAGTAATGATTTCCTATAATTTTCACACTCTATTCCACTAAAAAAAAAAAACCTTTTCAATTATCATGAAACTACCCTGTAATTACATTGCACTTGGGTCACAACCTCAAGCAGCACTGCAGGCTTGGGGAAATGTGTCTAGCAGGAAGGGACCTGAGGGTTCTAATGAACAAGCAACTCAATATGAGCAAGCAGTGTGCACAGGTGGCAAAGAAAGTCAATGGCATCCTGGCTTGTATCAGAAATGCTGTGTCCAGCAGTAGAGAGGTGATTGTCCCCTTGTACTCAGCTCTGGTGAGGCCACACTCTGAGTATTGTGTTTGGTTATGGGCACCTTGATACCAAAGGGATGTGGAGGTGCTGGAGCAAGTGCAAAGGAGGTCTATGAAGCTGGTGAAGGGTCTGGAGAATAAACCTTATGAATAGCAACTGAAGAAGCTGGGGCTGTTTGGAAAAGAGGACTCTGAGGGGGGACCTCATTGCTGTCTACAACTAACTGAAGGGAGATTGTAGTCAGGTGGGGGTGGCTTTTCGCTCAGGCAACCAGCAACAGAACAAGGGGACACAGTCTCAAGTTGTGCCAGGGGAAGTCTAGGCTGGATGTTAGGAGGAAGTTGTTGTCAGAGAGAGTGATTGGCATTGGAATGGGCTGCCCAGGGAGGTGGTGGAGTCACCATCCCTGGAGGTGTTCAAGCAAAGCCTGGATGAGGCACTTGGTGCCATGGTCTGGTTGACTGGCCCTAGCCAGTGATTCTAAAGTGTTCAAAAAAATGACAGAAGGATCAGTACAACGTTTCAGTGCTGCAAAAGCTGGTAAGTTCAGTCACATCATGAGATCTTTAAAACTCACTACAAGATTAATATCAAATTTCAATATCAGGCAGGTCCAGAGGAAGTATTCAACCTCTATTATGTGCCAATCCTGGCAGATGTGCCAGGTTCTGCCATTTTAAACCCAGCTGTGCCTTTTGTGCACTGTTTTAATGTTCAATCATAGAATCAAGCAGGTTGGAAGAGACCTCCAAGATCATCCAGTCCAACCTAGCACCCAGCCCTAGCCAGTCAACTAGACCATGGCACTAAGTTCTGTTTAAGGAGATATTAACCAGACTAGTTAGATTGCTGTGAGATAATGTTTCCACTACCTATGTTTTTATGTACCCTTATAAACTTTATATTGAGATATAAATTAAGACTTCAAGTTCTTCTGTTTGCTTCTCTGACTCTGCCTGAGGCTCTTTTCAATTCTGAGCTGTTTGTTGAGCTACACAAATGAAGCATGTGCGAATGCCACCAGCTTTGATATGATGTTTATTTCTTCATGCTAATGAAAAGGTTTTCATTCTTTATGCATATTTCTGTCAGTTTAAAACAATGCCATCAATGTATTGCTTTAAGATAACTGTGATGGAAAGGCTTTTTATTAAAACACTTTTTTTCTCTGCTTTCATGATTGGCACTTACATCCTCTAAATTTGACAGTTTACTTTATTTCTCTGCATAATAGGATTGAAGCAGTGGAAGATTAACAGGAGGCAATCTAATTTAATGGTTGCAATTATAGTTGATGAAGGAACACGTTAATCAGGAAAAATATAACTCTGATGACTTCCTGTGTGGAAATAAAACAGAAAAGGAGAAATGGAGATAAGAAATCTGTGCAGGGTGAGCTTTCTCGTCTGTATACCTACTTTTGTCCTAGAATCATGTTTTCATAAAGATATTCTAGCATTAAATTGCATCTTAAAGCACACAGGCTATGTCAACCTCACTAGAAGATACTGAGTGGCTCAAACATCTTCACTAACACACAGATAGTTAGTAGTGGAAGGAAAACATTTTGCTTACCAAATCATCTGTTTCGGCAGGACTCATGCCTGAGTTGTAGAAATGATCTGTGGGACCATTTCTCCACCTTGGATGCACTTTGACCCTGCAAGTGTATGCAGACACATAACAGCTTGAGAACACTGCACTAGAATGCTGTTGGCCATTATTTCCTAAAAAGATATAAACTGACATCTACCTGATGTTCTAATACAGCATGCAGCATGGTATTGTCCTCTGTGAAGAACTTCCTCCTAACATCCAGCCTAAACTTCCCCCAGTGCAGCTTGAGACTGTGTCCCCTTGTTCTATTGGTGGTTGCCTGAGCGAAGAGACCAAATCCCACCTGACTACAACCTCCCTTCAGGTAGTTGTAGACAGCAATGAGGTCCCCCCTGAGCCTCCTCTTCTCCAGCCTAAATAACCCCAGCTCCCTCAGCCTCTTCTCATATATTTGAGGGCTGATTGTATGACTATAAAAACATATTCTCTCTGTGTTACGTATAATCTGCTGCACATCTTGAGTGATGTATAACTCTGCAGAGCCCTTTCACTAACATGCCTCTACTCTTGCAATCAGGAAGATCTTTTGAAAGACATGGAATTAATGGCTTAATGTTATGAACACTGAATAACTGCTTATTTAAAGCAAGGAGCACTCTTTGAGGCAGAACTTTGGGTCTTTATTGCTTGCACTACTACAGAAATTCTTGTTAGCTGGAGAAGCTAAGCAAAGGCTTGTAGCGATCACCTATTACAGGCAAACTACTGTTAAATGTTAGCAGATCATATTCAGTGGTGTAGCTATTATTCAGTGCATAGCTCTAAATAGCAACTTTATGGTCTGCTTACAAAGAAAAAATGAAATATAATGGTCATTACATTCACAAAAGGTAGTTTGTGCTAGTTTGAAGCTAGCTAGAATGTTTAGGTGAGAAGATCTTGATTACAGACTGTGAAAGGGAAACAATGGTGATGTCCACTTCACTCATAGGCTTGCTGAGAGGTATAAGAACAAGAGTATAAACACAGATAAGGCATTCAGGCACTGCCTGGGCTCTGGGCTGCATTTCTCTCTAACCTCATCTTCTGTCTCCATGATTAATCCACTTTGCTTCCTAACTCCCCTGGGCAAACCTCCATTCTTCCTTGGGCAACATCTGGGGTAAGGATGAGGGGCGGGAGGAGGTGGAAGGGCAGTTGAGAGCCCCTCCTGGGGACTCAGGTTTCTGGGAGGGCTGTTGTGTTTCTGTATTACCTTTTACCTTGTATACTTCTGTATGTAACTGTATCTGCTGTAAATATCAGCTTGTCTATTGTGCCAGCTGTAAATATAAGCTTCATTCAATTTCCAGAGCCAGCTGAGTCTATTCTGGGTGATTTCCAAAGTCGAGGTGGGGGAGGACAAGGAACACCTAAACCACCACAATAGTTCCAGCAGCTTCTGTGTTACCTGGTTTTAAATCTGATCATTTTACTCTTTCATAGAAGAGAAATTCTTGCACATAAATGAATGAGCTATCAGGACCTATAATCTTACATTAACAGCAGTATCCAGCACTCTATTTTACAATTTGCAGTGCTTCAGTTCTCCCAGAAGAGAATAAACCCAGGCTGCATCCTGTGAACTCAAGCATTTCTGAAAGCAACAAGTTATTTCTTTTCAGCACACGGTTGGTTTCTGGTCCTACAAAAAACAAGAGAGAGAAAAAGAGGACTTAATTCCTAAACTTAGGCATAGAAATAGAGAAACAATACAGCACAATCTGGTGCAAGATCTACTTTGGCCTAGGGGTTTAAAACAAACATAATCATTAGCCTTTCCTCACAGATGCACATGTACATATGATTTATTATCACTGGTGAGTAATCCATCATGTGCCTATCTGTCCTCCTCCCTTGAGGTCCTTTCATTTTGAAACGTCCTGAGCACTCCCCCTTCTGTGCTTAGTTCAGTCTCCTGCATTTGAACATTTTTTTCCTGACCTAAGATCTTAATTGTTAAAATTGGCTCTTAGAGCAGTTAATATCATGGCTCTTTAGAGTTTGAAATATTTGTTGTGCCTTCAGGATATCTCACTGAAAAGCAGGCTTTGCAATTCCACTGTAGCATAGCAGCCAGTTTATTCTCCTAAGAGAAACTGGAATTGCCTTTTCCAATTGGTTTGGAAATGAAACCTGAATGCTAATTTATTAGAGGTACTGATCCATATTCATGCAAAATATGGTCTAAATAGCAAGAGGATTCATCCAAAAAGAATCTTCACTTCAGATTAATCTAGGAAACTTACATTTAAGGAAAGATGGGTTGTGCACATGGCATAACATTAATGTAGTTTAATATTAATAGTTTTATAATAACAACCAGGCAAAAATTAATATTAAAAATATTTATTAATATTAAATCTCATCCCCAAAACTTATCTATAAGGTTTGAATGTATGGTTGTGGCTATTACACACAGATTCCTGCAGTGCAATACACTACCTTGCCATCTAGGAGGACTCAAGAGGCTCCAGTCTGTCAGAGCAGAAGGCACAATCAGTTACAGTTATGAAACAGAACCAAACCAAAGCAAAAGCTTTAATTACAAAGAGGTTTTTAGGATGTAAGCTTACAAAATAGTATCTCTGGATTTCCTGGCTGCATTACAGTCCCAAACAGTACCCAACACACTTGGACGGGTTGCTGTCAGTAATGTGGCACCCATTGAAGGCTTTTGGAGTTTCCCCAGGACCCTTGCAGGGTGCTGGGGTTGGCACTGTCTCTGAACTTGTCTTGGTCCCTTCTTGGCTGCACAATGTCCTTTTCAGGTCTCTAGAGTTTGCACGGAGGTTTGCCAGTGTGCAGGCAAAGACAGAGTCTTGCTGGTAGCAGTAACCTGTTCTCTGTTCCCGTGCAGGCTGTGGTTAGGTGTCTCTAAGTGAGATCTACAGCTAGGAGCAGCTTATCACTTTCAATTCACACTAGGCTGGCCATGAATTTTGGGCAGCTTCCAGCAATAATTCTTGGAGGTCTCTTCCAACCTGCTTGATTCTATGATTCTATGATTCATCATCCAGTCCAACCTATGCCCCAGCCCTAGCCAGTCAACCAAACCATGGCACTAAGTGCCTCATCCAGTCTTCTCTTGAACACCTCTAGGTATGGTGACTCCACCACCTCCCTGGGCAGCCCATTCCAATGGCAAATGACTCTCTCCTGGGCAAGCCAGGACACATATCAGGCCTCTTTTGTCTTTCCATGACAGCACACCTCATTTTTCATCTCTGGAATATGTTTTGTTCAAAACTTTACTTTAAAGCTTTACTAAGTCAACAGACTGTTGCTATCCTGAGCAATTTTATGTTTGGAAATTCTTGCTCTTTTATTGTAAGAGAGAGAAAAAAATCTGTTTAGAAATAAAAATTATAGCAAAGTGGTTACAGAAATCATTTTATCACTTACACCTTCCAAGCCCTTAGAGATAAAACAATGGGATGTAACTTACAAGCTGGAAGATAATGGCATATCCTGATATGAATAATGACATGAAAAAAAGAAAGTAAAGAGGTGGAAATGAAAGAAGTTACTAGAAGATATAAAGAGCCATTTGGAACTTTAAAATGAGGTCATTGGAAACAGAAATGGAAAAATCATCAGACTGGAACGTTGAGTGATAGGCAGAGAAGGGAAACGAATGGAGGAAACCTTCCCTCGCTGCTCACACAACTGATTTCAGACACACTTTAGCAGCAAGAATATTCATTAGCTAAAGTCAGGAATTATTTTGGGGCACTGAGGAGAACCTAGGGCATGCTTATAAAAAGGTTTAGCTTTGTGGATAATATTTAGGTGTTTTCCACTGCTGTAATACATGGCAGGAAAGCCTACTGCTGTTATGCTAAACATCATATAACCAGAGGAAGCATTTCAACATCTAGTGGGTAGTACCCCCGCAGAGGGCTTAGGAGGATGGTTGAGGGACTGGAACAGCTGTATTATGAGGAAAGGCTGAGAGATATATGCTATTCTGCCAGGAGGGAAAAAAGAAAGATGATGGAAAGGAGATCTCATTAATGTTTATAAGTATCTGAAGGGTGAGTGTCAAGAAAAAAGGTGCTAACTGCTTTTCCATGGTGTCCTCTGCTAGAAAAAGGGGCTGAAACACAACAAGTTTGCAGATAACACCAAGTTAGGAGCAGGTGTTGATCTGTTGGAAGGTAAGAGAGCCCTGCAGAGGGACCTAGACAGGCTGGATGGGTGGGCAGAGGCCAATGGGATGATAACTCTGACTTAACTCTTGCTGACAGACTTACTGAGGGGATTTTTTTTATCACTTTATGAGAAAATTGGGAGCCACTGTAGCAATCACTGGGAAGCAAGGAATGATTAGTATTTCATTGCAATTCTGGGTATCTGCAGGAGGCATCTCTAAAATTACCTTGCCTTATGAGTAGCATCTTTAACTGCTGTGTGAGAAGGGCTCACACCACTGGAGATCAGGTGCACTTTCATTCCTAAACCTCAGTTCTGACAGTCAGTTGCAGCACAGCCTGCAGCCAAGAAAAGAGAAGAGGGATGTCTAAGCACCATGCAGCAACATCCTGGATCAGCCAGCAATACTAATCTCTATATCCTTTCCATAGCAAGTCAGCCTCCTTTTATCTCTTTTCATCTTCCTCTGTAAGGTCAGGGACATGGGGACTGGGGAATCTGAACCACTTCTCCATAGCAGGAAGAGCACTTTCCTATGGCAAGCAATCCTCTGTCCCAGGAATCCGTGGAATCCTAACACAATGCTGGGAGTCGCCTTCTCAAAGGCCATGTCTTGAGGCCAAAGAGGTCAGAATCATTTCAGGCACAGGTGGAGTGACATGAAAAGGTCATCCCATCCACAGCACAAACAATGCTTTGGATGAAATTTGCTGGCCTTGCAATATCTTCTTTTTCACAAGCAATGCTGTGAAATATTGAAATGCTCTTATTGATCAGTACTGTTGTTATCACAACACTTTTCTGTTCATTTTATGGATTTATTTTTCCTTAGAATACTCCTTGCAACCTATTTATTTGTCCTTAAAAACAAACTACTGGGAGCTCTCCAGCAAAGTACATGAATGTTGTACATGGAACAGCCATCCCACAAAACTTAGGAGACTTTTATTTTCCTGATTGATCTTCTGATGTATTTTCTCTGTATATTTTCTGCTTGAATATCATTTTCAGGACTTAGATGGAAGCACCATAGATATAATTTTAAAATCTCAAGTACTAATTAACTTCTTAACAAAGTTGAACAGACAAAGAGCTCAGATAAACAATGAAATGATTGTTAAACAATTTTTAACATTAAAACACAATTGCCTTTATGTTAGATGTAATATCATCAATACAGCAACACTCAAATGGATCATCTGAGAAGTTTGGTTAATGCATCTAAAAAACTGGCATGCCTCTTGTGATAGAATAGAATAATTTCAGTTAGAATAGAATAGAATAGAATAGAATAGAATAGAATAGAATAGAATAGAATAGAATCAAGCAGGTTGGAAGAGATGTCCAAGATCAGCCAGTCCAACCTCTCACCCAGCCCTAGCCAGTCAACCAGACCATGGCACTAAATGCCTCATCCAGTCTTCTTGGTGACTCCACCACCTCCCTGGGGGGAAAAAGAACCCTGTCTCAGAGTTCTTGCTTTCTAGCAGTGCCTTTGCACTCTCCTGCTCTTTGCCTCTAGTCCAGTGTGAGAGCAGGTTTGGCTCTGCCTCATAGCTTGTGCATTTACTGAAAAATTAGGAGTTTAAAAAGGCATTTAAAATTATTTCATGGTGTTCTTTACAATTTCTTTTCATAAACTGAAAGCTTGTAAATTCTTTTTTGCCTCTTTATTTCGTGCTAGTGGTCTTTCAACAGAAAATTGGTTTAGGTGAAAGAGAACCGAGTTGAAATTCTGAATTGAAAAGTGGAATTCCACTTCAAATTATAAATCTTCTTTGAGTTTGTGAAATGCCTTTTTTTTTTAAGGGGAACAGAAGGGTCTTGGATGCTTTTCAGTACCAGAATGGTATGGAGGGGTCAAGAGTCAGCTGTGATTAGAGAAGGAATGTGCTTAGAAAAGTTGTGTGATTAGTTCTAAACAAGGGAAGAAAACAAAACCAAAAGAAAGGGGGGGGGGGGGGGGGGGGGGAGAAAGTGTTGCTAACCTAGAGTATATGGAAGAATTAAACTGGATAGGTGGAAAAAACTTTCTAATGAATACAGAGCACTGAAATGACTATTCAAGGTCTTTAGGAAAATTACCAAAACTTGCAAAAGGAAAAATGAACCTGCCTGGGTGGGAAGCTCTTTATGTCTTTTCCAACATTATGATTTATGATGTTTATTCCACATTATAAATTTCATTTCTCTTACATGCTTTCTTATGTCTCTTTCATTCTGCCTATATTTGTCATGGTTTTATCTTCTTCCAGCATACATCTCAAACTTCTCAGCTATTCCAGTGAGCTGCTACCTGTTTAGAGGTTTATAACTTACAAAATCTCCTCTTCTTCTTGTTCAGCTGAGATATTTAAAAGCTCTATTTATGTGTTAACCAAACCTGTCATCTTTTAGGCCCTGCTCCATATATTTGCCTTGGTTGTGTCTGTTTTCCACACAACTAAGTCTTCCTTTCACTTCTGCTGTTGAAAGTTACTTGCATCAAAAATAAAACCCAGTATAATTGTCAAATTGATGTCAGAGGATTTCTGATTTAATCTAGAGAGGCTTTTTTCAGCCATTATCTATTGGCCTTTGTGCAAGCCTCTAGACTACTCCTAAGACTCTCTACTCCTAAGACAGCTGTGATTCTGTCATAATAAATGCAAACAAACCTACCCATAGAGAGTAGACTTAACCTCCATATACAGTGATGTATAATCAATGTTTCAGTGGACTTATAAATTGGAAGTTTTTACTCTAGGTTAATATACCTGCAATTTTAAATGTTCTTTGTGAATACTTTGGTGTGACTTCCATTAGATCTTTAACCAGGACAGCTCCTTGCTCTATTAACCAGTAGGTTAACAGAACTGGATGAGATCAACCCAGGTCTTGCAGCCTGGATGGTGACCAGAAGAAGGTTTTGTTTCACACAAGAAATTCTGGTTTATCTCAGGTGACATCTGGGAGAAATCCTTTTCCAGTGGTGTAAGACTTTCAGTCTGAGGCAAAACATAGATGTAATACTTAAAACCATTTAGGAAATATTTGTGTAAGCTCTTATAGCAGATGCACACAAAGCCTTAAATCCAGACTCATGATTAAGTTTATATTAGAATAATAGAATCATAGAATCATAGAATCATAGAATCATAGAATCATAGAATCATAGAATCAAGCAGGTTGGAAGAGACCTCCAAGATCAGCCAGTCCAACCTAGCACCCAGCCCTATCCAGTCAACTAGACCATGGCACTAAGTGCCTCATCCAGATAATAGCCAGTCATAGCCAATCCCAGCACATTTTCCCAGCTCATTTTCTTTTTGGGTCATGGAGGGACAGTGGTGGCAGGAGGGCACTATTAGGAGTGCTCTGACACTGACCCCAGGGCATGCTTAGTCTTCTTGCTTCTCCTAGATCAATCACCTCATTTCCATACAGCTGAAGGTACCTATCCCTATTTATTAATACATATAATTTAAAATATATATATACATTTGAAATAAAGAGTAGAACTAAATGCAAGTATGGTAATTTACTTAATGATTAGGTGATATCATAGTAAGACTCTTAATATATTCTTATAGTATAAGACTCTTAATACCTATCTACCTACATGTGGCAAAAATATATCCATGTTTTATTTAAGTTGTACATTGTTTTTCCTGTTACATTAGTGTCATGGTATAGTTGATTGGATAGGGCTGGGTGATAGGTTGGACTAGATGATCTTGGAGGTCTCTTCCAACCTGGTTGATTCTATGATTCTATGATTCTATGATTCTATTAAAGATCTACTCAGCTTCCACTCTGAGCATGCTGCTCCACTTCAAAATAGATGGCATTTATATGTGCCTTTGTTGCAGGTCATGGGTCCTCTCATCAACTTTCAGACAGTGTTATAAGGAATACAAACTTTGTCCAGGTTTAATTACAGGCATTGTTTTACCTTATTAATCTGGAATTCAGGTTTTCAGAAACAGCTTTCTGGTTTTTATTCCTTTTCAGATCTTTTTAATGGTTTTAATAATATGTTATAAATATAGTATATCTTTATGTGAATATATATGATATAGTATATTAAAATACATATGATATAGTATATTGAAATACATATGATATAGTATATTAACAAATATTATATAGTCTATTGAAATATCTCTTGTATAGTATATTAAAATACATTTTAGATCTTTTTAAAACCCAGAGTTGTTATTTTCCACAGCATTTTCTTGGAGATGAATAAACCCCCAACATCTGAAAGATAGAGCTAGCTATTGACATGCAAATATGAGCATCACCCCATCGTGTCACAACAGAAACTACAAGATCAATATCTCTGTTTATCTCCTCTCCCAGTTTACTAATCCCAGTTAATTTATAGAGCCCACTTAATTGATAGACTTTTGCTGAGGTTCACAGATTTGTCCCTGCTGAGCTCTGTGTGAGTGAGTGGCCAC
The DNA here is from genome assembly GCF_015220805.1 of Pogoniulus pusillus. Classification (NCBI taxonomy): domain Eukaryota; kingdom Metazoa; phylum Chordata; class Aves; order Piciformes; family Lybiidae; genus Pogoniulus; species Pogoniulus pusillus. The sequence goes on along the minus strand of NC_087281.1, from coordinate 21,395,760 downwards.
GTGGTGGGATGATGTAGTGTGCACAGTTTATTTTAGTATTGAAGGAAAGATGAGTTTTGAAAAATGTGGTTTGTACTACCTGCTGGTAATGGCAGAAGACAGGACTATTTTTCACCTCTGCATGCCAGCTTCAGGGAATTTCATCTCCTTAGTCTTGAATTTCCCTTAAATCACTTGATTTCAGTTTTCTTGTGAAAGGTAGTGGTGCCAGAAGCAATCTACCAAGTAGGTATTGTTAGCCTGCAGGGCATCTTGAAATATCAGGGTTGAGGCTGGTGCCTGTATCTATATGGACAGCCAAGCTCAGCCACAGGACTGGGCACAATGGGCAACCACCCTGGCTGTCAAAGTCTCCTCTGAACATGAGGTTTAGTTTTAAAATGTGAATGACATTAACTTAAATTGTCACAATGACTTTTTGGAAGACTGGCGCTCTTTTTTTAATAAACTTTGGACTGAAACTAATTTCACTGAGCTCCTGAATTGGTTTATTATAGAATCATAGAAAGGTTTGGGTTGGAAAGGACCACCATCCCTGGAGGTGTTCAAGAAAAGCCTGGATGAGGCACTTAGTGCCATGGTCTAGTTGACTGGCTAGGGCTGGGTGCTAGGTTGGCCTGGATGACCTTGGAGGTCTCTTCCAACCTGCTTGATTCTATGATTCTATGATTCCATGATCTATGTTTTCTTTACTCACACATATGCTGTTATCCCAATAACAAATAAAAACTAAGTGAATGCTCACTTGATGAGCATTGTTTCAGCCTTTCTTAATGAGCAGACATGATTTTTTGGTTCTTAAGATTTTAGCAGCAGATAAAAGGACAAAAAGCATCACTCTGCAAGAATGCTGTGGCGCATTTTAATTCAACAGCTTTGTAGCACACATGTTCAGGCAACAGCAACACCTTAATAAATCCCATTAATTTCCTTCTCCCTGAGGTCTTTGCTGACTGACTGTCAAAGTTCTGCTTTTAGTAATCATGACAGATCAGGCCTTGGTTTTCATCTCTCTGGGGAGATGTCACACTTATTTAAAGGTGAATTGCTTAGTTCAAGTAACAAAACCGCCTTAAGCTCTCAAGACAGTTAATGCAGGACAGCTTTTTTCAGTCACAATTTCTCTGACAGTACTAATATTTTTATTATAAAGAAAGCACAGGAGAGTGCAGGAGCTGGACAAGGAGACTCCTGGCATTTCAGTTCAAAAAGTCTGGAACAGGAGTTTGCATGTGCTGCTTTCCTAGGCTCTGAAAGCAAACACCTCAGAATGATGAGTGTTATTACTTCACCTTTCTCCTTTAACTTGTTTCATTCTGTGCTGGGTTAGAGCAGATCCCTCCCCCAGTAGAGTAAATTCACAGCAGCTCAGAATTTGGGAAGTCAGAAAAAATGAAACTGTATGTTTTACACTTTAAATCACAGAATTAACTAGGTTGGAAAAGACCTCTAGGATCATGGTTAGTCCAACTTATCACCTAACCCTGCTAATTAACTAAACCATGTCACGAATTGCCTCATCCAGTCTCCTTTTAAACACCTCCAGGGATGGTGACTCCACTACCTCTCTGGGCAACCCATTTGTTGTGGTAGGCCTGATAGGCCCAAAATAGGCTTATCCATGTCCTGCCTTGCCCAGGCATGGTGTTCTGCTCTACCAGAGAGGCAAGCATGGGAAAGGGACACAAAAGAACCTGTAGCCACTGAGCCTGGTCTGCCCAGGGTCCTGTGGTGTAAGGCACACACTTAGCTTGTGCCTGCCTAGTGCAAGGCCTGTGCTTTGCCCAAATTAGGGACAAGTGAGCCTGTGGCTTTGCCTAGCATGGTAAGGTTTGGCTAACTGCCATCCTGAGTGGCTATTCTGTGTCCAAAGGGCAATTAATCTCAGTCCACACTGATAAAAGGAGATAGGCAGGTGAGCAACCTGCTTTTGCTTCCCTGCTTTGCTCCCTAGCTCTGTGCCTGCTCTCTCTGCTGTGCCCAGCCCTGCTGCCATTGCACACTGCCTTAGTGCTGCCTGCTGAACTCCACTGCCGCCAGTTACCAGCAGCAGACCCTGGATGTCTGCACACGATCAGCCTGTGTGGCCAGCGTGACTGTGCTGAGACTGCACACATCTGCCTCTGCACCTGAAGGTCCTGCCCAGAATCCCTGGACATATACAGAGATCATCCAGAAGCAGCCAGGAGAACAAGGTCAGAGATTGTCTGTGTCCTGTCCCCAGAAGCTGGGAAGATTCAAGTCTCAATGACCAACAAGACAGAGTCCCCTGAAAGCATTTGGGCACTGTCTGGACTGTGGGTAAGCCCCACGAGTGGATAAGCCCATGTTTGCCCCATCAAGCCTAAACATGGGAATCTTTCAATATTCTTCTTTTCAGCATCACTACTTAGAGTGTGTGCTAGTTTGAAGCAGGGTAGAATGTTTTGGGGAGAAAAACTAGATCATAGGCTGTTAATCAGACAGACAGAGGGTGAGATTAGAAAGAAAAATGCAGCCCAGAGTGCCTGAACTGCCTTATCTATGTTTAGACTCTTGTTCTTATACCTCTCAGCAAGCCTAGGAGTGAAGCAGACATCACCATTGTTTCTCTTTCACAGCCTGTGATCTAATCCTTCTCCCCAAAACATTCTAGCTAGCTTCAGACTAGCACAAATATTTTATTTAGGAGGCAACAGAAAGGAGAATGACAAGCAGTATAATAACAATGGATTGCAATAAACTCTAGGAGCATTGCACTGCTCTGTTTCATTGCTGAGTGCAGATAGATTCTTTCCACTAAGTTCTTAATGGCTCATATAGCCCTGAATTATTTCAGAAGTTCACTGAAATATTTATTATGTTTCAAAAAAGCTCTCAGAGCCTCCTGAATGTTAAAGATTTTTTTCAAAGTGATAGTTAATGCTCATGACTTCTTGGGGAAATACAATCAAATGCAGAAATGAAAATATCTTGTTAGGAATCATCAAAATTATTCATTCATCTTCAAAAATGTTGTTAAACATCAAAATAATTATGCCAGAACTAGACTGAATCGGTACGTGCCCTGCACTGACAAGGTCCTGTTGTCATCTTTGCCAGTGTGTTTTCACAGTATCACAGCATCATCAAGGTTGGAAGAGACCTCACAGATCATCAAGTCCAACCCTTTACCACAGAGCTCAAGGCTAGACCATGGCACCAAGTGCCACGTCCAGTCCTGCCTTGAACAGCTCCAGGGACGGCGACTCCACCACCTCCCCGGGCAGCCCATTCCAGTGTCCAATGACTCTCTCAGGGAAGAACTTTCTCCTCACCTCCAGCCTAAATTTCCCCTGGCACAGCCTGAGGCTGTGTCCTCTTGTTCTGGTGCTGGCCACCTGAGAGAAGAGAGCAACCTCCCCCTGGCCACAACCTCTACTCTAGGACATGCTGTCAGCAGTGTAACAAAGCTTACACAAAAATATCTGTATTATTCAGGTGTATGCAAGAAAAAGAAGTTCCTCTGGAAGCAGATACTGTCTGAAGTTACAAAGTCATTTCCAGCCAAGTAGGTGAGATGTAGGTAGTCAGGATGAACTTTTCTCCTATCTCCTGCATTCATAACTAGCCCCAGGACAAAAGTTTGACTCTTTAAATTAGGGCTGTAGAAGGCAGAAGCTTCAACACCCATGTTGTGTTCCTCAAGTAATCCTGAAGCACAGTCACAATACCAGTTGCATCCTGCATCCTCTCAGCAGAGGCAGTATGGAAAGTGCATCATGTAATTGGGTACTGGTTGGCAACTACAGGAACTGAGTCATCTTAATTCTATGATTCTGTGCTCTTGTCTTATCAGCTATTCAGCTTTTATTAGTGACACATGATGGAAAAAAGCCCCATCATTCTTATGTTCAGTGCCATTATGAGCATCTAATCTTCTCTCAGATTGATAATTTATGTCAGATTTCACATGTGGTTTGCCCCATTTAAAAGAAGACAACACCCAGAGAAAGTAATTAGGGACAACAAATTAGTAATTATGAGTGGGAAGGTAATATGCTGTGTCAGGGCTTGTTGAGCTCAGATCGTGGTATGTCTGAGAGCAGAAAAATCCTATTCTTGCATGACCAAGGAAAATGTAATCAGCAGCCATGCTGAAAAAAAAAAGCTTGCTAATTACATATTTATACAATAGAGAGAAATGGAATTGGAGTTGTTCCAAGGTTTTGATTACATAAAATGTTTAACAAAAGTGTCTAATTATAACTACACATATTTACTCAAGAGATAGAAATGGCTTCAAAGGAGATTTTCCTACCTCTGAGAGAGACATTTATTTTTTTTCCAAACTAAGTTTAATCATTTACTACCACCCAGCAATCTGTGACCTTAGAGTTTATAAATATATGCAATTAATGTTGTTGAATAGTTTAAGATGATGTGAAGATGTTCTTCAAGTCTCTTAAATATCTGATTCGAATGGGCTGCCCAGGGAGGTGGTGGAGTCACCATCCCTGGAGGTGTGCAAGCAAAGCCTGTATGAGGCACTTAGTGCCATGGTCTGGTTGAGTGGCTAGGGCTGGGTGCTAGGTTGGACTGGATGATCTTGGAGGTCTCTTCCAACCTGCTTGATTCTATGATTCCCTGATTTCAGCTAATACTATCCTGGAACTGAAGGGTGACATGCCTTCTAGAAAAGATGAAACCAGACTGGAAAAGCATACAGAAGGTCCTCAGAAGTTTCTTTTCACACAGGCTGACTGCAGAATGCAGCCTTACCTCCTGAAGCTTTAAAATACCTGCATGCCTTAAGTACAGAGATGTGATGGCTTATTGGCTGTGGTGGTTTGGCTGTTCCCCACCCCCCCACACTTTGGAAATCACCCAGACTAGACTCAGCTGGCTCTAGAAATTTGAATGCAGCTTATATTTACAGCTTAGCACAATATACAAGCAGATATTTACAGTAGATACAGTTATAGACAGAAATAGACAAGGGAAAAGGTAATACAGAAACACAACAGCCCTCCCAGAAACCTGAGTCCCCAGGAGGGACTCCCAACTGCCCTTCCACCTTCTTCCACCTCTCTCTACCTTAGCCCAGATGTTGCCTTGTGCCCCAAGGAAGAATGGAGGTCGGCCAGGGGGTTAGGAAGCAAAGTGGATTAATCAGACAGATGGAGTGTGAGATTAGAAAGAAAAATGCAGCCCAGAGCTCAGGCAGTGCCTGAACTGCCTTATCTATGTTTAGACTCTTGTTCTTATCCCTCTCAGCAAGCCTAGGAGTGAAGCAGACATCACCATTGTTTCTCTTTCACAGTCTGTGGCTCAGGCTGTGACAGGGGAGATTTAGGCTTGAGGTGAGGAGAAAGTAGTTCACTGAGAGAGTCATTGGACACTGGAATGGGCTGCCTGGGGAGGTGGTGGAGTCGCTGTCCCTGGGGCTGTTCAAGGCAGGACTGGACGTGGCACTTGGTGCCATGGTCTAGCCTTGAGCTCTGTGGTAAAGGGTTGGACTTGATGATCTGTGAGGTCTCTTCCAACCCTGATAATACTGTGATACTGTGATACTGTAATCCTTCTCCCCAAAACATTCTAGCTAGCTTCAAACTAGCACAATGGCCAACAGAGTTTGCTGTAATGGTGAGGAGGGGGGAGGAGTGTGTGGAGAGTGTGTGTCAGTCTCCAAAATAAGAAGACATAATCAGGTGACTCAAGACAAGAGACAAATAGGAAAAGGTAATGCTGATGAAAAAGAAACAAACACAACTTGTGATTTTCAAGCTTCCCTCCCAGGTACGAGCAAATATGGCAACACTCTGAAATGTGCTGATTTCCCACCAGATTTTGTTCAGCAAATGTAGAGCTAACCTTAGAGGCTAGGTGTCTGAGACATGCTGCTTGTCTTGAAAATAAAGACTTCTTTTTTCTGTCCATTCACTGAGCTTCCTGCCTGGCTCCCTTTCCCCTTTTCCACTCTCCCTGTTGCAGCCCTTTGCTGCAGCTCAGATTTCTGCTCCCTTTCTGCCCCTGTCACAACACACAAGAAGGCAGTTGGCCTCTCACCCTTTTCTCCTGGATGGGATGCAATGGGAAAACTGCACATTGCCTTTGAGACCAGGACACCTCCAGCCCAGGGAGAAAGTAGGGTGCCAATGTCAGGTAAGACAGAGATTGCATCACCACCTGGGAACTCAGAAGGAACTGAGGGTCCAAGAGGAAACAGGCATCTTGCCCTTTGGCCAACCTTCCCTGTCTGATTCCCACTGTAAATCTCACCCAAAAAAAAGCCAACCTCCCCAGAATGTCTCATTTCCACAGAATCAGTATTTCTGATGTGAGAACTGCTCTACCAATGATTTCTTTTTTTGTTCAGCAATCTCTATCTCTGAGGCGAATTTCATGAGGTTTTGTAGCGGCATCCTGTCCTCAGCACATCACTCACAGAGAGAAAGCTGCTCTGCTGACTCATCACAGGCAGTGCAGCCTGATGCACAGCAGGGCTTTAGAAGAAGCTCAGAAAACAAGCGGCGCTGCTGCTTGTAGCTTCTGTCATGATGGAACCCCAGCTGACCAGCAATTTCAATTTTTTTGGCCCTAAACTACTCTGTAGTCACCAGGACTTCCACTGAAGTGACAGGGACAGACACTAAACCAAAATTCTTCTCCTTGAATGCACACAATAAAGCAGAGTCTTCAAAGATAGTAATGACAGCAGTGTCCAGGTGTGGGCTGACAAATCATAGAATTATAGCATCAAGCAGGTTGGAAGAGACCTCCAAGATAATCCAGTCCAACCTAGCACCCAGCCCTAGCCACTCAACCAGACCATGGCACCAAGTGCCTCATCCAGGCTTTGCTTGAACACCTCCAGGCACAGTGACTCCACCACCTCCCTGGGCAGCCCATTCCAATGCCAATCACTCTCTCTGACAACAACTTCCTCCTAACATCCAGCCTAGACCTCCCCCAGCACAACTTGAGACTGTGTCCCCTTGTTCTGTTGCTGGTTGTCTGGGAGAAGAGACCAACCCCCACCTGGCTACAATGCCCCTTCAGGTAGTTGTAGACAGCAATGAGGTCCCCCCTGAGCCTCCTCTTCTCCAGGCTAAACACCCCCAGCTCCCTCAGCCTCTCCTCATAGGGTTTGTGTTCCAGGCCCCTCACCAGCTTTGTTGCCCTTCTCTGGACACCTTCCAGCACCTCAACATCTCTCTTGAATTGAGGGGGCCAGAACTGGACACAGGACTCAAGGTGTGGCCTGACCAGTGTTGAGTACAGGGGAAGAATAACCTGCCTGCCCTCACCTTACTGTATCCAAGGCAGAGGAAAGCTCTCTTGTACAGAAGTCATTAGCAAGTCCAGGTCTTGTTTAATAGATGCACCTCCCCTCCTCTTAACTGTACTTTTTTTTTCATTGTTTTAAAACATGTTAAATATCTAAATACATTATCAGGCCAAGAAAGATGTTCTGTGAATGTCAGGTTTTAATCTGTGACAGATACATTATGCATAATAGCTTCCTTTTAATATTTCATAGTCACATTCATTTAATAATTGATCTGTATCAAATTTGTAATGCTCATCATTCACATGAATGGAAAATATTTTTCATCTCACACTATAGCTCCATCAAAGAAAAAGACCAGAGCTGTGACTGCTGCTCAAGTTGCATTAATCAGGAGCTGGAGCCTGGAGAGCAGCACAGGTGCAGTGCAAGAAGCACATTCCTTTCCTGGGAATGCTCAAGGACAGAAATTGCTCCTACTGAGCGGTGCTCTGACGTATGCTGAGTGCATGTCAGCAAAATGAAGGGCATGTCTCATGATATCTGTTCAACTGTGCTGTCACTGCCAGCTCAAGCATGTCCTTCACCATGTTAACATGCAGAACAGATTGTAGGAAGGTTCTGTCTGCTAATGGTTTCTTCCTGCAACCCAGCTTTTGGTGGCGGCAAAATACAATTGAGCTTGATGAAAGAGAATGTTTGCAGACATGCAATATTTAGCTATGAATGCTCAGGTGATTTCTCTTGGACTAACCCTGCTCTTAATTTAGTCCTGCAAGTGATGCTTTTCACACTCAATCAATCACAACATTTACTTCCTAAGAAGTCCAAGGATTTTTTTTGCCTTTTTTAGCACTCTAATACTATGATATCTCAGCAAACTATTTGTACCTGTGAGGGTCTGTAAGCTAAGTAGTAGCTGGCTGTAGCCAATCTTTCTCCCTCGTCCTATTGGCCACACTGTTCCTGATACAGGCCAAGATGCCATTGGCTCTCTTGGCCACCTGGGCACACTGCTGGCTCACCTTCAGCCTATTCACTACCAGTACCCCCAGGTCCCTTTCTGCCTGGCTGCTCTCCAGCCACTCTGTCCCCAGCCTGTAGGGTTGCTTGGGGTTGTTGTGACCAAAGTGCAGGACCCTGCACTTGGCCTTGTTAAATCTCATGAGGTGACACTGTAAAACCAGGATCAATGTTCCTGCCATAGCAGACAGACAAGTGGACAGATTCTGCCTTGCCCAGCTTGCTGCACCTGTGTTAGGCACTGAATGGGATTGTCTCTCATCCCTACAACTCTGACATGCTTCAGATCTTACCTAGAGAGATTTGAGGCAAGGCCTCTGAAAACAGTGGTGCTTGCTTTAGCAAATTGTGTGTGAAACCATATAAGCTTCTTTCTCTATTTTTAAACTGCATTCTTGTCTGTGTCTGTTACAGGGACACTTTCTAGTCTGAACCCAGCTTTTTCCATTTTTTTTAATTTCAACTGCAAGTTCTTTGGAGCAGGCATTGATTCTTCTCAGGTGAAGGCATGGCACGTCAGGGAATGACTCCCACCTTGTGAAGGAGGCTCATTGCATGATCAGTACAGCCATTTTCAAGCGTAGAAACCCATCTGCCATGGAACATTTGAAAACAAGCACCCTCCATCCTTCTTCCTGGGGAAAGACTGCTGAGAAATGAAGAAAGAAAGGTTCATTGAAGCAGCAAAACTTTCTCTTGTTCTCTGACAGGGCCAAAGCCTTACTGAGAAAATTGTATTACCTTCACATGCATGGTGTGTACATGAAAAGCATCTTCAAAAGGAGACAATATGCATGTTTTTCTCAAGCACCAAAAGCTACCAGTCAGTACCAACAGTGTCTGATCCAAGCAGTACTGGCAGTATCTGCATCTTTTAATTGCCTGGGATATCTTCCACTCCCAGGAATTTCCTTCCATGCTGATCATCTGCTTTTATTTAGTCCTAGTAACCCTGTGTGGCAACTCTGCCTGTTATGTGTAAAACACCAAGAGCATTCTTGCTGTACTTTAAATTGTCTGACAACACAATCAGCAGTGGCCTGAAGAAAGAGTGTGACCAGCTCATAACTCCTGTGTCATCAGCCCTGACCTGGGAACATTACAGGATCACAGGATATTAGAGGTTGGAAGGGACCCAAAGAGATCATCGAGGCCAACTCCCCTGCCAGAGCAGGACCACACAGACTAGTACAGATCACAGAGGAATACATCCAAACAGGCCTTGAAAGTCTTCAGGATAGGAGACTCTACAACCTCCTTGGGGAGCCTGTTCCAGTGCTCTGTGACCCTTCCAGTAAAGAAGTGCTGAGGCAGAACCACTTATGCTGCAACTTACACCCATTGAGGAAGATCTGCAAATAGCATTGGGTGTTCACTGGGATTTAAATACCAAAGATTATAGACATGTTCCAAAAATAGTCTTCTACCAATCCATCTCTTCTCTTTAAACCTATATTTTCACATGGGTTTTGTGTTTGCATTGCTAATCTAAAACCTAGGAAGTGAACAACCTCCAGTGATTAATATGCACAGCTAAATCCTACCCTTTGTGTGTGCAGCACATAGCGCTTCCAGATGGCTTAGATGCATACTTGATGTTTATTCTGTTCTCTAAAAGAATTTGATTGAGTTTAACAAATTATTGCTTAGTGTCTGAATCCAGACAGGAAACAAACAAACACACAACTAAAATGTTTCCAAAAGCTGCATTATTGCTCATAACTGCTATTCGAGGATATTTGTTTTCACCTGCGGTGAAATATTTTGTTGTGTACTCTCCAACAAGTATTTTGGAAAGCAGTACCCAGAACAAAGTGTTCCTGTTCTATGTTTGAACTCCTGACAAAAAGGAAATAGGCAGTAAGAGGTCCTTAAAAACAGAGGAAGCAAAGTTCACCAGCCTGCCTGAATGTGTGCACTCAAATTGGCTTGTTAAGGGTGATAATTTCCCCAAAAGCTTGTCTCTGATTGTTTGTGAGGTCTTCCTGCTGATCTTCAAAGCATCAGTGCTCTATTTAGAACATTATCTGTTTCTGCCTAGCTGTTATGGCATCATTTTCCCTCAGAGAGAGGCAGTTGTCAGCTCTGAGTGGCAGAAGGTTCTGGGTTTTACCATTTCTAAATACATAACTTCATAGAGCAGCTGCTCCACTGCAAATAAATCTATATCAAGTGGCATGAATATTGGATTAAACTACCTGGGAGATTGAACTTCATTGGACCTCAACAGCAACTACATTCTTGCCACTTACAGCTCTAGCTAGTCAAATATCTAACTCCTATGAATTTCAGGGAAAAGCCATGGGAGTCTTTTTCCAAGGCTGGATCTGAAGTCTCGCAGCATCCATAAACCTGTTTTTAAGTGTCTAAGTTACCCAAGAAGAAACTATAAGTCTTAAAGGCATTTAGTCCTTTTACTCTTGGTTTCCAAATGTTGTGATAGCCTGTGAAACCACTAAAAATCTGCTAGAAAAACAGTGGATTAAACAAATTGCTTCAAAACCAATGTCTTTCACCCATGGTGCTGAGTATTTGCAAAAAAGCAATGTCAGATTGACCTCAATTATAAGGTAGCTGCCACTAGATTCAAGGCCTTAGGAAGGATCCTTTTGAAAGGATCACAGAATCACAGACATGTTCAGGTCAGAAAAGACCCCCACCACTCTTGAGATTTATCAAGTCAACTCAGATGGCTTGGAAGATGAAGCTATATTTAGAGCAAAGCAAAATTGACAAGCATGTACACACAACATATTTACAGTCATTTACAATTATATACAAATCAGAAATAATACAGAAATCCAAACTCCCTCCCAGACAAAGGAAACTACTCAGAAAGGGCTCAAAGCTACCCTTTCTTTCTCCCTCTGCCAGCCAGTCAAAAAAAAACAACCAGCAAAATTTATATTGTTATTTGTTCGTGGAGAGATTAGAGTGGAGTGAAGAGGAAGCAAATCGAAGCAGCATCACAGAACTGTGTCCAGTTCTGGGCTCCTCAATTCAAGAGAGATGTTGAGGTACTGGAAGGTGTCCAGAGAAGGGCAACAAAGCTGGTGAGGGGCCTGGAGCATAAACCCTAAGAGGAGAGGCTGAGGGAGCTGGGGGTGTTTAGCCTGGAGAAGAGGAGGCTCAGGGGGGACCTCATTGCTCTCAACAACTACCTGAACAAAGGTTGTAGCCAGGTGGGGGTTGGTCTCTTCTGCCAGGCAACCAGCAACAGAACAAGGGGACACAGTCTCAAGTTGTGCTGGGGGAAGTCTAGGCTGGATGTTAGGAGGAAGTTGTTGGCAGAGAGAGTGATTGGCATTGGAATGGGCTGCGCAGGGAGGTGATGGAGTCACCGTCCCTGGAGGTGTTCAAGCAAAGCCTGGCTGAGGCACTTAGTGCCATGGTCTGGTTGACTGGCTAGGGCTGGGTGCTAGGTTGGACTGGATGACCTTGGAGGTCTCTTCCAACCTGGTTGATTCTATGATTCTATGAATGACTCACTTTTCATTCTTTACTGAAGAGGTTTTGATGCAGAGTGTAGACAAACTAAACCTTGGCAACATCTCCAATCTGGTTGAACCATCATCCTTATCATTGTACACTTCTCACAGAGCACTGCATCTGTTCTGCAAGGGCGCCTGGGAAGGTGAGGTAGTTATTGGGGGGAGTCCCCAGTGGTACCTGTTGTGCTAGGCAGGAATATGTGACTCACAAAGGTATTCTACCATTAGCAAATGGATCTTAGAAATGTCCAGTGAGCAAGCTATTGGTCTGCATGAGTATGTCAAGTATGGGCTGAACAATAAGTCCTCTGTCACAGTGGTCAGCCACAGTGCATGAGAAGCACCATATTCTACAGGCAGATTTTTCAGACTTGATAGAGTAAATCTCTCCTGATGTGCAATTGATTTGTATGCCCAGTCTCAATGAAAGATTTGCACATTATGTAGGAATCTCTCCTGGGATAGGAAGAGAGAGTTACATCTTGCAGGTGCCCAAGGCTACATACGATGGCATCACCTCACACTTTCTCTACTTACATTTGTTACTTTGTACACCAAAGGAGACATCTAAGGGAGGGATTTACTTAAGAAGCTGGAAGAAGAACTTGATTGATTCAAGACCTAGTTCAGCCTTTTAAATATGGGAACTAGGTTCTGATAGGAAAGTGATTCTAACACCAGGAAAAGCTGAAATGTGCTTCTCCTGCCCTCAGAACAGTACCCTGGTAGGCTAGACTCACAAATCTATCCCTTACATCTTTTCACCTATATTCCAAGTCAATGAATTTTGTTCTGTCAACTAGGTGTCTATATATTTCATTGGATAAACAAATTCAAAGGCTGTTCACTAGTGAATTGTACGAGCAAGCACACAAGCAACACTGGAATAAAGGAAAGTTGTATCTTGGATACTGGTAAGGTAAGTTTGAGCTAAACAGAGAAAAAAAGAATGGAATTGGGCCAAAATTAATTACTAGTCATGCTACGGGTAAGTAGCCCATCCTTCAAAAGCAGCTAGGCACAGTAGCAGAAAATGGAAAAGAAGGAGGGATGCACCATCATCAATCCTGGCCAAAATATTTCAGAATTCTGATTAACATAGTTCACTAAGTTGCCAAAATACTCCACAGAAACTGAGAATCATGTTCTACTTTTAGAATGCCAACAGATTAAAGGAATCCCTTCTCCTATATATACAAACTCATGTAGTACTGAAATATTGTTTTTCTTCACAGATTTATTTTTCCAGTATGCATTCACTTGTTGCAGAGATCTGTTCAGCTTGCTGCAGGTAATGTGGTCAAGGCCCCACAGATCAACGTGATCAAGGCGATGCCACATGAACTCCAGATGCTTCAATGTGAATTGTGCCAGAGACCTTTATTGATCATTTTGGCTCTCAATATATACCCTCAGGGCATAAGGCACATGCCTACACATTAGCATAATTAGCCAAGGACAACCCACTCAATCAGCATAAACAACACCTTGCTTTCCTCATTAACAAGGTGTCCGTTATCTATCCTTTCTGAGATAAGGTAGCCAACAGCTGGTGCGAACCAAGGTCAGCATCCACCTCTCATTATCCTTCTTCACTTTGCATTCCCACATTCACTAGACACATAAAAGATTGAATACATACTTCCTTCACACTGTATTTCAGAAACTGTTCCTAAAAAACTCCTGTCATAACCATAAACGAGCTTCAACTGTTTCTGGAGAAAAACCTATCTTTAATGCAACATCAGATATGTACTGTATATATTTAGGTGCTCCTGAGACATGGAACAAAGATACATCTTAAGGAATAGCAAGATTCATGCCCTCAGAAGCACAACGAGTTAGCATTGCACTTACCCATAACTAGACAATTTTGAAGGTACATCTAAGTCAGCCAAAAGAATAAAAAAGCAGATTTGCCTTTCAGAAATTCATAAAGCATAGAGCTTTGAGTTTGTAAAATGCATGCAAGTGATGATTCATTCCAAATGTTTCTTAAGTATCTTTCCCCTTTCTGTCACATTAGTAAATTTTACGAAGACTCAGTGCTTAATTTTGAGTCATTTCTCCAAAAACATTTGCACTGTTTATGTGGTGGGTTAGGAACTTCTCCCACCCTACCCAAAATTACCAAACCAGCTCAGATGGCTTGCAAGTAAGATAAAGCTATATTTACAGCAGAGCAAAATTTACAGCCATATATACACAATATATTGACAAGTACTTACAGTTATACACAATTTAGAAATAATACAGAATTCCAAACTCCCTCCCAGAAAAAGAAAAGAAGCCCACAAGGGGCTTAAAGCTACCCTGTCTCTCCCAGACAGCAAAGCTTACTTGTTAGCTGTTAGCCAAGGTTAGCAGAGAGATCAGCAATAGATGCAACGCTTAGTAGTGAAGAAGGCAAAAGAAAGACAAATTGTTCACATTTTGGCTTTTATCCCTTTTAGCAAACCAATGAATGATACAGACTTTATCATTATTTTCTTTTTAGAACCCATGATCTAATTTCTCTCATAAGGATATTCCAACTAGCCTCAAACCAGCACAGTTGAGGACTTCACCAAGTCTCTGCGAAGTTCAGAGATTCAATCAAAAAGCTAGTGGATTTTTTGGCTCAGCTTATTTAAGTCAATAGAAAGTTCTCAGACCCCTTGAGACAGTGAGTCATGGCCTGCAGGACCCATGGCATCTTTAAGACAATATTGGACTCAGTGATCAAGCTAAAATACTTTATCAATTTTCAGTCCTTGTGTATCATCCAGGCTTTGCTCTGCAGCTACCACGGTAAGACACCACCTTACAGTCCAGAATCCTGCAGTTTTCTCCAATATCAAGGGAGCAAAGCTAAAAAGCAAACGAGCTGAAACACAGTCTACAGAATTGTCTGATTTTGGCTGTGGCTCACTCTAGAAAAAACACTGTTTGCTGATGTAGCATGATAAATCTATTCCTTAACAAGTGCTGTAAGCTAAGAGTAACACAGAGCATAGTATACTTAAACAACTCAGTCTTACAGCAAGTACCAGCCTCCACTTTTCCTACCTTCTGCTTTTGGAAAGAAAACTGGCCAATGTTTCATGCAATTCAAGTGAAAAAGAGCTGCCAAGCATTCATTCTGACATTGGCTGCAAAGCCTCAAATATCTTTGATCGCTAAATGTATGACTCAGATCCTGTACTATAAGGAGGTTGATAGTGTGTGGAAATAACCAGCAGAACTTATGTCAATTTTGGAAGACTGTGTGAATTTCTTGACTTTGATTACTTTGAAAACAGTGATTAGCATAGTCTGTTATTATAAACATTTTGATCTATGTATTCATTTCCTGATTGCATCCTGGATGGAGCCAGGAAATGCTAATGGTTAAGAGAAGTGGCATTTACTAATGGAGCAAATGACTCACTTTTGTGTACAGTACAAACAAGTGAAATTTTGTGTGTTGATCCAAAGCAAAAGTAAACTGAATTTTCTGAGATTCCCTCTTTACTGAATTTTCTTCTCACAAACTCTAAACAATGTGCTGGAGTGATAACCCAGTCCTGAAGTTAAAAAATGTATTATGTTTAGTATCTTATGCTAGTGTGAGAAGGCAAAAAGAACAGGAGGAGTATGTCTGGGACCAGATCATAGAATCATAGAATCAACCAGCTTGGAAGAGACCTCCAAGATCATCCAGACCAACCTAGCACCCAGCCCGCACCCAGCCAACCAGACCATGGCACTAAGTGCCTCATCCAGGCTTTGCTTCAACACCTCCAGAGATGATGACTCCACCACCTCCTTTGGGCAGCCCATTCCAATGCCAATCACTCTCTCTGCCAACAACTTCCTCCTAACATCCAGCCTAGACCTCCCCTGGCACAACTTGAGACTGTGTCCCCTTGTTCTATTGCTGGTTGCCTGGCAGAAGAGACCAACCCCCACCTGGCTACAACCTCCTTTCAGGTAGTTGTAGACAGCAATGAGCTCTGCCCTGAGCCTCCTCTTCTCCAGGCTGCACACCCCCAGCTCCCTCAGCCTCTCCTCTTAGGGTTTGTGTTCCAGGCCCCTCACCAGCTTTGTTGCCCTTCTCTGGACACCTTCCAGCACCTCAACATCTCTCTTGAATTGAGGGGCCCAGAACTGGACACAGGATACACAGGAAGGAGGAGTGAATATCTGTCTGAGACTGTGTGCTTGTCAGGAACAAGAATTTTGTAATGTGTACACATGACATTCAGTACATAAATAAAATCTCAGGTTTTCAATGAAACCTCCTCCAGTTCAAGGGGAGTCTTAAGAGAGAGTTTTAACAGTCTGTCAGAACTAATATTCTATATGTGACCTTAAGTATTCATTGAGGTTGTAGAGACTTCATCTTCTGCATTTATCAAGAATTATTCATGGTGTGGCAGTTTCTGTCATAATTCAGACACATTAACTCAAAATAATGTGGAAAAGAAAAATAAAACCCAGGAGAAAATGACAGCTACAGTGATGGGATGGGGAAAAGTGATAGTTTTAAAGGAACTCACTGTACATTTACAATGTTCCTTCTTAACATCTTATCTTTAAGCTATACTTCAAGATGTCAACATAGCTTGATGTGAAGTGTGTAAATTATTCAATGATGGCATTTTGGAAAGAGTTTTGTTGTTTTTCAAGTCAAGAATAATCTCACAACTCTATGTCTTTCTTGAAAATAATCAAAAGCCCTTTGTGTTCACCAGAGCATTGATCAAAACATGAACTTCACATGACATATCTAGTTTAAAGCACAAATACAAATGACAACTTTACCTAAAATCACATCACTCAACCAGAAGGCAGAGTCAAAGAGTTTTGATTAGACCTGACAAGAGAGCACAAAGCACTTAGTAGGACATTCAGCAAAGAAATGAAAACTTGCTTTGCTTATTGCATCACTCTGCATTTCCTGAGCTGTTCTTTCTTTTTTTGTGAGGTGACAGAGCTAAAGGGAAGGAGACTACAAGATTCTAGATGGAAATTTGTACTTTTAAAATTGCCTGTTTAATTTGCATCATCTGTATTACACCAATATGAAGATATTCCTTATTTTCAGAATACAGTCCCCATAAATCTCTCTAAAAAAATTACTAAAAATACTTTCCTATAAATAAAGTGGTGAAGGAATAAGTGAAAAGAATGGACCTAGTGACTATTATAGCACAGAAAATTAGGTTATGAAAGAGAGGTATTAGGCAATGCTGTAAACCTTAAGAAATAGGTTTAAAAATTATTTGTAACATTGAGTGTACCACTCAAAACCAAGGTCTAGGCACACAAATGCATTTCACTAGGTTCTTATTAACAATTCCAAGCTGTATATTTACAGACTTCTACCTGAGGATATATTCTTTAAACACAAGTCCCAAGTTCTGTCTCAATTGAAGGATCTGTGACTTATGCTTCTCTCCTCTAACAATATCAAAATTATCCTCTATATGTAGCTCTTGGAAGCTGTTGAGTGCTTTGTAATTGCATCCTTTGTGCTGGTATCACGTGGAGGGAGCATCCACAACCTCCTTGGGCAACCTGCTCCAGTGTTTCATCATCCTGTTCTTGACTGTAAAGAACTTCCTAACACCTAGTTTAAATATTCTCTCTTCCAATTTCTGGACTCAATGCATAAGAGAAAAAAAAAAGGAGAGAGAGAGAGAGAGAGTAAAAGAAGAAAGAAAGGGAGAAAGGGAGAAAGAAAGAGAGAAAGAGAGAAAGAAAGAGAGAAAGAGAGAAAGGAAGAAAGGGAGAAAGGGAGAAAGGGAGAAAGGGAGAAAGGGAGAAAGGGAGAAAGGGAGAAAGGGAGAAAGAGAGAAAGAAAGAGAGAAAGAAAGAGAGAAAGAAAGAGAGAAAGAAAGAGAGAAAGAGAGAAAGAAAGAGAGAAAGAAAGAGAGAAAGAAAGAGAGAAAGAAAGAAAGAAAGAAAGAAAGAAAGAAAGAAAGAAAGAAAGAAAGAAAGAAAGAAAGAAAGAAAGAAAGAAAGAAAGGAAGGAAGGAAGGAAGGAAGGAAGGAAGGAAGGAAGGAAGGAAGGAAGGAAGGAAGGAAGGAAGGAAGGAAGGAAGGAAGGAAGGAAGGAAGGAAGGAAGGAAGGAAGGAAGGAAGGAAGGAAGGAAGGAAGAAAGAAAGAGAAAGAAAAAGAGAGGAAAAGAAAAGAAAAGAAAAGAAAAGAAAAGAAAAGAAAAGAAAAGAAAAGAAAAGAAAAGAAAAGAAAAGAAAAGAGAAGAGAAGAGAAGAGAAGAAAAGAAAAGAAAAGAAAAGAAAAGAAAAGAAAAGAAAAGAAAAGAAAAGAAAAGAAAAGAAAAGAAAAGAAAAGAAAAGAAAAGAAAAGAAAAGAAAAGAAAAGAAAAGAAAAGAAAAGAAAAGAAAAGAAAAGAAAAGAAAAGAAAAGAAAAGAAAAGCTCTCTTAAGTCATTGCCTCACTGTGTACCTTGAATGTTTTAATCAGTTGTGGGATTTTTAGACGTTTCTCTACAGAGATGCTCTGCAGAATACTAAAGAGCAAAAAAACTTTAGGGCAGTCTTTTTAACATAGCATTTACAAGGGGATGAGTTCAATAATGTTATTATTAAAACAAAATTTGGATGACAATTGACTAGCTGCACTGGCTATCTTAATCCTTTACATCTGCTTTGAGACCCCTTAAAGGTTCCTGATTTTCCAAAATGACCTTAAGTATCTTTTTTCTCAGAAAAGCTTTCATTAAGGTGTGCTGAGTCAGTCAGCCAAAACTCAGTCAAAGCAATGTGATTACCTTTGGTATTCCCACTTAAATACTAAATGATTAACATTTTTCAATCACAGATACACCAAGGATTCCCAACACTTTATGTTAATCTAAAATATCAGGAAAAAAGATAACTCTTGTCCATTTAGGCATGAAAACATTATTAGGACACCTTAGTTATTGTCTTTACCCTTTGTGCAATCAACTTACTAAGGGACATGTGTTTATAACAGGATGCATCTTTTCAGACAGTACAGCACAAGCTGCACATCATTCTGTCAAAGAGTTCAGGTCCAAAAAGACAGGTGAAAACTGAAGGGGAAGCAATGTGATGAAAAACATGAAGTCAGTCAGTGTGGGAGAATGAGTTCTTTATTTTGTATTCTCTTCTTTCTAACCACAGGGTCAGCGCTTTCTAGAAGCTGAACATTCTACTAAGTATAATGCTGCATAATTCGGTGTAAATCCAGTCAGCTTCATCTGAACATTTCACATATTCTATTTTAAGCACCAATACCTCAATGGTAAATAATAAACACTGTTAGGAAAAGAGCTGAAAGCATTTGTTGTCTGTAGGAGAAAAGGAACTACTCACTGACCTTATGTTCTGCTACAATTCATTAATCGAGGTGCAATTAATTAAAAGGGTATCATGCCTGAGAACTGACAAAGCAATACTTAACAATGGTCTGCTGAGCTGTATTCATTAATCTCAGATCACTGGCTCTGAAGAAATAACCTGAGGAGGTGCTTTTGTTAACAAGATTTTTTTTGCAAGTGATGATCAAGATCATTTCCGTACATGCGAAGGAGATAAGACTAACAAATCTCTTGTGCTTTCAGTGCTGGTTTGTAATCTGTATGAGAGAAAAGTATTTAAACCAAAGGGAAAACAAATCAAACATTCAAATCAGAGACTACAGTTTCTTGCAGGTCTTTAAGGACTCCTTTATTCTTTTGAATCATAGAATCAGCCAGGTTGGAAGAGACCTCCAACATCATCCAGTCCAACCTAGCACCCAGCCCTAGCCAGTCAACCAGACCATGGCACCAAGTGCCTCAGCCAGGCTTTGCTTCAACACCTCCAGGGATGGTGACTCCACCACCTCCCTGGGCAGCCCATTCCAATGCCAATCACTCTCTCGGCCAACAACTTCCTCCTAACATCCAGCCTAGACTTCCCCCAGCACAACTTGAGACTGTGTCCCCTTGTTCCGTTGCTGGTTGCCTGGCAGAAGAGACCAACCCCCACCTGGCTACAACCTCCCTTCAGGTAGAAGACTTTGGGGTATCCAGGACTCCAGGACATTAGCCAACTTTCTGCAGTATCATATTCCACAGAACAGTTTTGAAGGAAGAAGTTGCCTTTGCATATTCACAGGAAGAGGGAAAAGTCTATATTTACCCAACTATGAAAACACAGAAGACACTGGTAACTTGAGTGAGCTACTCAAGGGATTCTGTGCACAGCTTTTGCTGGAGTACACCAAGTGAAGTTTTTAGCTTGAAGTGTAAGCATTGCCTTGCAGTGACATCCTGCCACAAAGCTGCTCTGGTGCAGAGTAGCTGGTAAGCATATGGGCAGAATTTGCCAGCTTCTGTCACTTAGCACTGTTTTATTTCTCAATAAAACTAAACAGAATGTATACATAAAAAACTTCTACTCAGTGGGAAGAAAAAATGTTTTTCAAGAATTGAAACTCTGAAAAGTGAAGTTTTAAACAAACAATCCAAGAATATTTAAATTCTCTCCTCAGGCCTTTGGGTATTGACAAATGCTTTAATATGTGACATTTGCTATTTCACATTTTCTAAAGCCATCAGACTAATGTAGTAGAAAGTACACGTGAATCATCTGCTGTTCTAAGCTGAGAGAGTATATCCAGCCATCTCTGGGGACACTGATTGGTTTTAGCATAAACCAGTTCACACTGAACTTGAAACTAATGTTATTCCCCATTGTATTGCTTCATCGCTTATGGGTCTCTATAATGCTTCTGTAAGTGAAGGAAGACATCATTAGAATAAAAGCTGTGACCATTTGAAAGGATGATTCTAAGATGATGAATGAGAATTTCCCTGTGGCAAAAAAAAAAAAAAAAGTAGTGACAGAATAAGTATCATCATGGGCCTTAGGTGGCTGAAGAAGGCAGTGAAATGGAAGATTTATGTTTCTTGCAGTTGGAAATATTGCTCAGAAACTTGGGGGATTTCACTACACTTAAACTTCAGGCAATGGCACATATTTAAGTGTACTCAACCTGTAGAATTCCAAGACCATCAAAATGTGGCCATTGTAAAAGCTCCTGGCTTTGATTTCAGTAGAAGCTCTTAAGTCCTCAACACTGCTGAAAACACAACCACTTTGATTCAGACATCCAACATTTTGTTCAACAGCCTATATTTCAGTGTGAACTTTTTCTCCTATGTTCATAGTCCCATTTGGGAACTGATGTTCTCAACACATTTGCTGTGTTGAAAACAGGCAGTTTCCAGAAGGGACACAAAAGAACAGATGCAATAATGGATGGCATCTCTGTACAGGAAGATAGGGATGGAATGTGATGCATGCTTTCCTGGCACGCAGAATAATAGGAGGAAATCAGACCTGCCAAAGAAAAGGGACAGACAGAAAATGAGCTTGACTCTTTTGGCTGCATTAGAAAGGATAAACAACTCTGAGCAGCCAGAAAATTATCAAAGAACAGCCTGAATGTCCAGAGCTTGTTCTAAGCCAATGCTCTACTATGGAGAGGCAGCCACAGGAAGCTGCCACCAATATGAGACAGGAACAGGGAGCAGCACACTGTTCCTTGCAACATGTTACTTAGCAAGTACAGGCACAACTGTACCCCTGCAGTACACTTTGAATAGCTTTCCATGTGTCTGTTCTTTCAAATAGCTTAGCAACAGTAGGAGACATTTTCTAGCTTTGAGAAGCAGCTAGAGGAGATGAGAGAAGGTGATCTGACTACTTAATCAAAAATCGTGGCCAACAGCAGGTAGACTTGAATCCCATTTCCACATCTGAGTTTGTCCTTGTGTTTAGGCTTACAAAGAATCATAGAATCACAGAATCATAGAATCAAGCACGTTGGAAGAGACCTCCAAGATCAGCCAGTCCAACCTAGCACCCAGCCCTAGCCACTCAACTAGACCATGGCACTAAGTGCCTCATCCAGGCTTTTCTTCAACACCTCCAGTGATGGTGACTCCACCACCTCCCTGGGCAGCCCATTCCAATGCCAATCACTCTCTCTGCCAACAACTTCCTCCTAACATCCAGCCTAGACCTACCCTGGCACAACTTGAGGCTGTGTCCCCTTGTTCTATTGCTGGTTGCCCGGGAGAAGAAGCCAACCCCCACCTGGCTACAATGTCCCTTCAGGTAGTTGTGCATTCTCTGTCCCAAGTGGTTTGAGTCCATATTGTCCACAATACTTGGAAGAAAAGAAGACAATTATCAATACATAGTTTGGCACAGCTCTTTTCCTGCCTGTAATGTCAGCTGACCTACTCTAGATTTTATCTAGCTAGAAAAGTTCAGCCAAGTGGATGAAATGAGTCATGATGCAAGCAGAAGCTCATGCCTTGAGCTTACACGTTAGCATAGATTCTGCTTTCTCCTGTTGACATAGTCTGTGGGAAAGGTTTACATGAATGTGAAGTGCTGGAACAGCAATTTCAGGAATTGCTCACGGATGCTGTATTTTAGTGATGGATTCATAATTGAAGTACAGAAGAAAAATGCTCAAGCTGAAAAAAAATCATTGGCAGGGAGTATAAAGTGGAAATCTCAGTATGCAATTTCATGGCTGCAAAACACTCCATCTACTCTAAACAGGCAGTGAATGTGTGGCATCGTTGATCAACATTCAAGATATAAATCACCATTCTGATGTATATGCCAATTGATTACATTTATTAGGTGCATATTAGGTGCAACTCATTCCAGAGAAGAAGCTGATTGTTAGTCAAGTTTGTGATATATTTGCCAGTCCTCTTGTATTGGAAATATCATCATCAGAAAATGTGCATAAACTGGAAGACAAACCCTATGAGGAGAGGCTGAGGGCACTGGGGTTGTTTAGCCTGGAGAAGAGGAGGCTCAGGGGGGACCTCATTGCTGTCTACAACTACCTGAAGGGAGCTTATAGCCAGGTGGGGGTTGGTCTCTTCTCCCAGGCAAGCAGCAAGAGAACAAGGGGACACAGTCTCAAGTTGTGCAGGGGGAAGTCTAGGCTGGATGTTAGGAGGAAGTTGTTGTCAGAGAGAGTGATTGGCATTGGAATGGGCTGCCCAGGGAGGTGGTGGAGTCACCATCCCTGGAGGTGTTCAAGAAAAGACTGTCTGGGTACTAGGTTGGACTGGATGATCTTGGAGGTCTCTTCCAACCTGGTTGATTCTATGATTCTATGATAGTTAAAGATTACTATGTAATATGGCATGCTATGTCAGATGGCATTTGATATTTTATCACACACCATATTTTAGAGAAAACTTTACATTCTTCACCTTCAACCTTGCAGTTAACTTCATACTTGATAAAGAAAACTCTATATTGAGATTACAGAGATTCTCTTGCTGAAATATATGAAATAACTCTTGTGCACTCCTTAAACATACACTTTTGTAACAACTATTTTAATCCACTAGTGAGTATCTCCCATTCATAAGGTCCTGCAACCATCTGTGCCATGAAACAAAACATCAAGGTCACACTCAGTGTTTCTTCATACAGTTTTGGACAGCTCGGATCACGTGAGATGTTTTAACAATATAGCAACACTTGGTGGAGCAATACTGCAGCCTGCCATGTGAAGAGTATACCTAGAATAACTTTACAGCAATTCCAACATCATCTACAGCAATACCAATTCCTGTACATAGTTCAGAGCTATGGCTTCCTTTCTTTTGAGGTGCTGGAAGCCCCATTGTTGGAGGTCTTTAAGGCCAGGCTGGATGGGGCTCTGATAAATCCCATCTAGTGCAAGGTGTCCTTGCTGATTCTGGAGATGATCCTTGAGGTCCCTTCCAGCCCTGACAATTCTAAGATTCTATGGTTCATGGTAAGTCTTAGAGAACTGTAAAGTATTACCAAAAATGTTACTGCCTCACATCAGTTTAAGCAGCCAAGTCAATGTGGTTTGTGCTTGTGCATGATGATTATATCTTACATTTTCCATTTAAGTTATTGAAGTCATACTTACTAGGGGGGGAAAATACTATGGATTATTCTTCTTGGGTATGTGAAAACCATGATTGATGACATGGCTCCAAGGGATAAGCCTCAATGACATCTGCAGCACAGCTATGAAGTTACTAAAACCCAAAACCTGTGAATTGAGAATGAAGCCCTTAAAAATGACTGCTGACAAACCCAGTGAGAGAGATTTATCTATTGCCTACTTCAAGAGTGCCCATTGTGGAGTGAATGGCTTGTCTCATTCATTATGCTACTGTGACATGAAAATGGAATTCTCCTCCACACCTCACTCCTTTTCTCTCTCCCTCTCTCTCTCCCTCTCTCTCTGGTTTTTTGGGGGTTTTTTTTTGGTCTCCACTGAGTGTCAGAGCCTCCCTTCCAGAGAAAATAACAAGCATGAATCATGTAGCCACTGAACTTTCAGAGATCCTAGCCCTTCTTTCTCTTAATGTTTCAGGAAAACAGGATCTCTTTAACTTCCATCAAAAGATATATCAACTTATCAAAAGTAGTATTTAGCAAGACTGTTACATGACTGTAAAGTCAAATCCACTTTTCAGTCTAATTATCTGCATTCTTAGTGCCTTTATCCCTGCCAAGTTTTTATGCTAACTCATTGAAGGTTGGTATCTCCAGTGTTAAATACCCAAACACTACACAGTTCACAGTGGCTGGTCTTCTCTCAAGTGTGTTGTTATAAAATGTAGCCAAGGAAAGCTTACTTTCCTTGTTTGAGTTAGAATAGGACTAATTCTGTTCAGTGATTGTACTTTTCAGCTCAGCTTCCTCTGTGTAACTGAATTTAACAACATGTTTTCACAGACTGTGTCTGCCTCTGGTAATGATATTGCTCAATACTTCTAGGTAGTAGCAAGGCCTGGTATGCAGACCAAGACCACTGCTAAATCTTTGTACAGCATTGGGGGTGCAGAAAGTAGAAAGCCACACCTGCAGGAAGAACTTGACAGGCTTGGTGACCGTAAACCCACTTGGATGCATTCCTGTGTGAACTGCCCTGGATGACCCTACTTTGTCAGGGATGCTGGACTCGATCTCTGGAGGTCACTTGCAACCTCTGAAAGTTCTGTTATTCTCTTCTGTGATCTAGTACAGCAACCTTCTCAAAATAGAGTCAGCTCTGAGGTCCATGGTTTCAGCAACAGGCACCTTGAACTGGCTCAGAATGCTATCCACCACATGGTATGGAAACACACTCAAAGCACAGCACCTGGCACAACATACCTCCTAGGCAGAAGAAGGTATAAATGTTGGCTTCCTCTTGTTCTTGTAACTGGGAGTTACGAGCATCCAATGATAGTAACTGTCTTTCTGTCCACTAAAGATGTTATTTGTCCTGAATTATAAATATGTCCTTTTTCTGAGAAAAAAAAATGTACAATCCAATAAAGGAGATAAAATAAAAACTAGAGATGCATGAGGCTGAAATGCAAAATGAGAAGCCAGGCAGTCAATGTTTTAAGACTCCTTTAAGAAGGTAACTATTACAATATTGAAAAATGATTCCTTATAAAACCAGCTTTATTGGGGAAAGGAGGGAGAATGGGTGAATGAAGAGCATGTACTCCAGGATTATGAAACAGATGGATGGAGCAGAAAGATTATCTTGCCAGCAAATATGCAAAACAGAATCTCAAATATCTTTCTAACAAGTATTGTATTTTATTTAAAACAATATGTGAGAAGCACTGAGTGTGTCATTACCTAGCAGGCATGCTGGTTGGTATGGTACATTAATGTTAAATCATTTAGTGTATGTTTGCTAGGAGACAGGGTAATTTTGAATTTAGCACTGTAAAATCAGTCAGGTTGTAGGGAGCTCCTCTAAGCTGCTCACATCTCTAAAAAAGTCCAGGCTGGCATCCTGCTTATCACTGTATCCATTATCACAGTATCACAGTATCACAGTATCATCAGGGTTGGAAGAGACCTCACAGATCATCAAGTCCAACCCTTTACCACAGAGCTCGAGGCTAGACCATGGCACCAAGTGCCACGTCCAACCTTGCCTTGAACTGCCCCAGGGACGGCGACTCCACCACCTCCCTGGGCAGCCCATTCCAGTGTCCAATGACTCTCTCAGTGAAGAACTTTCTTCTGTTTTGTTACATAATTAATAAGAGAATAAATAATTGCATGAATAATACTTTTAAATGTGCCCTTATTTGGTGGTAAATCTAGAGCACTAAAAATGACTCATCAGAGAATCACTTCCTGATTTACTCTTTGTGGTGGAGTTTCATTTCCCGCATGCTGCCTGCAGTTCCTTCAGACCTCGCTGCTGGCATTAGAATTTGATGTTAAATAATTCATGTTTTCCATCTAGCTGTGTTTAAAGTTTACTAATAATTTTGGCCTGAGTATATGAAGTGAAATCATTGATTATCCCATTGAGTCATGCAGGACAATGAGATCTCACATCATAAGCAGCCAGTCACCCAGTCTGATGCTATGGAGTTTTATAAAGCTGTACCAGGCTTCCCACTCTTTCTGACTCTGCCTTGTACAATGGCTTCTTTGGTAGCTCAATCACTCCTTGATTATTTTACAGAATCTAGCACAAGCCTCCAGATTGTTGAGCAGGAGGTCTCTATCGGATCACCTACCATGACTGCTTCAAAAAATGTGCTTCCCATTTCTTTCAAAGTCCTCTTCTTAAAGGCAGATTGCACTTTTATCATGACACCGTTACAATCACACCAAATTGTCAGAGTCCTTGGAGGTCATGTTCTGCATTTTACCCCTCTTTTTTCTAGTATCGTACTAAGAATCAATTGCCAGGTAGCCACGAGACCCTTTGTGTCCTTTTTGCCATGGCTTATTGAGTCCCACAAGACTTTCCCTATTTATTCCCAGGTGTCAATCTCAAAGCACTCGCTGGAACCCATGGTCTCAGCACTGTAATAGTAATCTTTAAAGGGTATTACCCTCATACTTCACCCCTCTCTTGGAGAGGATACGCAAGGGGAGCTTCAATATCACACCTTCCTCTTTAGTTACGCTCTGCCCCATCTCGTCCCTGGCTGCTCACCTCTCCGCATGTCCATTGCAACAGTTCAGATTCTGTCTTATTCCTGCAGTGCCGCACACTGGGTCCCAGTCACAGTCCCACTGTGCCATCTCCAGCCAGGGCTCCTTCACCAACAGTGGTCATCCCCTCACTGCAAGTTCATCTTCAGGATCGCGTTGCAGGTCACCACTTGCACATGGACTAGTATGGACTCCACACGATTCAATGTGCATCCAACTGGAGACCTCTATTGCTGGTTTTACATCTGTGTATATAATCTTGAGCACAGAGGACATGCTTACATATTGGGATAATCTAGGTGAGTACAGCCCAGTCTTCTACATGCATCACATCTTGTTTTTCCTCTGGGTCAGATGTCCCATTATCTTTCATCCCCTGTGGGAGACATCCTGAAGCTGTGGGAATGAAAGTCAAATGCTTATACACTGCTCACTGTTAATCCCCCTTACGTTGAATTCCCACAGTTGCCTAAAGCTAAATTTCAATGCCTGCTGTGAGCTTATTTCAAGACACACTACCTTAAAATGAGACAAGCTTCTCTTAACATTTAATTCATCTGGCTGGCATGTGTCAAGGGAAACATGTCATGTTTACATATGGCTTTGTGTTGTAAGGTATTACCTGTCATGTGATGTAGTTGTAAGTTTCCTCAGGGCCTGAAAAGTGAAGAAAAATAATTCAGTTTTCCAGAATTTCCACAAAGTAAAGGTGCAATAATCTTGAAATTCTAACCATACTGTTTTGATATTTCTTCCAGCTTATTAGAAGCAGGTATTCTGTTCTTTAAGATAACAAGTGTTACAAAGAGGACATACAAATGCTGACCCAGAATTCTTGCCAATCAGACCACATCAAAACTGGTTTGCTTAACTTGGTTTCATTGTGTTTTACCCCCTTTGTAATAAAGACAGTAATTTTGGTGTTGCAAATGCTGGAATTTTCTACATATAATTCATGATTTAGAGCACTTTTGTCAAACCAGTTTTGTCAACCCATTTCTCAAGTTTCTTGTTTAATTGGTTGAGAGCAGAAGAATACAAGCCTTGAACAAAGGATAGTGGCTTTGGCTATCCATCTACATCAGGTCTGAAACAGAAATATGCACCTTCCCAGCCTTCTGTGCAGGCCATTAGAGCACTTTGTATAGTGATGCTGATCAAATTTGCATTCATAACCAGGTTTCTTCGTAGAGTAGATAGTCACATAGGGCCAAAGAAAGGGCAGGCTGAGGGTTATGAGGTTCATCTAAGAGTGAGAGAGCCAAGTGTCTTCTGATTTGAATTAGCAGTTAA
The DNA here is from genome assembly GCF_015220805.1 of Pogoniulus pusillus. Taxonomy (NCBI): domain Eukaryota; kingdom Metazoa; phylum Chordata; class Aves; order Piciformes; family Lybiidae; genus Pogoniulus; species Pogoniulus pusillus. The sequence continues at coordinate 21,367,719 of NC_087281.1, read as the reverse complement.
TTACTGCCCACTTCAGGCAAAATGGCAGGGCCTAGGTTCAGTTGCTAGGAAAAAAACTAGTTGCTAGCAAATACCCAGATACTACAGCACCAGGTCAGTAAGATTTGATGCGAGCATGTTGGTTCCCCTCCTCTTCTCCCATCAGGGAAGATATCAACAACAAAGCTGGAAGGTGCCATGCTATGTAAAGCATGCTTGTCCTGCAAAACTGCAGAGCAGCACCAGCACACAACAACATAAATACAACATGAATGAAAGCCAGAGGGGTTTAAATCAAAGATTCACCACAAAAAAAACCATACATAGCTATATTTTTATGTTGCATTTCCAATGTAAAATTCAGTACAGATTTTAAGTGGAATAATTGAATTATATGCAAAGGAATAATTTGCTAAGGACTAATTTGCTAACAAATATTTCTTCCAGTCAGCACACGGGATGAATGTGTGTGAACTATCTGTCCACTTACATATTATTAAATCTGAATCAATTTTAGTAGCTTAATATTACACAAGTCCTTTGGGATAGAAGTACTGGCTGGCCCCTGAAAAACAGGGACTTGAAACCTCTGAAAGTAAGGCTTATGAAGTATCAAAAAAAAAAGAAGCAGCCTGAGATGTTTAAGAGTTTTATAATGTAAGTGCCAGTTTCAGACTGATTTGTTATTTTATAGCCTGCTTCATGATATCCTGTTATTCACAGCAGAGTACCTCAAGGACCTTTCAGTTCAGAGGCATGCAGAAGCTAGAGACTAGAAAAATTCAAGGGCAAGGGCAAGATCAGTGAAGGGAGGGGTGTGGCATTATAGCATTCCCTGGAATTTTACAGCTGTTATGTGTAGCCCAGTTCAACAAGGACAGTTTTGCCAGAGTAGCTGCTGTGTGCCCTTTGCTAGCATTGAGTTAGGTCTTGTTAATTTTCTTCCACATTTTATAATAGAGAAATTTAAACTATAAAGAAACATATTTTCAAAGGTGCTAGGCACATCTAATCCAGCTAAAATTAATGACACTTCTGCAAATCAGACTGTAAATGGTAAGTCTGAAGTCATAACTGCTTACTGTACTGGGAGGAAGAGAAGACAGAGCTCTTGTTCCCTAATTTTTGCTTTAACCATCAGTTCTCACCCTGATAATGACAGCCCTTTTTATTTTGCTGGGAAAATGGGAAGATTTGGTTTGTGAAACCATGTTAATACATGATTCGAGGCCTCTTTGATCACCTCCTTAGCTCTCCTTTGGCAGAGAAACAGTTTTCACAATTCTTCCATGAGATAGACTCATAAAGCACACATTTATTAGGGGCAGTCCCTAAAATCGTTAGCCAGATAGCATTACATTGTGCCCCCATTATGTCTGCCTCATCTACTTTTTTGTCTTGTCTGTCAGCAATTAGCAGCTAAGCCAAGTGTATTTTCTCCAGCTCAATTCACAGTAACATAGGTCTTTAAACATTTACAGAGGGAGCATGCAAGGTGTTCGTCTACTACAGTGACAAATGTGGCATTAACTAATTAGAAGATTATTTCTCAGCTATGTGGCCAGCCCTAGCCCATGCTGCTAATATGAATTTTGCCTTCTGAAGAGTTTAGATGGAAAAAGTCAGGACTGGTAAAGCCTCTGTGGCATGACCTACCCATGCAGAACTTCTGTTGATTCTGAAGTGTCCCAACAGCAAGGAAGAGAGTATTGCTGGAGAGGAAGGTAAAAGTCAGTCATAAACAACTGATGTTTAGGGACCATATAAATAAGCTAAAGAACTTCAGGTCAAAATAACGAGGCAAAGTAATGCAATAGAATATCAGATAGCTAATATTCTGGAGGAACCACATCAGTTGTGTTCACTTGAGTTAGCACTTTGTAATAACACAAACTCAAACACTTGAAAATAGTGAGTCAAAACAATTGATCCTAGCTGCAACAAAAAAATAGTGTTTCTGCTCTAGGCTTATTTAGCACAGGTCTCAATTTGGAAGTGATAAAAAGAAGCCTTCAAATTAAAGAAAAAGTGCAGGAAAAGTGATGATCTGTAGGCAGTGCAACATCCATGGCTTCTAGGTTTCTATTTGATCTGATCACAGAATCACAGGATGTTAGAGATTGGAAGAGACCTCCAGAGATCATCAAGTCCAACCTCCCTGCCAAAGCAGGATCCCTCCCTCAATAATTCATTATAAACCTGATCCAGAGAGACTAAATTCACTACAGCTCAGAATTTGGAAAGTCAAATATATATATATAAATATATATATATATATATACATATATTAAACTAACTACAACAGTATAGACAGAATAAACTATTAGAGAACACAGTAACCTTAGAGAAGATAAGGATGGCATCAAGAAGTGGCAAAGCAGTAAGCAGCAGCCAAAACAGCAGTGGGGTAAGATAGCAGCAGGCACAGCAGAAGCAGCAGGAGCAGTGAAGGGGAAAATACAAGAAGGGGGAAATACAGGCTATGCTTCCAGACATAAAGCTTTTGGTGCTCCAATGAAATTACATTAACTTATCCATTGTTGACATTCTATAGCCAGTCCCTGGAATGTTCACCTCTCCATTCAGAGACTCTTCTGTGATGGTTTGGGTGTTCCCCTCCCCCACCCCCCCACCCCCCCACCCCCCCCCCCCCCCCCACTTTGGAAAAGAAAAAGGAAAAGGAAAAAGAAAAAGAAAAAGAAAAAGAAAAAGAAAAAGAAAAAGAAAAAGAAAAAGAAAAAGGAAAAGGAAAAGGAAAAGGAAAAGGAAAAGGAAAAGGAAAAGGAAAAGGAAAAGGAAAAGGAAAAGGAAAAGGAAAAGAGAAAAAGAAAAAGAAAAAGAAAAAGAAAAAGAAAAAGAAAAAGAAAAAGAAAAAGAAAAAGAAAAAGAAAAAGAAAAAGAAAAAGAAAAAGAAAAAGAAAAATGAAAATGAAAAAACAAGAGTTGTCAAAGGGATACACCCTGCTCATAAATAAACTTTGGGAATGTGGAGACACTTTCTAGTCACAAGTGGAAAAGTAAAACCAGCTTCCCTGTAGAATTATAGAATCAGCCAGGCTGGAAGAGACCTCCAAGATCATCCAGTCCAACCTAGCACCCAGCCCTAGCCAATCAACCAGACCATGGCACTAAGTGCCTCATCCAGGCTTTGCTTGAACACCTCCAGGGATGGTGCCTCCACCACCTCCCTGGGCAGCCCATTCCAATGCCAATCACTCTCTCAGCCAACAACTTCCTCCTAACATCCAGCCTAGACCTCCCCTGGCACAACTTGAGACTGTGTCCCCTTGTTCTCTTGCTGGTTGCCTGGCAGAAGAGACCAACCCCACCTGGCTACAACCTCCCTTCAGGTAGTTGTAGGCAGCAATGAGGTCACCCCTGAGCCTCCTCTTCTCCAGGCTGCACACCCTCAGCTCCCTCAGCCTCTCCTCATAGGCTTTGTGTTCCAGACCTTTCACCAGCTTTGTCACCCTTCTCTGGACACCTTCCAGCACCAAGACATAAAAGCTGACGGTTTTGAATTATTACATCACTTCTAACAGCAGTGGGAGAAGATGAAGAAATGTCCTCTAGCTTTTCTATTCCTGAATTTCCTAATGTTGCTGATACTGTGCAGTTTTACTGTTATTTTGCTTTACACTTATCTTCATCACTTACTCAGTGTGGAACAAACTGAGAAAAATACCTGCCACTTTAATATACTGCATAACTAGCCTATAAATGGAATTCTTTGACATGGTAAGGCAAATGACTTCTCAAGGGTCAGAACTATAGGCACTGATGAAAATAATGAGCACAGCCAGAGACAATGTAGGAAAACAAGGAAGCAGGTAAAGCAATATGAAAAAAGTCAGTAGATTGAACACCAACCTTCTTGTGTAAGTTCACAAGCCAGCTACTAATTGCTCATTATGGGAAGGTAGTTCATCGTTACCTAGCATTTCTTGCATCTTCTTCAGAAGCAGGTAATTCAGCTCAGTTTCTAGCAAAAGGGTAAGTTTTACTAAGGCAAAGGGTAATGTTTTATATAATTCAGTGAAATTACTTGGTAGAGCACATTTTAGCAGTTTCTCCATCACCTTTGTTGTGATTTGGGAGTTTCCCACTATCATCTTTATTGATGATTTAGACGAGGGGATTGAGTCCAGCATCAGTAAGTTTACAGATGACACCAGGCTAGGAGCAGGTGTTGATCTTTTGGAAGGTAGGAGAGCCCTACAGGGGGACCTGGACAGGCTGGATGGGTGGGCAGAAGCCAATGAGATGAGACTGAACAAGGCCAAGTGCAGGGTTTTTCACTTTGGCCACAACAACCCCAAGCAGCACTACAGGCTGGGGACAGAGTGGCTGGAAAGCAGCCAGGAAGAAAGGGACCTGGGGGTACTGGTAGATAGTAGCTGAAGATGAGGCAGCAGTGTGCCCAGGTGGCCAAGAGAGCCAATGGCATCCTGGCCTGCATCAGGAACAGTGTGGCCAGTAGGATGAGGGAGGTTATTCTGCCCCTGTACTCAACACTGGTCAGGCCACACCTTGAGTGCTGTGTCCAGTTCTGGGCCCCTCAATTCAAGAGATGTTGAGGTGCTGGAAGGTGTCCAGAGAAGGGCAACAAAGCTGGTGAGGGGCCTGGAACACAAACCCTCTGGGGAGAGGCTGAGGGAGCTGGGGGTGTGCAGCCTGCAGAAGAGGAGGCTCAGGGATGACCTCATTGCTGTCTACAACTACCTTAAGGGAGGTTGTAGCCAGGTGGGGGTTGGTCTCTTCTCCCAGACAACCAGCAATAGAACAAGGGGACACAGTCTCAAGCTGTGCCAGGGGAAGTCTAGGCTGGATGTTAGGAGGAAATTGTTGGCTGAGAGAGTGATTGGCATTGGAATGGGCTGCCCAGGGAGGTGGTGGAGTCACCATCCCTGGAGGTGTTGAAGCAAAGCCTGGCTGAGGCACTTAGTGCCATGGTCTAGTTGACTGGCTAGGGCTGGGTGCTAGGTTGGCCTGGATGATCTTGGAGGTCTCTTCCAACCTCCTTGATTCTATGAATCTATGATTCTAAATGTGTACTTCAGCCAGCACTTGTTGTTTGTTGTTTTTTTTCTTTAGTGTTTGGGATTTTGTTCGGTGTTTTGCTTGTTTGTGTTTTGTGTCTTGTTTAAGTACCATTTCTTGTCAGATTTTACGAATAAATGTCATCTCTGGGTAGGTTTCATACCAAGGGAAGTAGTAGTTGATGCATGAAAGACTGAAACAGGTTAGACTGATGATGAGAACCAGGCAGTGATGAGCAGCTCACGAAAGGAAACCATGTAAGTGGCATAAATGTTGAAACCTGAAGGCTGGAGCAGAAGAAAAATGAGCCTGAAAATGAAACCTGGCTTCAGAGTGGAACATAAATGCACAGCAGACTAAACCAAAGCCTATACAGCCATCTTCCTGAAGTAAGAATCACTGAGAGTGATGATCATGGGTCAGACCTGGCTGCCTGGGGGCTACTCAGGGGTTATAATGCTGCGCTCTTGTCACCACCTAAAGATTTTTCACTAGCAGAACAACAGGCAAATCATCTGATCTTTTAGACTCATTCAGATCATTATTTGATCTCACTATTTGACTATTCATGTCCAGAACTGCTTCAGCAGATCAAACCCCAGCATTTCCTGAACTAATCATTGGTTGTTAAAATAAGAACCACAGTTTAGCACTTACTATTGCATACCTAATTTGACAGTTTATTAGATTTAAGAACATATGAAAGCACAGATGAAAGGATGGATGTTGAATTGTTTAACAGAATTGCTGTTGTGCAAAGACTGCAGGGATGCTATTCACCAGTGATCCCAAGAGTTTCTTCCCTCTCACTTTCAGAAGTGATAGCTAACGGTTTTACAGGGCACTTTTCCTTCCAGGAGCTCTCCAGACTGGTTTTGGCAAATGTGGAAATTCATACTTAAGGCACAGATTTAAGAGCAAATCAAAATACTCTTAAAGAATCTGAGACTCCTGGCTGTAAAATGAATGCCTAATCTTTAAAGTCAGCAGGAGAAGCTTCAAAAACAGCACGAAAATGCAAGAGGTAAATTCTTCAAGAGTGAAATTTGTCACTGCTGAAAGTACCTATGAATCACATCAGCTCTTCAACTGCTGTTAAGTCTGACCTCAGTGATGCACAGGCTGTGGGCCAGCAGTCTGCATGGGAAAATATCACACTTGCTTGTGAAGAGCCAGCCTGAAGACTGAAGGCTAACTCTTCTGTTTTCACAAGCACAGTCTAATTGGGCATGACAAATAGCATAAATGTAACTGCCCTCACATTTCTGTAGATAATGAAGTTAAATTCTCATTTGATATTGTTCTACTTCTAAAATTTTAATGAAGCATTATGATAAGAACTAATTTTCTCTGTTTAATCTAATCTGGACATAACAGGCTCGGAACAACACAATCACTGTGCTATGCCACATATAGAAAATTACTGAGCTCCAAAGTAGGGAAATCAAATATTTCCAAGGGCAAAAAAAAATGTACTGTGGCTATAATTCCTGTTTTGACTGATAAGAAACTCCCAGTACCATTAACAAATTAGTCAGCATTGCAGTACTTAAGGTGGCAGGGGAAAAAATAGAAATAAACAAATAATTTTATATAGTATCTAAATAACATGTTGTTTAGAATCACAGAATCAACCAGGTTGGAAGAGGCCTCCAAGATCATCCAGTCCAACCTAGCACCCAGCCCTAGCCAGGCATCTAGACTATGGCACTAAGTGCCTCATCCAGGCTTTTCTTGAACACCTCCAGGGATGGTGACTCCACCACCTCCCTGGGCAGCCCATTCCAATGCCAATCACTCTCTCTTGTGAGATATATGCAATCCTTGATTGTAAATATAAAGTCTAAACTATAAAGATCTGAAGCTAGAAATAAGCATGAGTAAACATGCTTATCTCACAGAGAGAGTGATTGGCATTGGAATGGGCTGCCCAGGGAGGTGGTGGAGTCACCATCCCTGGAGGTGTTCAAGCAAAGCCTGGATGAGGCACTTAGTGCCATGGTCTAATTGACTGGCTAGGGCTGGGTGCTAGGTTGGACTGGATGATCTTGGAGGTCTCTTCCAACCTGGTTGATTCTGTGATTCTATAATAGTCAAAGTCTGAGAAACTGAAACAGCAAAGTGTATATATAGACTCACGGAAGATACTGATGGGTATTTACTCTCTGTCAAATTAGTTACCAAAGGTATTTGACCTCTTGGGAGTTGATAAATGCACTGGACCAAACATAGACTAAAAGATTCAAGATGAAGTGTCAGATATGGCCAACACTTTTGCTGCATACCTCAGGGCCTCAATCTGCAGACACAGCACCCTGCCTGTGCCTCAACCTGAAGCTAACGATCCTGTTTTCTTTTCTACTCCATCATTTTTTGATCCTCAGTGACATCTACTTTTACAGATAGTGTGATAAGGTTTCTGGCATGTCATTGTTTATTCTGAAGAGGTCTGAAGACCGAAAAATAAGAAGAAAAGAAGTAGCAACAGCCCAGCACAGTAAGCAAACAGCATCCTGACTGAAAAGAACAGCCCACAAAGCACATTGTTAGATCTGATAGTAAGCACAACGGAATGGCACACAGGAGGGAGAGGAGAGACTCACTGCAGCATTATATACGTTGTGCTAATGACTTCACTACCCAACGCTCTCAGCTTTATGACTGTTTATTGCCTCTGGGAAGAGTGTCAAGAAGTCAGTATCCTCTCTGGCAGGGAACAAAACCCCTCTTCCAAGATATGTCCAAGATATGCAGACTTGTAAGGAAAAAGGTCTCACTGCTCACATTGTGCACATTGTTTCTGAAGATACTCTCTCCAGTGTTTTGTGTCTGACTTACAAGGGCTTGAAACAGCAAGAAGAAGCAAAGGAAAAGAAGTATAAATCCCCATAACCCCAAATCTATGATTGTAGACATTGCAATAAAGGCAAAACCAGCAGAGGCTTTACAGAGGAGCTGCCTGAGAGGCTTGCCAATTTGCAGCCTTTGAAGATTGTGAGAGAGCAAAGGTGGCTTTGGCCACTGTTTGTTGAGGTGTGTGAGATTATCTTCTGAGCAAATTCCCACAGAGGAGGGTCGCAGGAAATATGTGATTAATGGTTATCATGCAGCCTGCAAATAAAACTGGGGTTTCTGGGCAGATAGAGAACTATACTTTTTGCATCTTCTCCCAATGAAAATACACTCCAGGAAATGTATACATTCTTCAACACCCAGCTGCTTGGGTTTTTTTTGCCCCAGGTGTGGTATGTATGATGAGTAAATGCAGCAGCAGCCAATATTGATACCATTACAGGATTTTAAGCCTCAGAGAGCATACTTGGTTCTGGCACAAGCAGCATCCATTCTCACTCTCTCAAGCATTGGAGGAGGCAACAACAAAGTGAACAAAGACAAAACAGAAGGAACAGGGGTTACAAATCAACATCTGGAAAGTTGTTCCTCAGTTTTGATACCTTCACAGTGGAGATGTTTATATGCTGGCCAGGGAAGATGTTCAAATTAATTCTTTTCATGCTACCTCGGCTGACATCTGCAATCAGACTCTGACCCTGCAGTTGTACAGCTGGAAATACCTGCTGCACAACTGCTGTAGAGTTTAAGCAGCCAGGGCAGAGATAGAAGAAGCAGAGCATGCATGTGTTGCGCCACCCAGAACTCCACAGCAGCATGTAACAAGGCAGAGCTCTGATAATACAGGTTCATAAATGTGGACAAAAGCCATCTTAGCCTAACTCCTGACCACCAAACCACTATTTTACTGATTGTGTCACAACAGCCATGTACCTGACATGGATGTTTAACCATTTTTCCTGGCAATGGGTACCAGAACCCAGTGCCAGCTACTAGGGAGAAAGTTAACTCTATCCCAGATGAAACTAGGACACCAATCATCTACAAATTTGACATGCATAAGGTAAGCACCATCTATACAGCAATTTCCACCAGCTTTATCATCTTATTTCCCTCCTTGCTTTTGTTTCCACATTTGCTCATGTATAAAATCTTGCTATTCCCACACAGAAAATCCACTGGTATTTTATTCTCCCCATTCCTCAAAGGATTCTGATTCTGCTACAGCGTTTGGGGTAATTGAAAGTCCTATGGAAGCATACCAAGCAGCCTTGTTACTATATTTCAAGAGACAGTAGTATTTTCTGAATCTCTGCAGAGCAAGTAGCTCTGCCTATATCCTTGCAGTTGGAGATTGATGTTGCTTTTTGCTTGTTTTGTTTTGTTTTTTTTCCAGAGCAGTGGCAGGAAGAAGTCTTGGTGTAATTTTCTTCCATTGTTCCTGGTTCCACAATACACGTGTAAAACCGAACAAACAAGATGCTCTTCTTTGGAATGTTAATCGTAGCTGCAGTTTGAGAACAAAGAAGAATTAGATTGCCTTGTAATTATAGGAGTGCACATTAATCTGTATAAAACACACATATGCACACTCCACAGATATGGGAAAGTCAGGTAGTGATTTCTTTCTCTTGCTGTTTATTGTCGTGAGCTCCAGAGGAAGTCAGTGTAATGAAGGTCACATATCAAGATTGTCAGATACAACCCAGTTGCAATTACACAGGAAGGCAGCAACTGAGATCGCTCTCTGTACAAGGGAACAGTTTCTGGGCTGGGGGTTGGTCTCTTCTCCCAGGCAACCACCAATAGAACAAGGGGACACAGTCTCAAGTTGTGCTGGGGAAAGTACAAGCTGGATGTTAGGTGGAAGTTCTTCACAGAGAGAGTGATTGGCATTGGAATGGGCTGCCCAGGGAGGTGGTGGAGGCACTGTCCCTGGAGCTGTTCAAGAAAAGCCTGGATGAGGCACTTAGTGCCATGGTCTAGTTGATTGAATAGGGCTGGGGGATAGGTTGGACTGGATGGTCTTGGAGGTCTCTTCCAACCTGGTTGATTCTATGATTCTATGGAAAAAAAAAAAAAAAAAGGTTATATTCAAACACTCATAAGCTGACAAGATTAGGAATGACCAAAGCTGCTGATTAAAAGTTTTGGCCAAGTATGTTACTAGCGCTGCTATAAAACCTGCCAAGCTGAGCAGGGTGATGCCTACAACAGAATGTCCAGAGTCAAACCCATGGCCCATTTCAGTGTTATCTGCCTCATGGCATCGCTCATCATGTTCAGTCAATCCTCACTGGCCACTTCTGTAGTCAAAGAAACTTGCAGAAAGGAAATGCATTACAAAATCCCACCCAAGAACAGAACTGTTTGTTGGAAAGTACTATTTTCTAGCATGCTTGGATGGCTTATGACCCACTCAGTCAGCGAAAAGCAGCACCAAAGAAAATGCTATGATAGCAGACTTATAATACCTATTATATATGGTGATACAAATTCTGCTTAACAAACTAGCAGGAACAGTAAGTACCCTATGAAAAGCTCTTAGTTTCAAATATGCCAGTAACAGTGAGTGACTTTGAATGAAATGTTTTAGGAACACAAATCAACTTAAGGACATCTCAGAATCACGGGAGGGAACTAGAAGAATTTTGATAAATTATTTACAATATAGAAATCATCCAATTATTCTCCCAAGGGACAAGAAAAACTCTGCAGTTCCTCAGCATCAGGTAAGACAAAACAAGATAAAGTAGTAAAAGCAATGTACCACATATCCTTGGAAAATGCCAAGGGTCAGACTGGCCAACCAAAGGAATCTGTTCTGGCCATATAATCTGTGACACTACACCAGCTTGATACACTTTTTATCTCAGTGTAGCTTGAAAGAAGATACACATTGCAAAGATGTTGACAGAAAAAGGAAGGTTTTATCTACCTTCACTTATTTATTTTTCCAATAGTGGCATGAGATTTGAATCAATTTCTGCCTGGGTATGCACCTTAGTTATTCCATTAATAGGCATTTGGGATGGGAACTCTGTTCAACCTGGTCTGCCTGAATGAAACAATTCATCATGTTATGCATGAAAGCATGACTGCCTATAAGCAAATAAATGAAAGTGTTGTGAGACTGGAAGAGGACTTTTGAGCACTCAAGTCCACTTTCAGTTATTATGAACAGCTATTATTAATATCATTATAACCTTTAATACAAGTTTATCAAGTATAATCTGAAACCTAGATTTGGGTTTTTGCATTTCTAGAATAGCTCTTTATACTTTCAGTCTTCAGATGGTAAGAAATCTTTCCCATTTGCAGCTGCAACTGATTTATGGCTGGTTCATACTCAAAAAGGTTTGTCACAAACACATCATTTAGTGAAATTAGTTCTTCTCAGATACAAGCAGTATCTTCTGGTCCATGCTTTATAGCAGACAGCTACCCTCTCTAGTTCCATCAGAGCCATCCTTTTACTTTGCTAAGTTGACCTCTTCTGATCTATTTTGATAAAAGATATTCTCCCAAATGTCCTTTCCCATGACTGAGACCCTAAAACAGACTCATGCCACTAGTCCCAAGATATGTGTCCTTGACCTGTTCCCTGCTGTATCCATTTCTATACTTCTGGTCCACAAGATCACCTCATGTCAACGTATAAGAGTCCAGTCCTGCTGTGTTCTGTAGATGCTTCTTACATATGTCAGTCCATTTAATTATCATGCTCCTGTCTTTTATGCCAAGGTCTTTATTGGAAATATTTAATAAGTTCTGCCACAAGACCAGTCCTTGAGGAAATTGTCTAATAACCTCTTTCAGCTTGATCATTTACCTCACAGCATGACTCATTGTCATCTCTCACTTAGAGGTCTACTATGTCTCAGTTCCTGTAATAGCATCCATCTTCACTATTTTAGCTAATGATTTCCCATCTGAGACTGTATCAGATGCTTTTCTCAAGGTCAGATAGATTTGATCTATTGTTGTTGTCTGCAGAATCATCTCATTTTCTTTTTCCTAGACACATAAATGAAGATTCTTATCAATATTCTTTGATAAGACAGGCGTCAGATTAGCCTGACACAATATGTTTATTGATCAAGCCTCATTCCACCTTAACCCCTTTAACATTTATCTGCAGAGCCTGAACCAGTGTCTTTTTGTAAAAGTTCTTAGTGTAATCCTTGCACTCAAGTGAGGTCAATAAAGCTCACAAGCCACAACAACATATTTGATATCCTCTAGAAGATAATTTGATAATTAAGATAATTAAAATGATAATGTGGATTTGATGCAGCTATGGATGGCAGGAGGAGGCAGAAGAAGAACCTCTACACTTTAAAATCATCATGCACATTCTGCTTTTCTCAATCCCCCAAAAAAGGGAAATGGCAGCATCCAGTATAAAATGGAAAAACAGCAGCAAGTAGAATTAAATTCATAAGATATAGTTGCACAAGCTCAAATCAACAGTCTGTCTCCATCAGAACTGTCTCCATCAGAGACCCACAACCAGTCCTGTGCCAGAGCTGTACAAAAATGGGTAAGCCTGCAGTGCTCTTCAGTTCCCAGCTCCATAGGTTCATGGCAGAAACCACAGCTACTCCCTGCACACAAACCATTGCACACCTTCAGTTATATTTCTTCTCCTCCTCTAGGCTTTCTCTTGTGCTTCCTCTGCCCCCTCAAAGTACACCTTACCTCTACCAAAAGACTAGGAACATCCTCAGAGAGGAGAGAAAGTTTTAAGATCTTCCAAGACAAAGCCAGGTTGTTCAATCTCCAAATGTGCCAAATGCTGCTGGTTAATTCCCACCCCTATGCCCCAGCCCCTTCAGAAAAAAAAATAAAGTCCTAATCAACTCTTTGCCCATCACATTTTTAGGTATCTAGAATCATGGAATCAACCAGGTTGGAAGAGACCTCCAAGATCAGCCAGTCCAACCTAGCACCCATCCCTAGCCAGTCAACCAGACCATGGCACTAAGTGCCTCATCCAGTCTTTTCTTGAACACCTCCAGGGACGGCGACTTCACTTCTACTTGTGTCTCATTGGATAAAGACAGAAGAAACCAGCATTAGCACCTGACACTGCAGTGCTTTGGAGCATTCTGCCCTCAGTCTGCCTCTGAGATCATTCAGAAAATCTTTCCTACTTACTTTTAATTTCAACACAAGACATTTTTTTTTTCATTTAACAGATATAATTACCCAGTTAAAGACAAATCACCAGTTCCTGCATGACAATGGGCAGATAGATATTAACAGCTGTGTCCTGCAAGCAGGGGTACTGCACTGCAGCAGAGCTGCCCAGGAGAGCTGCTCATTGCCTAGCACCTCAGCTTTGCCTAAGCACACACACCTCAACAGGAGCTCCGTGACCAGGCAACCAGCAGTGCCACCTTAGTTTATTTGGAGGAAAAGGAGAGGTACATCCCTTCAGCTGACTTAATTTTGAAGCTAATAAATCCACTGTGGAAATAGCACAGGGCAAGAAGGGGAAACACCTGTTCTCAACACTTCAATTAAAATATGGCATGGTTGGCTTTTTAACTTTTATTCCAGTGTATTCTTATTAACTTAGTAGAACAATAATTTTCACAGAGCCATTATGCAAGCAATAGTTTCCCAGTTCAGTTGAAGTAAGACTTGTGATTATTTTGTGCACTCAAAGGAAAAAGTAAGTACAGGGAGGGTTATGTCATGTTTAGCTGTCCTGGAGTCCGGTATACCCCAAAATTCCTCTCCCTCTGTGGTTTGAATGGGAGAGGAAAAGGCACAAAAAACCTGTTACACCCCACCCTGCCCTGCAGGTGTGAAGTGGGGGAGCAAAGGGCTCTTCTGGCATGAGAGGTGCCCTATGCAGATGCCCATGCTGGAATTGGGCTGGGCATTGGCTGTGGTCTTCGTGCCTAGGCAGTGGCAACTCAGCTCTTTGTCTAGGAAGGGTATAAATATTGGGGTTCTTCCTGCCTTGGGGTTATCACCTTAGAGTTCTCCCCTGCCTGGATAGTTCCTGCAGAGGGTCCCCTGGTGCTGCGAGGGACAAGCTCCTGAGGGACAGGACTGTCCCTGCTTTGGACAGCTCCTACCATAAGCACCCACTCTGCGCAGCTTGATAGGACTGAACCAGCCTTGGAGGTCTTTTGAAAGAGAGGAGGGGACAAACATCTGGAGTGCCCTTTCTCTCAGCCAGCCTGGCTCACCTGTGAGTAAGCTTCTGCTCAGCCTGATTAATAGTGGGGAATGCTATGGTTAGTAGCTTTGCCTTTTCCAACTCCTGACTTCTGAAATAGGCAAATTTACCTACGGTATCCTTGTAAGATCTTCTCAATCTAACTGAATCTGCTCATTAAAACTAAATTAATTCCTGTATATAGTTTTGGGGGCAGGTTTGGGGAAAATAAACTGACTCTGTTTTTCTATATATTCCTGACTTGGCCTCATTAATTCCCTGCCTCCACAGCATTAGCCTGAGCACCTGCATCTTTCCCTGACATAATGTGCCTGCTGATGTTGCACACATGAGCCGCTCTAACGGGGAAAATGTATTTAAAAACCACTCTGTGTAACCAGTACCTGTACATCATGCAAAGTTCAAAGCCAGCTGCAGAGCTCAGCACACCACCCTCTAACCTTTGGGGGTTGGGTTTGTTTTTTTTCAAAAGAGCATTTGTATGTGGAGCAGATTTTTCAGGCTTGTGGTTTTGTCCCACAACCAATATTGCAAGAGAACATTGCCCTCTGGTGTCACAATCTGTGGCTTTGTGCTTTGGAGATATCCCCACAAGCACTTTATTTCACATCTCTTATTTTTCCCTTGCCTTTATTCACTGCACCGACAGCCAGAACTGCCTAGTTCCCAGGCAGAAGCCAGCAGAAGTTATGGAGGGAGGATGTTTCCATTTCAACAGGGAAAGGTTTGCAGTCATGTCACAACTCCCATGGGTGTGAAACTAATATTTTTATGCTATTTTACTGAAACCCAGATTCTATTAGTTCATATCAGATGATGCTATTAAATCTTAATTGATTCTTTTTTCTGACTAATCACTCAAGCCATTCATTCATCCTCTTCAACAGGCAATTTTTTAGGGTTTTAAGGTGAGTACTTGATTTAAAGCTAACAGGAGACTGAAGCAAAGACATTACCAAAGTTACTGTTACCAGAGTTTTTCTGATCATCACTGAATTCTCAAGCCTGCGCTTGGAGACCACAATAAGCTCTGCCTAATTGTACACAGGCTTGACTCTGAGCACATAGGAACATACTGGGACAAAGAAGTGGTAAGGAACAGCTGAATCAAACCCAAGAAGACTTTTTTTTTTCAATAGAATCATAGAATCAACCAGGTTGGAAGAGACCTCCAAGATCAGCCAGTCCAACCTAGCACCCAGCCCTAGCCAGGCAACCAGACCATGGCACTAAGTGCCTCAGCCAGGCTTTGCTTCAACACCTCCAGGGGCAGTGCCTCCACCACCTCCCTGGGCAGCCCATTCCAGTGCAAATCACTCTCTCTGCCACCAACAACATCCTAACATCCAAGCTGTACTTCCCCTGGCACAACTTGAGACTGTGTCCCCTTGTTCTGTTGCTGGGTGCCTGGGAGAAGAGACCAACTGGGTGTTGGGTGGCAGCAACAAAACAGAGGGAGGAAGTATCACTGTTTAAGTAGTTGGGGAAATGACAGGAGTGGTACAGTGGGAGAAGTACTGAGTTTGGATCTGTCTGGCTAGCCTTGTAGGCTCTGCTCTCTTAATTTGCACAACTCAGTAAATCTAGAGAGACTTCTACACATTGCTCCTGAAAGTCTCCTGAGCTACCCTTTTGACTCTACCAACCTGAGTTCATGCACATCACTCCACTGCTGCTGGTGGAATTGTGGTCTTCAGCAAGTGATTGAAATGCTTGCCACATTTCTCTCTAAGCACAGTGTTAGAAAATGTGATTGAGAGCTCATCCAACACCAAGGCTCACCCTTAGCTCCTGCATAGCTGTCTCCAGAGATCATTTTGTCAGTCTTTGCAAATTACCTCTGACAGCTACAGTCTTGGCTGGAGATGGGTCTGGAGCCCCCATCAGCTCTTATATGAGGCAAGCTGCAGCCAAACTGACTTTTCCTGTCCTCTCTTCACTCACTTACCAGATTATACATTTTCATAAAGGCAGATCATGCATCCCTGAGAACAGACACATGTGGGAAGATGATTTGCATAAGAGAGTAGTAATCTTCAGGGTCAGAAACACAGTGAGGTTGATGCAGGCCATGACTCTGGAGGTACAATTGAGGATCAGTCTCTTCAGTGGTGCCCAGTGACAGGACAAGGAGCAATGGATACAAACAGGAACAGAGGAGGTTTCAACTGAACTTAAGAGGAAAATTCCTTACCTTGAGGGAGTTGGAGCACTGGAACAGGCTGTCCAGAGAGCCTGTGGAATCTTCTTCTCCAGAGACTTTCAAAATCTGCCTGAGTGTGCAGCCTGAGAGGTCCCTTCCAACCCCTACCATTTTGTGATCCATCCCCCAGATACTGTCTCTGTACCCAGCTGGTGCAAAGATCTTAGAGACAGGGACTGTCTATTACACATTAATGTAGCAACTGGAACACAAGTGAAGTGTGATCATGCTAAGGCTTTGAGCAGCACTACCATGGATACAACTATTGGTAGAGACAAGTACATAGTTAATTCTTTTCTGGAAAACCTCCTTATCTAATACAGCTTTTCCTACAAGCTTCTTTTTATATGGGATTTATTGAATTTCAGGAGCAGTCTTACTGACTGTAACTTTGGTTTGGTTTGGTTTTAAATGTTAGGCTTTGTGTATGTTCCACAGGGGATCAAGTATCTCTGGGATGCTCAGACTGAATTTTAACAACTGATTTTCATCCAGACTGAAGGCTGGGCAGAAGGGGGAGGACAGGCTTTTTTCACTTGCTCCCAGTGATAGGGGTGGTGGAGTCACCATCCCTGGAGGTGTTCAAGAAAAGCCTGGCTGAGGCACTTAGTGCCATGGTCTGGTTGACTGGCTAGGGCTGGGTGCTAGGTTGGACTGGATGATCTTGGAGGTCTCTTCCAACCTGGTCGATTCTATTATTCTATGATTATAAGCTGCAGCAAGAGGGGACTTGGTCAATGTTTATAAGTATCTGAAGGCTGGCCAGGAGTGGGGGGACAGGCTCTGCTCACTGCTCCCTGTGATAGGACAAGAGCAATGGGTGTAAGTTGCAGCAAAAGAGGTTCTGCCTCAACACAAAGGGGAATTTCTTGACTGTAAGAGTCCCAGAGCACTGTTCTGGCAGGGGGGTTGGACTCAATGATCTCTTTGGATCCCTTCCGACCCCTAACATCCTGTGATCCTGTGAATTGGGTGCTGATTTTGGAGTCTATTCTGCTTGTGGTTGCACTTAGTGGATAAACTCTGTATCTCCCCAGGCACATCCTGTTTCTTGAGACTTCTCCTGTCTTTCTGTCAGCTCCCTAAAGGAGACAAGATGACACTCAAGCCCACTGTAAACCTTCACTTGTTCATTGAAAGCTGTAGGTGCAAATCTCAACCTAAACTGATACAACTCCTTTATTTTCAGTGGAGCTGTGACCATGTACATAGGATGTAGATCCAACTGCCTTTGAAAAAATGAGAACATATTACCCTTTGGCCACATCTGTTGCTAGTTACTGTTACCATACTTAGTCTACACTCCTGCCTAAAGCTCTTTACTGTATTGGGGCAGTCTACTCTATGTTTAAATCAGAGTGGTGATTTCAAGTGTAGATCTATAAAGAGAAATGCAAGACCTGGCAGCAGTCTGCCTTTTGAGAAAGCCCACTTTTCATCTCCTGCATTTAGAGCAATAACTCATCTTTAGTGAGTTCACATTTTTTCAAATGTCTCAATATTATTTAATGCTTAAAAAAAATTAGCATGGAATCAATCAGTAAATGCATTCAGCTTAACAGGCATACCTATTCCAATCATGAAACAGAGAAAGACTAAGGGGGGCTACAGAAGGGCTGGGGAGGGACTATTTACAAGGTCTTATAGTGACAGGACAAAGGGTTTAAACTGGCAGAGGGGAGATTTAAACTGGATGTTAGAAAGAAGTTCTTTACAGTAAGGGTGGTGAAACACTGGCACAGGTTGCTCGGGGAGGTTGTGGATGCTCCCTCCCTGGAGGTGTTCAAAGCTAGGTTTGATGAGGCCTTGAGCAACCTTTTCCTATTGGGAGGTGTCCCTGCCTATGGAAGGGGGTTGGAACTGGATGATCTTTGAAGTCCTAACCTAAACCATTCTATGATTCTATTTCACAGGATTCTGAAACAGGATTAATACAGTTGCACTGATAGTGCAAAAATGCACTGATGGTTGCAATTATCCTGTGTTCAGTAAACCATCAAATAACACTGTGTCAGATTTCTGGCACTCAGGAGTGGGAAAACAATCCAAAACCAGTAGTTTTTTGGCAATGTCTCGCAGAAAGGTGAAAGTGCTGAAACATAAGTTTTTGCTTTTTTCTCCCCATCCCATTAGGATGCCCATAAAAAATATTTGTAATAGTTTTCCAGAGCCTTTATCAGTGGAAACACAGAAATTAATTGTTGCAGTCATCTCATTACTTGACTGTCAGTCTTAATAGATTTTAGCACTGCAATAAGAGTAGCAGTGGTGTTTGATTTTATCATTGCAGATAAGTGCTTTTAAAGTGACAGCTCATAAGAAGCAGCTGAGCTAGGTGCCATGTACCTGTGATACAGCCCTGGCTGCCCATGCCCTGCAGCAAGGAAGAGGAGGGATTAGAGCACCCTAGCTACCTGCCACTGGCTCATATGAGCAGCTTGCTCATGGCAAATCTGTCTCTCATCAAGAGTAAAGAGCGATCACAGAGAGAAATAAATCAAAGTCCACCATACTACAGTACAGTGTAAAAGTGATAAAGGATTTAGAAGACTTATTTTTACCAAAGGTCTACAGTGAAAAATTCCATCACTACCTTTTGGCACCAGCAAGCATGAAGATAGCCTCGCATCAGCAGAGCTGTTTAGAGGCAGTACTTCTGAGCAATGTGTCATGTCAGCTAGGCTGGAAATGCACACCTCACTACAACTCTTTCAAAAGACTCAGCATCAAGCATTGAAGCACAGAAATGGTTCATTCTTTACATATCATAGTGAAGTGGACCACATCCTTCCACAGTCTTGGCAGACCCAATCTCAGACTTTTCAATTGTGCCTATCTCAGAAATAGGCTAAGTTGGAAAACTAAGCCTGTGTGAATGCAGTCATAAACAGGATATCTTTGTTGATAAGGTTGAGGATAGGGCTGTGGCTGGTCAGAGGCTAGATGTCCTGGGACCACATACAAAGTTCTAGTGAACTCTGGGAGAGGATTCTTCAGAGTACGTTCTTCATGTAGAAATCCTGGCCAAAGAATAGAGATTGGCATGCTCAGAAATGTGCATGTAATTCTATTCTGATTGAACAAAGGACTGGACTGGTCTGAGTTTTCTTTTTTTAAATTGTTGTTGTTGCTGCCATTGTCATCATCATCATCATCATCATCATCATCATCATCACCTATGGAAGAAGGTGCACAGTGAAAATGGTCTGATAATACAATGCATTTTTCTGCTCATCATTTTATTTCCCAACACTCAAATAATGCTTTAGAAGCATAGGCCAAGTTCAGTCAACAACAGTAAGTAATTGTTATAAACTCATAACTATCAGAGTCTGTCTGTACCAGGAGAAACATCTTACTGACCTTTGCCAAAGTGGCATCAGTTTAATGGCTATTAAATTGTCACCCAGACACGAAAAGACTTTGATTTGGGGTTTCCAGTGCTGAAGCTGTTTGCTCACGCTCGTTTCTTTGGTCTGTTTCTAAAGATTTCGTTTTTCAGACCTCACTTTTCCCCTCTTTCTGAGCTTACAAGACTCAATACATCAGTTGAAAAGGAATTTTGAGTGTCTGTAATTCACTGCAGAAACTTTTCAGGCTGCAGAGTTGACAGATGAGACACTAAACCTGACAGTATCAACAAAATAAATCCTTCAGCATCAATAAAGTGTATCAGTTCTTGTTTATTGAGTTTGGGTCTTTTTTCACCTGTCTAAACTGATGGCAACTTATCAAGGCACTACTATGTAGGTTTGATAGTATACTTACTAGCTGACAATTCTGTAAAGCTACATGAAACTTTAAGCTTGTATAAGAAAGTAACCAACATGTTGTCTCTTTATTCCCATGTCAGCTGCAAACTACAAACCATTTGCTCTTGAATTATACAAATCACTTCTAATGCTCTCAGAGCTATACTTATACATGTGTACATTTCTAGGTTATGGCCCAGCAGGTAAAGACTATTAAAAGGGCAACACAATCATTTCTCTATAGTGACAATCAAATAACTCACCAAGAGGCTGTAGCGATGCAGATGAGAATTTGCAGATGGTTGAAATGTTTGCAGCAACTAAAATCTTTTGAAGTATTTGCATGAGGGAGTAGACTTGATTGTTGCTGTGCCTTACTGCGTGCTACCTTCTGCATTGAAAAGTCCACTTGAACAAAGACTCTGTCTTGGACTATGTAGAGAGTCATAGAATCATAGAATCAACCAGGTTGGAAGAGACCTCCAAGATCATCCAGTCCAACCTAGCACCCAGCCCTAGCCAGTCAACTAGACCATGGCACTAAGTCCTGAGGCTGCACATTAGGTAATGTTTTAGGTGAAGATGTTAAGAATGAAGCATCAATTGACTACTTTAATATGGAGCCTTCTGTCTTCCTGAAAGTGAATTCAGAAAACAGCTCAAGTTTTATCTCTCTGTGGGGATCAGAGATGACATGGTGCCTGTGCCCATAGCCAGTGATGAATGTTAGCAGTGTAAACATCTTTACTACCTCATGTCTTTGGAGGATCCATTTGCAGAGTTTTGTGTTTTGGCTAAATGCCATCAAGATTTTACTCTAACCAAACTTTGATGAGACTCACCTATACCTCTTGTAGTAATCCTTCTGAATGACAGAAATCAAGTTGTTAACGATGAGTAAAAAGGAAGGAAGGAAGGAAGGAAGGAAGGAAGGAAGGAAGGAAGGAAGGAAGGAAGGAAGGAAGGAAGGAAGGAAGGAAGGAAGGAAGGAAGGGAGGGAAGGGAAGGGAAGGAAGGGAAGGAGGAAGGGAAGGAGGGAAGGAGGGAGGGAGGGAGGGAGGGAGGGAAGGAAGGAAGGAAGGAAGGAAGGAAGGAAGGAAGGAAGGAAGGAAGGAAGGAAGGAAGGAAGGAAGGAAGGAAGGAAGGAAGGAAGGAAGGGAAGGAAGGGAGGGAAGGAAGGGAGGGAAGGAAGGAGGGAGGGAGGGAGGGAGGGAGGGAGGGAGGGAGGGAGGGAGGGAAAGAAGGAAAGAAGGAAGGAAGGAAGGGAGGAAGGAAGGAAGGAAGGAAGGAAGGAAGGAAGGAAGGAAGGAAGGAAGGAAGGAAGGAAGGAAGGAAGGAAGGAAGGAAGGAAGGAAGGAAGGAAGGAAGGAAGGAAGGAAGGAAGGAAGGAAGGAAGGAAGGAAGGAAGGAAGGAAGATGCTCTTGGTGCTGGGGAACATGACAGCATAAACTATCAGAAACCTGGTTTTGTATGTTATAGTCATGGACATTGAAATGTGTCACTAACCAGTGTCAAATATGCTGTGATATTCAATATGGAAAAACATCATATCAGAAATTACTTGTTAAACAGCAATAAAAATTAGATATAACCATATGCTGCCAAGTGAGCTCTAGCACGTTAAAGCCCATCAGGTATATCATGCCTTTCAGAGGAGGGCTTGTCTAGTGCAATCAGGACCAGCCAGTCTACTATGCAGATGGGACAGAATTTTCTCCTTCCCCCACCTCATCTCATAGAAGGCAGTAATTTAGTCTGTTCCAAGAACAAAATAGGGGGTTGCTGGTGTACTGTTGAAGTATTATTTCAGAAAGTGAGCTGCTCCAGTGCATTGCTTCCACTGATTCAAGGACTCCTTTGAGTGAAATCTCCAGTGTGTATGTCCTCCACCAACAAGCACAGAAGTGACTCTGAATTACAGATTTCAGATATGGAGCAAAGAAATTAAGTCACAGCCACACTGTATTTGGCATGATAGAAAGGAACTTGACTCGTCACTCACTTTTATAGCTATTATCTGTTTGTATCACGCATTATTGTGTTAATCATGCTGTGTCAATGGCTCCCTGCAGTGAACAGAAAATCTCCTCTTCATCATGTCTATGCATGCAAATAGAGAACAAATACTATAACAGTGACAATATGGGGAGATGCACTTGGCCAGAATCTGCCTTAGAATTCAGATTTGCTCTTAGTTTTCCCCCACTCTGTTCTTCAGCTTTACAACTAAATGCATTTTTCCTGATTTGCTGGGTTGGTTGATATTTCTCATAATCTCTTGTAAGGTGCTCAGTCTTAAGGATCTTGTTTATTGTTGGAGTTTTCTTTGTCTGTTTTTCTGGTTTGGTCTTTGGTGTTTGTCTTTTGTTTTGTTTTGTTTTTGCTAATAGTGACCCTTTAGATATTTTTATGCTTTTATTGTCCTTGAAAAGAAATTCTCTTTCTGAGTGTTTCTATACACTGCATATTTCACTTTCTGTTAGATAAAAATTGGTGGTTATTAGCATTCCAGAGGCAACATGCCTACCAGGCTGAGTGCAACAAAGATAAATTATCTGACTTATGCTGCACCAATTCTCTTTATATAAACACAAGCATCTATGGGACTAAGTTCATTACAGTAATTTATTGTAAATAGTGGATAGCCTTCATCATTTTAGCATCAGATGGATACGTAATAAATTTATTTAAGTCAAAAATTAATTGTAAAGAAAAAATATAACTGTATTGTGGCTGAATAAAAGTCAATTATAATTACTAAAACATTCTGAATGCAAATTTACCTAGGCAGTGTTTTCCAGTAAAATACATAGCAACACTTCCATTCATTTCAAAGGTGAATAATTTGATGAATACTGTGGGGTTTGTAAATACAAACCAGACACAAAATAACAAGAGCCTAATAGCCAAAGAAATGAGCCTCTAAGGGTAGACAGCTTTAGGCAAAACTAGGAAATTATGTTGCAAGTGAATTTTAAGTAAACCCCTCCTAACACACCTTAATATTTGTATTTCAGCAAAACCATTATGTTTAACAAAAATCCTGTGCCAAATGACTCACTGAGACTGAAGGTGAGGAAGGTGACTGTCAGCTTTGTGATCCATCATTCATTGGGCTGCCAGCAAGTATCCCATCTTCCCTCTGTTGCAACAGCCTTGGGGGCTGAGCTGTCTGCAAGGGATCACTGCAGGAGGGCAATGCTGGGCACGCTGTCTTCCCCAGGCACACTGTCTGCATAGGAAAGAGAAATAAGATGATGATTAAGGCATAGAAAAATCAGAAGAAACCAGACAGGGCATCACACAAGCTTTTGCTCTTCCATACTTTCACAAAGACTGTAAGACTCTAAGTGGATTTTAAGATACCACCTTAAGGCTGAGTTGTGGGAATTAATCAATTATGTATAAAATAATCTTGCTCAAGGAAATGAATTTTTTTAGCCATCTCTGGAGTGTTATCACCCCCTTGTAGCAGAATTTTACCTGTAACAGTTACAAAGATGTATGCATAGAATAGACATATCTAAATATACTGTTATAGTTTTTTTCCATATTAGCCTTGGTCTTGATCTACCTGAGATTGTGACATGGATGGACCAGGCTATACTGGATGCATTTCTGAACAGAATCCAAGAAAACAGGGCTCATTGAAAGCATAATCCCTGTTAATGCTCTGGAGAAGACAATTGAGAAAGGAGCTGGTTTAAGCT
Organism: Pogoniulus pusillus; assembly: GCF_015220805.1. Lineage (NCBI taxonomy): Eukaryota > Metazoa > Chordata > Aves > Piciformes > Lybiidae > Pogoniulus > Pogoniulus pusillus. The sequence continues at coordinate 21,343,985 of NC_087281.1, read as the reverse complement.
ATCATAGAAAAATCATAGAATCAAGCAGGTTGGAAGAGACCTCCAAGATCAGCCAGTCCAACCTAGCACCCAGCCCTAGCCACTCAACCAGACCATGGCACTAAGTGCCTCAGCCAGGCTTTTCTTGAACACCTCCAGGCATGATGACTCCACCACCTCCCTGGGCAGCCCATTCCAATGCCAATCACTCTCTCTGCCAACAACTTCCTCCTAACATCCAGCCTAGACCTCCCCCAGCACAACTTGAGACTGTGTCCCCTTGTTCTGTTGCTGGTTGTCATTTGATGTTTTCACACAGATAGAGTATGTTTCCAAAATGAGATAAAACTTCTGTCTCTCATGCAAAGAGTCCATGGGCTAGGCAGCTGTGAGAGTCTAAATAGTCTCTCCCTTGTTCATCCAGAAAGTGAAAGATTGCCTTTGTTGCCCTTCTGGGCTCAGCCGAGGTGTTTACCCGAATGCTCAGGGATGCAAATCAAAAGAGATACAGCACCTTTGTGGACTTCCCGGACCTCAGCCTGGCTTGAATGCCCAGGATGGGCACATCTTACATCAGCTACCCCAAAGAGAAAAGGTTTATGTGTATTTGGGGTATGGACAGGTAAGAGGTGCAGGGAGGGGGTGGATGCCCTCCCCTGTGGGACCGGCTGCCGGACCCCTGTGAATGCACAAATGCACAGCAAGATTTCCTGGGGAACTGCACCTGGACACCAATCTAAAACACTGTATGAAAAGACATGAGCAACACCTGCCAAAGAGAGCACCTCCACCAGAAGAACTCCTGATGAACTCCACAGCAGAACATCCCTGGGCCACACACACATCTCTCTCTCTTCAGAGGACACAGTCTCAAGTTGTGCCAGGGTAGGTATAGGCTGGATATTGGGAAGAAGTTCTTCACAGAGAGAGTGATTTCCCATTGGGATGGGCTGCCCAGGGAGGTGGTGGAGGCACCGTCCCTGGGGGTCTTCAAGCAAAGCCTGGATGAGGCACTTAGTGCCATGGTCTAGTTGACTGGCTAGGGCTGGGTGCTAGGTTGGCCTGGATGATCTTGGAGGTCTCTTCCAACCTGGCTGATTCTATGATTCTATGATTCCCCCCATCTTCAGTTGATGGTAATCCCTGCTCTTTTCCTTCCCTCCTGCTTCTCTTCTCCTCCATTGTTACCTCTCTCTCTGATTTGTTCAATGTTATCCTTTAATAAATAGTTTTGTGGTGATATATGGTCTCACTTGCACCTTAACTTCACACCACAGCAATCTGTAAGAACAGATCTTGCTCCTCTGGACAGAGATGTTGTTAATCTCTGTTCTCCAGACCTTGACAGCAGCATGTCCAGTATGGCCCAACTGCAATGATTCCCTACAGCCACCAGGAAAGAAATGCCAATAAAGATATGAAAAACAAAAAAGATGTAATTTCCTAATCAAATAGAAGATAAAATACCTGGCAGATGTCTGCAATGAGGTAAACCATGACAAAATATAGCTGGACTTCATGATGCAGGTCTCTTCTAGTCCTAGGAGTGAGGTTCTTCCATGCCAGCATTAACTCAGAAGTTGTGTCAGGAAGAGCAGACAGAGAGAGCTATCTGCACATACCAAAGGAAACCTCATTTCTACAGATCCACTTCTACTGTAAAAGTATTATGTTGATATTCAGAACACTATTTTGCCTCAGGAGGTCTATTTTGTCTTTTGTTGAGTATACTGCTGTGCTTATTTAAATATTATTTAAATTCACATCTCACCATCCAAACATAACAAAGCCTACAAGGGAATTTAAGATGAGGCAAGGCAAGCTAAAGTGATCTTCAATTTTTAATTCCTGTCTTCCCATTCTGAACAAAAAGGATGAATGTGTCTTCAGCAAGTGAAACATTGCTGTGACATTATAAAATTCCAGATGGTGCTGGCAATAACTGAATGAGTTCATATTTCTGATGTAAGTCTCATCTGAAATTAATTTGCCTTGTATCTGTACAAGTCAAATACAGAAAATTGCAGTGGCATCAGCTTTCTGCACTCTAGTCATTGAAAATATGGAATGGAGAAATGTCTCAATTTACAGAAATTATATTTGCACATTGCCTCATCAGCATGTAAGATGTTTCAGTTATGTATTTTAGATTATTTAGCAGCAGCATGTAATTGTACAAAACCAACCAGCAACAGAATAAGGGGACACAGTCTCAAGTTGTGCCGGGGGAGGTACAGGCTGGATGTTAGGAGGAAGTTGTTGGCAGAGAGAGTGATTGGCATTGGAATGGGCTGCCCAGGGAGGTGGTGGAGTCACCATCCCTGGAGGTGTTGAAGCAATGCCTGGCTGAGGCACTTAGTGCCATGGTCTGGTTGACTGGCTAGGACTGGGTGCTAGGTTGTGCTGGCTGATCTTGGAGGTCTCTTCCAACCTGCTTGATTCTATGATTCTATGCACATCGATCACTCTGAATTTCATACCATTTATGGCTGGAACTATGTAGGAAAGGGAAGAGAGAGACTTTCCTTGTAAGATTCAAACTTCTAGTTTGCCTCATAGCAGATGCTACGACTTGAAGCATGTCATACTTGATGGCATAATGCTATGACTTAAAGCATGTCATACTTGATGGCATACTGCATTTCTGTGCTAAAGTTAGTACAGATAGCATTCATCAGGCATACTGCTGTCTGAAAGCTAGGAACCTAGTTGAAGCCTATCACTGGAAAAATGAGCACATAGACTCAATAAGGAGCAATTGAGGTGTCCATTGTAGTTACTGGAAAGCAAGATGAGTTTTTAAAAGCAATTAATTTCAGCCTTGGGTGTCAAAGGTAGATAAGATGAGTGACTCTAAAGTTTCTTCTCTTTCTCCTCATACAAGGTGTTTAACTGAGTTTCTCAGACTAGACTCCTTTTATGCAGTCTGAACTCAGCAAGAGGAATTCAACCCTTAGTGTCTAGTAAGATGGAGTGGAAACTTTTCCATGAGAGGAGATCATAGAACCACAGGATGGAAGGTGTTAGAAAGGACCTTCAGCTGCCCTGCCAAAGCAGGATCACCTAGAGCAGGTCACACAGAAATGCACCCAGATGGCTCTTGAAAGCCAGTAGAGAAGGAGACTCGACAATCTCTCTGCAGTGTGCAGGCTGTTCAAGCACTCCCCTCTAGTGCAACCTTTACACTAAAGAAGTTTTTCCTCACGTTGAGGTGGCACTTGCTGTGTTCTGGTTTGTATCCATTGCACCTGGTCCTATTACAGGATGCCACTGAAAAGAGACTAGCACCTTCTTCTTGACACCCAGCCCTCCCCCCCTGGCAGATATTTATAAACATAAATAAGATCCCCTCTCAGTCCTCTCTTTTCTGCCTCAGGTCTCTCAGCTTTTCTGCATAAGATGTATGTATCACTCCCTTAATCATCCTTATAGCCCTATCACATTTGAGCATCACTATTTTCTCACCATTGAATATGTAGTATTTATTATTATATTAGTTGGGTAGCACAGTTTTGAAATGTCTCCAGTTTTCAGAACTAGTGTCTATTGCTAAGCCCATTTTCATCAGAGATTCAGGCTTTGTTGCTTGATCCTTCAGGACCACCTAGAAGAATGTCCACAGCATATCAGGCTCGTTTCAAGCATGTTAAAGAATTCTCACTTCACAGGAGTTTCTGACAAGCTGTGTGGTAACAGCTCCCAGTGTACAGTATCACAGTATCACAGTATCACAGTATCATTAGGGTTGGAAGAGACCTCACAGATCATCAAGTAAAGCAAGGAGTACACAAGACCTGAGAAATAATTCTATCTGTTCTAATAAAAACCTTAGCCATTATTGGATTTAGAGAAGCACCATTGGTTTTGTGGATCAGTCCAGCAGACTCTTCTATGTGTAGACATTCACAAGACATGAAATGCCAAGGAAAACTGCTATTGTAGATGGCTAATTTGTCTTCACAAGGAAAATGTGGTTTGCTTATTCATTTTGACAACAGCTTAATACAGTTCAAGAAGAAAGAATCAGAACTATTCTTCATTTTGTTAAATAATGAAGTTCATACAGGACTGAAAAACACCCAGACCACAAACAAATTTTTGTCAAGGTTTCCATTTCCATTCAGGTGTTTATTGAATTTTGGGACTGCACTAAGTCTTCAAGGTATAATATTAGAATACCATGAGATACCTTGGCATGGATGGATGGACAGACACATATATGTGCACAATCACTCTGGAAACAAAAATCTGGGACATGTCATTAATATCTTTATTAGAGTAGGTGTGCTAGTTTGAAGCTAACTAGAATGTTTTGATGAGAAGAACTAGATTACAGGCTGTGAAAGGAAAACAATGCTGATGTCTACTTCACTCATATGCTTGCTGAGATGTATAAGAACAAGAATCAAAACATAGATAAAGGCACTTCTTCTCCTGCTGGGGAGCTCTGAGCTGCATCTCTCTAACCTCACCCTCTTTTTTTTCTTTCCTAATCCACTTTGCTCCATTCTTCCTTGGGACTGGGGTAAGGTTGAGAGGGGTAGGTGGAAGGTGAAGAGGTGGGAGCCCCTCCTGGGGACTCAGGTTTCTGGGAGGGCTGCTGTGTTTCTGTAGTACCTTTTACCTTGTCTATTTCTGTCTATAACTGTATCTACTGTAAATATCTGCTTGTATATTGTGCTAAGCTGTAAATATAAGCTTCATCCAATTTCCAGAGTTGGCTGAGTCTTGTCTGGGTGATTTCCAAAGTGTGGGAGGGTGGGGAACACCCAAACCATCACAGTAGGTTGCAAGCATTTCTATGCAGATCTGAGTTCTTATCTCAAACTTGGCTGCTAAATCTGTCTTAGAAAGCTGTCAGCCAAACTCTGTCTATTATAATACATCTTTTTCTACCATGGCAGAAGGTATTTTGTACTGTTTCTAAATATACAGCTCTCAGGGATGCAGTGAGGAGGTTATTAAAATTAATGGAATTGATATCTGTATACTGGAAAACTAATTGCTTACTTCATAAAATGCTGCAAGTTGTTAGCGACTTGAATATCATTTAAGGGAACATTTATAACATAATGGATAATTTTGTAATTATAATCTTTGATTACATTATTTAAACTAGGTCACTTATTGCACTAATCCCTCCTGTTATGCCTCCTGGTATAATTACATTAGTTACTAAGTAGAATGTTTTTAAAGAAATTATGCCTGACATTAAATACTTCAACCTTAGCTATAATGAGATCAGCACGAACAAGCTGCTACCAGAATTGTAGAAAGATCTGATTCAACAATAATAAATTAGTGCATTGAAGAGATAAGTTGCAACTTTAATTTATTTTTACCCATTCTTTATTTTTATCTTGCAAAGTGCTCATTGGAAAAGCAAAAAAGGTCTGTTTTTCAAGGTGGATGCAGATACACATATGCAAACCCAGGTCACAGGGGAAGAGCAATGCATCTTCTCATTCTTCCTGTAGCTACTGTAAATTGCACCTGTCTCAGCACATTTCTTTGCAAGCAGGGACACTATTGTGGGTAAAATAAAGACAGGCAACGTGATGTGCTGTGTTTGGAAGTTCAAATATAAGGTATAGAATGAGTTTCTTGCAAGACATTTCCAAGGGAAGTAAATATGGAAGAATAAAATGTCCACTCAACTACCAAAATTAGATTAATCAACAGAAAAATAGAGGAACACAAAGCCTATGAGGAGAGGCTGAGGGAGCTGGGGGTGTGCAGCCTGGAGAAGAGGAGGCTCAGGGGGGACCTCATTGCTCTCTACAACTACCTGAAGGGGGTGGGGGTTGGTCTCTTCTCCCAGGCAACCAGCAACAGAACAAGGGGACACAGTCTCAAGTTGTGCTGGGGGAGGTCTAGGCTGGATGTTAGGAGGAAGTTGTTGGCAGAGAGAGTGATTGGCATTGGAATGGGCTGCCCAGGGAGGTGGTGGAGTCACCATTCCTGGAGGTGTTCAAGAAGAGACTGGATGAGGCACTTAGTGCCATAGTCTAATTGATTGGATAGGGCTGGGTGCTAGGTTGGACTGGCTGATCTTGGAGGTCACTTCCAACCTTGCTGATTCTATGATTCTAAGAGTCATACAGCCTTTGCCATTGAATGAAGTGGATGCTGCATTTCTCTAGGGATTCATGAATTGTAGTGAGAGAAGCAGCAATTCTAGGTAGAACAGACTCCTAGGAATCCAAATCCCAGAAGGAAATAAAAGAGGGAAACACTGCTATTAAAGTTAATAGAAACTCTCACAGGGTAATGATTCACTCCAGATGTGCTGAAACATATTGAGAGACTGGGCTATATCACTGCAAAATAGCTGTTTATGTCAAGAGTGACATAATTTGAAACAGTCTGTTTTGCATAAATTTTATTAACTCGAAGCTAATAAGTTCCCTTTGGAGAGAAGAAGGATCAATGAGTTTGTCTGTTGAGGCTATATCAGGTATTAAAGAACACTGCATGGATTCATTCAAGTGGAAAGGAGGGTAAATTATTTTAAGGGTTACAAGTGTGGCTCTCACACTGAGAAGGATTTATAAAGGATATGGAAGAGAAACTTCAGAAGCAATAGCCTTGGACTGTATTCCAGGTCTGATGAGTCCAACCAGGAATAGGGCTGCCACTGGCTTCAGGTGGCACAAGGAAGGATTAGGTGATAGGTTGGAATCGATGATCCTAGAGGTGAGAAGGATTAGATCACAGGCTGTGAAAGAGAAACAGTGCTGATGTCTACTTCACTCATAAGCTTGCTGAGAGGTATAAGAACAAGAATTCAAACATACATAAGGGAATTGCTTCTTCTTCTTCTTCTTGGGTCATTGCCTGAGCTGCACTTCTCTCTAGCCTCTCTGCCATCTCTCTGATTAATCCACTTTGCTTCCTAACCCCCTGACTGAATCTCCATTCTTCCTTGGGACTGGGGTAAGGTTGAGAGGGGTGGGAGAAGGTGTAGGGGGGTTGGGGACCCTCCTGGGGACTCAGGTTTCTGGAAGGGCTGTTGTGTTTCTGTATTACCTTTTCCCTTGTATACTTCTGTACATAACTGTATATACTGTAAATACCTGCTTGTATATTCTGCTAAGCTGTAAATATAAGCTTCATATCCATGACTGGCTAGGGCTGGGTGCTAGGTTGGACTGGCTGATCTTGGAGGTCTCTTCCAACCTGCTTGATTCTATGATATAAGCTTCATTCAAATTTCCAGAGCTGGCTGAGTCTAGTCCGAGTGATTTCCAAAGTGTAGGGGGGTGGGGAGCACCCAAACCCCTATAAGGGTAAAAGCAATACTATGGACTATAAAATAAAGTCTGATAGATAATCAGTCCAGTGCAAGGAAGTAATGATTTCCTTCAGAGATAGAAAATTATCCCAACATAAGGCTGCTGTTATTCCCAAAAGGGTCAGTTCTTTGAAGGTATCTACTTTCAGCAATAATTGCATTGCCCAGACAGAACAATGTTAAAACAATATTTTGTGCACCATTTAAGAAAATGTAGAGAGGTAAAAAACAGACCTTGCCATATTAAAAACAAAAAATCAAACCCCTAAATTCAGGTACACAGAAAATCACAGGCATGGCTCAAATAATCTCTGAAAGTTGCTTTCAGCCTTTTAAGGCACTAACATGATGTACAATACAAAAGTGCATTAGGTTTAGCCATTTCACACTATTTTCTGCTATGTTTACACTAAAGTGAGGAGACATTTGGATTGATTTTCTCCTTAAAACCACAAGAGATTGAAAAGCTTTTAAAGGAGGCTTTTTACACACGTTCTAATATTTGTTTCCATGTCTCCTCATGGACCAGGCACCATAAATCTTCATTATTTTTTTAGTAGGTTTTTTGACTGACAACCACCTCAAGATTACTTAGATAATAAGATGATAAAAGAATGGTTACAAAGAAGAGATTTCACACTTGTTCTCCCACCTCTCTTTATATATGTCCAACACCTTTTCATGAGAGTGAGGCAAGGACAAATTCTTTTTGTGTCCTAAAATCTTATCTAATCCCTGCAAAGAAGGAAGAACTAAGAAACTGTAGAGTTATTTGCTTCAATCTTTGGTGTCCCATTCCAAGAAACTTTAATACCAGCATATTTACTACTACCCATAATGATCCATGATTTTTCAATGTAGAGATTGTTATTATCATTATTTCTTTGCCTTTAATTACATATAACTTTACATTAATCATATTTAAGGGTCAGTATTATCTGTGCTAGTGCAGAATTAAGAGATCAAGATCATCTGCACTACTTTATGTTTACTCACTGTGTATATCCAGGCATCTAGCCAATGTCACATGAACTGAAGCCTCACCCCAAATTGCTTCTGAAGTATCAATTCATCACAGAAAGTGAAACTGGTTTCCTAGCACCGATCTTAACACGGTGTTGGGAATTTTTCCTGCTTAAAACATCACTTTCCAAGGAAACAATGTGCATAATTTATTAGGAGGAATATTTGGGGATTCATCTCTCTCTCTTCAATGGATTTAGCACAGACTGCAAAGAGGAAAGCACAATGAAACACATTCATATTGCTTAGCAGTCTACAGTACTGACTGTTCTTTTCCTGCTCTTCAGAAGGAGCATTTGCCACCACTTTTATCAGCTATAGAAGCCAATACAATTTGAGGGTAGGCCAGATTAACAGTTTATTCCTTGCCTAACACCATACATTCATTCACTATTAGCCCAGAAGAGCCCCCTGTGATGTTGTGGACTAACTCCTACACGATAGGACTTCCTTTCATTCATTCCTATTCGAAGCAGAATACATCATATAAAACATACAGAATCTGCATCCAAATGATTCTGTTAAACCTACCAGGTTTAACCCAGATAAGAAAAAGGAGCAAGGTTTAAAATGGTTTTTTGAGGTTATAATTATTGAAATGGTCTTTCAGTTTCATTTTAGAAGCATGGAGACTGTTCAATTTTTATGGCATGTAACACAAGATTCTTGCCATCCAGAGTTAGAATTCTATTACAAAACCATATTTTCTTTTAAAGAGTGAATTCTTCTGTGATTATCAAGGTCTTTTTCATTGCAGGAAGACCTGAAAAGCTTCAGGTCTCATCTGCCTGCTAAGTAACTATAGTATGGGGAAAAAAAGATATTAATGCAGGAAAAAAAATCCTGTATTTAAATGCCCTCAGTGTTATAAGGGAACTAAAGTGTGACAGAAGAATTAATTTGCAAGCCATATGACTGTGCTCCCATCCAGTAAAAGTGTCTCTGGCTGAAGTTTTCAGTCTACAAGTTCCACATGGACACAAGAGCCCTGTCTGCCTGATGGAAATTCATTTGACAGCTAAGCAGTACTGAAGGTACAATGAAAGACTCAATTCTTACAGGCTGAGGTTCGCTTCAGCTCTTGCTAGTGAGCACAAACACTATGAGGAGAGGCTGAGGGAGCTGGGGGTGTTTAGCCTGGAGAAGAAGAGGTTCAGGGGTGACCTCATTGCTGTCTACAACTACCTGAAGGGAGGCTGTAGCCAGGTGGGGGTTGGTCTCTTCTCCCAGGCAACCAGCAATAGAACAAGGGGACACAGTCTCAAGTTGTGCCAGGGGAAGTCTAGGCTGGATGTTAGGAGGAAGTTGTTGGCAGAGAGAGTGATTGGCATTGGAATGGGCTGGCCAGGGAGGTGGTGGAGTCACCATCCCTGGAGGTGTTCAAGCAAAGCCTGGCTGAGGCACTTAGTGCCATGCTCTGGTTGACTGGCTAGGGCTGGGTGCTAGGTTGGACTGGATGATCTTGGAGGTTTCTTCCAACCTGCTTGATTCTGTGATTCTGTGATTCTATATGTCCACTTATAATCATAGTGCTCTGCTGTAGGGAGAAAGTTTAGATACATTTTAAGTTCCACTTTCTGACTACAGAAGATAAGATTAAAAATGAAATTCAATCTGATACTCTCTTTTATTGCTTTGAAAAATAAAATATTCAGCTTTCTAAGGTAAAACTGCAGAAAGTGAGAAACTACAAGAGATATTTCTCTTTTGTAATGACACTGAGAAATGCAGTACCTTGGCTTTATCAGTGCACCTTTTAGAGCCAGGTTTGGAAATCAATAGTACACAGTACAATGTGTTTCATTACAATGTATTTTATTACATCTTCATAAGATGGTACTATTTTTTCAGATTACATTGCAGTGAGTAATGAGAACATTGTAAAAAGCTAAAATCACATTCACAAGAATCATAGAATCAACCTGGTTGGAAGAGACCTCCAAGATCATCCAGGCCAACCTAGCATCCAGCCCTAGCCAGTCAACTAGACCATGGCACCGAGTGCCTCATCCAGGCTTTTCTTCAACACCTCCAGGGATGATGACTCCACCACCTCCCTGGGCAGCCCATTCCAATGCCAATCACTCTCTCTGCCAACAACTTCCTCCTAACATCCAGCCTATACCTACCCCAGCACAACTTGAGACTGTGTCCCCTTGTTCTATTGCTGAGACTAAATACAAACGAAGGGCTGACAATGGATGAAGCAAAAAAGAGACTGATCAACAGAGTAGTGTTCCAGAGGGGAAGAAATAAAAAGGAATAAGCAACATTCAGACTGACATACACATTAGAAATCAGATTAAGTAATTAAATACTTGAGAGCTGTTTTCTGCAAATAGGAGCATCAGAGACCTATAAAACACTGAGTCTAAGGTGTAGCTCAATGGCTTGTTAATGAAGTTATATGAAGGAGTTATCTGAGATAACTGGAACAAGACTCTTTCACACAGTAGGACACTTCCACAAACCTGCTCCTTGAAGAATGATCTCTGACAACTCAGGACTGTTCTAAGTTCAGCTGACTCCAGTTCAGCCAGCTGCAGCAGCAAAACGTGTGAGAAGAACATACACAAAGTGCAAAGAGATTTGCTGTGGGATTATAGCAGGTCTCTACATCACACGTGCAAATTGCAGTTTTGGAACCTAAAAAGTGGCTCAGTTTAAGTACATCTTCTCATGCACAGCAAAGCCCTCTGCACTGCTGGTGTTTGCATTTTTCTCCAAAGGCTAGAAGATGAACTAGAGCATCTCAAAGAAAAAGGCTCCAGAGATTTTTCTTACCATGAACAAAACAGCAAACTTTCCCTATCTTTGCCTTAGCACACAGCTCAAAAATTCCAGCTTGAGGCAAACACAATACGTTGAAGGTTATAGCATTGAGGGTTGTGAGCTTAAATGCATGCACAATTGAGGAGAGGCATTTATATGCCTTGTGCTGTCAGCTGTTTATATGCTTTGTGCTGTGCTGTTGCTGAGCAACGCGAGTAACAAGTGTAACTACCACCCTGCCTGTGATGCCAACGATATGGTTCCTAGGCCAAAAATCTTGTAGCATTAACAGATGCTGGGGTAAAAAAAGGGCTATAACTAATGTGCTTGTGGGGAGGCATGGGAGATATAAGATAAAGCTGAATGCATTGCAGTTAAAGTAAATAACCAGGACTCTAACTGCGTATTTAGTTTCTCCATGATTGGCAAGTCACCAGGCATCAAGCCAGGCACATTGTAGATGAACTCTTCCTGATTGCCTGCAGGAATTTTTAATCTCTAAATGTAAAAGCAAACAAACAAAACTATGGTAGCTGTGAAAATAAGATTGCAACGAATAGGTCTAGCACTGATGTGGAACAGTGCAGGCTGCGAATCTGACCCACAAGCATTTGTTTTATGGGGATGTTGCCAATTCATTTCAGGGCTAGTTTTAAGTTAAGTACTCTTTTGTTATGGGCATGGAAGAAAAAGAGTCCTTCAGTTATTCACAGTGGTAACACAATGCTTTTGTCACAGTTCTTGTGTCAATTTGGCTGTAGCTTTCACTCAGTGTTTTCCATCTTACTATGGTCAGAATGCATCAACTTAGGCTTCATGCTCAGTCTGTAACATATGAGCTAAAGAGAGCACAAAACTAAACTAAGGGCTTTACCTGTGACTTTCAAAGGGCAATGCTGTCAGCTAATGAATTTTTCTCAGTAGCATTAAGAGAGTAAGAGAGCTCCACATCTTACTGAGACAAGTATATAATTTGCATGATTTAGATTATTCAAAGTTTTTAAATCACTGCGTTATATTTTTATGTGATATAGAGAAACTTATTTGGTAATCACAGACTGAATAAGGTCGAACTGTAAAATCAGACTTTGAATTTTCATTTCTTCTCATTGAGTTTCAATACAGAATCTTCTGTAGTCTGATTTGCATATGTTAGGGAGTGCAATTATAAAGCAATTCTTTATCCAATGAGTTCATATGCAAACACTGGCTCTTGCCTGAGTACAGGAATTGGTTTATGCAAGTGAACTGCAGTTTCACTAAAGCCACTATGGTCTTCCTGTTTCACTTAAATTAAAGTAATTATTATCTGGCTAATTAGCTTGCAAAATGACTTGCTCTCTGTTTCATTAACTGAGAAATTTCCTTCTGTATATAAAAGAATATGTGAACATCCATCTATTTGCAGCAGAAAAGACTGATTAGGAACAGATCACGTCATCAAGGAGACAGTAATGCTGTCTTTTAAAAAGCATCTTTTATAAGAAAACTCCTGAGTCAGTAGAAATGAGTGCATTGTAAGGACTGTGAATTACTTGTCACCCTTGAAAAAGGCAGCTGGTTTTATAGTAGTGTAGTAACAGAAGACAGATACAAGGCAGCCTCCGCAGTTAGCATCTGCTGCTGTCCCCTTTCCATAAATCTGTTTTTCTATTTCCAGCACCAGTCTCTATTTTACAGTCTCTACTGGTATCACATATTCATGAAAGGAAGGTATGTGGGCAGAATATTTGCAGAGTTTCAAAATGTATTCCCAAACACTGACATACGGTCAATCCCCAGCATGAAATTACAAAAAGGAGTCGACACTTTAAATCATCTTGTGCAGAAGAGATAGCAAGAAGAAAGTCCAGAGCATCCTCACTGCAGCAAAGAAGCATATTTGCAGTAGCTATTTTATAAAGGCTGTAGCTAACTGAGGAGATACACTCACATATAGAGTTACTCCCTAAAGCTTCTTTTGCCATTCCTATTATGCTTGGCTGTAAATGAGTATAAAGGAGCATGGAGGAAAACCTGATCTATGCTAAAATAAATAAGTAAAACCCAGGCAGTGCTAAAGAAAACTTTGTCTTTTTCACTGCCTGTAAACAAAAGAATTTTCTTGCCACCCCCAACCACTAATTTTAAGAATATTTCAGTTCTTACACAGTCATGGAAACATTCTATGGCTGATATCTTGATCTAGTAATAACCAGCAAAATATATAAACATTAATTGAACTGGAAGAGAAGATTCCTGTGGTCGAATGCTGCTTGTGGTCATTATCCTGCATGCCCAGTAGCTGGGCTCAAGCTCTTTCTGCTCTATGGCAGAAGGCAGTAGAGAATTACAAAGAGGCATTTAAGCATTTACTCACAGATTATTACTATTACCCTTGCTGGGGCCAGCCACAGTCCAGACAGTGCCCAGATGCTTTCAGGGGACTCTGTCTTGTTGGACATTGAGGCTTGAATCTTCCCAGCTTCTGGGGACAGGACGCAGACAATCTCTGACCTTGTTCTCCTGGCTTCTCCTGGATGATCTGTGTATATATCCAGGGATTCTAGGCAGGACCTTCAGGAGCAGAGGCAGATGTGTGCAGTCTCAGCACGATGTCACACTGGCCACACAGGCCGATTGCATTCAGACATCCAGGGTCTGCTCCTGGTAACTCACAGCAGTGCACCAATATCATTTAACCTTAAGTCACTGATAGACCAACCCTGAACATAAAGAAGCATTCCACAGCTTCAAATTGAACATGCTAGCTTATGGCTTAAATCAGCTTCATATTGAAAGGAAATAATTGCAAGGATAAGGCAGATGGATTCTCTCCAAGATGTCAATGTAGACATCAAGGCTGCTACCACGAACGTGTAGGATCTATGAAACAGAACTGTCCACTGCCAAGAACCTGCATCTCTCTTTCCAAACACTCTGTAGTTGTTTTAAAGGCTCATTTCTTGACACTCCTTTTAGCTGAGTCCTGCCTCTGGGTTTTTTCTGGAAATCTGACATATTCCCAAATCTTATACTGTGTGACTTTTGCTGAGAATATGTTCAAGATTCTTGGAGAAAAATAATGCATCTCTGTTCCTCAGTCGCCTTTTTATGTAGTGTGATGATTAAAAACAAACTGTTTGAACCACAGCAGCAAAAATTCAGACCATTTTAAAATGGTGGAGTTATCCAGTTTATGATTTTTCCTTTTTCTTTAATTTTGTCCTGCAGATGCTTAGTTAATTATTCCATTTTCATTTGCATTTGTATGAGCAGAACGTTTTAGTCTTTCTTTTTACGTCTTGTGATCTTTCTTGCAGACGTCTGCTCCTCTTTCATCTCCTGCCATTCTTATCCAAAGTGCTAATTTTGGCTGTAACTGTCTCAAATCTTTCTAACAGAAAGATCGCTGAAGTCTGTAAATTATCACTTCTCTATTGTAGCTGCAAAAGCAGCTGTAAGCACAACGATCCTTATCTCAAGGATAGCTGCTTTGTCGCCTTGTGG